>NW_026046765.1:611500-1223000 GCF_023864275.1 Schistocerca cancellata | reverse complement strand
AAATGACAGCTTTGCTAATGCACTGTCCGTTTATACCTCGTGTACACGATATGTCGCCATCTGCATATGTTCATAATACACTATTGGCCATTAAAATTGCTACACCACAAAGATGACGTGCAACAGACGCGAAATTTAACCGACAGGAAGAAGATGCAGTGATATGCAAATGATTAGCTTTTCAGAGCATTCACACAAGGTTGGTGCCGCTGGTGACACCTACAACGTACTGACATGAGTAAGGTTTCCAACCGATTTCTCATACACAAACAACAGTTGACCGGCGTTGCCTGGTGAAATGTTGTTGTGATGCCTCGTGTAATGAAGGAGAAATGCGTACCATCACGATTCCGACTTTGATAAAGCTCGGACTGTAGCCTATCGCGATTGCAATTTGTCGTACCGCGACATTGCTGCTCGCGTTGCTCGAGATCCAATGACTGTTAGTAGAATATGGAATCGGTGGGTTCAGGTGGGTAATACGGAACGTCGTGCTGGATCCCAACGTCCTCGTATCACTAACAGTCGAGATGACAGCCATCTTATCCGCATGGCTGAATGGCTGAAACGGATCGTGCAGCCACGTCTCGATCCCTGAGTCAACGGATGGGGACGTTTGCAAGACAACAACAATCTGCACGAACAGTTCGACAACGTTTGCAGCAGCGTGGACTCTCAGCTCGGAGACCATAGCTGCTGTTACCCAGGACGCTGCTTCACGGACAGGAGCGCCTGCGTTGCTGTACTCAGCGACTAACCCGGGTGCACGAATGGCAAAACGTCACTGTTTCGAATGAATCCAGGTTCTGTTTACAGCATCATGATGGTCGCATCCATGTTTGGCGACATCGCGGTGAACGCACATTGGAAGTGTGTCTTCGTCATCGCCAACTTGCGTATCACCCGGCGTGATGGTATGGGGTGCCATTCGTTACACGTCTCGGTCACCTATTGTTTGCGTTGACGGCACTTTGAACAGTGGACGTTACATTTCAGATGTGTTACGACCCGTGACTCTACCCTTCATTAGATCCCTGCGAAACCCTGCATTTCAGCAGGATAATGCACGACCGCATGTTGCAGGTCCTGTACGGGCCTTTCTGGATACAGAAAATGTTCGACTGCTGCCCTGGCCAGCACATTCTCCAAATCTCTCACCAACTGAATTCGTCTGGTCAATGGTGGCCAAGCAACTGGCTCGTCACAATACGCCAGTCACTACTCTTGATGAACTGTGGTATCGTGTTGAAGCTGCATGGGCAGCTGTACCTGTACACGCCATCCAAGCTCTGACTCAATGCGCAGGCGTGTCAAGGCCGTTATTACGGCCATAGGTGGTTGTTCTGGGTACTGATTTCTCAGGATCTATGCACCCAAGTTGCGTGAGAATGTAATCACATGTCAGTTCTAGTATAATATATTTGTCCAATGAATACCCGTTTCTCATCTGCAATTCTTCTTGGTGTAGCTATCTTAATGGCCAGTAGTGTACCTATCCCATGGCTTCCGTCCACTCAGTGTAAACACGAATAAGAAAGCAAAGCGTCGACAGTTGATCTTCATGCTGTGTTACAGGTCTCATTTGGAACCTGTCAATGTTATACTAATAATCTGCGTATATTATTTTAATAGATTAATTTTCAATTGAGTAATTTACTGTTTTTTTAAAACCAAGAAAATGAACTTTAGATGCCGTTTCCTGTAAACATACTAGATTACCGTAGTATATAACATTGTTGGAATATGTGTATCGGTGCAGGCGCCAGGGTTATTGCTGAAAAATAATGTTGTCTGTCAGACGGTAGAAAACTAATGTGGGCACTGAGTGAAAAATTTGGAGTGTGATAATGAATGATGGGACAGGATATACCGACGATATCTGTGCTAATGGTAGATGAAAGTACATTTTAGTCATCTCATGGAATGAAGTGATGGGGTGTGTAAAATTTCTGTAGGCTATGAGACGGTACGTTAGCACAGCATGCCATTTAAGACATTGATGATGCGATTAGTGGTCAGAGCCTTCGATTAAAAATGCGCTTTGGTGATGCACATTCATGGATTACGTGTTTTCGAAGGGTGTAAAACTGTATCTAGTTGATTGTAACATAAAAATAATTAAAAGATAGTGCACAGAAATGAAAAACAGTATGGAGCTTGATATTTTATTTTAGTATATAAACTCATTTCGGCTTTATTGCCTTCATCAGTACATGTCGTGACGTTGTAGATGGACGTATGTCAACTTCGCGTAAACCATTATTGCTGTCTGTAGATGTCGGTTGTAACATTATTTTCAGCAACGTTTTAAAGTTATTCGATCATTGTACGTTCCACATTCATTATAGTACTTTTTTACTATCTAATAGATGTAAAATTCAAGGTAGACAGCTAGTTGGTTACCCAGAGATAGCTTTCTATTGTATACAGCGCGGCCACTGGGGGCTTAGAGGAAGCGAGAGGGGGGATGTTTTATTGTTTTGTCTCTAGTACTGACAACCCACGGGCATGAACGATTAGTACCGAGCAGCTGTTACGTTAAAAATACTGACACCGAAGTAGCATGGTTTCGCGAAGATACAGAACCCAGATTGTCATCTTCAAATGCGGCATTTGTTTGTAGCAAGGAACATTAAATTAATTGAGGCTGTTGTAAATACGACGCAGTGAGTAGGGGAAAGCTGACATTTACACAATTTCTCAAACTTTTGTAATGGTATTCATATTCAAGAGTGCACAGAAATATAATTACAAATTGTATATTAATAAAAGTCGTTCACACACACTTTCAAACCAATTAACACCCCACCAAACAGCTACAGACTGCCCCAGGAGGAATGGTCAGTATTCAGGATATAGCAGGAATGACCATTCGAGCCGGCCGTGATGGACGAGCGGTTCTAGGCGCTACAGTCTGGAACGGCGCGACCGCTACGGTCGCAGGTTAGAATCCTGCCTCGGGTATGGATGTGTGTGATGTCCTTAGGTTAGTTAGGTTTAAGTAGTTCTACGTTCTACGGGACTGATGACTTCAGACGTTAAGTCCCATTGGGCTCAGAGCCATTTGAACCATTTGAACCATGACCATTCGAAGCAAAAAATAATGTCTAGTAAATATGGCCTCTGTAATGTTTAGCTCAAGAAGCATGAGCATTTCTTCATCTTAGATACTGTGAAATAGACTGCAGAGCCAAAGAAACTGAAAAACCTCCAATTATCGTGCAGGGCCCCCGCGAGCAGGCAGAAGTGCAGTAACGCGACGTGGTACGGACTCGACTAATGTCTGAACTAGTGAAGGAGGGAACTGACACGATTAATCTTGCAGGGCTGTCTATAAATCCGTAAGAGTACGAGGGGGTGGAGATCTCATCTGAACAGCACGTTGCAAGGCATCCCAGATATGATCACTGTATCGTATTGTCCTGCTGGAATTGCTCAAGTCCGTCGGAATTCTCATCTGAACAGCACGTTGCAAGGCATCCCAGATATGATCACTGTGTCGTATTGTCCTGCTGGAATTGCTCAAGTCCGTCGTAATTCGCAATGGACATGAGTGGATGCAGGTGATCGAAAAGGATGCTGACGTACGTGTCACCTGTCAGAGTCGTATCTAGACGTATCAGGCGCCCCATATCACTCCAACTGTACGCGCCCCATACCATTACAGAGCGTCCACCATCTTGAACAGTCCCCTGCCGACAAGCAGGGTCAGTGGATTCATGAGGTTGTCTCCATACCCGCACACGTCCATCCGCTCGATACAATTTGACACGAGACTCCTCCGACCAGGCAACATGATTCCAATCGTCAACACTCCAACGTCGGCGTTGGCGGGCCCAGGCGAGGCGTAAAGCTTTGTGTCGTGCAGTCATCAAGGGTACACGAGTGGGCCATCGGCTCCGAAAGCTCATCTTCATGACGTTTCGTTGAATGGTTCGCACGCTGACACTTGTTGGTGGCCCAGCATTGAAATCTGCAGCAATTTGCGGGAAGGGTTGCCCTTCCGTCACGATGAACGATTCTCTTCAGTCGTCGTTGGTCCCGTTTTTACCGGATCTTTTTCCGGCAGCAGCGATCTCGGAGATTCGATGTTTTACCGGATTCCTGATAGTCACGGCACATGTGTGAAATTGTCGTGCGAGAGAATCCACACTTCATCGCTACCTCGGAGCTACTGTGCCACATCGCTCGTGCGCCCACTACAACATCACGTTCAAACTGACTCAAATGTTGATAAACTGGCACTGTAGCGGCAGTAATCGATCTTAGTACTGCGCCAGACACTTGTTGTCTTATATAGGTGTTGCCGACCGCAGCGCCGTGTTCTGCCTGTTTACATATCTGTGTATTTGAATACAGTTTCTTTGTCGTTTCAGTGAAAATTTGTTCTATTGCAAGCTCGTTGCTTTCCATATTTTCAGAAGTGCCACTATGGACCAAATTGAGAAAAAATACACAGTGAAAGCAATGAGCACTTCTTCATCCCTGATACTGTGAAACACATCTCTGCTACTGAACATTTGCTCATAGCTTTTGAGGTATGCATTTCAGTGCCCATGTTTACTAGATTTTTTGCATCGTCCTTGCTACATCTAGCCTACTGGGTCTCATAAAATACTAATTTATGTTCGTTATAAATTATTAATAGAATCGGTGCACATGTGGCCCGGGTTGCCGCCTCGCAGTACCAGTATTATCTCTTGAACAAAAATGTTCGACTTTTACTGCTCTTGGGTGTGCAGCTAAAACACTAGAACGGACATAAAATTCCCTCTTACCTAGTGTATTTTTAGGTGTGCTTTCAATCATTGAAACCTAAAGTGTCTGCTGTCCTTTACCTCCATCTTTCAGGTGGACGTGCCTTTCTTGGAACGAAGTGATTTATTATTCTCGTAGGAGGTAGGAAATAACGTAAATCCCTCCCTTCGCCACGTGGACTTTCATACGGTCTCCTTACATTTTCAAAAACAGTCATTAATTCTCAGCAGTTCGTCAATGCTTTTAAATTCACCCACACCACTTGCTGCGCTTGCAGGCGTCTCCAATTTGAGCACCGAGTAAGGTGTCACAATGATTAAAGCATTGGGAGGAAGGAAAGAATGGTAGGGTTAAGCCATGCGTCGATGATGAGGTCATTAGAGAAGAGAGCACGAATTCAGTTTGGAACAAATATGTCAGTAGCACCATATCAAAGGAACCACCACAGTAGTTGATCTAACGGGTTTACGGCTATCGCAGAGAGCCTAAAACCGGATGGCCGGATCGGGGTTTTAACCGCTTGTAACCTCCCAACAGTTTACTTCCGTAACCTCGGAATAATAAAATGTGACTAACCTCCCGGTGAAAATGTGAGTCATATATAACCTTTCAATAATTAACTGACTGTGAATCTTAACTGGTAAATCTGGACGTCAGCAATGTTGCGTCATGGCCCTGAAAAATCATTCTGAATAAATTGAAAATTATTACCTCAATGAAGTCCCCGGATAACGCGTATACAGGGCTATTACAAATGATTGAAGCGATTTCATAAATTCACTGTAGCTCCATTCATTGACATATGGTCACGACACACTACAGATACGTAGAAAAACTCATAAAGTTTTGTTCGGCTGAAGCCGCACTTCAGGTTTCTGCTGTCAGAGCGCTCGAGAGCGCAGTGAGACAAAATGGCGACAGGAGCCGAGAAAGCGTATGTCGTGCTTGAAATACACTCACATCAGTCAGTCATAACAGTGCAACGACACTTCAGGACCAAGTTCAACAAAGATCCACCAACTGCTAACGCCATTCGGCGATGGTATGCGCAGTTTAAAGCTTCTGGATGCCTCTATAAGGGGAAATCAACGGGTCGGCCTGCAGTGAGCGAAGAAACGGTTGAACGCGTGCGGGCAAGTTCACGCATAGTGATGTGAAAGATTCAGTGTTTAAACCTCCTCTACCAAGAAACGTGCCAGAACTGCGAGCTCGATGTTGTTTTGTGATGATGATGTTTGGTTTTGTGGGGCGCTCAACTGCGTGGTTATCAGCGCCCGTACAATTTCCCAACCTTTGCTCAGTCCAATTTCGCCACTTTCCTGGATGATGATGAAATGATGAGGACAACACAAACACCCAGTCATCTCGAGGCAGGTGAAAATCCCTGACCCCGCCGGGGGAATCGAACCCGGGACCCCGTGCTCGGGAAGCGAGAACGCTACCGCGAGACCACGCTGCGAGCTCGCATCAACAATGCTTTCGAACTCATTGATGGGGACATGCTGCGCCGAGTGTGGGAGGAACTTGATTATCGGCTTGATGTCTGCCGAATCACTAAAGGGGCACATATCGATCATTTGTGAATGCCTAAATAAACTTTTTGAGTTTTTGTATGTGTGTGCAAAGCATTGTGAAAATATCTCAAATAATAAAGTTATTGTAGAGCTGTGAAATCGCTTCAATCATTTGTAATAACCCTGTATATCTGCTCCTAGGATTACTAATCAAGATGTCCTAAGAAGAATGGGAAAGGAAAAAGAATTAATTAAAACTATTAAAGTAAGGAAGCTACAATATTTAGGCCATGTTATTAGAGGAGTAAATTACAAAATATTGCAAATAATACTAGAAGGGAAAATTTGTGGGAAGAGAACGAGGGGTAGAAGACGGACATCCTGGATTGACAATTTAAAAAATTGGTACAACTGCTCAACGTCAGAACTCCTTAGATCAGCCAAATCAAGATCAGAAATTGCCATGATGACAGCCAACCTTCTTAGAGGAGACGGCACATGAAGAAGAAGAATCTGCTCCTATAAGAAATTTTTCTGGCACAGCCCAGTGCAATGCTGGCCGCTAGATCTGTCATGTATAAAAAGAAACAACTGATTTTTCTTTACGATAATCGGGATGACCATGGATAGGAGAAATTAGTAAAATCTTTAAATTCAGATGAATGATTGTCAAAAGTTAATTTTATAAGAAAGATTATTATTAAAAGATTTTTTAAAAACATTTACATGGGACTTGATATAACAATAGTACAAAATCAGTTGTTACAAATTATATACGCGCGGCTGCTTTTACCTCATACTACGTCGCTCAGGCACCGCCATTGCTCTGCGTGACTGGCCCCAGCCGCCCGACTTCGAGCTACTACTACTACTGCTGCCGCCTAGACTGCTCTCTGGTCTGCGATTCTATTGTAGATTACATATCGCAGGCAGCGCGTCAGCAATCCATCGAAATTACATCTGCTCGAGTGCGCTAGCAATAAATTCCTTAGTCATGGACCTCTTACACGCTGTTCTCCGAAGTCCGAGTAAAGTGTCATGTCATCTTTCACCCCTTGTTGATTCCAAAGTCCCTGCAGAGGCACTGCAGCCATCTCAGGTACTGGCACATAGCAAGCCATCAGGACAAGTAATTGTAGATATGACAGGGAATGACAGATTTAGTTTGCAATAAATAGTTGAGCCACTAGATTTTTTTCTATGTCAGCGATGATTGCAGGGAGACATGGCTAGAAAGGCAGAAGTCAAAAAAACTGCCATAGTCTCTTCCAGGAAAGGGTCCAGGCTTCAATAAAAGTGTGACCACTTTGTTTGTGAGTGGAGGGGTTGGCCTCTCACCATAAAGTCAATCCACGAGCAGCCTGATCTTCAGCAGGACAATGGCCAGCAGCCTGGATTCTGGACACATATTCCAGAATGAGATTTTCACTCTGCAGCGGAGTGTGCGCTGATATGAAACTTCCTGGCAGATTAAAACTGTGTGCCCGACCGAGACTCGAACTCGGGACCTTTGCCTTTCGCGGGCAAGCGCTCTACCATCTGAGCTACCGAAGCACGACTCACGGCCCGTACTCACAGCTTTACTTCTGCCAGTACCTCGTCTCCTACCTTCCAAACTTTACAGAAGATCTCCTGCGAACCTTCGCAGGAGAGCTTCTGTAAAGTTTGGAAGGTAGGAGACGAGGTACTGGCAGAAGTAAAGCTGTGAGGACCGGGCATGAGTCGTGCTTCGGTAGCTCAGATGGTAGAGCGCTTGCCCGCGAAAGGCAAAGGTCCCGAGTTCGAGTCTCGGTCGGGCACACAGTTTTAATCTGCCAGGAAGTTTCATATCAGCGCACACTCCGCTGCAGAGTGAAAATCTCATTCTGGAAACATCCCCCAGGCTGTGGCTAAGCCATGTCTCCGCAATATCCTTTCTTTCAGGAGTGCTAGTTCTGCAAGGTTCGCAGTACGTACATGTCAAGGCACAGATGGGGATTGCATTATTGACGATTCCAAATGACAGTTGTGGTACATGCGTGTGTGTGCTTTCTGCACTGTGCCAACACGCACTGGGGTCGCTTCTCGCTAACCCCGTCGCCGATCGTAATCGCCCTTCCTTCCGTCCTACTCTTATCAAATTATGTTAACGAAATCGTTAACAGTAGTAACAGCTTTTGTAAAAAAAATTACAGCAGTATTTGCTAATTCCATGACCAGATTCAGGTACCAGGGTCGTTTTCAATTGTTTATCTGAATAAAGATTTTGTTTTGCTTTTAAGGTCTTCTGCTTACCATCTACAAAAGAAAAAGTCTTGATCGCAACAATCTGTTGATTACTAGTTTTTAGTGCTAGAAAGCCGGCTTCAAATCTGCGAAAACGACAATACACTGCAAATTGCCTTTACGTTGACGTGAATTTAACAGTCTCTGAGAACGTACGAGTGAGCGCGGAAGAATAATGCCTCAGAATTTTTTATGTGAAAACGTACATAGCTTTTTAAAAAAAATCTAACGTTATTAACATTCTCCATCTTTATTCTTCGTGCCTACATATTTATTTGCCAACATAGTCACCCTAGTGACCAACACTATTTCCCAACGACAGACCAGTTTGTTCATAACGTCTTTATAGAAAGTTTGGCTCTGTTGGCGGAGCCACAACCTCACCTCTGCCTGCACCGGTCCCTCACTATCGAAGTGAAGTCTTCGAATTTTGCAAAAACAGACATAATGTCTTATGGGATAACAGCAATCAGTGATTTTGTAATGTTACTTAAAATCCGTCTTGATTGCAAATTTTTTATTCATATGACCCGGTTTCGGTTCATTCAGAACCATCTTCAGATCTGATATTTCAGTTGCAGGAGTAACCCGTCCAAATCCAGCAACTTTCACATGTGAAAGTTGCTGGATTTGGACGGGTTACTCCTGTAACTGAAATATCAGATCTGAAGATGGTTCTGAATGAACCGAAACCGGTCATATGAATAAAAAATTTGCAATCAAGACGGATATTAAGTAACATTATGAAGTCTTCGAAGGCGTTCCTTATGTTCTGAAGACAGATAAAGAACGGATGGGTTCAAAAAAATGGTTCAAATGGCTCTGAGCACTATGGGACTTAACTTCAAAAGGTCAGCAGTCCCCTAGAACTTACAGCTACTTAAACCTAACTAACCTAAGGACATCACACACATCCATGCCCGAGGCAGGATTCCAACCTGCGACCGTAGCGGTCGTGCGGTTCCAGATTGTAGCGCCTAGAACTGCTCGGCCACCACGGCCGGCGGATGGGTTCAAATCGGGACTCTGTGACTGTGAACCCAAAGCGCCCTTGTGTGTTCCAGCGTTGTCATTCTGAAGGAGAGGGTGTTCCACGT
Source organism: Schistocerca cancellata (assembly GCF_023864275.1). Classification (NCBI taxonomy): domain Eukaryota; kingdom Metazoa; phylum Arthropoda; class Insecta; order Orthoptera; family Acrididae; genus Schistocerca; species Schistocerca cancellata. The sequence continues at coordinate 1,213,366 of NW_026046765.1, read as the reverse complement.
GTGGAAGAACTCTTAGATTTTAATCTTGATTACAGCACACTGTTTCTCACCCCATCGACGTAGCTACGTTACACAGCGCGACGTTACACGCTAGAATTCGGAGCCGCGTAGCGACAGAGGACTGCAAATAAGGAGACAGAAATAATGAAGATGAAGAATGTTAATAAAGTCCGTTTCATTTAAAAAGATTTTAGAGTTTTCACATCTAAAATTCAGAGGCATTATTTCTCATAATGACCTCGTAATCCATACTGTACTGTCTTGTCTTAATGATTGTAAACGTAGCCTTCCGCAGCCGTTGTCACAGTCAATAAAATTCTTCTGGGTTTGAGGCCGCATTGTCACCTGTAAAATTCCGACGTTTCGGCGACTGTTGCAAGGCGCCTTCCTCAGGGTGCACTGCTAACACCCTGAGGAAGGCGCCTTGCAACAGTCGCCGAAACGTCGGAATTTTACAGGTGACAATGCGGCCTCAAACCCAGAAGAGTTTTACTGATTGTCTTAGTGATATTTGTTGTTACTCTATCCATTTTTGTAACTAATTCCATTTGTATTTTTTCTTTAACATTTTTATTCATTCAGATAGCCATTTGAAAGCGACCCAGGTGGATGACATCGGTCGTGGTGTTCCAAAATACAGTTGCAGCAACTGCTGAATTTTTTTTTTTTTTGCAATAAATTGTTACCGTTGCGAATACCATGAACAACAATGTTGCGCACGCTGCACAAAGTAAATAATATCTCGTTTTATTTTCTACAGAATGTTGAGTCGTGGCATCGCTGTCTATCCAGTCCACAGTCGCGTAAAGCTCCCAGTGAAATGTCACATCAACAAATTCCATAGCCATTTCTTCTTCATCGGTGACGGAGATAGCCATCTCTCCATATGGTCACCTCTTTCCTGCCTAATGGAGGGACCTTGTACTGTCTACTGGAAGTGATAAATTATGGTCGACCTGCCAACGTCACGCCATTTTCCGACCTTCCCAGGCGAAGCGTTGCTGCTGTGACCTCGGAGTGTTACGTATGCAGGCGTCCGTTTCAAAAAATTGTTCTAAGGTAGTTCCCCACTGACTGGCCAAGCTCGAATTTCAGAGCGACACTTATTGCCCTGCTGCCGACTCACAAGAAAATTCTTCCTCATGTTCTGAAGATGACGAACAGTGTACTGCAATACATTGTGCAGATTGTGCAATGCTCAAGGGGATCAGTGACACTTATTACATCGATTGTTCGCCGATATTGGGATACCGTTTATACAATTCCAAGGAAATTTCGAGTACTCTAGTTTCACAACACGATTCATTTAATGAAATGAATACCAGAGCACCTGTAACAAAATATTTTTTCTGCATTTTTCGGAAGAATACGAACGTCCGAAAACGACAGTTACCCACCACTGTAATCACACTTATGGCAAGTGACATGATTCAAGACATATCGGAATCTGTGTGTGAGCGTGGAAGTTGAACTACGCTTAAATAGTGTGGCTACATGATGCTAACGATTGAAGGCGACCTACCTAAGAGAAGTAGGACTTAAGTTGTGTAGGACAGGACAAGAGAAGCAGAGATAGACCAACAATATGAATTTCGGTATTGGTGCTTTTATATTTACGCTGGAGAAAGGCGGGAGCAATACAGACAACGGACTGGTAAGTATGAATAATTAATGCGCTTGGTAGAGAAATAGAAGAAACATTGGAAAGCACAACATGTCTTTAAAAATGCAATAACAGCAGATGCGGTTATAGTGATTTTTGTATTATTATTCAGTAATCACTTGTCTTTTGTAATAGACCTGCTGCAGTGTTTAAGAATAAAGGTACGGTATCACATATACGGGGGAGATCAGTTTGGATTCCGTATAAATATTGGAACACGTGAGGCAATATTGACCTTACGACTTACCTTAGAAGAAAGATTAAGGAAAGGCAAACCTACGTTTCTAGCATTTGTAGACTTAGAGAAAGCTTTTGACAATGTTGACTGGAATACTCTCTTTCAAAATCTAAAGGTGGCAGGGGTAAAATACAGGGAGCGAAAGGCTATTTACAATTTGTACAGAAACCAAATGGTAGTTACAAGGATCGAGGGGCATGAAAGGGAAGCAGTCGTTGGGAAGGGAGTGAGACAGGGTTGTAGCCTCTCCCCGATGTTATTCAATCTGTATATTGAACAAGCAGTAGAGGAAACATAAGGAAAATTCGGAGTAGGTATTAAAATAAATGGAGAAGAGGTTCGGTGATGAGACTGTAATTCTGTCAGAGACAGCAAAGGACTTGGAAGAGCAGTTGAACGGAATGGAGAGTGTCTTGGAAGGAGGGTATAAGATAAACATCAACAAAAGCAAAACGAGGATAATGGAATGTAGTCGAATTAAGTCGAGTTATGCTGAGGGAATTAGATTAGGAAATGAGACACTTAAAGTAGTAAAGAAGTTTTGCTATTTGGGGAGAAAAATAAATGATGATGGTCGAAGTAGAGAGGATATAAAATGTAGACTGGCAATGGCAAGGAAAGCGTTTTTGAAGAAGAGAAATTTGTTAACATCGAGTATTGATTTAAGTGTCAGGAAGTCGTTTCTGAAAGTATTTCTATGGATTGTAGCCATGTATGGAAGTGAAACATGGACGATAAATAGTTTGGACGAGAAGAGAATAGAAGCTTTCGAAATGTGGTGCTACAGAAGAATGCTGAAGATTAGATGGATAGATCACATAACTAATGAGGAGGTATTGAATAGAATTGGGGAGAAGAGGAGTTTGTGGCACAACTTCACAAGAAGAAGGGACCGGTTGGTAGGACATGTTCTGAGGCATCAAGGGATCATAAATTTAGCATTGGAGGGCAGCGTGGAGGGCAAAAATCGTAGAGGGAGACCAAGAGATGAATACACTAAACAGATTCAGAAGGATATAGGATGCAGTAGGTACTGGGAGATGAAGAAGCTTGCACAGGATAGGATAGCATGGAGAGCTGCATCAAATCAGTCTCAGGACTGAAGACCACAAGAACAACATCACATATACTACAATAGAAAGTGAATATTAAGCCGTACATATTATAAAAATGTATGTATATATGGGTGTATGTTCCACATCTCTCCGTAAGCCACTCAACCAGTTTCAACGAAACGCTCCACATACATACCTCACTATCAGGCAATAGTCGCTATTGCTACCATAGTTCAGGAGATATGACGTCATAAACAATCAGATTCGTGAAAAACTACCGCATCGTGCATGACGATTAAATTAATTACTTTTACGCTACTAACTCTGTTTCCAATAAACTTCGCCGCTAACTGCAGCTACAAAATATGGTACTACGCATAGTTCAGCGGATATGACCTTACAAAAACTGAGATGCACAAAAAACTGTCGCAAAGTGCCGACGTTTAAATTTATTACTTCTCTGTTACTAACTCTATCGGCAATACATTTACCAGACAATTTCGACATACGCCACTGAATGTACCTACAAAATTACATCATTGTACGGCGTATAGTACAAGAGATATGACGTCATAAACACGGAGATGCGTGAAAAAGTGCAGCATCATGCATGAAGTTTTAATACATGTGTTTCTTATTATTAAACCATACATACAGTCGAGTCAGCTTAAGGAAATCGCTGACGCCTTGTAACGCCGGAAATGCATATCCTCCTATTTCCATCTATTGTACTATAAATTTGTTTTCCTTATTTTTGTTTCCTGAATATATAACATTTCTGTGTCTTCGTATATTGTAATTGTTTTACTGTTTGTATATATATGCACTTATGTCGACGTATAATTAGTTTGTTTCGTAAATATTATTTGTATTTTTACGCTGGGTCTTGCCTAGGGAAAACTGCTATCGAACGATTACATCGATAGGTCGTGTGAAGAATCAAAGTGTGTAGGATCTTTGGTGGCGTTAACTCTGTCGCGTGGAGCGCGGTCAGAGAGAGTCTGGCTGGAGTAGCGAGTGGAGCAGGTGTGTTGTGTGAAGCTCCCGCGAGTTGCCGCGCTTTCGGGGTTTGGCAGCATGTAATTGCGCTCGACTTGCGATGATAGTTTCTAACATGGTGTCGCGGACGGGAAGCATTAACTGGCGCACGTCAAGAGCCCGTTTCGTCTGGTGACCGTATCGATAAGAAGGCGCGCCAACATCCAGCTTATGCAACAGCGACGGCTGACAATGAGTGACTGTCGCCACCTCCTCGATCGACGGCTTCAAACCTTCAATCAACCAACAAGGAAGACTGGAAGCACGTAAAGTTTTAGAACTGTATGGCAGACCTCAGCTTTTCAAACTGTACCATTTTCGTAACTATAATTACAGCAACTTAGCATGAACCTTTGTTGCTCATTGTCCCAATTGCATTGCCAAGCAAGGTCCCTTCCTTTTCCGAAATGAACCCGAGTGTCGTTGAAATTCAAACGCCAGCATTAAAGTAATAATATAGCATTTCACTGCTTTAAGTTCAAAGTTCAGTTAAAGTATTCATAGCTGGCTACAATACTTAGATTACACAAGCACAAATTAAGAGTGCGAGTTTTGTTACCGTATTTTAGCTTACCTGTGACTGCAGCTCAGCTTGGTACGTACTAAATTTTACTATTGTTAATTGTTCAGAATCATTTAATTCAAGTTCAAAGTTAAATCTCTTATTTCTAAATTGCGAAGATTCAAGTAGCTTTTGAAGTGATTGTTGAGGTAGTCCAAGACTAACCGTATTTTACTGAATTTCGATGTGCTTCAGAAAGAAAGCTCACTATTAACTTCAGTCACTAAATTAACTTTCGATTTTCCGGTTTTATTAATTCTTTTGCTAAATTAAGTCAGAGTGTAGCGAAATTTATTACTTCTGACAAACTTTCAGTTTTCACACTACACATGTCAACCTTCAGTTGCCACACTTCTAGTGCTAATTATATGTGTAATAACCTTTCTTTTTCAGTTACTATAGTAATTGTCCTTAGGACTGGCGACCGTAATTTCCCCCAAATCTCAAATATCTAATTACCGCTCGTTGATTGTTAACGTAACGGCTGCACATTTACTTTCTTTATTAACTTTAACCCTATTTCAAAATTAATTTCCACCAGTTTCATTAGCATTTTTCCTTTCATTTAGATGTAACCCTTTCCTCCCTCTTTACCGACAGATTAACTTCGGTGACGATTGCTTTTTCCCAAATTTCCATTAGGTGCACGCGGTTTAATTTTTCATTGGAACACGTCGGAAACGGTTCTTGAGTTTATTCAGTCTTCACGTATGCCTCTGAATTGATGGTTGACCCTCTTGGCATCACGTCCACGAGAATGACGCCATCACAATTCCAGAAGACTGTCACCCTGACAGAAACAAAGCCAAACAGATAATTGCAGCATCCAAGAAGAAATCGTGGGAAGACTTTGGAAACAGGTTGGAGACTATGGGTCAAGCTGCTGGAAAACCATTCTTGAGTGTAATTAGCAGTCTTCGAAAGGGAGGTAAGAAGGAAATGACAAGTATTTTGGACAGGTCAGGAAAATTGCTGGTGAATCCTGTGGATGCCTTGGGCAGATGGAGGGAATATTTTGAAGAGTTGCTCAATTTAGGTGAAAATGCGATCAGTAATGTTTCAGATTTCGAGGTAGAATGGGATAGGAATGATGATGGAAATAGGATCACATTTGAGGAAGTGGAAAAAATGGTCAATAGATTGCAGTGCAATAAAGCGGCTGGGGTGGATGAAATAAAGTCGGAACTCATCAAATACAGTGGAATGTCAGGTCTTAAATGGCTACACAGGATAATTGAAATGGCCTGGGAGTTGGGACAGGTTCCACCAGACTGGACAAAAGCGGTAATCACACCAATCTTTAAACATGGAAACAGAAAAGATTGTAACAACTACAGAGGTATCTCTTTAATCAGCGTTGTGGGTAAAATCTTCTCAGGTATTGTTGAAAGGAAAGTGCGAGTATTAGTTGAGGACCAATTGGATGAAAATCAGTGTGGGTTTAGGCCTCTTAGAGGTTGTCAGGACCAGATCTTTAGCTTACGGCAAATAATGGAGAAGTGTTATGAGTGGAACAGGGAATTGTATCTGTGCTTTATAGATCTAGAAAAGGCATATGACCGGGTTCCTAGGAGGAAGTTATTGTCTGTTCTACAAGATTATGGAATAGGAGGCAAACTTTTGCAAGCAATTAAAGGTCTTTACATGGATAGTCAGGCAGCAGTTAGAGTTGACGGTAAAGTGAGTTCATGGTTCAGAGTAGCTTCAGGGGTAAGACAAGGCTGCAAACTGTCTCCACTGTTGTTCATATTATTTATGGATGATATGTTGAAAACAATAGACTGGCTGGGTGAGATTAAGATATGTGAACACAAAATAAGCAGTCTTGCATATGCGGATGACTTAGTTGTGATGGCAGATTCGATTGAAAGTTTGCAAAGTAATATTTCAGAGCTAGATCAGAAATGTAAGGACTATGGTATGAAGATTAGCATCTCCAAAACGAAAGTAATGTCAGTGGGAAAGAAATATAAACGGATTGAGTGCCAGATAGGAGGAACAAAGTTAGAACAGGTGGACGGTTTCAAGTACTTAGGATGTATATTCTCACAGGATGGCAACATAGTGAAAGAACTGGAAGCGAGGTGTAGCAAAGCTAATGCAGTGAGCGGTCAGCTACGATCTACTCTCTTCTGCAAGAAGGAAATCAGTACCAAGACTAAGTTATCTGTGCACCGTTCAATCTTTCGACCAACTTTGTTGTATGGGAGCGAAAGCTGGGTGGATTCAGGTTACCTTATCAACAAGGTTCAGGTTTCGGATATGAAAGTAGCTAGGATGATTGCAGGTACTAGTAGATGGGAACAATGGCAGGAGGGTGTCCACAATGAGGAAATCAAAGAAAAACTGGGAATGAACTCTATAGATGTAGCAGTCAGGGAGAACAGGCTTAGACGGTGGGGTCATGTTACATGCATGGGAGAAGCAAGGTTACCCAAGAGACTCATGGATTCAGCAGTAGAGGGTAGGAGGAGTCGGGGCAGACCGAGGAGAAGGTACCTGGATTCGGTTAAGAATGATTTTGAAGAAATAGGTTTAACATCAGAAGAGGCACCAATGTTAGCACTGAATAGGGGATCATGGAGGAACTGTATAAGGGGGGCTATGCTCCAGACTGAACGCTGAAAGGCATAATCAGTCTTAAATGATGATGATCATGATGATGATGATGTCACCCTGACTTTTCCGGAAGAGGATGCCTTGATTTTCTCCTTTTGTGGTAAATGAGGATGATGCCACTCCATTGACTGCCTTTCCGTTTCCGGCACAAAGTGGTGCACCCAGATTTCGTCCCCCATAACGATCCGTGACAGAAATGCCTCTCCGTCGGTCTAGATTAGATTAGATTAGATTAGATTAGATTAATCCTAGTTCCATGGATCATGAATACGATATTTCGTAATGATGTGGAACGAGTCGAGTTTTCCAATACATGACATAATTAGGTTAATTTAACAACATACTTAAGTTAATATAACAACTTTATTCTTTTGTGTGTTTTTTTATTTTTCTTTATTTTTTATTTTTATTTTTATTTTTTTTTATTTTTATTTTTATTTTTTAATATTTTTTTTCTTAATTTATATCTAAAAATTCCTCTATGGAGTAGAAGGAGTTGTCATTCAGAAATTCTTTTAATTTCTTCTTAAATACTTGTTGGTTATCTGTCAGACTTTTGATACTATTTGGTAAGTGACCGAAGACTTTAGTGCCAGTATAATTCACCCCTTTCTGTGCCAAAGTTAGATTTAATCTTGAATAGTGAAGATCATCCTTTCTCCTAGTATTGTAGTTATGCACACTGCTATTACTTTTGAATTGGGTTTGGTTGTTAATCACAAATTTCATAAGAGAGTATATATACTGAGAAGCTACTGTGAATATCCCTAGATCCTTAAATAAATGTCTGCAGGATGATCTTGGGTGGACTCCAGCTATTATTCTGATTACACGCTTTTGTGCAATAAATACTTTATTCCTCAGTGATGAATTACCCCAAAATATGATGCCATATGAAAGCAATGAGTGAAAATAGGCGTAGTAAGCTAATTTACTAAGATGTTTATCACCAAAATTTGCAATGACCCTTATTGCATAAGTAGCTGAACTCAAACGTTTCAGCAGATCATCAATGTGTTTCTTCCAGTTTAATCTCTCATCAATGGACATACCTAAAAATTTGGAATGTTCTACCTTAGCTATATGCTTCTGATTAAGGTCTATATTTATTAATGGCGTCATACCATTCACTGTACGGAACTGTATGTACTGTGTCTTATCAAAATTCAGTGAGAGTCCGTTTACAAGGAACCACTTAGTAATTTTCTGAAAGACAGTATTGACAATTTCATCAGATAATTCTTGTTTCTCAGGTGTGATTACTATACTTGTATCATCAGCAAAGAGAACTAACTTTGCCTCTTCATGAATATAGAATGGCAAGTCATTAATATATAATAAGAACAATAAAGGACCCAAGACTGACCCTTGTGGAACCCCATTCTTGATAGTTCCCCAGTTTGAGGAATGTGCTGATCTTTGCATGTTACGAGAACTACTTATTTCAACTTTCTGCACTCTTCCAGTTAGGTACGAATTAAACCATTTGTGCACTGTCCCACTCATGCCACAATACTTGAGCTTGTCTAGCAGAATTTCATGATTTACACAATCAAAAGCCTTTGAGAGATCACAAAAAATCCCAATGGGTGGTTTTCGGTTATTCAGATCATTCAAAATTTGACTGGTGAAAGCATATATGGCATTTTCTGTTGAAAAACCTTTCTGGAAACCAAAACGTTCCAACAATTCAGATGAAATGGCCTTTCTTTGAATCTTGTGGCACGTTGTGAGCATTCGGAGAACCCATAGTGAGCACCTAATTGAATATCCGGGAGTCTCTATCGTTGCAGACGAACTTGCAATGCTGAAAGACGACTGTAGAGCCAATTGTCTAGTTGTGATGAGTCGGTCGGCACGAATAATGGCATCCGCACGATTCTTTATTAGCAGTTTCAAACATATGGTAGGTACCATAGGCAATTACATCTCTGTCATTAAAACTTTCAAGTCCAGGTACACTAGAAACTCCGCTAACACCTCTTACCATGGCAACGGTGAACCATCCATTTCCATGTGAGAATGTGTCGTTAATATCCAAACTAAAATTCAGAGAACATCCAAGAAATACACAAGGTCCATCGACGAGAGCGTGGGCTGCAACACTCTTGACTGGAATGCGATTCTTCTTGTCCCCAGATGTTGTAGTAAGTTCAATGTTTTCTATATTTTTGTAGACAGTTGTGCGACGACGACGTCGATATCTCCTGTAAGGCAGCAGCGGCTGTGACAGGACATCCCGAGCATGGCTGATCATATAACTTTCTTTACCCATCACGCAACTGTACTCCTATCAACTGCAGCGACGCCATACACTGCACACAAACGTCCATGGATGTTCACAGAGGTTTCTTTTTCTGCACATACGAAGTCTATAACAGACCGTTGCTTGTAACGTGAGCCGTATGTAGACGCCATTTTTACGCTGTACTATGGCTGTGCCATCTGTTAGAACGGTTCGAAACTTCACCGGCGCATACAACAAACATCAAGTGTGAAGCACCAACAAGTACGTTTATCTATGAATATTAATGACTTTTTTTAAAAATGTGAGGCATTACTTATTGAACGACCCTCATACGCCTTTACTGGCGCTGTAGCAACTGCGCATGCGCAACTGGACACACACACAGCCGGGATTGGTGGTACATTTGTGAACAGGAAACACGACAAAACCGAATCGTAATTCGTAAAGGACGTTGCAGGTTACCGTTCGTTGATGGTTTCTCTGGCACTACAGTACACTGTCACTGTTCTCTCGAATTAGGCACTCAGGTAACACCTATTACAGATTTTCTCTGACACCACAGTACACTGTTACTAGTCTTTCGAATTAGACACTGAAGTTACCTCTATTACAAATTTTTACTTGATTTTTGCAGTACTGGAAAGTATTGAAAATACAGATAAATTTGAATTAACATTTATTGTGCTTCCTTAAGACATGCCTGCTGATAGTACCTTTTCTTTCCTACCAGTTTCGCAGTAATGTGGAATCCAACTAACGTTCTCAATTTCGCAATGATGAAATTTGAAGAAAGTGGTTCCCAGCCGAAATCACATGCTGCTTTTGAGGACGTACATTTGTGTTACACTCCTGGAAATTGAAATAAGAACACCGTGAATTCATTGTCCCAGGAAGGGGAAACTTTATTGACACATTCCTGGGGTCAGATACATCACATGATCACACTGACAGAACCACAGGCACATAGACACAGGCAACAGAGCATGCATAATGTCGGCACTAGTACAGTGTATATCCACCTTTCGCAGCAATGCAGGCTGCTATTCTCCCATGGAGACGATCGTAGAAATGCTGGATGTAGTAGTCCTGTGGAACGGCTTGCCATGCCATTTCCACCTGGCGCCTCAGTTGGACCAGCGTTCGTGCTGGACGTGCAGACCGCGTGAGACGACGCTTCATCCACTCCCAAACATGCTCAATGGGGGACAGATGCGGAGATCTTGCTGGCCAGGGTAGTTGACGTACACCTTCTAGAGCACGTTGGGTGGCACGGGATACATGCGGACGTGCATTGTCCTGTTGGAACAGCAAGTTCCCTTGCCGGTCTAGGAATGGTAGAACGATGGGTTCGATGACGGTTTGGATGTACCGTGCACTATTCAGTGTCCCCTCGACGATCACCAGTGGTGTACGGCCAGTGTAGGAGATCGCTCCCCACACCATGATGCCGGGTGTTGGCCCTGTGTGCCTCGGTCGTATGCAGTCCTGATTGTGGCGCTCACCTGCACGGCGCCAAACACGCATACGACCATCATTGTCACCAAAGCAGAAGCGACTCTCATCGCTGAAGACGACACGTCTCCATTCGTCCCTCCATTCACGCCTGTCGCGACACCACTGGAGGCGGGCTGCACGATGTTGGGGCGTGAGCGGAAGACGGCCTAACGGTGTGCGGGACCGTAGCCCAGCTTCATGGAGACGGTTGCGAATGGTCCACGCCGATACCCCAGGAGCAACAGTGTCCCTAATTTGCTGGGAAGTGGTGGTGCGGTCCCCTACGGCACTGCGTAGGATCCTACGGTCTTGGCGTGCATCCGTGCGTCTCTGCGGTCCGGTCCCAGGTCGACGGGCACGTGCACCTTCCGCCGACCACTGGCGACAACATCGATGTACTGTGGAGACCTCACGCCCCACGTGTTGAGCAATTCGGCGGTACGTCCACCCAGCCTCCCGCATGCCCACTATACGCCCTCGCTCAAAGTCCGTCAACTGCACATACGGTTCACGTCCACGCTGTCGCGGCATGCTACCAGTGTTAAAGACTGCGATGGAGCTCCGTATGCCACGGCAAACTGGCTGACACTGACGGCGGCGATGCACAAATGCTGCGCAGCTAGCGCCATTCGACGGCCAACACCGCGGTTCCTGGTGTGTCCGCTGTGCCGTGCGTGTGATCATTGCATGTACACCCCTCTCGCAGTGTCCGGAGCAAGTATGGTGGGTCTGACACACCGGTGTCAATGAGTTCTTTTTTCCATTTCCAGGAGTGTATTTATTGTGCTTCCTTAAGACAGGCCTGCTGATAGTTCCTTTTCTTTCCTACCAGTTTCGCAGTAATGTGGAATCCAACTAACGTTCTCAATTTAGCAATGATGAAATTTGAAGAAAGTGATTCCCAGCCGAAATCACATGCTGCTTTTGAGGACGTACATTTGTGCTATTTCTTAGCTGATTTCCTTGACATTCATTCGAATGTTATCGACATAGGAAATAACTGTGACGATTCGATGAATTGCGATTCGGACGACGTCAGTTGTGCCAGTATCAGTTCTCAAGAAGAAGATCTTCCAAGACTAAAAAAAGAAACGTACTGCAACAGCTTTCGACGAAGGCAGTGAAATATTGGTTAAAGGAAGGAGGAAACAAACGCTTGAAGTTACGTAGTGTGCAAAGGCGTTTTCATTTCGTAATATCGGAACGTGAACTGTACAAATGAAAGTATGGATTAAGAAAAATGCGCCAAACGGAAACCCGAAACCGTCTGAATGAAAACCATTTCGAAAGATTCAGCACTGCCCGTGAGAGGCTGTGCACCGTTACCGATATAGATCTACAAGACTGGGCCCTCCGAATTGCATCTGAAATGGACACTGCTAATTTCCAGGCCTCGTCCACCTGGCTACGCAGGTTCAAGAAATCGTACTGAATAGGAAGTCGTAAAATTACCTAGTTTCGTCAAGTGAACGTGCAGAGCAGCTGCCAGTGATAGACATTGTATAGAGAAATTGATGGCTGACGTAAAGACGAAACTTGCTGATAATGTCTGCAACTGCTGTGTATAACGCTGATCAGTCAGGTTTCACGAAAGGACTGCTGTCGCACGGCACTTTATCATTGCGGGGTGAAAAAAGACGAAGTCGGTTGAGCAGTCAATGAATGCAATGAAACATTCATATGCGATAATTCCAGTAATAAGGATGAGTGGATTCCTGAATGAGATTTTCACTCTGCAGCGGAGTGTGCGCTTATATGACACTTCCTGCCAGATTAAAACTATGAGACCGACCGAGAGTCGAACTCTGGACCTTTGCCTTTCGCGGGCAAGTGCTCTACCATCCGAGCTACCGAAGCACGACTCACGCCCGGTACTCACAGCTTTACTTCTGCCAGTATCTCGTCTCCTACCTTCCAAACTTTACAGAAGCTCTCCTGCGAACCTTGCAGAACCAGCACTCCTGAAAGAAAGGATGGTAGAGCACTTGCCCTCGAAAGGCAAAGGTCCCGAGTTCGAGTCTCGGTCGGGCACACAGTTTTGATCTGCCAGGAAGTTTCATATCAGCGCACACTCCACTGCAGAGTGAAAATCTCATTCTGGAAACATCCCCCAGGCTGTGGCTAAGCCATGTCTCCGCAATATCCTTTCTTTCAGGAGTGCTGGTTCTGCAAGGTTCGCAGGAGAGCTTCTGTAAAGTTTGGAAGGTAGGAGACGAGATACTGGCAGAAGTAAAGCTGTGAGTACCGGGCGTGAGTCGTGCTTCGGTAGCTCGGATGGTAGAGCACTTGCCCGCGAAAGGCAAAGGTCCCGAGTTCGAGTCTCGGTCGGACACACAGTTTTAATCTGCCAGGAAGTTTCATATCAGCGCACACTCCGCTGCAGAGTGAAAATCTCATGCTGGAAACATCCCCCAGGCTGTGGCTAAGCCATGTCTCCGCAATATCCTTTCTTTCAGAAGTGCTGGTTCTGCAAGGTTCGCAGGAGAGCTTCTGTAAAGTTTGGAAGGTAGGAGACGAGGTACTGGCAGAAGTAAAGCTGTGAGGCCGGGCGTTAGTCGTGCTTCGGTAGCTCAGATGGTAGAGCACTTGCCCGCGAAAGGCAAAGGTCCCGAGTTCGAGTCCCGGTCGGGCCCAGAGTTTTAATCTGCCAGGAAGTTTCGAGTGGTTTCCTGTTTCCGCAGCTGTGTATCTGTCTTCAACAACTGCAAGGCAAATTAGGACCAGAAAGAAAAAAAATGTACTCTTTAGTTGCAAAAATCTTGTAATCAACGTATCAGAATCTGGAAAAATGGGGAAGAATAATTTTCAACATTTCGTTCGAAACGCATTCCTATCAGCTGCAGAAATTAATTCATTGCTTTTGTTGAAGTCATGGTCTGGACATAACGACGCGAGAATGACGAAAAATCTACATGTTATGTAGTTTCCGCCTGAAACTACTATTGCGATTCACCCTCCCGATAAAGAATTTTTTCGACATTGGAGAGCATTTTTCAAGAAAATATCAGACAACATTATTTCCGAAACGTCTCTCTCATTACAGATTCATCAGCGGAACAGTATTCTAAAGCTCCAGTCGTTTGTGCATTACCAGTCTTCTTCGCCACGATTTACGATTTTGATGAAGTATCCTGGTATGTAGCGCAATATGCAGAACAACGGTCGGGACCATTTCTGACTCCATCCCAGTTCTGTCTAAATAAAACTAATGGCTACAGCGAAGTGCCTGACTGCATAAATTTTTTCTTCGTCCGGATGTGCCTGGTGCAAGAAAAATGTTTCTTTTTGTCGTTCAATAGACATTTCACACTTTTGTGACGACTACAGGGCATAAACAACAAAGAACTGTTCCACTGACAGTCAAATGTACAACATTCAAACATTATCAAAAGGAATGACCTACAGGAATTATTATAAAATGTAGAACTGCGAAGTACATTTCATTTCAACAAATTACAAGGTCTCATTGATGGAAGTCATCTGCGGCGTCAAACACTGCCATGATCTCATTTTCTCTGCTTGCCACTTTTATCAGAATTACATGTGCATGAACTGAACTGTCGATATGATGTTATTCAAAAAAATGTGTGTATAGTTTAAGCCAGGTTTTCACAGGAGCAAACAAGCTAAAAAGAGGTGCAAAAGAGATTTCTGTCTGGTGTATCCGGTAGGCCTCTTGCAGGTCTATCAACTGGACGCCACTGCAGCTACTTACGTGTCCCTAACTTTCCCCAGTTACCTAATAGGAAAACGGAAACCTGCAGTTTAACGTGGAATCCGAAACACTTGTCTTTCGTGGCCACTCCATCTGTGAGCAGTTGAATGCTCGACTAAAAATCATTGTGAAAAAGTTGTTGTCTGAACGGGATTTGATAACGAGCTCTCTGGATGGATCACGAAGCTTGCGCTTTGCCACTTTTGTTTTAGAAAAAAAAAAGAATATGATCATTACATCTTACAGGCGTAGTGGAAACGCTAGCTGTGTCACCTTTTGAGGTGTTGCTAGCCGTCGGTAATTAATGATATGTCTATAAACTTGCCCTCAGTGGTAATGAGAAGCCAGGCAAAAATGGCAGCCCACATTCAAGGAAAATTTTGGACTAGTGATATGGAGAGATGGAGATGCAATACCACGTAAAGTGCACGATCTCCACGCACGTCACGTTTCACTACAAAATTAAGAGACTTAATTTGATTTGAAAATACTGTATTCCTTCATTTTTTATTAAAGATTATCCGATAGTGATTGCCAATACATGAAATTCTTGCTTCTCTGCTCCGGTTTGCATACTCCATCAAGAACAGCGCGCTCGCCATGCAAAATAAACTTCACTAAACATCAAAACTTCGCATTGTGGCTCTAACAAGATAGAGTTGTATCTTGTATGCCGAATATTAGCTCCAAAAACTAAAAACTAATAACACAGCTTCATAGGCAGTGTTCGCTGCCTCGTGTTCTCTTCCTTTCCCTCTAGTATAAACGATTCTATTAAATTTTCTGCAAATGCTCATTGGCAGATACTTGCTTCCATTCGCTCCATTTTAAACTGGGCTTTAGGTGCTTAAAATTGGTGTCTCTGAACTCCGGATAATTTCGCCACGTGGCGCTGCGTGAGTGATCAGCCGAGTCACACGCTAGGCGGCATGGCAGTACAAACCAGTTATAAGGTGTTCGCGCAGCAAAGATGTAACTTCAACAATGTTTACAAAATACTTGCAGTGCTTCTCGGCAGCTAAAATTTTGGGACTGTATTTGTTTCGTTGTCTTCTTCCTGTGTAAATATTTCAGGTTATGTTTTCGACATGTCTTATTGGATCATTCCCTTGTTAGTAACGGTGCGCCGGCCGCTGTGCCCGAGCGGTTCTAGGCGCGTCAGCCTGGAACCGCGCTGCTGCTGCTGCGGTCGCAGGTTCGAATCCTGCCTCGGGCATGGATGTGTGTGATGTCCTTAGGTTAGTTAGCTTTAAGTAGTTCTAAGTTCTAGGGGACTGATGAGCTCAGATGTTAAGTCCCATAGCGCTCAGAGCCATTTTTAGTAACGGTGCCCGGAGGCAGATGTACACTGGAACGCCGAAGTAACGGTCTCGTACCTGGAACAACTGGTGACTATATTGTTTGTTGTTACTGTATTAATCTTAGTTATTCGTTTATGCCGTCACCATCTACTTAATTTGTTGCGGAATGACAACTAGATTATTACTTACCGTATGATGTTCCATGTAATGATTCTGGAGTTGTTGTTTTGTTAAAGCAAAATTATTGTCTGAGTGGAGCTTCTGTCCCTAAACATTTCTAAATGTGGATTATGCTGCAAAATTAATTTCTATACGGCCACAGGCAAATGTAATTGGTATGAGCGACCGCTGATTCCCTTTTAATCTTTTGATTAATCCGATTCTATAATTTTGTTTTAAATACTTGTTTTGGCTATTGATTGAAGCACCATATAAATTACGGCTATATTACATTCAGTAGCCGATAAGTGACTAAATATTGAATTAAATTGCATCTTTCATGGTTTATTATTAATAATGTGTTGTAAGTGCTTGTGTATTAAAGTTAAGTTAGTACATCCTCATCTAAGATGTGGCTATTTTAGCAGAAGATTACCGGAATTCGGAATAATCGGCCACATGTAACGTAACGTGAGGTTGTCTGCATAGCTTTGCCCGTTGTCTGAAAAGAGGTATATACCATCTAAATTTTAGGGAACAATCCCTTCACAGATTAAGTTTATAAAGGTCGCAACGGATAACGCAATGAATTATTATGGGACAGTCAGAGAAAACTACGTACCGTTAGCTACACTTGTGCCAAGAACTACGTATTTTAGTAGCATAGTCATCAATGACACAAATGTGACTCTATTTTCAGACGTATTGGAAAGGGATAATTTAAACTAGCACGGAAGTAGCTTCAAATGATGAAATATTTATTTTGGCTAAGATTTCGCACGATAAGAGTAGTCTTTTGTATTTAATAGATAGACAAAACATTCTTGGTACATTTATATAAACGAACCTATGGCCTCACGTTCGCCTAAATCTGGCGAGTCCTGTGGGGTGGGGAAAATCTGGAGAGCACGTGGTCAATGCTCAGTCTCGAAACACAAACACTCACGTGCACTAAATCCACATGCCGAACAAAATGTTGATAGCATTTTTGTAAGAAGTGTTGTATGTAGCTCGTGGTTGGCATCGAGAAGGATTTTGGGTGGCTGCATACCTTTGCGTGAAGCGCTTCGGAACAAATCGATTCATTCTTTGCGAAATGTACGCTCGATACAATTTACAAGTCCACCACAAATACAATTATATGGTATGCCGAAATTGTTAAGGCTTTGGCTACGATTTGAATCTAGGGACAGCGTGGTCGCGACTAACGGAAATCATCTTACTATGCCACTGATTAACTGAACCAAAATTGTAACCAGAACCTAAATGGCAGCCGGCCGGTGTGGCCGAGCGGTTCTAGGCGCTTCAGTCTGGAACTGCGAGACCGCTACGGTCGCAGGTTCGAATCCTGCCTCGGGCATGGGTGTATGTGATATCCTTAGGTTAGTTATGTTTCAGTGGTTCTAAGTTCTAGGGGACTGATGACCTCAGATGTTAAGTCCCGTAGTGCTCAGAGCCATTTGAACCTAAATGGTAATTCAAAGTAGCTAGGACAAGCAATTGTTGAGATTAAGGATTATTAACACATTTAAATACCTTTTTGTCCTTCGTTCGACGCAGACGTTCTGAAGGAACGTCTGGTCGCTTACCCGTCTTACGAACAACCCCCTGTAACCGTCGCGCGGAACCCTATCCGAACCGCCCGAGGTGCTGGGGGAGGCCCGTGACCAACCTCTGCTACGGAAAACGTTTTTGCTTTACTCATCTTTGGCCAAGCCCTCCTGTTCCTGCACTGTGCCTTCCACCGACATCGTTTAAGTTGGTAGAAGATTATGAAACCCATCTCTTCTCTGGTCCGTCTACTACTTCATTTAATTCATTCACACTTCACCACACACTTTCACGCAGGGTGAAAAAATGTGAAACCAGTACACAGGGACGTGCTCATAAGACTGAAAAGAAATGTGTTGACCCATATTGTTTTTACAGGCATGCAACTGTCGGAGCAGAGATTAATTAGTTGCATAAATATTAGAATATTATACAGGGTGAATCACCTAACATTACCGCTGGATATTACTGACGAATTGATTCCACAGACCGAGCGTGAGGAGAGGGGCTAGTGTAATTGGTTAATACAAACCATAAAAAATGCACGGAAGTATGTTTTTTAACACAAACCTACGTTCTTTTAATTGGAACCACGTTAGTTTTGTTAGCACATCTGAACATATAAACAAATACGTAATCAGTGCCGTTTGTTGCATTGTAAAATGTTAATCACATCCGGAGATATTGTAACCTAAAGTTGACGCTTGAGTACCACTCCTCCGCTGTTCGATCGTGTGTATCGGAGAGCACCGAATTACGTAGGGATCCAAAGGGAACGGTGATGGACCTTAGGTACAGAAGAGACTGGAACAGCTCATTACGTCCACATGCTAACACCTTTTTATTGGTCTTTTTCACTGACGCACATGTACATTACCATGAGGGGTGAGGTACACGTACACACGTGGTTTCCGTTTACAATTACGGAGTGGAATAGAGTGTGTCCCGACATGTCAGGCCAAGAGATGTTCAATGTGGTGGCCATCATGTACCGTGTGTACCGTGATGTGCGTACAATCCCAGAGGATATGAAACAACGTACTGTGGCAGCCTGCGGCGACATTACACCAGATGTACTGCGGCGTGTACGACATTCATTACGCCAGAGAGTGCAATTGTGTGTGTATCAAACAATTACACTAACCCCTCTCCTCACGTTCGGTCTGTGGAATCGGTTCGTCAGTATTTGATGTGGTTTACGAAATATATCCAGCGGTAACGTTAGGTGACTCACCCTGTATGTCAGGTAGTATGGAGATTTGTTTTGCACTCATTTTTAGTCATGTAACGACACCTATTGTGGTGTTACAATGTTTTGTTTTAGTTTCTAGTAGAAACCTGGCAAAATGGATATATGGGTAATATACGGGTTGGTCAGCTAGTATGCCTGTAATTGCAACCAAATCCTCCAGCTCGACGAGGTGCCGTTCGTTGATTCCTCACTGGGGCGCCTGCGAAATAAACCGATAGTACCTTTAGTGACAGAGTTCTTTAAAAAGTTTACAGACTTTATCTCCTCTCCTAATTATTGGGGCCGTTATTGAAGCTAGTGGCGGCAATATACAGAAATAGCGCGGTGCCCCCTGGGCTCACTAACTTCTTGCCCAGTGAGCTTACTGTGCGAGATGGAACTCCGAGCTCGCATATCACAGTAACTTCGCGCGGAATGGTTTACATGCCAGAAAATTTGGCAGCAACAGTAAACTCGTTATAATAAAAACTCAATATATTTCCTATTACTATCCAGAGCCGGCCGCTGTGGCCGAGCGATTGTAGGCATTTCAGTCCGGAACCACGCTGCTGCTACGGTCCAGCATGGAACGTCTCATTTGCTTAATAGGTACGACACACAGTGTTATTTTAATAGTTACGCTATTTTCGCCAATTTTTTTTTCTTAGTCATCAGTCTTCTGACTGGTCTGATGTGGCCCACCACAAATTCCTCTCCTGTGCCAACCTCTTCATCTCAACCCACGTCCTCAATTATTTTCTCGATATATTCCAATCTCTGTCTTCCTCTACAGTTTTTGCCATCTACAGCTCCCTCTAGTACCATGCACGTCATTGCCTGATGTCTTAACGGATGTCCTAACATCCTGTTCCTTCTCCTTGTCAGTGTTTTCCACATATTCCTTTACTCTCCTATTCTGCGCAGAACCTCCTCATTCGTTACCTTATCAGTCCACCTAATTTTCAACATTCGTCTGTAACACCACATCTCAAATGTTTCGATTCTCTTCTGTTCCGGCTTTCCCACAGTCCATGTTTCACTTCAATGCGAAGCTGTGCTCCAAACGTTCATTCTCAGAAATTTCTTCTTCAGATTAAGGCCTATGTTCTCTTGGCCAGAATGCCCCTTTTGCTTGTGCTAGTCTGCTTTTGATGTCCTCCTTCCTCCGTCCGTCATTGGTTATTTTGCTGCCTAGGTAGAAAAATCTTAACTCCATGTACTTCGTAACCGTCAATCCTGACGTTAAGTTTCTTTCGCTGCTCTCATTTCTGCTACATCTCATTACTTTCGTCTTTAATCGATTTACTCATCAGACTGTTCACTCCATTTGGCAGATCATGTAATTCTTCTTTACTTTCACTCAGGTTAGCAATGTCGTCGGCGAATCGTATCATCAATTTCCTTCCACCTTGAATTTTAATTCCATTGCTGAATCTTTCTTTTATTCCCCTTATTGCTTCTTCAATGTACGGATTGAACACTCGGGGGGAAAGACTACGTCCCTGTCTTCCACCATTTTAAATCCGAGCACTTCGTTCTTAGTCGTCCACTCTCATTATTTCGTCCAGGCTCTTGTACATATTGTACACTCCCGGAAATGGAAATAAGAACACCGTGAATTCATTGTCCCAGGAAGGGGAAACTTTATTGACACATTCCTGGGGTCAGATACATCACATGATCACACTGACAGAACCACAGGCACATAGACACAGGCAACAGAGCATGCACAATGTCGGCACTAGTACAGTGTATATCCACCTTTCGCAGCAATGCAGGCTGCTATTCTCCCATGGAGACGATCGTAGAGATGCTGGATGTAGTCCTGTGGAACGGCTTGCCATGCCATTTCCACCTCGCGGACGGTTGGACCAGCGTTCGTGCTGGACGTGCAGACCGCGTGAGACGACGCTTCATCCAGTCCAAAACATGCTCAATGTGGGACAGATCCGGAGATCTTGCTGGCCAGGGTAGTTGACGTACACCTTCTAGAGCACGTTGGGTGGCACGGGATACATGCGGACGTGCATTGTCCTGTTGGAACAGCAAGTTCCCTTGCCGGTCTAGGAATGGTAGAACGATGGGTTCGATGACGGTTTGGATGTACCGTGCACTATTCAGTGTCCCCTCGACGATCACCAGTGGTGTACGGCCAGTGTAGGAGATCGCTCCCCACACCATGATGCCGGGTGTTGGCCCTGTGTGCCTCGGTCGTATGCAGTCCTGATTGTGGCGCTCACCTGCACGGCGCCAAACACGCATACGACCATCATTGGCACCAAGGCAGAAGCGACTCTCATCGCTGAAGACGACACGTCTCCATTCGTCCCTCCATTCACGCCTGTCGCGACACCACTGGAGGCGGGCTGCACGATGTTGGGGCGTGAGCGGAAGACGGCCTAACGGTGTGCGGGACCGTAGCCCAGCTTCATGGAGACGGTTGCGAATGGTCCTCGCCGATACCCCACGAGCAACAGTGTCCCTAATTTGCTGGGAAGTGGCGGTGCGGTCCCCTACGGCACTGCGTAGGATCCTACGGTCTTGGCGTGCATCCGTGCGTCGCTGCTGTCCGGTCCCAGGTCGACGGGCACGTGCACCTTCCGCCGACCACTGGCGACAACATCGATGTACTGTGGAGACCTCACGCCCCACGTGTTGAGCAATTCGGCGGTACGTCCACCCGGCCTCCCGCATGCCCACTATACGCTCTCGCTCAAAGTCCGTCAACTGCACATACGGTTCACGTCCACGCTGTCGCGACATGCTACCAGTGTTAAAGACTGCAATGGAGCTCCGTATGCCACGGCAAACTGGCTGACACTGACGGCGGCGGTGCACAAATGCTGCGCAGCTAGCGCCATTCGACGGCCAACACCGCGGTTCCTGGTATGTCCGCTGTGCCGTGCGTGTGATCATTGCCCTCTCGCAGAGTCCGGAGCAAGTATGGTGGGTCTGACACACCGGTGTCAATGTGTTCTTTTTTCCATTTCCAGGAGTGTATATTAACCGTCTCTCCATATAGCTTACCTTTTTTTTTCAGAATTTCGAACGTCTTGCAGCATTTTACACTGTCGAACGCCTTTTACAGCTCGACAAATCCTATGAACGTGTCCAGAATTTTCTTTACTCTTGCTTCGATTACGAACCGCAACGTCAGAATTGCTTCTCTGGTGCCTTTACCTTCAAAAGCCAGACTGATCGTCATCTAACATATCGTTTTCTTTTCAATTCTTCGGTATATTATTCTTGTCAGCAATTTGGTGCCGATTCCTATGGAGCACCAAAAGGTATCGACTACTCATCTGAGAACCCGAGACAGCTGTGGGCGCCGTGCGCTTAAGCTATACAGCCTGCTGTACTGAATCGTTCAAGCGTGGATGTGTCTACGATGTGGGTTAGTTTGGCAGTTGCCTTCATGTTCCATGGACCATTTTGCACGAGCCATCATAACGTTGTGTAGCGAGTCATTTTACATTCCCATTGCAAAGTAATTTGTAAATACGGTCGCTACATGTTGAACATTTATAATTTTATTAATTATACAAATTTTAGCTAACACTTCCTACCCGCCACCTTTTACACATTACAACAACAGAAATTCTTCTGTGGAACAGGAGTTATCAAGCACAAACTTTTGCCGTATGTTTCTAGATTTTATTAACCTCTCTGTAAAATTTTATATCACTCGGGAACTTACGAAAAATTATAATTGCATCATTGTGCTCTCCCTTTTGTACTAAAGACAACCTTAATGTGGAGTACTGAATATCATTTTTCCTTCTGATATTGTAATTATATACATCACTGTCCTTTTCGACTGCAGTGGATTATTTACAACTAACTTCATGAAGGAATAAATGTACTGTTTAGCAGTAGTCAGAATGCCTGACTCCTTAAACACATGTCTTCAAGACGATCGTGGATGAGAGTCACATATTATTCCCACAACACGTTTTTGAGATTAGATTAGTACTTGTTCCATATATCATGAATACGACTCTTCGTAAAGATGTGGAACGTGTTAGGTTAATAAAAGGTGTCTATACAAGATATTACATTACACAAAATATTACATGACACTTAATATTTTTAAATTTTTTTGTGTGGGGGTTGGGGAAATTACCCACTTACTATATCCAAAAATTCATCTAGTGAGTAGCAGGAGTTGCCACTAAGAAATTCTTTTAACTTCCTTTCAAATGCTATATGGCTATCTGTCAGACTTTTGATGCTATTGGGTAAGTGACAAAAGACTTTTGTGGCAGCATAATTTACCCCCTTCTGAGCCAAAGTTAGATTTAACCTTGAGCAGTGAAGATCATCGTTTCTCCTAGTGTTATAGCCATGTACACTGCTATTACTTTTGAATTCGTTCGGATTGTTAATTAAAAATTTCATAAGTCAATATAAATATTGTGAGGCTACAGTGAAGGTCTCTAGCGCTTTAAATCAGTGTCTGCAGGATGATCTTCGATGAGATCCAGCAGTTATTCTGATTACACGCTTTTGTGCAATGAACACTCTTTTACTCAGTGATGAGTTACCCCAGAATATGATGCCATACGAAAGCAGAGAATGAAAATAGGCGTGGTAAGCTAATTTACGGAGATGTATATCGCTAAAATTTGCAATGACCATAATAGCATAAGTAGCTGAACTCAAACGTTTCAGCAGATCCTCAGTGTGTTTTTTCCAGTTCAACCCCTCATCAATGCATACACCTAGAAATTTTGAATATTCTATCTTAGCTACCGATTTCTCATCGAAGTCTATATTTATTAATAGTGTCATTCCATTTACTGTGTGGAACTGTATATACTGTGTTTTGTCAAATTTTGATGAGAGCCCATTTGCAGAGAACTACATAATGATTACAATTTCACCAGTTAATTCTTGTCTGTTGGGTGTGATAGCTATACTTGTATCGTCGGCAAAATGTTTATCATTTAGCTACAAAATAGCAGGTCAGCAACTGGAAGCAGTTAATACCATAAATTATCTGGGAGTACGCATTAGTAGTGATTTAAAATGGAATGATCATATAATGTTGATCGTCGCTAAAGCAGATGCCAGACTGAGATTCATTGGAAGAATCCTAAGGAAATGCAATCCGAAAAATAAGGAAGTAGGTTACAGTACGCTTGTTCGCCCACTGCTTGAATACTGCTCAGCAGTGTGGGATCCGTACCAGATAGGGTTGATACAAGACATAGGGAAGATCCAACGGAGAGCAGCGCGCTTCGTTACAGGATCATTTAGTAATCGCGAAAGCGTTACGGAGATGATAGATAAACTCCAGTGGAAGACTCTGCAGGAGAGACGCTCAGTAGCTCGGTACGGGCTTTTGTCAAAGTTTCGAGAACATACCTTCACCGAAGAGTCAAGCAGTATATTGCTCCCTCCTACGTATATCTCGCGAAGAGACCATGAGGATAAAATCAGAGAGATTAGAGCCCACACAGAGGCATACCGACAATCCTTCTTTCCACGAACAGTACGAGACTGGAATCGAAGGGAGAACCGATAGAGGTACTCAAGGTACCCTCCGCCACACACCGTCAGGTGGCTTGCGGAGTATGGATGTAGATGTAGATAGATGTACCAGCTTTGCATCTTTGTGAATATAGAATGGCAAGTCATTAATATATATTAAGAACAGCAGAGGACCCAAGACCGAACCTTAGCAATAGAGACTTTCTTTCTTAAAGATGAGTTACCCCAGAACGTTATTCCACATAACATTATTGATTGAAAATATGCAAAATATTGAAAGTTAACCCTGTGAGAACTATATAAATGATTGAGAATGTATGCAAAATTTACTAACAACGTTTATTTTTATTAAACCAGACATAAATTATGCTAAACAAGTTATTGATTGAATACTGTAAACAACTATCAGGTGGTTTAAGAGTACAGTGGGCAAGGATCTTGGGTGGCAGAAGTGTGTCAAGTACTCTGGACCTACAAACGTGGATAACGCAACTTGAATTTCTGACGCTGAGCTGACTTTGATTGATCAAATCTGCTGTAGTTTCACTACGTAGGTGCAGCTGAGAGCAAGTGGCGATTGAGATCTGCAGTCCCTGACAATGCCAGAGCGGCAGTACGTTACCCTGTTTGCTTCGTGCGGCGATGTAACTTGCAGCAGGCGAGTGTGTGCGGCGGAGGTGGGACGTGGAGGCGGCACCTGCGAATCGATCGCGGCCACGAAAGAAATGCAAAAATCTCACGGTCTAGCAATCAGGCAGACGGACCGCTAGTTACTCTCTACCAGAGCCCTGAAATCACGGTTGATTTCAGTGTGAGACACACCCGTTCGCCGGTCGAACTAAGGACCAATTTGGCTGACTTCTACGGCAGAGCGCACAAGGATACCAAACGTCAAGACTGGTAAACCAGAAACGAATAAGTGTGCCCTGGGCAAACAAGTAGTCCGAGATATTTGAAGTCACACTGTCGGTACAGTATGAACTATACCACTGGATCCCCAGTCTAAACTACTCTTAAGTGAAGTCAGTCTCAGGACAGGTCTCAAGCACCATTCCAGAGCATCGACCAGAATTTTCTTCCAGACCAAAGTCCAGCACCCAAGTGCTTCGCACTTCTTTAGAAAAAAAAAAACATTTTCCCGCAAAGTCCACGAACGACACCGCCTTCACGCCGTCTTGAGCCAGCCAGGGGGCTCTAGGGGCGCTAAATCTCCCCTCCCACATGACAGAACAAACTCATGTCGAACCAGGGCAAGAGTTAAGAAACCTACCTCTCTGGAAAATAAATGGAAACTGCCAACTACCGGTTTTTTTTTTAAGTTTTCGCAGAGAGGAAGATGATTTTCTCCAAAATTACGTCGCTTCCCATGGCAACAAGCGAACAGATACACTCTTAAAGATCTTTACCTAAATCGCCTGTGCCTTGGAGCTTGTTAGCCCCAGCTAGGAACAATTGACAGGAATGGGGGAAAGAAATACAGTAGAAGAAGAATGGGTAGCTCTGAGGGATGAAGTAGTGAAGGCAGCAGAGGATCAAGTAGGTAAAAAGACGAGGGCTAATAGAAATCCTTGGGTAACAGAAGAAATATTGAATGTAATTGACGAAAGGAGAAAATATAAAAATGCAGTAAATGAAGCAGGCAAAAAGGAATACAAACGTCTCAAAAATGAGATCGACAGGAAGTGCAAAATGGCTAAGCAGGCATTGCTGGAGGACAAATGTAAGGATGTAGAGGCTTATCTCACTAGAGGTAAGATAGATACTGCCTACAGGAAAATTAAAGAGACCTTTAAGGAAAAGAGAACGACTTATATGAATAACAAGTGCTGAGATGGAAACCCAGTTCTAAGCAAAGAAGGTGGAAGGAGTATATAGAGGTTCTATACGAGGGCGATTACTTGAGGACAATATTATGGAAATGGAAGAGGCTGTAGATGATGACGAAATGGGAGATACTATACTGAGTGAAGAGTTCGACAGAGCACTGAAAGTCCTGAGTCGAAACAAGGCCCAGGGAGTAGAGAACATTCCATTGGAACTACTGACGGCATTGGGAGAACCAGTCCTGACAAAACTCTACCATCTGGTGAGCAAGATGTATGAGACAGGCGAAGTACCCCCAGACTTCAAGAAGAATATAATAATTACAATCCCAAAGAAAGCAGGTGTGGACAGATGTGAAAATCACCGAACTATCAGTTTAATAAGTCACAGCCGCAAAATACTAACGCGAATTCTTTACAGACGAATGGAAAAACTGGTAGAAGCCAACCTCGGCGAAGATCAGTTTGGATTCCGCAGAAATGTTGGAACACGTGAGGCAATACTGACCTTACGACTTATCTTAGAAAATAGATTAAGGAAAGGCAAACCTACGTTTCTAGCATTTGTAGACTTAGAGAAAGCTTTTGACAATGTTGACTGGAATACTCTCTTTCAAATTCTGAAGGTGGCAGGAGTAAAATACAGGCATCGAAAGGCTATTTACAATTTGTACAGAAACCAGATGGCAGTTAGAAGAGTCGAGGGGCATGAAAGGGAAGCAGCGGTTAGGAAGGGAGTGAGACAGGGTTGTAGCCTGTCCCCGATGTTATTCAATCTGTATATTGAGCAAGTAGTAAAGGAAACGAAAGAAAAATTCCGAGTGGGTATTAAAGACCATGGAGAGAAATAAAAACGTTGAGGTTCGCCGATGTAATTCCGTCAGAGACAGCAAAGGACTAGGAAGAGCAGTTGAACAGAATGGACAGTGTGTTGAAAGGAGGATATAAGATGAACATCAACAAAAGCAAAACGAGGATAATGGAATGTAGTCGAATTAAGTCGGGTGATGCTGAGGGAATTAGATTAGGAAATGAGACATTTAAAGTAGTAAAGGAGTTTTGCTATTTGGGGAGCAAAATAACTGATGATGGTCGAAGTAGAGAGGATATAAAATGTAGACTGGCAATGGCAAGGAAAGCGTTTCTGCAGAAGAGAAATTTGTTAACATCGAGTATAGATTTAAGTGTCAGGAAGTCGTTTCTGAAAGTTTTTGTATGGAGTGCAGCCATGTATGGAAGTGAAACATGGGCGATAAATAGTTTGGGCAAGAAGAGAATAGAAGCTTTTGAAATGTGTTGCTACAGAAGAATGCTGAAGATTAGATGGGTAGATCACATAACTAATGAGGAGGTATTGAATAGAATCGGGGAGAAGAGGAATTTGCGGCACAAGTTGACAATAAGAAGGGACAGGTTGGTAGGACATGTTCTGAGGCATCAAGGGATCACAAATTTAGCATTGGAGGCAGCGTGGAGGGTATAAATCGTAGAGGGAGACCAAGAGATGAATACACTAAGCAGATTCAGAAGGATGTAGGTTGCAGTAAGTACTGGGAGATGAAGAAACTTGCACAGGATAGAGTAGCATGGAGAGCTGCATCAAACCAGTCTCAGGACTGAAGACAACAACAACAACACAACATGAGGTATAGTAAACATTCTATCTCCAAACGTTTATCAGATGCCAGATTTTTCTTACACAACCCAGGCAGCTGGGGAAGTGGTTCACTGGCCTATTTGCACTATCGGTGAACACAAAAAAATTGCGAATTTTCGTTATGTATGGCTCTTCACACAATGCCCAGTTTACGACTCCACTGTGCAGACACACCCCTTCAGTCCGTCGACCCCAGCCCAGCCTTCTGCTGGCGCCATGGCAGGTAGGTCGGCATTGTTCTGCTGGAGACCTGTCTCGATAAAGGGCTGCCCTTTCTGCCTTGTACAGCTGTGGGCCTATCCAGCAAGATTTACTAATGGATGGGCTCGCCGCCAGTTGCTTTCAACTCCCAAAATGCCATTTCTATGAGTTGAGAACAATAAAAATACGTCATCCTTTTAGCAGCCTACCAGGCACTGTCAACGTCTGCTGAGCCCATTAACTTCCTAGAGTCTCAGTTATGCTGCATCAGTTTGTAATAAAATCTTTAATAATTTTCTGTATGCAGAAAATAGGTGAGACAGTAACTTATCCTCTCTCAATATGAGAACTTACCAGATACGTTCTCCCCAAGATTTACAATGATTCTCAATGCAAATGTGTCTGAACTAAGTTATTTTAGGAGTTCCAAAATTTGCTTTTTCCAGTTTAAATTTTCTTCAATATGGACATCTACGAATTTTGTGGTTTCCATCATATTTATTATTTATTCACTATGTGCTACACTTATCTCTGGTGTAGTATCCCTAGAGGAATATAACTAAATATCTTCTTGAATCTTTGATTAATTATCAACACCTGTTAACAGCTAAAGGTCTGAATTTCATTGTAATTTCATAAATATATTGTGTCTTTTTAAAACTGAGTGTGAGACCATCCGAAGAAAACTAGTTAATGATACTTTTAAGATAAATGTTTGCCATATATTATGTTTGTGTATGTATGCTTTGATTTATTTCAATCCTAGTGTTATTTGCAAAAATGTCCGCCCCCGGTACCTGAGTGGTCAGTGCGACAGAATGTCAATCCTAAGGGCACGAGTTCGATTCGCGGTTGGGTCGGACATCTTCTCCGCTCAGGGACTGGATGTTGTGTGTCTTAATCATCATCATTTCATCCCCATCGACGTGCAAGTCGCCGAAGTGGCGTCAAATCGAAAGACTTGCACCCGGCGAACGGTCTACCTGATGGGAGGCCCTAGTCACACGGCATTTACCTCTGCAAAAACTACTAAACCTGTTTGTATATTAGACAGAAGATCGTTTACATGTATGAGCAGCTGTAGTGGACCTGAGATTGAGCCTTGGGATGATTTCTTACTAGTCAGAATACTGTCCCTGGTCTACATTGATTTCTGAAGTACAACGTTTGCGCTCTTTTCGTTCGATATGGCGTTATCCATTGGTTGACTATTCCATCAGTCTCATAAACTTCAATTTATTTAGCAGAATGCTGTGATACAAATAGCCAGACGACTTACATACACTGCATAAAGTACAAACCGAAGCTATTTTATTATTTAACGCTTGTAAAATCTGGTGAGTGGACATGTAAATGGTATTCTCAGTAGAACAGCTCATCTGAATTCCAAACTGTGATTTGCTGCGGGATTATTTTAACTCAAGTGAGATACTGTTCTAGAATACGTCAATTACTCAAAAATTCTGTAAAATGATGTCGGCATGGAATTTCATGCCATTTGTAGCAACTCTGAGGAAAACACTATTTTCAAACTGAGGCGAAGTTCTCCATTTGTGTGGCCATAGTGTACGTAGTTGCTTTACAATTCTTGAGGGTATTTTTGCTCTGTCGTTGCAACTACAAAACGTGTGATTTTTTTCACCAGACGTGTTTCGCTTTATTGAGGTAAAGCATTATCAGTAGTCTATAATTAAGGTATTTACATTTTAATTTGCTTTTCGATCAAAAACAGTTCGTTAAGATTAAGTTGATTTGTACTTACAGCTACATTCGGTTGATTTCTCGCTTGCATCAGGAAATGCCGTCTGTTAGCACATCGTTGTTTTTCTGCACTAGGCACTGCTAATTTTGGTCTAATTTTTAGTTGTTCTGCAGCACTATGCATTTCTTATGTTTTTCACAACACACTTTTATGCACACCACTGTATTCTGTTTCCTTTTGTACTTCAAGTATGTACTGTGGTTTGTGTTTTCTAATATTGCCAACATAATTTTTCCATTACTTTGTCTTTGATCTACAACTTTTTTTAATTAAATTATTTGATGTGTGTAATTCTATTTAATTATGTTTCTGTGTATTTATATATTGTGTAAAGGTAGAGAAGGAATAGCGATGGAGGGATTTTTTTACGTAGGGGAGGGAGAAACCATGATGAGTGGACATAAGTACATAGCAGATCGATGGAGTGTGAGTTTGAGGAGAAGGTGAGGAGCGAGAAATGAAATGAAACTGTGAGTGGGGGGCAGCGGGGGTTGTAGGAGAGGGGAGGGGGTGAAGGATGGAAAAGGCTCTATTCTTTTTGATGTAATTTCATCAGTTATCCCAGATAGTTCTCAACAAACTGTTTTGCGATCTAAAAACAAATCAAGATGTAAATAAGTTAATTACAGACCATTGATTATGTTTTACATCAACAAAGCGAAACGCCTTTGGTGAAAAAAATCACACATTTTGTAGTTGCAACGACAGAACAAAAATACAGTCAAGAATGAGGCAAAGTTGCATAAGTTTGTGAAGTTAGTTTTACAGATCAAATTTTTCTTTTCCTTATAAAATAAAAAATCCGTATTTTATTCTTATGGAGTCTTTTTCATAATATTTCAACGGTTCTCGTTCTCGAGTCGAGTGCTGGCTACACGAGCCGATCCATAATTCGATATTCTGAACTTTTCTTTTCACGAACTGTCCAGCAAGTTCACCGAAAGGGTATCATCAAAAGACTTCGCTAGTTCAAAGTAAGATTTCGACAGTAAGGCGTAACTGTTCACAGCATGCAATATAAATCTCTCATCTGATGTAAATGATTATCGAACGCTGTAAAGCTTTAATTCTGTAAATTCGCTTTGCCCGACATACATTCATATGAACATTTAGTCTTCTTTCCTCCAACTGCGGATTGTGCGTTTGGAAATCCCTTGAATCTCCACCATGAATAAATGAATTTCTTCAGAGAACTAATTTCGTTCTTCTGTTGCTTAAGTGAAGTAGGTGATGAACTCTCCTAACGATGCAAACAACAGTCTAAGATATGGTTAAATTTTAAGCACAATCTGCAGCAGTGTTGCCAGTATTGCCTTCCTGGTTAATTTGTCCCTGACGTAGAGAAGAGCAAGCATGACGGGGGCTATTGCTTCAGCAAGTAGCCCGCATCCCACCTGCTGAAACCGGATCAAAGCACACTCTGACGCTATTACCGTGTCTCTCTCAGAAATACCAGGCTCTGGCTTCCTCTCATTGCACGAGTTCCATTCCTCATTACGGCAGACATTAATGGGGGTGACAGGCACAAAAGACCAC
This sequence comes from Schistocerca cancellata, assembly GCF_023864275.1. Taxonomy (NCBI): domain Eukaryota; kingdom Metazoa; phylum Arthropoda; class Insecta; order Orthoptera; family Acrididae; genus Schistocerca; species Schistocerca cancellata. The sequence continues at coordinate 1,182,020 of NW_026046765.1, read as the reverse complement.
ACTTTGATACATTATTTTAATAAAATTAATTTACATTTTGCCGGAAGCTCTTTGTGTCAATCTCACCGTCAGCCATAATAACATAAGCGAACGTGTGTGCTCGCACACAGCTGCCTCCCCACTACACACACACACACACACACACACGCCTTTACAACCACGTTAATAATCGATTAACCGACGCAGGCGTCTTTTGAAGTTATTAGCTTCAAAATGATAATTCAGTATCCATATCAAGTCGAAAATTTCGTATACAGGCATTTTTGCAATCTCATATTCACACATTTGAGGCGTTATGCTGCACATGGTGGACAATATATGACATTTTTCCCAGTTACTGTTAGACAGTGAAACCATGAAGTGATGTTCTGAAAGTAGTTCTGTGAATTGGTTCTTCTCACCACATCGTTAATGTCTAATGCGCCTCAAGCTTATGTACGGTCCTGAGAACAGAACCAATATTGTATCTTATTAGTCACGTCAGAAATAACCATCAATTTCGATGAAGCATGTTAAGATTCTGTTCATGATGTATATGCGTACACCTCCTTCCTTCCGTTTAGCACTTCCTTTCACTTTTAGCTCTGCCTTCCAGGTCTACCATCAAAGTCACTTATTTTTTCTTTACTGTGAATAAAAGATATAAATTAACTTCTTTGTATAGGTGATTAAATAATTCAGCACAAAATAAAAATAATTATGTAAAGGGAAAAGTAAAAAATTGATATATCATATTTTATTCCCTTCTTTTCATCATCTTTGTCCTTTATCTTGTACATTTGTATGAAAATGAAACACGAATCAGTTCTGTGTTAAGGTTACTCAGCTACTCTTTTTTATAAATTTTTTGCACTTACTCAGGGAGTCTTCTGAAATATGTTTTACTGTCCAGCCTAAACAGTAAAAGAAAATCTCGTGTCCAACCTAATTCGTGCAAATCTCTGACTTTTGTCTTGTGACGTAAAGTTCCGAAAAATCTAAGGGATCTTTCTGATATAACAGCTAAATAATATTAAACTTTACTATTAAAAAGGGTAATGTCGTTTCGTATTATGCCTTCTACTTAGTCACTCATGTTACTGTGAACATTAATCAGGAAATGCATTTCAACATTCTTGATGCCCTTACTTCTGCATCTTCATGGCACATATGCTGAAGCCACTCTCATCTTCCAAGACGACAACGTCCGAGTTCACAGGGCCGCATGCGTACTTTCTGATCTGACGACACATACGCACCGTTCCACCTCGGTTGACACACTGAATCACCCGATCTTAAATTTGCGACTGTTTGGGACGTCGAGTCAAACATAGCTTGTTATTATGTTACATATCAAGCGAGCGAGAAAATTATAAGGACTTTCACGTTGCAGTTAGAAATATGCGATATGAAACATCACTTTGGTCATTTTATACGACGCAATTCCAGGTTAAAAGCAAAGATACCCTAGCCTATAATTGCCACGTCAGCTATCGAAATTGGATCCAAAGTCGATATTCATGCATCCTACCAGCTACATAAGTGTAATTCACACATATTACAAAAATCAATGCACATATTTATATGTGTATGCACCACATCTCCTCCGTAACCACTGGAACGATTTGAAAAAAGGATGGAAACAGGAGGAGAGGGCCAGAGAAAGGAGAGAGGAGGAGAGGGACAGAAATGGAAGAGCAGGAGGTGGACAAAGAGAAGGGCGAGGAGACGATGGAGAAGGAGGAAAAGACTAACTTATTTATTTTATTTTATTTATTTATTTATTTATTGTTCCGTGGGACCAAATTAAGGAGAAGTCTCCTTGGTCATGGAACGAGTCAATACATGAAATTACAACACGATAGTAGAAACAGATAAAATTAAATACAAGAAACGTATTCAGGCGACAATTCGTAAGTTTAAATAAAGAAAATCAACAATGTAACACTGGAACTTGCTTCATTTTTCAGCTCTTCCAGGAGCTCCTCGACAGAATAGGACTGAGCCATGAGGAAGCTCTTCAGTTTGGACTTAAAAGCGTTTGGGTTACTGCTAAGATTTTTGATTTCTTGTGGTAGCTTATTGAAAATGGATGCAGCAGAATAGTGAACTCCTTTCTGCACAAGAGTCAAGGAAGTGCATTCCACATGCAGATTTCATTTCTGCCTAGTATTAACTGAGTGAAAGCTGCTAACTCTTGGGAATAAGCTAATATTGCTAACAACAAACGACATTAAAGAAAAAATATACTGTGAGGGCAATGTCAGAATTACCAGACTGTTGAATAGGGATCGAGAAGAGGTTCTCGAACTTACACCACATATACCTCTAACAGCCCGTTTTTGAGCCAAAAATACCCTTTTTGAATCAGAAGAATTACCCCAAAAAATAATAACATATGACATAAGCGTATGAAAATATGCGAAGTAGACTACTTTTCGTGTTAAACTGTCACTTATTTCAGATACTGTTCTAATGGTAAATAAAGCAGCATTTAGTTTCTGAACAAAATCCTGAACCTGGGCTTTCCACAACCGCTTACTATCTATCCGAACGCCTAGGAACTTGAACTGTTCCGTCTCGCTTATAATATGCCCATTCTGTCTGATCAAAATATCAGTTCTTGTTGAATTGTGAGTTAGAAACTGTAAAAACTGAGTCTTACTGTGATTTACCATCAAATTATTTTCCACAAGCCATGAACTTATTTCATGAACTACATTATTTGATAATGTTTCAATATTACACACAAGATCCTTCACTACCAAGCTGGTGTCACCAGCAAATAGAAATATTTTTGAATCACCTGTAATACTAGAGGGCATATCATTTATATAAATAAGATACAGCAGCAGCCCCAGCACCGACCCTTGGGGAGCGCCCCACTTAACAGTTCCCCATTGGGACTGAACATCACTACCACTCTCAATATTGCGGAGAATTACCTTCTGCTTTCTGTTCGTAAAGTAAGAGGTGAACCAATTGTAAGCTACTCCCCTTACTCCATAATGGTCCAACTTCTGCAGTAATATTTTGTTGTCAACACAGTCAAAAGCCTTTGTTAAATCAAAGAAAACACCTAGCGTTCGCAACCTTTTATTCAATCCGTCCAAAACATCACAGAGAAAAGAGAATATAGCATTTTCAGTTGTTAAACCATTTCAAAATCAAATTTGACAGCAAATTATGTGAATTTAAATGCTCCATTAAGCCTGTATATACAACCTTCTCGATGACTTTAGCAAACACCGATGGCATAGAAATAGGTCTATAATTGTCAACATTATCCCTGTCTCCCTTTTTATAAAGTGGCTTCACTACCGAGTAATTTAATCGGTCAGGAAACCGACCACTCCTAAAGGAAAAGTTACAGATATGGGTAGTACTGGGCTAACATACATAGAACAATACTTCAGTATTCTGCTAGATAGCCCGTCATATCCATAAGAGTTCTTGGTCTTTAGTGATTTAATTATTAACTCAATCTCCCTCTTGTCGATATCATGGAGGAGCATTTCAGGTAACAGTCTCGGAACACTTTTTTCTACGAGCGCTAAATGATTCCCTGTTGGGACTAGGTTTCTATTTAGTTCACCAGCTATATTCAGAAAGTGATTATTAAATACTGTACATATATGCGACTTATCAGTAACACGGACATTCCCACTACGCTTAGAGGTAAGACGTGGGCAGTGAGGGGAAGGAGGAAATACACTCCTGGAAATTGAAATAAGAACACCGTGAATTCATTGTCCCAGGAAGGGGAAACTTTATTGACACATTCCTGGGGTCAGATACATCACATGATCACACTGACAGAACCACAGGCACATAGACACAGGCAACAGAGCATGCACAATGTCGGCACTAGTACAGTGTATATCCACCTTTCGCAGCAATGCAGGCTGCTATTCTCCCATGGAGACGATCGTACAGATGCTCGATGTAGTCCTGTGGAACGGCTTGCCATGCCATTTCCACCTGGCGCCTCAGTTGGACCAGCGTTCGTGCTGGACGTGCAGACCGCGTGAGACGACGCTTCATCCAGTCCCAAACATGCTCAATGGGGGACAGATCCGGAGATCTTGCTGGCCAGGGTAGTTGACTTACACCTTCTAGAGCACGTTGGGTGGCACGGGATACATGCGGACGTGCATTGTCCTGTTGGAACAGCAAGTTCCCTTACCGGTCTAGGAATGGTAGAACGATGGGTTCGATGACGGTTTGGATGTACCGTGCACTATTCAGTGTTCCCTCGACAATCACCAGTGGTGTACGGCCAATGTAGAAGATCGCTCCCCACACCATGATGCCGGGTGTTGGCCCTGTGTGCCTCGGTCGTATGCAGTCCTGATTGTGGCGCTCACCTGCACGGCGCCAAACACGCATACGACCATCATTGGCACCAAGGCAGAAGCGACTCTCATCGCTGAAGACGACACGTCTCCATTCGTCCCTCCATTCACGCCTGTCGCGACACCACTGGAGGCAGGCTGCACGATGTTGGGGCGTGAGCGGAAGACGGCCTAACGGTGTGCGGGACCGTAGCCCAGCTTCATGGAGACGGTTGCGAATGGTCCTCGCCGATACCCCAGGAGCAACAGTGTCCCTAATTTGCTGGGAAGTGGCGGTGCGGTCCCCTACGGCACTGTGTAGGATCCTACGGTCTTGGCGTGCATCCGTGCGTCGCTGCGGTCCGGTCCCAGGTCGACGGGCACGTGCACCTTCCGCCGACCACTGGCGACAACATCGATGTACTGTGGAGACCTCATGCCCCACGTGTTGAGCAATTCGGCGGTACGTCCACCCGGCCTCCCGCATGCCCACTATACGCCCTCGCTCAAAGTCCGTCAACTGCACATACGGTTCACGTCCACGCTGTCGCGGCATGCTACCAGTGTTAAAGACTGCGATGGAGCTCCGTATGCCACGGATAACTGGCTGACACTGACGGCGGCGGTGCACAAATGCTGCACAGCTAGCGCCATTCGACGGCCAACACCGCGGTTTCTGGTGTGTCCGCTGTGCCGTGCGTGTGATCATTGCCTGTACAGCCCTCTCGCAGTGTCCGGAGCAAGTATGGTGGGTCTGACACACCGGTGTCAATGTGTTCTTTTTTCCATTTCCAGGAGTGTAGTCAGAGGGGGGGGGGGAAGAGCATTTGGACGAGAGATGGGGAAAAAGGAGACGCGGAGAGTGTGTGTGTGGGGGGGGGAGGGTGAGGGAGGGACGAAATGGACAGTGAGAGGAGGGAAGGAGGTGATGGATGAATCGAAGATTGGAATAAATACATACCTGGGCATCGCTGGGTACTCAGCTAGTTATATCTTAAGTAGAAATGAGAAAAGGCATTCCGAATAACTTTCAATAAGCTCTCTACACTGTGAACATTTTGACTCCCATGAACTATGCACCTTGCCGTTGGTGGGGAGGCTTGCGTGCCTCAACGATACAGATACCCGCACCGTAGGTGCAACCATAACGGAGGGGTATCTGTTGAGAGGCCAGACAAGCGTGTGGTTCCTGAAGAGGGGCAGCAGCCTTTTCAGTAGTTGCAGGGGCAACAGTCGGGATGATTGACTGCTCTGGCCTTGTAACAATAACCAAAACAGCCTTGCTGTGCTGGTACTGCGAACGGCTGAAAGCAAGGGCAAACTACGGCCGTAATTTTTCCCGAGGGCATGCAGCTTTATTGTATGGTTAAATGATGATGGCTTCCTCTTGGGTAAAATATTCCGGAGGTAAAATACTCTCCCATTCGGATCTCCGGGCGGGGACTACTCAGGAGGACGTCGTTATCAGGAGAAAGAAAACTGGCATTCTACGGATCGGAGCGTGGCATGTCAGATCCCTTAATCGGGCAGGTAGGTTAGAAAATTTAAAAAGGGAAATGGATAGGTTAAAGTTAGATATAGTGGGAATTAGTGAAGTTCGGTGGCAGGAGGAACAAGACTTCTGGTCAGGTTAATACATGGTTATAAATACAAAATCAAATAGGGGTAAAGCAGGAGTAGGTTTAATAATGAATAAAAAAATAGGAGTGCGGGTAAGCTACTACAAAGAGCATAGTGAACGTATTATAGTGGCCAAGATAGACATGAAGCCCATGCCTACTACAGTAGTACAAGTTTATATGCCAACTAGTTCTGCAGATGATGAAGAAATTGAAGAAATGTATCATGAGATAAAAGAAATTATTCAGGTAGTGAAGTGAGACGAAAATTTAATAGTCATGGGTGACTGGACTTCGACAGTAGGAAAAGGGAGAGAAGGAAACGTAGTACGTTAATGTGGATTGGGGCTAAGAAATGAAACAGGAAGCCGTCTGTTAGAATTTTGCACAGAGCATAACTTAATCATAGCTAACACGTGGTTCAAGAATCATAAAAGAAGGCTGTACACATGGAAAAATCCTGGAGATACTAAAAGGTATCAGATATATTGTATAACGGTAAGACAGAGATGTCGGAACTAGGTTTTAAATCGTAAGACATTTCCAGGGGCAGATGTGGACTCTGACCACAATCTATTGGTTATGAACTGTAGATTAAAACTGAAGAAATTGCAAAAAGGTGGGAATTTAAGGAGATGGGACCTGGATAAACTGACTAAACCAGAGGTTGTACAGAGTTTCAGGGAGAGCATAAGGGAACAATTGACAGGAATGAGGGAAAGAAATACAGTAGAAGACGAATGTGTAGCTCTGAGGGATGAAGTAGTGAAGGCAGCAGAGGATCAAGTAGGTAAAAAGACGAGGGCTAGTAAAAATCCTAGCGTAACAGAAGAAATATTGAATTTAATTGATGAAAGGAGAAAATATAAAAATGCAGTAAATGAAGCAGGCAAAAAGGAATACAAACGTCTCAAAAATGAGATCGACAGGAAGTGCAAAATGGCTAAGCAGGCACGGCTAGAGGACAAATGTAAGGATGTAGAGGCTTATCTCACTAGGGGTAAGATAGATACAGCCTACAGGAAAATTAAAGACACCTTTGGAGAAAAGAGAGACACTTGTATGAATATCAAGAGCTCAGATGGAAACCCAGTTGTAAGCAAAGAGGGGAATGCAGAAAGGTGGAAGGAGTATATAGAGGGTCTATACAAGGGCGATGTACTTGAGGACAATATTATGCAAATGGAAGAGGATGTAGATGAAGATGAAATGGGTGATACGATACTGCGTGAAGAGTTTGACAGAGCACTGAAAGACCTGAGTCGAAACAAGGCCCCGGGAGTAGAAAACATTACGTTAGAACTACTGACGGCCTTGGGAGAGCCAGTCCTGACAAAACTCTACCATCTGGTGAGCAAGATGTATGAGATAGGCGAAATACTCTCAGACTTCAAGATGAATATAATAATTCCAATCCCAAAGAAAGCAGGTGTTGACAGATGTGAAAATACCGAACTATCAGTTTAATAAGTCACAGATGCAAAATACTAACACGAATTATTTACAGACGAATGGGAAAACTGGTAGAAGCCGACCTCAGCGAAGATCAGTTTGGATTCCGTAGAAATGTTGGAACACGTGAGGCAATACTGACCTTACGACGTACCTTAGAAGAAAGATTAAGGAAAGGCAAACCTACGTTTCTAGCATTTGTAGACTTAGAGAAAGCTTTTGACAATGTTGACTGGAATACTCTCTTTCAAATTCTAAAGGTGGCAGAGGTAAAATACAGGGAGTGAAATGCTATTTACATTTTGTACAGAAACCAGATGGTAGTTATAGGAGTCGAGGGGCATGAAAGGGAAGCAATGGTTGGGAAGGGAGTGAGACAGGGTTGTAGCCTCTCCCCGATGTTATTCAATCTGTATATTGAGCAAACAGTAAAGGAAACGAAAGAAAAATTTGGAGTAGGTATTAAAATCCAGGGAGAAGAAATAAAAACTTTGAGGTTCACCGATGACATTGTAATTCTGTCAGAGACAGCAAAGGACTTGGAAGAGCAGTTGTACAGAATGGACAGTGTCTTGAAAGGAGGATATAAGATGAACATCAACAAAAGCAAAACGAGGATAATGGAATGTAGTAGAATTAAGTCGGGTGATGCTGAGGGAATTAGATTAGGAAATGAGACATTTAAAGTAGTAAAGGAGTTTTAGCTATTTGGGGAGCAAAATAACTGATGATGGTCGGAGTAGAGAGGATATAAAATGTAGACTGGCAATGGCAAGCAAAGCGTTTCTGAAGAAGAGAAATTTGTTAACATCGAGTATAGATTTATGTGTCAGGAAGTCGTTTCTGAAAGTATTTGTATGGAGTGTAGCCATGTATGGAAGTGAAACATGGACGATAAATAGTTTGGACAAGAAGAGAATAGAAGCTTTCGAAATGTGGTGCTACAGAAGAATGTTGAAGATTAGGTGGGTAGATCACGTAACTAATGAGGAGGTATTGAATAGGATTGGGGAGAAGAGGAGTTTGTGGCACAACTTGACTAGAAGAAGGGATCGGTTGGTAGGACATGTCCTGAGGCATCAAGGGATCACAAATTTAGCATTGGAGGGCAGTGTGGAGGGCAAAAATTTTAGTGGGAGTCCAAAAGATGAATACACTAAGCAGATTCAGAAGGATGTAGGATGCAGTAGGTACTGGGAGATGAAGGAGCTTGCACAGGATAGATTAGCGTGGAGAGCTGCATCAAACCAGTCTCAGGACTGAAAACCACAACAACAACAACAACAATCCCGTCGACTGGCGGAGCGCGAAAGTTTATTGCCGGACTCCATCGGTTTTATGAAGTCATACTGCTGGAGGGAAGCTGCAGCTCGTTCAGTACGTAAAGGGACGAAATACATGGCTTCATGTTTTCTTAAGGAAAACGAATTTCTGCGCGAATTGCAGTACGATTTAATTGACAATAACAGTGAGGATGACGATAACGACGATTCAGATGATAATCCTGACCCTGTTTAAGAACGCTACCGTCAAGTTTCAAATGATTATTTCTCGTTTTGATTTCGTAACACGTCGGTTGAAGTATCTCACAAAAAACCCTACTATGTAAAAAAACTGTAACAATCCATAATTATGGTTTTAGATTATAAGTTTACAGTCACTGAAATTAGAACAGTGGACCAAAATAGTAGATAAACTCTGTTTCGGTTTGGTAAACATTTATGTTATTTTCAGACGCCAAGATTAATCAAAAATGTAAGTAATTAAAGTAATCAGTCAAAGAAGCTGGATATATATGTACTCCACAAAAGGAAGTTTCGGAATTTCATAGCAAGTTAGGATCACAGCTAAATATTGACTAGTTTTCTTAATAATAAAAATTGAAAACCCATAACAATGGAGGCCATTATAAGAAACGACAATATTCGCATGGCAGGCAGTCAAAACGTTAACAGAGTAGAAAGAATCACATACGAATTACAAAGGTCATTTTCGTGTTTTATTCCCTGCCCATTAAATTAGTTTTCTGTTTATTTGCAATTTATTTATAACGTTCAAAATTCTAAAGAAAATGACGTATTGATGTCCTACTATTTATAATGAAGCCGCACAGGAGTTGCCATCCGTCCACATATATCTGAACGAAGATGATTTGGGTGCGGAATTTTAGTTTTGCTAATAATCTGACTCTCTTAGCTGCAGAGATCGAGTCAAAATCAAATGCCTCTCTCAAGGCAAGTGAGCGATGATGGCACCTTAAGAAACGACATGCTATTCCCCCTTCGACCACTTTAACTTTTGTCAACTTGAAGTTCCAGCTTCTTTCTCTCGGTATAGGCGAGGAACTGCAAATCCAAAGCCGATTTCGCTTCATCGATACTTTTCTCGGGCCTTTCGTCTCCGTAGATGGTCTCAAGTAGACAGTTTTTCCTGAACGGTGTTAAAAGATACGATAGAAATGACATACTGTAGAGGTGTCAAAGTGGGATAGCTAAAAAGAAGATGTTGAAACAGCGACATCCACAATGTAGGGAACTGAGTACGACAACAGCGAGAAGGGAAGTAATTATTGACTGATTATGCGCTGTTGCTTGATTTTATAATCGTTTAAAAGTTTACTAAGACACAGTCAAGGTATTATCGTCTATTCTTTCTCAAGTCAACATACCTTTTTCTCGACACATACTAGTCGTACAGGGATGAATGGGGTATCGTGTGAAAAAATTTTAACCGACTTCTGATACTGCGTACTGATATTTGGCAAAAACTTATAACTTGTGAAAAATTTTAACATAAAAGAGTCTTTTTAGTATCATAGACAAAATGGGATCATGGTTACCATACTTCATACTTACGAAGCTAACTTATTAATCACGAATTAGAGTCTCCCTTTTCATATTCGAGAATTTGCAAAACGACTTAAGTCCACATTTTCTTGGTTTTGAGTTATGGGCACAGCAATGTTCCAATACCCAACACGCATCGCTTTATACGAAAGAGACATTAGTCCCTAACTGCTGTACATTATTTCCAGTAATAGAACATTCGTGTTTACTGGCAAAACAGCCTTAGTTCAGGACTTACATTGTTTTACTTGTCAGGTAATGGTAATTGCTAACAGCTTCATGTACAGCTTTAAGTTGGTAAAATATTTGTATTACTTTTGTTTGTTTGATAGATATGAGGTACGTTAGTTATAAACGAAAATGGCGTCTAGCAGCAGTTCTTTATGTATTGGTGTTGTTGAAAATGAAAAAAATAATGAGCATAAAAGGAGGAAATGAATGAAAAGGGCTGCAGAATACAAGAGGGCTACAATAACGTGTGCTAAGGTTAAAAGTTTGGAGCACGTAAATCATGTGGGGAAGTTAGTTTCAGCTAGACAAATAGGACCTGCTTGCCGGTAAGCAATTTTGATTTAATTTTGTTTCACAATATTCTTGTACACATCATTGTAGCTTACTGAGACTGGTAGTTATTAGTAATGCAGACTCTTGTTTATAAAAAAAAACTGTCATATATTTCAGATGCAGGAAACAATGTCTCAACTTGATTTCCGAAAATGCATTGTTAGAAGCAGTGAATTAGGTGAACGATTTTGGCACTAAGAACGAAAAAAGATGTGTTCTTACAGGGACAAACTGAAAGTATTGCCATAAAAATACTAAGAGGAAGGAAAGACGAGTCTCGTACTAGGGCAGCTATGTTCAAATATTATGTTAAAGATTCAGACGAGCAGATAGAGGTATGTAAGAAAGCCTTCCTCAGTGTTTATTGTGTTACCGAATCTAGGATGAAGAGATAGTGTAACTACCTGCTCCGTGGCAAGTCTCCTGAAGACCATCGTGTAAACACAAATCAGGGAACGCAAAAGAGGCTGATATACCTGCTTCTATTCACGTCCATGTTGCGTCATTTCCCACTAACCAAATCCACTATGGAAACAAAGATGTTTTCTACTTAAGCAGTGGAAAATATGCATGACATGTATCTTGTAAAATATGCTGATAGTAATGTGTCTTACCTCTATTACCACAGGTATTTCAATAATAATTTCTGTTTGAGATTTGGTAGGCTTAGTGTAGACACAATTATTACGTGTGAAGCACTGAATGTTAAAGTGCGGCTCTAAGCACGATGGGACTTAACATCTGAGGTCATCAGTCCCCTAGACTTAGAACTACTTAAAGCTAACTAACCTAAGGACATCACACACATCCATGCCTGAGAGAGGATTCGAACCTGCGACCGTTGCAGCAGCGCGGTTCCGGAGAGAAGCGCCTAGAACCGCTCGGCCAGACCGGTCGGGACTGTTAAAGTGAAAAGCGGTGCACTTGATGATTGTGCTAAACGCGTAGCCGCAGCAGAACTCCTAGTTCACAAACAATCATGTTTCATAATATAATATACACCCTAAGACAAAAAAAAAAACGACACACCACGAAGGAATTCTCCGAAGGCGTCGAGCAGTATGGTGGGCAACAGTCATGTTTGTATGTCCCCTCTACCTGGGCTGTCCGCAGATACGTCTTCGATGGTCAACGGGGTTCAGTTCGAAGCGGGACTCATCACCTAAGACAGGGCTTTACAACATATGTGCTCGCGGAGCAAGCTGTGAGCAGCAAGGCGCGAGCACGGAGCAGCGCGAGCACGCTACCCCCACTACCGGACCAGAGTGGAGAGTGGGGAAAGTCACGTGGGGCACACAACAGCTGCCGCCAGTCAATGTAAATCCGCGGCCACCTGCAGGGATATCACTCACGAATTATTACTGCGACAACTGAAACAAATAAAGGAGAATGTACACATGCCACATAATTTTATTAGCTTAGTGTATGCCTCTACATTCGTATTAATTTGTGATCTGTTACACAATAAAAGGTGTCACTGAAGTGTGGGATTCTCGGTTATCTTGTACTTTTTGCCCTTTACAATTGCGTCTATGTTCGGAGTAATTGTTCTTGTGCATTTTAGGCGCAGCGTGCAGTTTAAATTTCGATCATACAATGCGTTTCTCAGGCGCGTCTTGTTACATTTCATTGCAGAGAACAGTTGTTCACAAACATACGTCCAGCCGAACATTGATATTATTGTAGCCGTCAGTTTGTGCAAACGAGGAAATCTATCCTGAGGGAAGTGTCTGCAGAATTCCAAAATGTTTTTCGTGTTCTGAAAGTTGTCTCTGTATTCTCTGTCAGACTGCAGGTCAATAATTTCTTGCTGCAGCTCAGGACGAATCTCTTAAATATTCGCTGAATATGGAGAGAACAGATCAAAATCACTGTCTATGTGAATAACGTTCACAGTCTTTGTGAACATCTTGCATGGATGATAATTTAGGAAAATGAGCTAGGTTTCTTGTTTCCAGCTGACTCACCCAAAGCTCGTATTCGATCTATGAAATGAGTAATTAGCAGATCTTTACCTTGTAGTAAAATGTTCAAAGCATTCAGATGGCTAGTTAAATCTGCTAAGAACGCGAAATAACATTCAAACGTGCGCGCGCATTTCCCCTCCCTCCCCTCCCTCCCTACTCCGCGACCTTGCACCTGCTCCCGAGCACGTCCCTGAGCAGACGCGAGTACTCGCGCTCAAAACCGGCCAGTTGTTAAGCCCTGGCCTAAGACAATCCTACTCCAGTCGATGAGATTCCAGGACGAAGATGAGTCTGCAGACGCCGACAACAAGGAGCGAAGGTCTGGGGTGCCGATCCTCCTCGTAGCAGACCCCTTTGGTTTTCGTCTGCGGTACCCTTACAGCACGGTGGTACGTCGACTATACCCTCTGCCCTTCATGGCAAACCATCGTGAGCTTACTGTTCCGCAACATAATGCCCACCCGCATACGGCGAGCGTTTCTACTGTTTGTCTTCGTGCTTGCCAAATCCTGCTTTGGCCGACAAGGTCACCGGAACTCTCCTCAATTCAGAACATCTACATCTACATTTATACTCCGCAAGCCACCCAACGGCGTGTGGCGGAGGGCACTTTACGTGCCACTGTCATTACCTCCCTTTCCTGTTCCAGTCGCATATGGTTCACGGGAAGAACGACTGCCGGAAAGCCTCCGTGCGCGCTCGAATCTCTCTAATTTTACATTCGTGACCTCCTTGGGAGGAATAAGTAGGGGAAAGCAATATATTCGATACCCCATCCAGAAACGCACCCTCTCGAAACCTTGTAGGTAGGCTGTTTATGTTTTCTTATTGGCAACGTTACGTAGCGCTCTGTATGAAAATCACTGGCTGTGCTGTGTGCAGTCTGTGGCCAGTTTGCATTGTTGTCAGCCATTGTAGTGTTGGGTAGCTGGATGTGAACAGCGCATAGCGTTGCGCAGTTGGAGGTGAGCCACCAGCAGTGGTGGATGTGCAGAGAGAGATGGCGGAATTTTTGAAATTTGCAATACTGGATATCATGAACTGCTATATACATTATGACTTTTGAACACTATTGAGGTAAATACATTGTTTGTTCTCTATTAAAATCTTTCATTTGCTAACTATACCTATTAGTAGTTAGTGCCTCCCGTAGTTTGAATCTTTTATTTAGCTGGCAGTAGTGGCGTTCGCTGGCTCAGTTGCATCTACCGATTCGGTTACCCAACTTGCAAAACTCAAGAAAACTTAAAGGACACAGTAGATACTCTGAAAATTGGTTCAGAAAGACACATGGAGGAAATTAGTTCATTATCAGAGAAAGTAGTTGAACTTTCGGATCAGCTAAATAATTTATCTACAAAGGTAGATGATGATCTGAATGACACAAGACCTGTAGCCTTTACTGACAATGAAGAGTATGCACAAATTAGAAAATTCAGACAAAATCAAAATCAAATCAATACACTGTACAAAAGAGAAATCCGGGAAGTACAAGATCAGTTGGCACACTTAATACAAGAATTACATATTTCAGAGGACACTCGCATTCCAGTATGGGAAGAGGGACATAGAAATACGGAACAACCACAAAATAATCACACAGGACACTTCAGAAATTATGAAAGAAATTGGCAAGGTACACCGAATTTTGAGATGGAACAGCCGAAACTACATAACAATGGCCGACATGCGACTCGCCAACACGATGATTTTGACTATAAGCTGTTCTTTACTACACGTAAATTCAAAACATTTAAGAATTCTGGCAACGACATTCATCCACAAGCGTGGTTTCATCAACTCTCTCATTGTTTTCCTCCCAACTGGTCATTAGAACATAGATTAGAATTTATGTGTGGCTACTTAGAGAATGAACCAGCTGTAAGAATGCGATCGGTCATTCACGATTGCCACAGTGAAGGAGAATTTTTACCATGCCTTCCTCTCAGCATATTGGTCTCAAGCCACATAAGACCGAGTAAAACATGGCATCACAATGATGAAACATTTCGAACATTCTGAATTTTCCAGTCTTGTGAAATATTTTGAAGACATGTTGCACAAGAATCAGTACCTGTCAAACCCATATAGCCCCTCAGAACTCATCCGCATTTGCTTAATCAAATTGCCTGAACATTTACGACATATTATTTTGGCAGGACGTTGCAAAGACGACATTGAAGCTTTTCAGGGACTCTTACAAGAATTAGAAATTGACACTGACAATCGCAGAATGCGAAAACAGGAACACAACAATTACAGGTCACATCCGTCGCAATTCCGTGATGAAAGAAATAATAACTGGACGCGACAAGGCTATTCTCACAACACAAGTCGTGACCAAAATAGACACCACCCGTATGACAATCGTTGGCAGAGTAGTAATAATTACAGGGAAAGATCACCTCTCCGTGGTAATGACTATCACAGAGACAATCAGAGAAACAGACAATATGGGAACCAAAATAATTATTATCAAGGGAGACAGCATAACTTTAGATGCAACGGTCCAGTGCGCAGTTACGATTCAGGGAGAAATTCTCCACCACTTAGCCGACAAGAAAGAAACTACAGGAACTACCGACATGACGACAGATGATATGATCATAACGACAGACCTGAGTTGCATCAGAACTGGCGGTATTTAAACAGGGCAGGGCCCTCTTGACAAGGTGAATTTGTAGAAGTTAGGTCTCCTAATCCCAATAACGACGTGCGCCAACAAAGGAACAGACAATGACTCGCACCGCAGGCAGCCGCGTGCGCTGGCTGGCTCAGGGAAAAATTATATAGACGCTAACCTTGAGATAAATTTCAGTATTCTTTACCGCCGTATACCACATGATAATTGCGTCGAAGTTAAAACACTGCGTACTAGGAAGAGTAAAGGTTTACACCACATTTCACATGTAAAACCGTTTATTGAAAGATAATCTGCTTTTTAACTTTGTCTTTGCCATAAAACTTTTCACTTCACATTTCTAGTATGCTTTGTCAGACTTAGAAACTGTTAACATGCAACAATGTTTTGAAGTTCACCATCCAGTCTAGAACCTAGGGAACATATTTAGACAGTATTTACGAGTGCATTGTTATAGTGAATAGACGACACAGTGTTAATGTGTGTGTACATTCTTGCTTGTTAGTTGCACGATTACATAACGACCATGAGGCTGACATACTTAGAACATGTACCTGTACTGCTAACGAGATTTTAATGCAACATTTTGGTTTACTTGAAAATACATTCTGGATTTAAAGTACTTTCTGAGAGATACCAGATGACACAGCGGTTAGTTTATGTGACACCTACACGATTATATCACGACATTACTAATGAGTGACAATTTACAATGTTGCTTTTGCGGTGTATCTGTTTTATATCTGCACAGTTTTTCTGAATTCTTCTGTAAAGTAAAACATGTTTTAATAGTAACTTTTGTGGTATAGCTACAAGGAGACAGCCTTTTCTGCAGCACAACAATATGTTACAGCACAGTACTTTCTTCATCACAACAAGAAGCGTAATAACTAAGATATCTATACGCAAAGCATTTCACTTTTCTTTATCATGAGGTAAGTACATTGACTTCTGTAGAACTTAGCTTTCGGAGGATGATAACTACGAGACTTCCACAGAGATTATCTTACAACATGACGCACAGTTTAGCGCTACAGTACACGTATTTGAGTGATTAATTTTGTACTTAAAACATTTATTTTTAAAGATATTTGAAGTACAATGATACATAGGTTTTCCGTGATACATTTCATTCCATTGCTGTTATCTGTAACACCTGAGGGTATAATTAAATTAATCCTCAGGGGGGTATACGCCTACTTTGTGTACCATGTGTTTGGCAAGCACAAGGAGCGCTAGCTAATATGGTATTTGCTTATACAACTTTACACATCGGTACCATATTTCTCTAGCACACAAATTACACAGCTATCTGATCATTTAACTGAGAGATAAACATTTTTTTCTACGTCAGTGACACATGTTTACGCAGTTACACAGTTGGGTAACTTCACAATTATGAAATTGTATTTTGTCTGTACTTTGTGAACTGTTCATATTTTTTCATAACCATTGTGATACTATGAGAGCTCTGAATGATGTATTTGGTATGGGATCATGATTTTTAAAGTACGTTTGAGGTGGATGACAATTTTGAAACGAGCAGAGAATTTTTTGTAGGTTTTAAATATTCAGAAAGCTACGACGATTTTGGGATGTGATTGATCTGTTATGATGATATTATTATTATGACAATGTGTATTATGCTGCTGAGGTATGTTTATGATCAATGAGATGATGCTCTATGAGGAATTTGATTATGCTACATATTTATTATGATGAAATATTGAAGAATGTCTATGAATATGTATATGTGTAATAAGGTAAGGAATAATGAGTAGTGGTTAGGGACACTGATTGGTGAAAAAGGTTGTTGGAAACCAAGAATCATACTTTAAGAGTTATGAAATGTATGTAAATGTGTGAATGTATCACAATGCCGACTAAAATTTTTTGGACACTGTTATATCAATAGGATTTTGTTTCTACAGATTTGTAACGCAAATTCTTGACCTGTGAAATATTTTTATATGAGAGTGTCACTGTAGCAGAAACTGCTGTCATAAATATTTCCGTAAGAAAGTTAAGTGACTACCTGCACGTAATGCATCGTGGGCACCCAGCTGTGTCAGACGCCTGGAGAAAAAGCCATTAGTGTGTGCCTTTTCAGAGGCACAGGTAGAAAAAAAAAGGGAGGCCCTTATCCTCGCTATTGACTTTCCTTTGTAGAAAGCATCGCAAGTACGACACACTCAAACTTGAAAACATATGATTATACTGTGGAGCTCTTAATTTATGATATTTACTGAAATGCCTAATGAAATGATGAGAAACGTTTTACATTTATTGTCTTTCTAGTTGAGAGATTCTTTTGCCTTTGGAGACATTTGCCCAGTGAATGTCGTTTCATGCATTGCTCTATATAGACTATATATATTTGCTCATTTCATTTAATATCTAGTTTCTAGCTGCACTGCAGCATTGGTTATTATAAAATTTTATAGATGTACTAATATCACTATTTTCTGTCTACAGACCCAGGAAAGAATACATTTATGATGTACTTTCTTAGAAAAGAAAGCACAAATAGACATTTCCCTTCACAGGAACTGCATAAATAATTTTTTAAACGATTTGGTAACTTGTCTGCTACAGTAACTTATCGTGATGCATCACTCTAGTATTATGATGTGACATAGGTATTAGACAGGGCCATCTTTAGTGTAATTTTTTTTTTTTGCTTGAGCTTTGTCATGTTTAGATATAAGTTATTACATTTGCTGCTGCTGTTTGGCAGGCATAGTGTTACTGAATTTGACTTTGTATTACTCTGTTAAGCCAGTTTTACTATTGATTTATTTTTCTTGTTTGCTGCACAGTGCCTTATATTAGTTGTAATATTGCAATTGCTTTGCCAATTTGAATTTTTTGTCATTGATGTTTGTGTTAATTGTTTTGTGCTGCTGCATTGCCTCGTCCCTGTTTAGTTGATGCTAAACTTCCAAGTCCTTTGCTGTCTCTGACAGAATTACAATGTCATCGGCGAACCTTAAAGTTTTTATTTCTTCTCCATGGATTTTAATACCTACTCCAAATTTTTCTTTTGTTTCCTTTACTGCTTGCTCAATATACAGATTGAATAACATCGGGGAGAGGCTACAACCCTGTCTTACTCCTTTCCCAACCACTGCTTCCCTTTCATGCCCCTTGACTCTTATAACTGCCATCTGGTTTCTGTACAAATTGTAAATAGCCTTTCGCTCCCTGTATTCTACCCCTGCCACCTTCAGAATTTGAAAGAGAGTATTCCAGTTAACATTGTCAAAAGCTTTCTCTAAGTCTACAAATGCTAGAAACGTAGGTTTGCCTTTTCTTAATCTTTCTTCTAAGATAAGTCGTAAGGTCAGTATTGCCTCACGTGTTCCAACATTTCTATGGAATCCAAACTGATCTTCCCCGAGGTCGGCTTCTATCAGTTTTTCCATTCGTCTGTAAAGAATTCGCGTTAGTATTTTGCAGCTGTGACTTATTAAACTGATAGTTCGTTAATTTTCACATTTGTCAACACCTGCTTTCTTTGGGATTGGAATTATTATATTCTTCTTAAAGTCTGAGGGTATTTCGCCTGTCTCATACATCGTGCTCACCAGATGGTAGAGTTTTGTCATGACTGGCACTCCCGAGGCCATCAGTAGTTCAAATGGAATGTTGTCTACTCCCGGGGCCTTGTTTCGACTCAGGTCTTTCAGTGCTCTGTCAAACTCTTCACGCAGTATCTTATCTCCCATTCCGTCTTCATCTACATTCTCTTCCATTTCCATAATATTGTCCTCAAGTATATCGCCCTTGTATAAACCCTCTATATATTTCTTCCACCTTTCTGCCTTCCCTTCTTTGCATAGAACTGGGTTGCCATCTGAGCTCTTGATATTCATACAAGTGGTTCTCTTCTCTCCAAAGGTCTCTTTAATTTTCCTGTAGGCAGTATCTATCTTACCCCTAGTGAGACAAGCCTCTACAGCCTTACATTTGTCCTCTAGCCATCCCTGCTTAGCCATTTTGCACTTCCTGTCGATATCATTTTTGAGACGTTTGTATTCCTTTTTGCCTGCTTCATTTACTGCATTTTTATATTTTCTCCTTTCATCAATTAAATTCAATATTTCTTCTGTTACCCAAGGATTTCTATTAGCCCTCGTCTTTTTACCTACTTGATCCTCTGCTGCCTTCACTACTTCATCCCTCAGAGCTACCCATTCTTCTTCTACTGTATTTCTTTCACCCATTCCTGTCAATCGTTCCCTTATGCTCTCCCTGAAACTCTCTACAACCTCTGGTTCTTTCAGTTTATCCAGGTCCCATCTCCTTAAATTCCCACCTTTTTGCAGTTTCTTCAGTTTCAATCTACAGTTCATAACCAATAGATTGTGGTCAGAATCCACATCTGCCCCAGGAAATGTCTCACAATTTAAAACCTGGTTCCTAAATCTCTGTCTTACCATTATATAATCTATCTGATACTTTTTAGTATCTCCAGGATTCTTCCAGGTATACAACCTTCTTTTATGATTCTTGAACCAAGTGTTGGCTATGATTAAGTTATGCTCTGTGCAAAATTCTACAAGTCGGCTTCCTCTTTCATTCCTTCCCCCCAATCCATATTCACCTACTATGTTTCCTTCTCTCCCTTTTCCTACTGACGAATTCCAGTCACCCATGACTATTAAATTTTCGTCTCCCTTCACTACCTGAATAATTTCTTTTATCTCGTCATACATTTCATCTATTTCTTCATCATCTGCAGAGGTAGTTGGCATATAAACTTGTACTACTGTAGTAGGCATGGGCTTTGTGTCTATCTTGGCCACAATAATGCGTTCACTATGCTGTTTGTAGTAGCTAACCCGCACTCCTATTTTTTTATTCATTATTAAACCTACTCCTGCATTACCCCTATTTGATTTTGTATTTATAACCCTGTAATCCCCTGACCAAAAGTCTTGTTCCTCCTGCCACCGAACTTCACTAATTCCCACTATATCTAACTTTAAACAATCCATTTCCCTTTTTAAATTTTCTAACCTACCTGCCCGATTAAGTGATCTGACAGTCCATGCTCCGATCCGTAAAACGCCAGTTTTCTTTCTCCTGATAACGACGTCCTCCTGAGTAGTCCCCGCCCAGAGATCCGAATGGGGGACTATTTTACCTCCGGAATATTTTACCCAAGAGGACGCCATCATCATTAATCATACAGTAGAGCTGCATGTCCTCGGGAAAAATTACGGCTGTAGTTTCCCCTTGCTTTCAGCCGTTCGCAGTACCAGCACAGCAAGGCCGTTTTGGTTAATGTTACAAGGCCAGATCAGTCAATCATCCAGACTGTTGCCCCTGCAACTACTGAAAAGGCTGCTGCCCCTCTTCAGGAACCACATGTTTGTCTGGCCTCTCAACAGATACCCCTCCGTTGTGGTTGCACCTACGGTACGGCCATCTGTATCGCTGAGGCACGCAAGCCTCCCCACCAACGGCAAGGTCCATGCTTCATGGGGGTTCTTATGTTATAAAATTGTAATTGACACCAGTTCATCAAATTAAGTAACTTGTAAGTTACATTTCACTGCACACGTTTCTGTTGGTCATAATATATGGACAATATGTGAGAATAGGGACTGTTAGTGTTTGCACGTGTGTTAATAATTCAGCAAGGGACTGGATAACAGCATTGCTGGTTCTAAGGACAATTTCAAAAACTTTGTGAGTGCACAAGTAGTGGTTTATGGACTTGCTATATTCTCCGCAAGACTCTTCGATGGTGATTGTGCACCTGCACAGTCGCAACAGATGGCTGCTGGCCATCTCTACAAGGACTATAGTGGATCTACACCTTTGATGATCCACCAATACCATTATCTCTACAAGGACTACAGTGGATCTACACCTTTGATGATCCACCAATACCATTACCTCTACAAGGATTACAGTGGATCTACACCTTTAATGATCCACCAATACCATTATTTCTACAAGGACTACACTGGGTCTACACATTTGCTGACTCACCATTACCATTATTTCTACAAGAACTGCAGTGGGTCTGCACCTCTGGTGGCCCACCAATACCGTAATCTCTGCCAGGACTACAGTGGGTCTACTCTGTGATGACCTACCTACCAATATTCTTCAAAACTTCGACTGACTCTGCTGTTGGTTTGCTCTGTTGTGGCCCATTACCTGTCTGCATGTCAAGAGTCAGCACTGTCTTTCCATTGGAAGGACAACACTACTTCTTCAAGATGGCATGGAAATCCACTACTTCCGTTTGCATTCTCTTTTACTACTCAGACTTTGAGAAAAAAAAAGCACTGTAATTTTACTGTGATGAATGATCAGCACTGTCTTTATGGGACTGTGAGAAAATTTTAGCTTTTGACCAACATTGTATCAATAAGTGCGTGCATTTGATATCTTTGTTACTGTAATTATGAAATTTTTTTTCAAATCTGTATTGGCCAGTGCCCAAAACAATTTGTAAAATTTTTTTGTGGGGAGCATGGGGGCTATGTAAGTAGGCTGTTTATGATTTCTTATTGGCAACGTTACGTAGCGGTACCCTTACAGCACGGTGGTACGTCGACTATACCCTCTGCCCTTCATGGCAAACCATCGTGAGCTTACTGTTCCGCAACATAATGCCCACCCGCATACGGCGAGCGTTTCTACTGTTTGTCTTCGTGCTTGCCAAATCCTGCTTTGGCCGACAAGGTCACCGGAACTCTCCTCAATTCAGAACATCTACATCTACATTTATACTCCGCAAGCCACCCAACGGCGTGTGGCGGAGGGCACTTTACGTGCCACTGTCATTACCTCCCTTTCCTGTTCCAGTCGCGTATGGTTCACGGGAAGAACGACTGCCGGAAAGCCTCCGTGCGCGCTCGAATCTCTCTAATTTTACATTCGTGACCTCCTCGGGAGGAATAAGTAGGGGAAAGCAATATATTCGATACCCCATCCAGAAACGCACCCTCTCGAAACCTTGTAGGTAGGCTGTTTATGTTTTCTTATTGGCAACGTTACGTAGCGCTCTGTATGAAAATCACTGGCTGTGCTGTGTGCAGTCTGTGGCCAGTTTGTATTGTTGTCAGCCATTGTAGTGTTGGGCAGCTGGATGTGAACAGCGCGTAGCGTTGCGCAGTTGGAGGTGAGCCGCCAGCAGTGGTGGATGTGAGGAGAGAGATAGCGGAGTTTTGAAATTTGCAATACTGGATATCATGAACTGCTATATACATTATGACTTTTGAACACTATTCAGGTGAATACATTGTTTGTTCTCTATTAAAATCTTTCATTTGCTAACTATACCTATTAGTAGTTAGTGCCTTCCGTAGTTTGAATCTTTTATTTAGCTGGCAGTAGTGGCTCTCGCTGTATTGCTGCAGCTTGAGTAACGAAGATTTTTGTGAGGTAAGTGATTTGTGAAAGGTATAGGTTAATGTTAGTTAGGGCCATTCTTTTGTAGGGATTTTTGAAAGTCAGATTGCGTTGCGCTAAAAATATTGTGTGTCAGTTTAAGCACAGTCATGTATAATTATTCAAAGGGGACGTTTCAACCTGCACAGCAAGCTACACCGCGATGCAGAGCGCCTCTCTTGCAGAGTCTGCCCCTTGAGTTTGCTAAACATCTCCGTAACGCTATCACGCTTACCAAATAACCCTGTGACGAAACGCGCCGCACTTCTTTGGATCTTCTCTATCTCCTCTGCCAGCCCTGCCTGTTACGGTCCCACACTGATCAGCAACTATAGGTCGAACGAGTGTTTTGTAAGCCAGCTCCTTTGTTGATGGACTACATTTTCTAAGGACTCTTCCAAAGAATCTCAACCTGGCACCCGCCTTACCAACAATTAATTTTATATGATCATTTCACTTCAAATCGTTCCGTACGCATACTCCTTGATATTTTACATAAGGCTACCAGTGTTTGTTCCGCTATAATATAATCATATAATAAAGGATCCTTCTTTTTATGTATTCGCAATACATTACATTTGTCTGTGTAAAGGGTCAGTTGTCACTCCCTGCACCAAGTACCTATCCGCTGCAGATCTTCCTGCATTTCGCTGCAATTTTCTAATGCTGCAACTTCTCTGTATACTACAGCATCATCCGCGAAGAGCCGCATGGAGCGTCTTGGGCAGGGCTCTCCAACCAGCTCGAGAGTTTGACGATCTGACGCACCAATGGGACAGAATTTGGCACGATATCCCTCAGGAGGACATACGACAACTCTGTCAATCACGAAGAATAGATGCTTCAATAAGGGCCAGAGGAGGGCCGACGAACTATTGAATTACTCAGTTTGTGAAATTTTTTCTCTTGAAAAAATCAGTAGTAATCATTTGCTTGTCTGTACACGTACATCGCATAGTCTTTACCTCTTTGTTGAAACAGGTTTTTTTACCTTATTTCTGAGTTCAAAACTAAGTTGCCTACTCATGTCGAGCAAAGTGGCCATTTTGCTACATTGTGAAAAATGAATTGTTTAAAGTACTGAATTTGATCCTAAGGTTGTTAAAGTATCCTATTTATACTTCAATAATCGTAGGTTATAGTCATTGATTTCTACGGATTTCCGTCTACGCTACGCAGCTTAAAAAGTAGGAATACCTTAACCTGGGCATTTCGCCCACCTCTCCCTTGATGACAGGCAAAGGTACGACTGGGAAAGATAATTTAATGGGGAGACTGGGTTGGTGCAAATCAACTTCCTCGCGGATTAATACTTACAACTTGGCCGTGAAATGAAACTAGTGGTTGCATAGTCGTGCCGGAAGAAGAAAATGAGATCACTTGGAACTATTCCTGTCAGCATGGTCATGAAAAGCCAGCGCGAATTTAGTGAAACATCTACATCTACATACATACTCTGCAATCCACCATACGGAGCGTGACGGAGGGTACCTCGTACCACAACTAGCATCTTCTATCCCTGTTCCACTCCCAAACAGAACGAGGGAAAAATGACTGCCTATATGCCTCTGTACGAGCCCTAATCTCTCTTATCTTTGTGGTCTTTCCGCGAAATGTAAGTTGGCGGCAGTAAAATTGTACTGCAGTCAGCCTAAAATGCTGGGTCTTTAAATTTCCTCAGTAGTGCTTCACGAAAAGAACGCCTCCTTTCCTCCAGAGACTCCCACCCGAGTTCCTGAAGCATTTCCGTAATACTCGCGTGATTATCAAACCTACCAGTAACAAATCTAGCAGCCCGCCTCTGAATTGCTTCTATGTCCTCCCTCAAATCGACCTGATAGGGATCCCAAACGCTCGAGCAGTACTCAAGAATGGGTCGTATTAGTGTTTTATAAGCGATCTCCTTTACAGATGAACCACATCTTCCCAAAATTCTACCAATGAACCGAAGGCGACTATCCGTCTTCCCCACAAGTGACATTACATGCTTGTCCCACTTCATATCGCTCTGCAATGTTTCGCCCAAATATTTAATCGACGTGATTGTGCCAAGCGCTACACTACTAATGGAGTATTCAAACATTACAGGATTCTTTTTCCTATTCATCTGCATTAATTTATATTTATCTATATTTAGAGTTTGCTGCCGTTCTTTACACCAATCACAAATCCTGTCCAAGTCATCTTGTATCCTCCTACAGTCACTCAACGACGAAAACTTCCCGTACACTACAGCATCATCACCAAACAGCCGCACATTGCTATCCACCCAATCCAAAGGATCATTTATGTAGATAGAAAACACCAGCGGACCTACCACACTTCCCTGGGGCACTCCAGATGGTACCCTCACCTCCGATGAACACTCACCATCGAGGACAACGTACTGGATTCTATTACTTAAGAAGTCTTCGAGCCACTCACATTCTTGGGAACCAATCCCATATGCTCGTACCTTAGTTAGGGGTCTGCAGTGGGGAACCGAGACAATCGCTTTCCGGCAGTCAAGGAATATGGCATCCGTCTGATGCCCTTCATCCATGGTTCGCAAGATATCATGTGAAAAAAGGGCGAGTTTAACTCCGTTCCGCTCTAACCAGCCGATGCCACTAGATATTCTCACCGCCATGTGAGTGTGGAAGAGTAGACTGTACGTGCAAGACAGGGTGTCATTGAAGCTTGTCCACCAAATTCTCTAGCAGTGAAAAATCTGAGTGCAATATCCATCCCCCCGTCTCGCCATTGTCTAGGCTGCTCTGCCTATCTGGTTCTAAGTCTGCCATCTAAGCGCCGTCTACTATTAGCAAGATGTCAGAAACGGAAGTGTCATAAATCTTCAGGATCTCCTGGCAAGGCGTTTGTAACCTCCCCCTCACTTATCGACCTTAATGACAGTGAAAAATTAAACCGCGTGTACCTAATGGAAATTTGGGAAAAGCAATCGTCACCGAAGTTAATTTGTCGGTAAAGAGGGAGGAAAGGGTTACATCTAAATGAAAGGAAAAATGCTAATGAAACTGGTGGAAATTAATTTTGAAAAGGGGTAAAGTTAATAAAGAAAGTAAATGTGCGGCCGTTACGTTAACAATCAACTAGCGGTAATTAGATATTTGAGATTTGGGGGAAATTACGGTCGCCAGTCCTAAGGACAATTACTATAGTAACTGAAAAAGAAAGATTATTACACATGTAATTAGCTGTAGAAGCGTGGCAACTGAAGGTTGACAAGTGTAGTGTGAAAACTGAAAGTTTGTCAGAAGTAATAAATTTCGCTACACTCTGATTTAATTTAGCAAAAGAATTAATAAAACAGGAAAATCGAAGGTTAGTTTAGTGACTGAAGTTAATAGTGAGCTTTCTTTCTGAAGCACATCGAAATTCAGTCAAATACGGTTAGTCTTGGACTACCTCAACAATCATTTCAAAAGCTACTTGAATCTACGCAATTTAGAAATAAGGGATTTAACTTTGAACTTGAATTAAATGATTCTGAACAATTAACAGTAGTAAAATTTAGTACGTACCAAGCTGAGCTGCAGTCACAAGTAACTAAAATACGGTAACAAAACTCGCACTCTTATTTTGTGCTTGTGCAATCTAAATACTGTAGCCAGCTACGAATACCTTAACTGAACTTTGAAATTAAAGCAGTGAAATAAAATGATGCTGGCGTTTGAATTTCAACGACACTCGGGTTCATTCCGGAAAAGGAAGGGACGCTGCTTGGTAATGCAATTGGGACAATGAGCAACAAAGGTTCATGCTATGTTGCTGTCATTTAGTTATGAAAATGGATCAGTTTGAAAAGCTGAGGTCTGCCATACAGTTCTAAAACTTTACGTGCTTCCAGTCTTCCTTATTGCTTGATTGAAGGTTTGAAGCCGTCGATCGAGGAGGTGGCGACAGTCACTCATTGTCGGCCGTCGCTGTTGCAGAAGCTGGATGTTGGCGCGCCTTCTTCTCGACATGGTCACCAGGCGAAACGGGCTCTTGATGTGCGCCAGCTAATGCTTCCCGTCGGCGACACCATGTCAGAAACTATCATCGCAAGTCGAGCGCAATTACATGCTGCCAAACCCCGAAAGCGCGGCAACTCGCGGGAGCTTCACACAACACACCTGCTCCACTCGCTACTCCAGCCAGACTCCTCTGCCCGCGCTCCACGCGGCCGAGTTCCCACTACCAAAGATCCTACACACTTTGATTCTTCACACGACCTATCGATGTAATCGTTCGATAGCATAGTTTTCCCTAGGCCAGACCCAGCGTATAAATACAAATAATATTCACAAAACAAACCAATTATACATCGACATAAATGCATATATACACAAATAGTAAAACAATTACAATATACAAAGACACAGAAATGTTATATCTTCAGGTAACAAAACAAAGAAAAAAATTTGCAGTGCAATAGATGGAAATAGGAGGATATGCATTTCCGGCGTTACACGTTGTCATCTTGAAAAATCAGGTTTGCTGCCGGTAATTCGCGTCATCCTTGTACGGTATTTCTATCGCTTAGCTCGCAGTCTTCATCTGGCGCTCCCTGTGGATGAATCCAGTGTGCAGTGGATCCAGTATCTACGCCTATGTGAGGCTAGAAGCTCCGTAATCGGTCCGCGCCATGCCGGTCAATAGCAGCAGCCGCAGTATTTTCTACCCGTAGCTGTTCCAATTGCTACGTGTGTATTTTTTGGCTGTCGTCAGTAAAAACATAGGCATAAATGCTGGACCCAGTCCACAGTTTATTCAGCGTCAGAGAGCATCTAATGAAGATTCCGAGTTACGATCGAAATGTCGTCGACGTACGGCGCCGGTTACAAAGAGAAGACCCGATTTTCCAACATGACAACTGACGTGTTGTCTGCTGTGGGTGTGAGTATAGAATATCGTCTCCTGTGCTTCATCTGCTCAGAGTCTCCTTCAAAATTTTTGGCCGACCGGTGAACGAAAAATTCGCTTGGCCCTAGCCAGCAGTGTAACTCTTGTGTTAAGCCCGCCCGGTTAGCCGACAGGTCTGACGCACGGCTTTCCGGAGCTGGAAGCAGCGCCTGGTCCCTGGCACGAATCCGCCCGGCGGACTTGTGTGCTGATCCAGTGAGCCGGCTAGTCTGTGGATGGTTTTTAGGCGGTTTTCCACCTGCCTCGGCGAATGCGGGCTGGTTCCTCTTATTCCGCCTCAGCTACACTATGTCGGCGATTGCTGCTGAAACGAGTTCTCCACGTACGCGTACACCACCATTACTCTACCTCGCAAACATAGGGGATCCACTCGTCTGGCGCGAGACGTTCCCTTAGGGGGGGGGGGGGGGGGGGGGAGTCCTCCGGGGGCCGAACCGCACAATACCTTGGGTTCGGTGTGGGGCGGTGGAGGGGTGAAGTGGACTGCGGTAGTCGTCGTGGGGTTGTGGAGCACTGCGGCTGCGGCGGGGACGGAGCCTCTCCGTCGTTTCTAGGTCCCCAGTTGACATACAACATACGTACATACTACTCTTACGTTGCTAAAATCATCCTAAAATCGTTGGTCTTCCCGCTCTAATTGTTCTGAGAATTACAGAGAAACGGCGCTGTGCCACAGGCTCATTTACTAACTGCCAAGTCACGGTCTTCTCTCAAAAAAATTTTCAAAACAATCAGTGACCTCAACTTTACAGCTGTCCTTTTCAGAACACCCGAGGCGTAGCTTTCATGACTGTGAGAGAAATGTTTGTCCTCACTCCACCTGCCTTCCGTCAGCCTGTTTGCCAATGCACAATACCCTCCGCGGACAGTGCATTGCCAGAAGGGACATGTTGTAAAAAGCCCCCCCTATTGTGGCACATACACTCCGGCTTGGTCTTCGCTTTCCAGATTTCTCGGAAGAATACTGCTACATATGCCAAGCGGACAACACACTTGCAGAGCACCGGCCTCGGGCGGCCAGAGGCGCTTCTACAAACAGCTTCCCGCTTTTCAGCTGCCCCAAGGGTCTCCTGGGAACGGAACAGCAGGGCGTGCCGGTCACTGCCCTTCTCTTTCTGTTGGTGATGACTGCTTACGACCTCGTCATTAGAAAAAAAATAATTACACTCCTGGAAATTGAAATAAGAAGATCGTGAATTCATTGTCCCAGGAAGGGGAAACTTTATTGACACATTCCTGGGGTCAGATAAATCACATGATCACACTGACAGAACCACAGGCACATAGACACAGGCAACAGAGCATGCACAATGTCGGCACTAGTACAGTGTTATTCACCTTTCGCAGCAATGCAGGCTGCTATTCTCCCATGGAGACGATCGTAGAGATGCTGGATGTAGCCCTGTGGAACGGCTTGCCATGCCATTTCCACCTGGCACCTCAGTTGGACCAGCGTTCGTGCTGGACGTGCAGACCGCGTGAGACGACGCTTCATCCAGTCCCAAACATGCTCAATGGGGGACAGATCCGGAGATCTTGCTGGCCAGGGTAGTTGACTTACATCTTATAGAGCACGTTCGGTGGCACGGGATACATGCGGACGTGCATTGTCCTGTTGGAACAGCAAGTTCCCTTGCCGGTCTAGGAATGGTAGAACGATGGGTTCGATGACGGTTTGGATGTACCGTGCACTATTCAGTGTCCCCTCGACGATCACCAGTGGTGTACGGCCAGTGTAGGAGATCGCTCCCCACACCATGATGCCGGGTGTTGGCCCTGTGTGCCTCGGTCGTATGCAGTCCTGATTGTGGCGCTCACCTGCACGGCGCCAAACACGCATACGACCATCATTGGCACCAAGGCAGAAGCGACTCTCATCGCTGAAGACGACACGTCTCCATTCGTCCCTCCATTCACGCCTGTCGCGACACCACTGGAGGCGGGCTGCACGATGTTGGGGCGTGAGCGGAAGACGGCCTAACGGTGTGCGGGACCGTAGCCCAGCTTCATGGAGACGGTTGCGAATGGTCCTCGCCGATACCCCAGGAGCAACAGTGTCCCTAATTTGCTGGGAAGTGGCGGTGCGGTCCCCTAAGGCACTGCGTAGGATCCTACGGTCTTGGCGTGCATCCGTGCGTCGCTGCGGTCCGGTCCCAGGTCGACGGGCACGTGCACCTTCCGCCGACCATTGGCGACAACATCGATGTACTGTGGAGACCTCACGCCCCACGTGTTGAGCAATTCGACGGTACGTCCACTCGGCTCCCGCATGCCCACTATACGCCCTCGCTCAAAGTCCGTCAACTGCACATACGGTTCACGTCCACGCTGTCACGGCATGCAACCAGTGTTAAAGACTGCGATGGAGCTCCGTATGCCACGGCAAACTGGCTGACACTGACGGCGGCGGTGCACAAATGCTGCGCAGCTAGCGCCATTCGACGGCCAACACCGCGGTTCCTGGTGTGTCCGCTGTGCCGTGCGTGTGATCATTGCTTGTACAGCCCTCTCGCAGTGTCCGGAGCAAGTATGGTGGGTCTGACACACCGGTGTCAATGTGTTCTTTTTTCCATTTCCAGGAGTGTAGTTGACTGGCCTACCTTGACTTTAATTGGTTTCAGATGTGATTTGTACATCAGAGAAATGAAAAGTGTCAGGCTAGTAGTGGTTTCACGCATCTCGCCTTGATCAGTCAAACTTCCATTAAATCGGAGTCTCAGCTATTCAGACTTTTTGCTAGGTGCCTTGACTTCGAACTCTCGACTATCTGCTGCGATAGTCTGCTAACTGTACGTTTCCAAAACAGAAACGAACCAACTGTTCATAGTCGCATTTGTCCATCTGCGACAAGGTTGTTCATTCCTTACAGTGAAATTTGACCGTCTGTATTCTTTTCCTTTGGTAGTATCTATTCTATCTGAGTGAGGAACATATCGTTCCGCATTGCTTCGTCACAAGTCTTGTTCTCATTTTACTGAACATTTTGCCGGCCGTTTGTCGATCTGATTCTCATGGCACGGAGCGTTGTCCACAATTACTGCAACAAATCGTTTTTTTCGGTTTGGTGAAACTGGGAATAATTTTCTCCGCCAACCACTACTCAGCCTTAGCGGAGCTCATCTGCTCACGGTAATCACAAATACTAGTTCCTGCCTTGTAAATTAATTTTCACTCTTTCTCCTCAGTGATGTGCAACAGTCATGCTGTTTGGCGCGTTTACGTTTATACTCCTACTTCGACGTTCTGTTGCCAGCATGTTTGAAAATCAGGTTTCAATCAACTAGTCCCATCGTCGTGAAATACTCCCCTACCATCGAACCATCGGACCTTAAGTTCCTTATCCTTTGCAGCCTGTGTGTTCTGAACCTTACAATATTTACTTATTGCATTAATAACTTTGTTCCTGACACGCAGTAATAACATTGTGCCCGCCCGGTTAGCCGTGCGGTCTAACGCACGGCTTTCCGGCTTCGAAAGGAGCGACTGGTCCCCAGTACGAATCCGCCCTGTGGACTTCTGTCCAGGTCCGGTGAGCCGGCCTGTCTGTGGATGGTTTTTAGGCGGTTTTCCATCCCCCTCGGCTACACTATGTCGACAATTGCTGCGCAAACAAGTTCTCCACGTACGCGGTACACCACCATTACTCTACCACGCAAACATAGGGGTTACACTCGTCTGGTGTGTGACGTTCCCTGGAAGGAGGGGCGGAAGGTCCACCGGGGGCGGAACCGCGCAATAACTCTGGGTTCCGTGTTGGGCGGCGGAGGGGTGAAGTGGACTGCGGTAGTCGTCCTTGGGTTGTGGACCACTGCGGCTGCGGCGGGGACGGAGCCTCTCCGTCGTTTCTAGGTCCCCGGTTAACATGCAATACAATACAATTACACTGTATCCCATTTTCTTCGGGATGCATCTTGAGATTGTGTGCTTCTATTAGAAAGTAATTTGCTGTTTCAGAACCTTCGCAGGAGAGCTTCTGTGAAGTTTGGAAGGTAGGAAACGAGGCACTGGCAGAACTGAAGCTGTGAGGACAGGGGCGTGAGTCACGCTTGGGTAGATCAGATGGTAGAGCACTTGCCTGCGAAAGACAAAGATCCCGAGTTCGAGTCTCAGTCTGGCATACAGTTTTAAGCTGTCAGTAAGTTTCAGTACTTTGGAACGTTTAGTCACCACTTTCTCTCATTATGGTACTCAATAATGTTCTTCGAAACACGACGACGTGAGTTTGGAAGACCTTGTCAGTTGGACTACTTTACGCACAGGTCACAGCATTTTGCAGCTTTGGCAGTTCGCTTTTTCTAGTTTCCTTAATACAGTATTTAGTAATGTGTTAAATTAAATAGGGTAAGTAGTGTAAAGTAGCCAGAGCTGGAAAAGTGACCACTGCATATTTCTTGTTCTGACCAGTGCTGCTGCCTGCGGAGAAGTGGTCAAACTAGTTCCAATACACACCATAGTTGTTGCCAGTGAGTTTGGCAGAAGAAGTTTGTTCAGCTATTTTTGTAGTACAAACTTTTCTGATTTTCAGTCATCCGATGTAAGTAATTTGTATTATTCTTGTTACTTACCTCACTTGTACGTAGAGTAATACTTACTTGCCGCACCAATATTGAAATAACGTCTTTTAGCCTCCCAAATTAGTTTCTTCTTGTTTCTTCCGTTTTGGTAGTTTCTTCTGTGAAGTGGTAATTCTGACAAGGTGTCCGATCGGGAGAAGTGTACGGGCTACTGGTCGGGAAAAGTGGTCAAAGTGTTTACCCAACATGAATTAGTTACACCCATACATCATACATAATACTACAGATCGCCGTCCGGAGTGGCCAAGCGGTTCTAGGCGCTTCAGTCTGGAACCGAGCGACCTCTACGATCGCAGGTTCGAATCCTGCCTCGGGCATGGATGTGTGTGATGTCCTTAGGTTAGTTTGGTTTAAGTAGTTCTAAGTTATAGGGGACTGATGACCTCAGATGTTATGTCCCATAGTGCTCAGAACCATTTGAACCATACTACAGATCAGATTGACTTCTAAACCCCTTTATGTTCAAATGGCTCGTCCATCATTCTATCCTTTTGTAATGATTTTAGATTGATTCACGTTATTTAAAACCGTCTGTGTTGAGTTATACTTGGCATAACACAAAACTCCATTTCAAAAAAGTTTGCTCCACCTCCCTGGTATTGTGTCATAAAGTAGGGCATCAAGACGCCTAAAAATATATCCGAAACTCAAAACAAAAATCATGGGATGCTGCTGCGATGGCACTGTCCTCTTTCCCCTTGTAGATTGGGAAACATGTGAGCCTTTAGACAAAATACGTGTAGATCTTATACATTATTTTGTTTTTAACTTAAAAGTATTTGACGTGATTCTAGCGTCGGAAGGGGCGGAAGCCGAATGCGCGCCAGAGCGTGTGGCCCCGGATACCCACTAGTTCGCGTGTGCGTCTCCGTCATACTGCGTTCCAGTTCCGTGTGTTGAGATACCTGCTCTCGTCGTTCGGAGTGTTCCGGCGTTGCTGTTGCCTCGCCGGGTGCATCACCTCAGTTCTTGCTCGCTTGCCTCGTGTTGTCTCCTGGTCGACCGTAGTGTCTGTCGCCCCCCACTTGTTCGTCTGACCTGTCTGTTCGTAGTTAGCAGTACCTCCAGCGGCTCGCCCGCCTGGCGGCTTTGCACCTCCATTCTCTGCCGTGCACCCTTTCCCGGTCGCTCGTGGCTATAACAGTGATACCTAATAATACCTTACTGGCCATTAAAGTTGCTACACCAATTCAGATGATAAACGGGTATTCATTGGACAAATATACTATAACTGACATGTGATTACATTTTCATGCAATTTGGGTGCATAGATCCTGAGAAATCAGTACCCAGAATAACCACCTCTGGGCGTAATAACGGCCTTGATACGCCTGGGCATTGAGTCAAACAGAGCTTGAATGGCGTGTACAGGTACAACTGCCACAGTTCATCAAGAGTAGTGACTGGCGTATTGTGACGAGCCACTTGCTCCGCCACCATTGACGAGACGTTTTCAATTGCTGACAGATCTGGAGAATGTGCTGGCGAGGGCAGCAGTCGAACATTTTCTCTATCTAGAAAGGCCAGTACAGGACCTGCAACATGCGGTCGTGCATTATCCTGCTGAAATGTAGGGTTTCGCAGAGATCGAATGAAGGGCAGAGCCACGGGTCGTAACACATCTGACATGTAACGTCCACTGTTCAAAGTGCCGTCAGTGCGAACAAGAGGTGACAGAGACGTGTAACCAATGACACCCCATACCATCACGCCAGGTGATACGCCAGTATGGCGATGACGAATACACGCTTCCAATGTGCGTTCACCGCGATGTCGCCAAACGCGGATGCGACCATCATGATGCTGTAAACAGAACCTGGATTCATCCGAAAAAATTACGTTTTGCCATTCGTGCACCCAGGTTCGTCGTTGAGTACAGCATCACAGGCGCTCCTGTCTGTGATGCAGCGTCAACAGCAACCGCAGCCGCGGTCTACGAGGTGATAGTCCATGCTGCTGCAAACATCGTCGAACTGTTCGTGCAGATGGTTGTTGTCTTGCAAACATCCCCATCTGTTGACTCAGGGATATAGACGTGGCTGCACGATCCGTTACAGCCATGCGGATAAGATGCCTGTCATCTCGACTGCTAGTGATACGAGGCCGTTGGGATCCAGCACGGCGTTCCATATTACCCTCCTGACCCCACCGATTCCATATTCTGCTAACAGTCATTGGATCTCGACCAATGCGAGCAGCAATGTCGCGATACGATAAACCGCAGTCGCGATAGGCTACAATCAGACTTTGATCAAAGTCCGAAACGTCATGGTACGCATTTCTCTTCCTTACACGAGGCATCACAACGACGTTTCACCAGGCAAAGCCGGTCAACTGCTGTTTGTGTATGAGAAATCGGTTGGAAACTTTCCTCATCTCAGTAAGTTGTAGGTGTCGCCACCGGCGGCAAGCATTTGTGAATGCTCTGAAAAGCTAATCATTTGCATATCACAGCACGTTCTTCCTGTCGGTTAAATTTCACGTCTGTAGCACGTCATCTTCGCTGTGTAGCAATTTTAATGGCCAGTAGTGTACTAGTGGCAACCATCAGCTGTCTCATCCTTAGTGTAAGGTTTGCGGTATTGTTGTGTTGTTAATGTTACAGTTTCTAGTATTAGTTGTCTACAGCATTACGACACCTTGAGGTGAGGGAGTTACCGTCAGCTTATAGTGAGTTTTTGTCGTGATATTTCACAAGGTCACGCTGAACCATTTGATTGTTCAAATGTGTATGAATTCCTAAGGGAGCAAACTGCTGAGGTCATCGGTCCCTAGGCTTACACTCTACTTAAACTAACGCATGCTAAGAACAACGCACACACCCATGCCCGAGAGAGGACTCGAACCCTCGGCGGGAGGGGCCGCGCGACCCGTGACATGACGCCTCAAACCATTTGATGGTATATGCACAACTGTCTTGAATCCATTCACAATGCGATGTGTTTCCCTTAGTAACCCCTGTACTTGTTACAATTATAACATCAACGCGTGTTTCTGGTAATGGCCACCGGGAGCCAAGTGATCGAGTAATAATAAGAAATGGGAGAAATGGTAAGAATCGGTCCACTTTTTTCGAGTAGCGAGTCAACAGATGGGGACGTTTGCAAGACAACAACCATCTGCACGAACAGCTCGACGACGTTTGCAGCAGCATGGACTGTCAGCTCGTAGACCATGGCTGCGGTTACCCTTGACGCTGCATCACAAACAGGAGCGCCTGCGATGGTGTAAAAATGGTTCAAATGGCTCTGAGCACTATGGGACTAAACATCCATCGTCATCAGTCCCATAGATCTTAGAACTACTTAAACGTAACTAACCTAAGGACATCACACAACACCCAGTCGTCACGAGGCAGAGAAAATCCGTGACACCGCCGGGAATCGAACCCAGGAACCCGGGCGTGGGAAGCGAGAACGCTACCGCACGACCACGAGCTGCGGACTGCGATGGTGTACTCAACGACGAACTTGGGTGCACGAATGGCAAAACGTCATTTTTTCGGATGAAGCCAGGTTCTGTTTACAGCATCATGATGGTTGCATCCGTGTTTGGCGCCATCGCGGTGAACGCACATTGGAAGCGTGTATTCGTCATCGCCATACTGGCGTATCACCCGGCGTGATGGTATGGGGTGCGATTGGTTACGTCTCTGTCACCTCTTGTTCGCATTGACGGCACTTTGAACAGTGGACGTTACATTTCAGATGTGTTGCGACCCGTGACTCAACCCTTCAATCGATCCTTGCGAAACCCTACATTTCAGCAGGATAATGCACGACGGCATGATGCAGGTCCCGTATGGGTGTTTCTGGATACAGAAAATGTTCGACTGCTGCCCTGGCGAGCACATTCTGCAGATCTCTCACCAATTGAAAATGTCTGGTCAATGGTGGCCGAACAACTGGCTCGTCACAATACGCCAGTCACTACTCTTGATGAACTGTGGTATCGCGTTGAAGCTGCATGGGCAGCTGTACCCGTACACGCCATCCAAGCTCTGTTTGACTCAATGCCCAGGCGTGTCAAGGCCGTTATTATGGCCAGAGGTGGTTGTTCTGGGTACTGATTTCTCAGGATCTGTGCACCCAAATTGCGTCAAAATGTTATCACATGTCAGTTATAGTATAATATATTTGTCCAATGAATACCCGTATATCATCTGCATTTCTTCTTCGTGTAGCAATTTTAATGGCGAGTAGTGTAATATGTCTAATGGACCTGGGGATGTGTGAGAGTCACCGCATACTGACAATAAGTAATGCTTCAAATTTTTATTTTCGGCCAATTTTGGTTGAAAAAGTATGTGTAATTTGTTGAGGAACATCGCGAAACATTGCAGCTTCAGTCTTTGAATTTTCATGAAGTTCCTATAAACGACGGCGCTGTACGTAGCCATCGAAACGGCTTCTGTAACGGAGGTGGCTTTCAGGCAGAAAACTATACCACCGTAGGTATTCATAGGCGCTAGCAGAATGTCCACCGAGACCTGGTAGTGAACAAAAGCACGCCGAGTCGTTGGACGATGTGTCGCAAGGTCGCGCCAACCTGCCCGATCTTCCGAGTTCTGGTCGGCCGCACACAGCTGTGACTCCTGCAATGTTGGAACGTGCGGATACTCTCAGTCGAGGTGATCGACGGATAACAAATTCTGATTGATGTCTTCCTTTAGCTGTGAAGTCTAGTGTTTCACCTTCAGGAAACTGAAGAAACGATTTTAGCGTATCCGTCTCCACAAAAGTGCAAACAACTTCTCCTTCCCCAGGACAACGCAGGGCCTCACACAAGTCTGCGCGCCCGAGAGCAGCTCACAACACTTCTTTGGACTGTTGTTCTTCAACCGCCTAAGAGCCCAGAACTCACACCTTCTGACCTCTATCTGTATGGCCCAATGGAGGGTGCACTCTGCACGAAGCAGTACGTGAATGATGAGGCGGTTTTTTATGTGGCAAGACTTTGGCTACCACATCGATCAGTATAATAGTACCATGAGGGCAAACCCGACCTGCCAGTAAGGTAGCGTAAGGCCAACACATTGCACGCAGATTATGTTGAAAAATATGGTTTTGAAACCAAAAGACTGGGGAATAATGTGGTCTACTGGAATGCAGAATAAAAGCAACCAGGTTCCAGGAAAAAAATGTTGCACTACTCATTGAACGTCCATCGAACATATGTACGAGAACGTAGCTAGTACGGCCACAATTAATTGGGATATCGGAAATTTCGATCTTGTAAATAGAAACAATAATATCGATATTCATGCATCAATACACTGTTGTCGATTTATGGCGTATATGGATGCTTTCCTCTGACGCATTGGACTTCCACAACTGCACCAGTTATGTACTTTAACTCGGTATTGGATGTAAGAAAACCCCAGTTTTTACACGTAAACGTGACAAAACGAAAATAAATTAAGTATTTTAACTATCTTAGCGACGTATTATTTCAGGATGTATACATAATGAAATATATTTGTTTAATAAAAGCGATCTTTTTATGTCTGTGAGAAGAGTCGTCAGTAACTAATTGAAACCTAGATTTTTAAAAAGACCTATCAATAAAGAATGTAAAGGAAGATCCAGCAGCACGTTTTGCAAGTGCCAAAATTACAAGGATACCGTGTGCTACAAGACAAGAGTGAGGTGGTCTGAATACATAAAAAAAGAAGCTTGGTAATACTACAACGAATACTGGAGGAATAGGAAACAATGATAAAAAAAGTATTAGCATGTAACGAACAAATTTAATAAAATGATTAGAAAATAAGACGCATGATGTGTTAGCCATATGTTAGGGTACAGTATATTGCGTTAATTGCGGGAACCATGGCGGCATAACACAACAGAAGAGAACGGTAATGGCCAAGTTCATACGAGGAAACGGAACTGCTTTCAGAGCTTCGTCGGCTTCCTGGTATCTCGAGATTAAATAGAGGATGCTTGCGTTGCTCTGCTTCTGGGAAAAGGCGGACCAACCAA
This sequence comes from Schistocerca cancellata, assembly GCF_023864275.1. NCBI lineage: Eukaryota > Metazoa > Arthropoda > Insecta > Orthoptera > Acrididae > Schistocerca > Schistocerca cancellata. The sequence continues at coordinate 1,143,739 of NW_026046765.1, read as the reverse complement.
AGACCGTCGAGAACTAATACCGGGGCACGCTATGAGATGTCAGAAATAAAGGCACTTCCCAGTACAGCGAGACTGCATCCCACCCCTGGTCAGAAGTTCTGATAAAAAGGGCTGCTTATGCTCTGGTGGGCATCATTCCACAGATACGGCGTCCGCTGAAACAGACAGGCAAAACATTTTTCCCGTTATCACGCTGATCCTTGAAGCCACGACTGATTACCTTTTTCTTAAACGTGTAGTTTTTGCTGATGTACCACGAACGAGTTCCTCCTTTTGTCGAAAATTTTCGATAAACTTCTTTCTGTATCTGTCTTTATATTGCATTTCTAGTTCCTACTTCAGTTTCTCACTTTTATAGCGTTCTTCTGTGTTATCATATTCCAACAGCTTATAGTATCTTATTCTTGTATGAGCTTTCATGTTTCTCTTGCATACAGCTCTGACCAACGGTGTCATATAATAAAAATAATGTACCTCATTTTCTTGTCCACGTCAATAAGGGCAGATTTTTATTGTTTAGTTAGTTCACCGGGAATTTTTACCAATCGTCGTAATTACTTGTCTCATTATTTAACGAAATTTGATTTTAAGTATGGCTCCTTGCTGATCATTTACAGGGGAAGTTACATAGTCGCATTGAACGATTAACTCTGCTTCTTCATGTACACTAAATGTACAGAAATAACAATTAATCTACAGATTAGAAGAAATATCCAGAGAGAAAAAAAACACGACTTTTGCTACCTTCCAAATGTAGCTAAATGTCTCAAACACTTCGTTTCATTCGATAAGTAATCAACGATTTTTGTACCCCATTATTCACCAGTTTCTGAACTGAAGTGAGTGTTATCGAATAGTAATTAAGGTGAATTTTTATACAGTTTTTAGTTATCTACATGATAATCCCTTCTGCACTGTACCACATTAATTACGTCTGCTGTCACGAACATACCTGTTCTTGGACCTCAGAGGGTAGTGCACTATCTTGCTACAGGCGAAGAGCCACATTGACGTCGATAATGTGCGCTGTATTAACGATCGTTTGACTTATTAGTCAACACATAGAGTCTCGATTTTATGTGGTTTACGACACAAAGCTTCGGAAATGCGGATTGGTCCCTGCCCCCGACATAAACTTAAAATACAAATACACATCCCCCCACCAACCATAGAACTTGCCGCTGGTGGGGAGGCTTGCGTGCCCCAACGACACAGATAGCCGTTACGTAGCGGCGACGACAACGGAGGAGTATCTGTTGAGAGGCCAGAGAAACGTGTGGTTCCTGAAGAGGGGCAGCAGCCTTTTCAATAGTTGCAGGGGCAACAGTCTGGATGATTGATCTCGCCGAGTAACACTAACCAGAACTGCCTTGCTGTGCTGGTACTGCGAACGGCTGAAAGCAAGGCCGTAATTTTTCCCGAAGGCATGCAGCTTTACTGTATGGTTAAATGATGATGGCGTCCTCTTGGGTAAAATATTCCGGAGGTAAATTAGTCACCCATTCGGATCTCCGGGCGCGGACCACTCAGGAGGACGTCGTTATCAGGAGAAAGAAAACTGGCGTTCTGCAGATCGGAGAGTATATTGTCGGATCCCTTAATCGGGCAGGTAGGTTAGAAAATTTAAAAAGGGAAATGGATAGGTTAAAATTTAGATATAGTGGGAATTAGTGAAGTTCGGTGGCAGGAGGAACAAGATGTCTGGTCAGGTGAATGGCTCTGAGCACTATGGGACTCAACAGCTGAGGTCATTAGTCCCCTAGAACTTAGAACTAGTTAAACCTAACTAACCTAAGGACATGAAAAACATCCATGCCCGAGGCAGGATTCGAACCTGCGACCTTAGGGGTCTCGCGGGTCCAGACTGCAGCGCCAGAACCGCGCGGCCACTTCGGCCGGCTCTGGTCAGGTGAATACAGAATTATAAATACAAAATCAAAGAGAGGAAATTCAGGAGTAGGTTTAATAATGAATAACAAAATAGGAGCGCGGAGAAGCTACTACAAACAACATAGTGAACGCATTATTGTAGCCAAGATAGACACGAAGCCCACGTTTACCACAGCAGTACAAGTTTTTATGCAAACTAGCTCCGCAGATGACGAAGAGATTGAAGAAATGTATGATGCGATACAAGAAAAAATATTCATATTGTGAAGGGAGACGAAAATTTAATAGCCATGGGTGACTGGAATTCGATAGTAGGAAAAGGAAGAGAAGGAAACGTAGTAGGTGAATATGGAACGGGGGTAAGAAATGAAAGAGGAAGCCACCTGGTAAAATTCTGCACAGAGCATAACTTAATCATAGCTGACACTTGGGTAGAGAATCATGAAAGAAGGTTGTATACATTGAAGAGGCCTGGAGACATTGGAAGGTTTCTGATAGATTATATAATGGTAAGACAGAGATTTAGGAACCAGGCTTTAAATTGTAAGACATTTCCAGGGGCAGATGTGGACTCTGACCACAATCTATTGGTTATGAACTGTAGATTAAAACTGAAGCAATTGCAAAAAGGTGGGAATTTCAGGAAATGGGACCTGGATAAAGCGACAGAACCAAAGGCTGTAGATAGTTTCAGGGAGAGCATTAGGGAACGATTGACAGGAATGGGGGAAAGAAATACAGTAGAAGAAGAATGGGTAGCTTTGAGGGAGGAAATAGTGAAGGCAGCAGAGGATCAAATAGGTAAAAAGACGAGGGATAGTACAAATCCTTGGGTAACAGAAGATATATTCAATTTAATTGATGAAAGGAGAAAATATAAAAATGCAGTAAATGAAGCAGGCAAAAAGGAATACAAACGTCTCAAAAATGAGATCGACAGGAAGTGCAAAATGGCTAAGCAGGGATGGCTAGAGGACAAATGTAAGGATGTAGAGGCTTATCTCAATAGGGGTAAGATAGATACTGCCTACAGGAAAATTAAAGAGACCTTTGGAGATAAGAGAACCACTTGTATGAATATCAAGAGCTCAGATGGAAACCCAGTTCTAAGCAAAGAAGGGAAAGCAGAAAGGTGGAAGGAGTATATAGAGGGTCTATACAAGAGCGATGTACTTGAGGACAATATTATGGAAACGGAAGAGGATGTAGATAAAGATGAAATGGGAGATATGATACTGCGTGAAGAATTTGACCGAGCACTGAAAGACTTGAGTCGAAACAAGGCCTCGGGAGTAGACAACATTCCATTAGAACTACTGACAGCCTTTGGAGAGCCAGTCCTGACAAAACTCTACCATCTGGTGAGCAAGATGTATGAGACAGGCGGAATTTCCTCAGATTTCAAGAAGAATATAATAATTCCAATCCCAAAGAAAGCAGGTGTTGACAGATGTGAAAATTACCGAACTATCAGTTTAATAAGTCACGGTTGCAAAATACTAACGCGAATTATTTACAGACGAATACAAATCTGGTAGAAGCCGACTCGCGGAAGGTCAGTTTGGATTCCATAGAAATGTTGGAACACGTGAGGCAATACTGACCCTACGACTTATCTTGGAAGAAAGATTAAGGAAAGGCAAACCAACGTTTCCAGCATTTGTAGACTTAGAGAAAGCTTTTGACAATGTTGACTGGAATACTCTCTTTCAAATTCTGAAGGTGGCAGGGGTAAAATACAGGGAGCGAAAGGCTATTTACAATGTGTACAGAAACCAGATGGCAGTTATAAGAGTCGAGGGGCATGAAAGGGAAGCAGTGGTTGGGAAAGGAGTGAGACAGGGCTGTAGCCTATCCCTGATGTTATTCAATCTGTATATTGAGCAAGCAGTAAAGGAAACAAAAGAAAAATTCGGAGTAGGTATTAAAATCCATGGAGAAGAAATAAAAACTTTGAGGTTTGCCGATGACATTGTAATTCTGTCAGAGACAGCAAAGGACTTGGAAGAGCAGCTGAACGGAATGGACATTGTCTTGAAAGGAGGATATAAGATGAACATCAACAAAAGCAAAACGAGGATAATGGAATGTAGTCGAACTAAGTCGGGTGATGCTGAGGGAATTAGATTAGGAAATGAGACACTTGAAGTAGTACAGGAGTTTTGCTATTTGGGGAGCACAATAACTGATGATGGTCGAAGTAGAGAGGATATAAAATGTAGACTGGCAATGGCAATAAAAGCGTTTCTGAAGAAGAGAAATTTTTTAATATCGAGTATAGATTTAAGTGTCAGGAAGTCGTTTCTGAAAGTATTTGTATGGAGTGTAGCCATGTATGGAAGTGAAACATGGACGATAAATAGTTTGGACAAGAAGAGAACAGAAGCTTTCGAAATGTGGTGCTACAGAAGAATGCTGAAGATTAGATGGGTAGATCACATAACTAATGAGGAAGTATTGAATAGGATTGGGGAGAAGAGAAGTTTGTGGCACAACGTGACCAGAAGAAGGGATCGGCTGGTAGGACATGTTCTGAGGCATCAAGGGATCACCAATTTAGTATTGGAGGGCAGCGTGGAGGGTAAAAATCGTAGAGGGAGACCAAGAGATGAATATACTAAGCAGATTCAGAAGGATGTAGGTTTCAGTAGGTACTGGGAGATGAAGAAGCTTGCACAGGGTAGAGTAGCATAGAGGGCTGCATCAAACCAGCCTTCTTGGTGTCCCAGCATGTCACCCTTTTGCCCTTCCCAGCCAAATCATCAGACTTGTTGCCAGTCGAAAATGTATGGTATATGGTGAAATGGTGGTTACAGCACTGGGACTCAATGCCAACCAACACAGATGAACTTTGGAACGAGATGAACGTAGAGCGGATTGCTATATCACAGGACGCCATTCGCGCCTAATGCGCGTCGACTCCATCACGAATAGAACAAGATATCAGGAGCCATGGTGGACCGTGTGCCCACTAGGCAACAGTACACACGCTGAACCGAGGTGAATTAAATGCTAATCGCAGCAGAACATTCTAATGTAGATGTCCTGTGAATATGAACGTTCTACCTCTAGTCGTTCAAGACATTCCGTTTCTTCTGAACATTAAAGCAGATGGTCGTGGAACGATTTCGTACACAGTTCATGGAATTGTGACTAAAAAATTTATAAACAAGAGCAATTAAAGATTCAATAAATCACGGCAGAATTATGAGAGATCATACGAATAAATAACAAATTACAGAGAGAAGTTCTCAGTTCCTGGGGGGAAATCTTATATGAAGGGCTTATTTCAATAGTGGTTCAAGTCCATTACCTCCACTTTTCTGCTTATAATGCTTCTGACATTAGTGATCCAAACAAACAGAAAGAAAGGTTCATCTGTAGCAAGAAGCCATATGCTTGTACATTTCTGGTATCTCAACTGCAGATTTTTCAGCGCTTATTTAACTTTAGGACTCTGTATCTCAAAATGAACGAAATTGGACTTGTACCACTATTGAAATAAGCCCTTCATATAGAATGGAGTGAGTGTGTAACAACGAAATTTTTCAACTCGAATATGAATACGTATGGTTTATCCCTCACTTTTTTCAGTACTCCTGAAGCCTATTTAGGTGTCAACCTGCTGAACAGTTCGTACATTTCTGTACAATGCTTAAACAATTGCTCTCCTAGTGCACATCATTTTTCCGTTTAATGTACAATAAATAAATGTTGCAGTTTCTTCTAAATGAATCAGTATTGTGGACAATGAAACCCATGACGAAAATTACTAGGAGATACACAAAACAAATTAATCAGGAAACAAATTGGAATGAGTAGTTTAATAACGAGTCTAATGAGAATGAAATGGATATGCGTGGGGCATATAGTAAGGCGAACGGATAGTAGAAAGACCAAAGACATTCTCCGTTGGATTCAAGTGATGAGCCGGCCGCTGTGGCCGAGCGTTTGTAGGCGCTTTAGTCCGGAACCGTGCTGCTGCTAGGGTCGCAGGTTCGAATCCTGCCTCACGCATGGATGTGTGTGATATCCTTAGGTTAGTTAGGTTTAAGTAGTTCTAAGTCTAGGGGACTGATGACCTCAGATGTTAAGTCCCATAGTGTTTGGAGCCATTTGAACCTTTTTTTTTTTTTAAGTGATGAGAAAGTCCCAGATGACGCAGAAATGGAAGGTGAGTTGAAAGCAACAGAAAATTTCCGGGGAAAACGCACATACGATTAAATGTAAAATGTAATGCATGGAAATTTCTAAAGGAAGCTTTTATTCAGCCGTGGATATCAAATGGCTGCTGATGAGTGTTCTCACTCAATCACAGGAATTGCTCTCGTGTGAAAGCGACTTTGCTGCACAGCGCTTACTTCATTTCACGTAAAGACGATCAGTAATGTAGATAACTGATAATTTTTGACTGGTAGATGGCTCAGCAATACCGAATACATATGGTTCAGGTTTCAGACGTCATTTATAAATCCAATCTGTGTAATAAGATCTTAGCCTGTGGGTGAGTCGTTAACCGGCAATGTATCGATTACAAACTGCGCACCGTAATTTGTTGAGCTATTGCGACACGCAGTTGACCAGTAATTTTAGGTGTAAAACGTGAGACAGAGACAATTTAGTTCTTGGGTATTCACTTTTACCATAATCACTGTGCAGTGCGTGTAAGTAGCTCGCGCTCACCTGCAAGAGAACATTAGGCGACAGGTAAACGTTTTCTCGGAATTCGTTTTACGGTGGAGCAATTTGTAAACAAGCATTACGTTACGAATAATAAAAACATGTCACTGACTGCTTTGAAGTCGATAACGCAGCCTACTTACTGCGAGCTTCGGTATCTACTGCTTCAGTACATAAATGTGGTGTACACGGTTCAGACAGCAGCTGGTGGTTCGATGTGTAGACTTGTTTGGAGCCGGAGAAAAGAAAGCAGCCTGCTGGAGTGGCATCATCCTTGCAGGCTGCTCTTGTGGACAGTACTCGGTCTTCTCCCACCTTGTAGGAACCGCCGCCGTCGCGGATTTATCACGCGATGTCTACCTTTCATGTGGACAGTAGCATATTTAGGTCTGGAACCGTTCGTAATATTTTCAGTATCAACTTGTTTCTCAGAGTTTTCTCCATATACACAGATTATTAGATATTTGCACATTTATTCGATCCGTCTGACATCCGCTACCTTACTGTCGAAGTACATCTGCTCGGGATGTGAAACGCTAGATCTCACCTGTTCTATTCTCAGGCGTTTCAGAAACCCAAGACACACGTCTCGAATCTGCTATTCGAAATACGACCTCGTGTGTCTCCTGCTTGTTTTTTTGCTTGTAACAGCTTTGTCCTTTAATCTGTACATGGGATGGAGGAGCGGGAACTTCGCCTGTACAGCAGTTCTCAATACTCTGTATACGTTTCTCACCATGTCTACAATAGTCTGGCTGGATCAATTCGTGTCCTTGGTGACTGAGATAGAGCGCAGTTTCGAAATACTGAAGCAACATTTTCCGGATGAACAGAATGTGGAGTCTGCAACCATTCAGCTGCTGACGCAGGAAGGTAGGTAGCCAAGTCTGAGGCAAAAGTTTGCTAAGCTCGGGGCTCAATAAGGAAGAAAATTCCCGTCATTCTGTCTAAAGTGTCTCTTATAGAGTAAACCACACCGAAATTATTAGTTAACTGTGTGACACAGAATGTGTCATATCATACGCTTTCATTCCAACAAAAAGCTATGTTGTATTACACACATCAGAAAAAGTTTTGCATCACCTCGGCTCCGAGAACGAGAGTTCCGGAACGTGTACAGATATTTGGAATAGAGATCAACATTTACACCATTTCCGCCCTTTTTTATTGCCCATGAAAACCACACATTGCGTGTTGGACTACCATACAGTGAGACCTTCAGAGGTGGTGGTCCAGATTGCTGTACTCACCGGTACCTCTAAAACCCAGTAGCAAGTCCTCTTGCATTGATGTGTGTCTGTATTCGTCGTGGAATACTGTCCACAAGTTCATCAAGCACTTTACATCCAGATTGCCCCACTCCTCAACAGCGATTCGGTGTGGATCCCTCAGAGTGGTTCAAATGCTTCAAATGTCTCCGAGCACTATGAGACTTAACATCTGAGGTCATCAGTCCCCTAGAACTTAGAACTACTTAAATCTAACTAACCTAAGGACATCACACACATCCATGCCAGAGGCAGGATTCGAACTTGCGACCGTAGCAGTCGCGCAGTTCCGGACTGAAGCACCCAGGACCGCTCGGCAACCCTCAGAGTGGTTGGTGGGTCACGTCGTCCATAAACATATTAAATATTTGGGCATACCATTGCAGAGCGATATGAAGTGAGACAAGCATGTAATGGCAGTTGTGGGGAAGGCGGATAGTCGTCTTCGGTTCATTGGTAGAATTTCGGAAAGATGTGGTTCATCTGTAGAGGAGACCGCTTGTAAAACACTAATACGGCCTATTCTTGAGTACTGCTCGAGCGTTTGGGATCCTTATCAGGTCGAATTGAGGGAGGACATAGAAGCAATTCAGAGGCGAGCTGCTAGATTAGTTACTGGTAGGTTTGATCATCATGCGAGTGTTACGGAAATGCTTCAGGAACTCGGGTGGGAGTCTCTAGAGGAAAGGAGGCGTTCTTCTCGTGAATCGCTACTGAGGAAATTTAGAGAACCAGAATTTGAGGCTGACTGCAGTACAATTTTACTGCCGCCAACTTATACACTCCTGGAAATGGAAAAAAGAACACATTGACACCGGTGTGTCAGACCCACCATACTTGCTCCGGACACTGCGAGAGGGCTGTACAAGCAATGATCACACGCACGGCACAGCGGACACACCAGGAACCGCGGTGTTGGCCGTCGAATGGCGCTAGCTGCGCAGCATTTGTGCACCGCCGCCGTCAGTGTCAGCCAGTTTGCCGTGGCATACGGAGCTCCATCGCAGTCTTTAACACTGGTAGCATGCCGCGACAGCGTAGACGTGAACCGTATGTGCAGTTGACAGACTTTGAGCGAGGGCGTATAGTGGGCATGCGGGAGGCCGGGTGGACGTACCGCCGAATTGCTCAACACGTGGGGCGTGAGGTCTCCACAGTACATCGATGTTGTCGCCAGTGGTCGGCGGAAGGTGCACGTGCCCGTCGACCTGGGACCGGACCGCAGCGACACACGGATGCACGCCAAGACCGTAGGATCCTACGCAGTGCCGTAGGGGACCGCACCGCCACTTCCCAGCAAATTAGAGACACTGTTGCTCCTGGGGTATCGGCGAGGACCATTCGCAACCGTCTCCATGAAGCTGGGCTACGGTCCCGCACACCGTTAGGCCGTCTTCCGCTCACGCCCCAACATCGTGCAGCCCGCCTCCAGTGGTGTCGCGACAGGCGTGAATGGAGGGACGAATGGAGACGTGTCGTCTTCAGCGATGAGAGTCGCTTCTGCCTTGGTGCCAATGATGGTCGTATGCGTGTTTGGCGCCGTGCAGGTGAGCGCCACAATCAGGACTGCATACGACCGAGGCACACAGGGCCAACACCCGGATCATGGTGTGGGAAGCGATCTCCTACACTGGCCATACACCACTGGTGATCGTCGAGGGCACACTGAATAGTGCACGGTACATCCAAACCGTCATCGAACCCATCGTTCTACCATTCCTAGACCGGCAAGGGAACTTGCTGTTCCAACAGGACAATGCACGTCCGCATGTATCCCGTGCCACCCAACGTGCTCTAGAAGGTGTAAGTCAACTACCCTGGCCAGCAAGGTCTCCGGATCTGTCCCCCATTGAGCATGTTTGGGACTGGATGAAGCGTCGTCTCACGCGGTCTGCACGTCCAGCACGAACGCTGGTCCAACTGAGGCGCCAGGTGGAAATGGCATGGCAAGCCGTTCCACAGGACTACATCCAACATCTCTACGATCGTCTCCATGGGAGAATAGCAGCCTGCATTGCTGCGAAAGGTGGATATACACTGTAGTAGTGCCGACATTGTGCATGCTCTGTTGCCTGTGTCTATGTGCCTGTGGTTCTGTCAGTGTGATCATGTGATGTATCTGACCCCAGGAATGTGTCAATAAAGTTTCCCCTTCCTGGGACAATGAATTCACGGTGTTCTTATTTCAATTTCCAGGAGTGTATTTCGCGGAAAGACCACAAATGTAAGATAAGACAGATTAGGGCTCGTACAGAACCATATTTGCAGTCATTTTTCCCTCGTTCTGTTTGGGAGTGGAACAGGGAGAGAAGATGCTAGTTGTGGTATGACGTACCATCCGCCACGCACCGTATGGTGGATTGCAGAGTATCTATCTAGATGTAGATGTAGATGAAACAGCCCTTTTCAATCTATCCCAGGCATGTTCGATAGGATTCATGTCTGGAGGACATGCTGGGCGCTCTAGTCGAGCAATGTCGTTATCCTGAAGGAAGTCGTTCACACGATGTGCACGATGGTGGCGCGAATTGTCGTCCGTGAAGGCGAATGCCTCTCCAATGTGCTGCTGATATGGTTGCACTCCCCCCCCCCCCCCCCATTAACCATGGACCTTGCCGTTGGTGGGGAGGCTTGCGTGCCTCAGCGATGCAGATAGCCGTACCGTAGGTACAACCACAACGGAGGGGTATCTGTTGAGAGGCCAGACAAACGTGTGGTTCCTGAAGAGGGGCAGCAGCCTTTTCAGTAGTTGCAAGGGCAACAGTCTGGATGATTGAGTGATCTGGCCTTGTAACAATAACCAAAACGGCCTTGCTGTGCTGGTACTGCGAACGGCTGAAAGCAAGGGGAAACTACGGCCGTAATTTTTCCCAAGGGCATGCAGCTTTACTGTATGATTAAATGATCATGGCGTCCTGTTGGGTAAAATATTCCGGAGGTAAAATAGTCCCCCATTCGAATCTCCGGGCGGGGATTGCTCAGGAGGATGTCGTTATCAGGAGAAAGAAAACTGGCGTTCTACGGATCGGAGCTTGGAATGTCAGATCACTTAATCGGGCAGGTGGGCTAGAAAATTTAAAAAGGGAAATGGATAGGTTAAAGTTAGATATAGTGGGAATTAGTGAAGTTCGGTGGCAGGAGGAACAAGACTTCTGGTCAGGTGACTACAGGGTTATAAACACAAAGTCTAATAGGGGTAATGCAGGTGTAGGTTTAATAATGAATAGGAAAATAGGAATGCGGGTAAGCTACTACAAACAGCATAGTGAACGCATTATTGTGGCCAAGATAGATACGAAGCCCACACCTACTACAGTAGTACAAGTTTATATGCCAACTAGCTCTGCAGATGACGAAGAAATTGAAGAAATGTATGATGAAATAAAAGAAATTATTCAGATAGTGAAGGGAGACGAAAATTTAATAGTCATGGGTGACTGGAATTCGAGTGTAGGAAAAGGGAGAGAAGGAAACGTAGTAGGTGAATATGGATTGGGGCTAACAAATGAAAGAGGAAGCCGCCTGGTAGAATTTTGCACAGAGCACAACTTAATCATAGCTAACACTTGGTTTATGAATCATGATAGAAGGTTGTATACATGGAAGAACCGTGGAGATACTAAAAGGTATCAGATAGATTATATAATGGTAAGACAGAGATTTAGGAACCAGGTTTTAAATTGTAAGACATTTCCAGGGGCAGATGTGGACTCTGACCACAATCTATTGGTTATGACCTGTAGATTAAAACTTAAGAAACTGCAAAAAGGTGGGAATTTAAGGAGATGGGACCTGGATAAACTGAAAGAACCAGAGGTTGTACAGAGTTTCAGGGACAGCATAAGGGAACAATTGACAGGAATGGGGGAAAGAAATACAGTAGAAGAAGAATGGGTAGCTTTGAGGGATGAAGTAGTGAAGGCAGCAGAGGATCAAGTAGGTAAAAAGACGAGGGCTAGTAGAAATCCTTGGGTAACAGAAGAAATATTGAATTTAATTGATGAAAGGAGAAAATATAAAAATGCAGTAAATGAAGCAGGCAAAAAGGAATACAAATGTCTCAAAAATGAGATCGACACGAAGTGCAAAATGGCTAAGCAGGGATGGCTAGAGGACAAATGTAAGGATGTAGAGGCTTATCTCACTAGGGGTAAGATAGATACTGCCTACAGAAAAATTAAAGAGACCTTTGGAGATAAGAGAACCACTTGCATGAACATCAAGAGCTCAGTTGGAAAGCCAGTTCTAAGCAAAGAAGGGAAAGCAGAAAGGTGGAAGGAGTATATAGAGGGTCTATACAAGGGCGATGCACTTGAGGACAATATTATGGAGATGGAAGAGGATGTAGATGAAGATGAAATGGGAGATACGATACTGCGTGAAGAGTTTGACAGAGCACTGAAAGACCTGAGTCGAAACAAAGCCGCCGGAGTAGACAACATTCCATTGGAACTACTGACGGCCTTGCGACAGCCAGTCCTGACAAAACTCTACCATCTGGTGAGCAAGATGTATGAAACAGGCGAAATACCCTCAGACTTCAAGAAGAATATAATAATTCCAATCCCAAAGAAAGCAGGTGTTGACAGATGTGAAAATTACCGAACAATCAGTTTAATAAGCCACAGCTGCAAAGTACTAACACGAATTCTTTACAGACGAATGGAAAAACTAGTAGAAGCCGACCTCGGGGAAGATCAGTTTGGATTCCGTAGAAATACTGGAACACGTGAGGCAATACTGACCTTACGACATATCTTAGAAGAAAGATTAAGGAAAGGTAAACCTTCGTTTCTAGCATTTGTAGACTTAGAGAAAGCTTTTGATAATGTTGACTGGAATACCCTCTTACATATTCTAAAGGTGGCAGGGGTAAAATACAAGGAGCGAAAGGCTATTTACAATTTGTACAGAAACCAGATGGCAGTTATAAGAGTCGAGGGACATGAAAGGGAAGCAGTGGTTGGGAAGGGAGTAAGACAGGGTTGTAGCCTCTCCCATATGTTATTCAATCTGTATATTGAGCAAGCAGTAAAGGAAACAAAAGAAAAATTCGGAGTAGGTATTAAAATCCATGGAGAAGAAATAAAAACTTTGAGGTTCGCCGATGACATTGTAATTCTGTCAGAGACAGCAAAGGACTTGGAAGAGCAGTTGAACGGAATGGATGGTGTCTTGAAGGGAGGATATAAGATGAACATCAACAAAAGCAACACGAGGATAATGGAATGTAGTCGAATTAAGTCGGGTGATGCTAAAGGAATTACATTAGGAAATGAGACACTTAAAGTAGTAAAGGAGTTTTGCTATTTGGGGAGCAAAATAACTGATGATGGTCGAAGTAGAGAGGATATAAAATGTAGACTGGCAATGGCAAGGAAAGCGTTTCTGAAGAAGAGACATTTGTTAACATCGAGTATAGATTTAAGTGTCAGGAAGTCATTTCTGAAAGTATTTGTATGGAGTGTAGCCATGTATGTAAGTGAAACATGGACGGTAAATAGTTTGGACAAGAAGAGAATAGAAGCTTTTGAAATGTGGTGCTACAGAAGAATGCTGAAGATTAGATGGGTAGATCACATAACTAATGAGGAAGTATTGAATAGGATTGGGGAGAAGAGAAGTTTGTGGCACAACTTGACCAGAAGAAGGGATCGGTTGGTAGGACATGTTCTGAGGCATCAAGGGATCACGAATTCAGTATTGGAGGGCAGCGTGGAGGGTAAAAATCGTAGAGGGAGACCAAGAGATGAATACACTAAGCAGATTCAAAGGGATGTAGGTTGCAGTAGGTACTGGGAGATGAAGAAGCTTGCACAGGATAGATTAGCATGGAGAGCTGCATCAAACCAGTCTCAGGACTGAAGACCACAACAACAACATGGTTGCACTATCGGACGGAGGATGGCATTCACGTTTCGTACAGCCGTTACGGCGTCTTGCATGACCACCAGCGGCTTATGTCGGCCCCACATAATGCTACCTCAAAATAGTAGGGAACCTCCACCTTGCTGCAATCGCTTGACAGTGTGTCTAAGGCGTTCAGCCTGACTAGGTTGCCTCCAAACACGTCTCCGACGACTGTCTGTTTGAAGGCATATCCGACACTCACCAATGAAGAGCACGTGATGCCAGTCCTGAGCGGTTCATTCGCCATGTTGTTGTGCCCATCTATACCGCGCTGCACGGTGTCGTAGTTGCAAAGCTGGACCTCGCCACGTGAGTGAAGTTGCGCATCATGCAGCCTATTGCGCACAGTTTGAGTCGTAAGACGACGTCCTGTGGCTGCACGAAAAGCATTATTCAACATGGTGACGTTGCTGCCAGGGTTCTTCCGAGCCATAATCCGTAGGCAGCGGTCATCCACTGCAGTAGTAGCCCTTGGGCGGCCTGAGCGAGGCACGTCATCGACAGTTCCTGTCTCTCTGTATTTCCTCCATATCCGAACAACATCGCTTTGGTTCACTCCGAGACGACTTCCCTTGTTGAGAGCGCTTCCTGGCACATAGTAACAATGCGGACGCGATCGAACAGCGGTATTGACCATCTATGCATGGCTGAACTACAGACAACATGAACCGGTACGTCCTTCCTGGTGGAATGACTGGAACTGCTCGGCTGTCGGACTCCCTCCGTCTAATAGGCGCTGCTCATGCATGGTTGTTTACTTCTTTGGGCGGGTTTAGTGATATCTCTGAACAGTCAAAGGGACGTTGTCTCTGACACAATATCCACAGTCAAGTTCTATCTTCAGGAGGTCCGGGAACCGGAGTGATAGAAAACTTTTTTGATGTGTGTAAACTTAATCTGTAGAATAGAAATTTTTAAATACTTTCTTGTTTTGAAATGATGTCGCTCTGCGATTTAGTACATTTCTTTGCTTCAGTTCGGAAACATGAACTGAAAGTTTCAGTGTCGACGTGGTAAGAAAACAACTAGCAGAAAACGAGAGATTTTGAAAGACCATAAAAAGTCTGTTCGACGAAACTTACACAACATCTATTAGTATAGGGGGTCTGAAATTCTCTCCCAAGCGTTTCACCATTCAAGGCGTCACTTGATTTCAGAAAAAGTAACGTCTTTTGTCAAAATATTGTACGATCGATCCTTTGTGAGGAAAATACGAGAATTGCGGAAACTCTAGAGTGCCAAAAGACTCGTACGGTGAAAGCACAAACACAATGGCAGTACCAGTCCAAAAGCGAGCAGGTCATTTGTAACACTGTGTACCAGAATATTTTTCATATCCCCTCAGGTCTGCTTTGCATTATCTGAATTCCAGTAAGTGTTGTTGTTACTGCTACAGAACCGTCCGCCTCCATTTCCCTGGCAACCATATTGATACCGATTATTGTAACTTCTTCTGTCACTATTCAGATTTGGTGGTCAGTTGTAAGTAGGTCGTTCAGCATACCCAGGTGACATAGTGGGTGACGTCACGTGGGAAAGGCAATAGCCGTTGGCTGGCCTGGATTGTAATTCTGAGGGCGCATCTGATTTGACTGTGGCGTGCTATTGTAGCCATTATTGTCTTTACAACTGACCTTTATGCCTGCATGGATCAAGTCTGTGGAGTCAAACATGGACATAAAATGCTCTAGGTTATCATGTGAGACAAGTACCAATTTCTCGCGAATGTCTAGTTCTCAATACCTACTCAATAATAATTTGTCTCATACCAATAGCGACTTTTGTCTAAGTAATTCTCAAAATAACTGTGGAGGCTAACGTGTCTAGCATGAAATGGTTCGGGATTGGATATCTGTTTCTTGATCCTTTCCTGTAATTCCGTCAGAGACAGAAAAGGACCTTGAAGAGCAGCTGAACGGAATGGGCAGTGCCTTGAAAGGAGGATATAAGATGAACATCAACAAAAGCAAAACGAGGATAATGGAATGTAGTCGAATTAAGTCAGGTGAAGCAGACGGAATTAGATTAGGAAATGAGACACTTAAAGTAGTAAAGGAGTTTTGCTATTTGGGGAGCAAAATTACTGATGATGGTCGAAGTAGAGAGGATATAAAACGTAGACTGGCAATTGCAAGGAAAGCGTTTCTGAAGAAGAGAAATTTGTTAACTTCGAGTACTGATTTAAGTGTCAGGAAGTCGTTTCTGAAAGTATTTGAATGGAGTGTACCCACGTACGGAAGTGAAAAGTGGACGACAAATAGTTTAGACAAAGAGAGAATAGAAGCTTTCGAAATGTGGTGCTACAGATGATTGCTGAAGGTTAGATGGATAGATCACATAACTAATGAGGAGGTATTGAATAGAATTGGAGAGGAGAGAAATTTGTGGCACAACTTGACTAGAAGAAGGGATCGGTTGGTAGGACATATTCTGAGGCATAAAGGGATCACAATTTAGTACTGGAGGGCAGCGTGAGGGTAAAAATAGTAGAGGGAGACCAAGAGATGAATACACTAAACAGATTCAGAAGGATGTAGGTTGCAGTAGGTACCAGTCTCAAGACTGAAGACCACAACAACAACAATCCTGAGCAGGATTTAGATAAAAATACTCTTTAAAATTGTTAGTATGTTTGACAAGATTCTGAAGTTCGAGTTGCCAAAGAGCACCATCAACCTTAATAGAGGCTGTTATGAAGCGAATCTTTTGTTTTTCATTCCAGAATTAAGGAAGCACGCCTTTGAAGGCCTTTATGAAAACATCTAGCTGTTGGGTATGTTAATGCAGCGAAATTATCTGGAAGTGTCTGTGGTTAAGCAAACTTTCTTAAACTACATTGGCTGATAATGAAGGTGCAACTCAAACTTTGTATGGTATAGGGTTTGCCGGTAAATCAGTGTAATTACTTTTTGTCATCATACACTGTGTGATACACAGCAGGACTATTACAAAAACGGCTTGCATTAATTCATATTAAGACTGTCTTTAGCACAAAAAAGAGGGCGCAATGCTGCAACGAAAACTTTTGATCACTTACCCAGTGATATAAAATGTCAGACAGCAAAGCAAGATTTGAAAACAAACTGAAAAATGTTTCTCACTGACATCTCCTTTTATCCACAGAGGAATTAAGATTTTGATGTGTAAAAATTGGTGGGTAGCAATTAGTAACATATGCATATTAAAAAAAAGATTAAAGTTATACGAGGTGCATTCAAGTTCTAAGGCCTCCGATTTTTTTTCTAAGTAACTACTCATCCGAAATCGATGAAACTGGCGTTACTTCTCAACGTAATCGCCCTGCAGACGTACACATTTTTCACAACGCTGACGCCATGATTACATGGCAGCGGTGAAGGCTTCTTTAGGAGTCTGTTTTGACCACTGGAAAATCGCTGAGGCAATAGCAGCACGGCTGGTGAATGTGCGGCCACGGAGAGTGTCTTTCATTGTTGGTATTTTATTATTAGGCTGTGATGTCAGACTATAAGAGGTCTATTCTTTTTTTTTGTTTTTTTTGCCAAAATCCAATGAGAAATACTGCATAGCAGAGAACATGCACAAGTGCCAAAAGTGTGCGCTCAAATTTTAATGGAAAAATTGAAAGTTGTACTGAGAAACCGACTACAGAGTCGGAGGAAACTTTGCTTAGTCTCCATAAAACAATATTTTTGAGACGCACCGGATGACTTCAGATTTATGAAAATAGCTGCTCGCTACACGGATGTCTCCGCCACGCCTCCCTTCGACGCGCCATTCGTGGCGACAAACGGAAATGGCGAGGGCCACGAAGCGACGCATCCCCACCACGTCATCTCTGTCTGGATGGCTTAATTTGTTAATGTGGAGGTGGCGCTAAACAGCGGCCACTTTCCCCACCCCCGGCTGCCCGGAAACTTTTCTGCAGATGCCCATCAATAAGAAATACACTACTTCCCATTAAAATTGCTACACCACGAAGATGACGTGCTACAGACGGGAAATTTAACCGACAGGAAGAAGATGCTGTGATATGCAAATGATTAGCTTTTCAGAGCATTCACACAAGGTTGGCGCCGTTGGCGACACCTACAACGTGCTGACATGAAGAAAGTTTCCAACCGATTTCTCATACACAAACAGCAGTTGACCGGCGTTGCCTGGTGAAACGTTGTTGTGAAGCCTCGTGTAAGGAGGAAAAATGCGTACCATCACGTTTCCCACTTTGATAAAGGTCGGCTTGTAGCCTATCGCGATTGCCGTTTACCGTATCGCGACATTGCTGTTCGCGTTGGTCGAGATCCAATGACTGTTAGTAGAATATGGAATCGGTGGGTTCAGGAGAGTAATACGGAACCCCGTACTGGATCCCAACGGCCTCGTATCATTAGCAGTCGAGATGACAGGCATCTTATCCGCACGGCTCTTAAGTATATTGCAGCCACGTCTGGATCACTGAGTCAACAGATGGGGACGTTTGGAAGTCAACAACCATCTGCACGAACAGTTCGACGACGTTTGCAACAGCATGGACTATCAGCTCGTAGACCGTGGCTGCGGTTACCCTTGACGCTGCATCACAGGCAGGAGCGCCTGCGATGGTGTACTCAACGACGAACCTGGGTGCACATATGGCGAAACGTCATTTTTTCGGATGAATCCAGGTTCTGTTTACAGCATCATGATGGTCGCATCCGTGTTTGGCGACATCGCGGTGAACGCACATAGGAGGCGTGTATTCGTCATCGCCATACTGGCGTATCACCCGGCGTGATGGTATCGGGTGCCATTGGTTACACGTCTCGGTGACCTCTTGTTCGCATTCACGGCATGTTGAACAGAGGACGTTACATTTCAGATGTGTTACGACCTGTAGCTCTACCCTTCATTCGATCCCTGCGAAACCCTACATTTCGGCAGGATGATGCACTACCGCATGTTGCAGGTCCTGTACGGCCCTTTCTGGATACATAAAATGTTCGAGTGCTGCCCTGGCCAGTACATTCTTCAGATCTCTCACCAATTGAAAACGTCTAGTCAATGGTGGCCGAGCAAGTGGCTCGTCACAATACGTCAGTCACTACTCTTGATGAAATGTGGTATCGTGCTGAAGCTGCATGGGCAGCTGTACCTGTACACGCCATCCAAGCTCTGTTTGACTCAACGCCCAGGAGTATCAAGTCAGTTATTACGGCCAGAGGTGGTTGTTCTAGGTACTGATTTCTCAGGATCTATGCACCCAAATTGCGTGAAAATGTAATTACATGTCAGTACTAGTATAATATATTTGTCCAATGAATACCCGTTTATCATCTGCATTTCTTCGTGGTGTAGCAATTTTAATGACCATTAGTGTACAAATGACTGTCTACACAGGTAGTATAGTATACACAGGGTCTTTCCGTAAGAGCGCGCAGAAATTTAACAAAACGTGCAGGATGCTCCACTGAACAATTTGAGGTATGGAACCTGGGATTGGAGAAGCCAGTATAAGAAGATAATAGGAATAAAAACACATTTCTGAGTACTTTTTTTTTACATTAGTTACAGTTACGGTTAGTTACCCTCACTGTCACAATAAACGTACCATTTATACTGTACCTTACAATATGTGTTGAATCTGATGGTCGCCGACCTCAATGCAAACATGACGTCGGCGAACAAGATTCTGACGCACCCTGACAAAAAAAATCCGTGATGTGTTTCGAATCACATAGGGCAGCTGCAAAAAAATGTTCAGATGTGTGTGAAATCTTATGGCACTTAACTGCGAAGGTCATCAGTCCCTAAGCTTACGCCGGCCATGGTGGCCGTGCGGTTCTAGGCACTTCAGTCCGGACCGCGTGACTGCTACGGTCGCAGGTTCGAATCCTGCCTCGGCATGGATGTGTGTGATGTCCTTAGGTTAGTTAGGTTTAAGTAGTTCTAATTTCTAGAGGAGTGATGACCTCAGATGTTGTGTCCCATAGTGCTCAGAGGCATTTGAGCCTAAGCTTACACACTACTTAACCTAAATTATCCTGCGGACAAACACACACACCCATGCCCGAGGGAGGACTCGAACCTCCGCCGGGACCAGCCGTACAGTCCATGACTGCAGCGCCTTAGGACAGCTGCAGTTCTGGCAACTAATTCCATCTCTGTATCCACTGGAGTCTCATACGCAAGTGACCTGAGATCTTCCCACAGGAAATAGTCAAGGGGATTCAGAACAGTTGACGTTACAGGCCATGGAGTAGGGCCGCCACTTCCAATCCAGCAGATATCAAGGAGCTTGTGCAGAACAGACTAGCGCTGCGAGATGCGTCAAACTAGTCTTCGGACTGAAGACCACAACAGTATCAACATAGGTATCAAGATGAATGTGAGATGGCTGCGGATATCCACACTGAAGTGAGGCAGTGTCCCGTCATGCTGTATCCACATTCTCTCACGAACAGCCATGGGCATGTTGTACAGCAACTCAGGTAGAACAACTCTTTGAGCAAACCTGAAGTACAAGTGGCCATTCATACGGCCTAGTACATCATGACTTCCTAGTAATTTGGCTCTTCCTCCTTGTTTCCTCACAAGAAATAAAGAATGTACATGCAAATAAACAGCACTATACATGTAAACTTGTGCGCATGTTAGTTGTAAATAAGCTGGAAAACAGCAATACTAGACAAAATGGTAGACAAGTTTACTTCCATATCTTCATAAGCTGGCTTTCTCCGACCCCAGATTCCCTACCTCAAATTGTTACGTGGAGCGTTCTCTACGTCGTGGTATATTTTTGCACGCTGTTACAGAAACACCCTGTATAACTGAAACAACCATCACCGAACTTAATTACGTTATAGATGATATTATAGTGTAGTGTACTATGCCCACCCAGCTAGCCACGCGGTCTAATGCACTGTTTCCCGAGCGGAAAGGCGTGCCGGTCCGTGGCATGAATCCGTGAGGCAGATTAGTGTCGGCCAGCCTGTGGATGGTTTTTAAGGTGGTTTTCCATCTACCTGGGCTGGTTCCCTTTATTCCGCCTCAGCTACACTCCGTCAGCGTCTGCTGCGCAAACATCGTTTCCACGCACACATACACCATAATTATCACTGTTCGACATTGGTTCTATTTCTGATATTAAAGTAATGTGTTTCTAGACCATTTTACCGTGGGAAATTCAAATATGTAAACAAAATATCATTGTCAGGGATACTTTTTATGTAATATGTATATATATACGTATATTCACAATCCATGGCAAACACAAATACGGGTATGTTGCCGCATCCAGTAGTGATAGAACGTGATAATTTCTCGTGCAACAGCAGGTGGGAAGAATCAGACATCATTAGGTTATCCCCCACCACACCTATGTCATTAAGACCACCTGAAACATCTCATTAACTCGAATTGTGACAGCCGGTCGCTGCCTCAGCAGTAAAGCTTCACGCCTATTAGGGGCAGGTGCATCGAGTTTACAACAGTGGTGTTAGCCGCAATTTGTGTCAGTCTTAACGAGTGGGTGTTTTGGCTGACAAGTAACTGTCTGTCATATTTCCGAGCACGGTTGAATTTTTTAGTTCCTATGTGTAAACTGATTGAGCCGGGTGCTGAAGGTAAAATGACTGCTTGTTTTTACACATCAGCGTTCCTCTAGTTCCCTTCTATTAATTTAATACAGGTGTATTACCAAAGTGGTATTTTTAAATTTGCAGAAACGCCACGTCGTCGTGGAGGTCTATATAAGCCGGACAACTTCTGCTAAATCTGTGGGAAGTTCACTTTTGCCAGAAATAGGAAGAACATTTGTTCAGTCATAAAGAAAGCATACAAACATTACTTTGGAGTAGAGGTAGGAGACCAAGATAAAGAATGGGCACCACATTTCTGTTGTGCTACATGTTACTGCAAACTAATTCAGTGGTGTAAAGGTAGAGAGAATGTGGCGTTGTTTGCTGTTCCCATGGTGTAGAGGGAGCCTAAGGACCATGTTACTGATTGTTATTTCTGTCTGACAAAAATTCAGGGTTTTACGAACAAAAAGTCGAATAGGCACATTGTTTACCCAGATCTGCCTTCAGCGAGAATGCCAGTGCAGCATTCTGACAACCTTCCAGTACCTTCAAAAGCTCCAGGTCAAATTCCGAGTGACAGTGAAATAAGTAGTACTGAAGAAATCACAGATGATGATTCTTTATATCACTGCACAAGTGAGTCATCGCCAGAAGTAAACAAAAGGCGCAGCTGCTTGGTTCAAGATTACAGGACTTTAATCTACTGCACCAAAGTACTAAGATCAGTGTGTTGAGGCACAGAGAACATGCCTTTATTTCTTATTTTTCAACTGACGAAGCACTGACATTTTTCAATGACGTTGCTGGCCTGATGAAAGTGCTGAACGTCACTTATATTTCACAGGAGTGGAGACTTTTCAATGATGCATCGAAAACAAGTCTGAAGGGTGTTTTGCTCCAGAACGGAAATAAAATACCCTCTGTTCCAGTAGCTTACGCTAGTTTGACAAAAGAGAATTACGAATTCGTACAAAGGATGCTAAATTCATTAAAATACATTGAACACAAATGGAAAATATGTGCAGATTTCAAGGTAATTGCTATGGTACTGGGAATGCAACAAGGCTACACAAAGTATGCCTGTTTTCTTTGCGAGTGGGATAGTCGAGACTGAAATTCTCACTACGTGAAAAAGAA
The DNA here is from genome assembly GCF_023864275.1 of Schistocerca cancellata. Classification (NCBI taxonomy): domain Eukaryota; kingdom Metazoa; phylum Arthropoda; class Insecta; order Orthoptera; family Acrididae; genus Schistocerca; species Schistocerca cancellata. The sequence goes on along the minus strand of NW_026046765.1, from coordinate 1,121,316 downwards.
ATGGGCTAGGCGAAGATGGAAAGTTGGCGAAAAGAATGTACAACGTGAAAGTCTGGTAGCTCCTGAATATATACTACTTCCACCGCTTCACATCAAACTTGGCCTGATGAAACAATTCGTGAAGGCCATGGATCCAACAGGGTGTGGGTTTGCATATCTAGCTACCAAATTCCCCCGTCTTTCAGCTGCAAAAATAAAGGAAGATGTATTTGTCGGCCCACAAATCAGGGAGCTGCAGAAAGATGCAAATTTTGAAGCATGTTTAACTGATAAAGAAAAAACCTCATAGGACTGTTTCAAGATGGTGCCGGAAAACTTCCTCAGAAGAAGAAGAGCTACTAATTACAAAGCAATGGTGAAGGATATGATCAAAGCATATCAGGATTTGTGGTGCAATATGTCTTTGAAGGTACATATGATGCACTCTGATCTGGACTACTTCACAGAGAGTTGTAGTGACGTATCGGATGAACATGGGGAAAGATTCCATAAAGACATTTCTACCATAGAAAGGCGCTATGAAGGGAAGTGGGTACCTTCTATGTTAGCAGATTATTGCTGGAATATCATTCGAGAGAAGAAAGATTCACAATGCAAGAAAAAAAAGTGATGTGCAATACAAGGCAGTGGCTCATTGTTTGTCAATTTTCTATAATTTCTCATGTCAAATAAATGCTTCAAAGTGTATACACAAAGGTTACTGTGTTGTATGTTACATCCCACCCTCCACTAATGTGATGAACTTATAACATCATAAAGATGTGCATTTGATTGTCGAATTTCACCTCACGTTTGCTGCACTATATCAGAAAGTGAAAAGAGAAATAAAATTGCGATTACTCATAAACTATCCCTGACAGAAAAAAACCAAAGACAGTTTTCAATTCAGCACTCAAAATACAACTAGGATCACAATATTTTTTATCAGAAATAGAAGAAAAGTTTTTTCTTGTAGAACAGTGTTATTCTACTATGCAAACATTTGTGGTTACACTCGTCTGGCTAGGTTCAAATGGCTCTGCGCACTATGGGACTTAACTTGTGAGGTCATCAGTCCAAATGGTTCAAATGGCTCTGAGCACTATGGGACTCAACATCTGTGGTCATAAGTCCCCTAGAACTTAGAACTACTTAAACCTAACTAACCTAAGGACGTCACACAACACCCAGTCATCACGAGGCAGAGAAAATCCCTGACCCCGCCGGGAATCGAACCCGGGAACCCGGGCGCGGGAAGCGAGAACGCTACCGCACGACCACGAGCTGCGGACGTCATCAGTCCCCTATAACTTAGAACTACTTAAGCCTAACCAACCTAAGGACATCACACACATCCATGCCCGAGGTAGGATTCGAACCTGCGACCGTAGCGGTCGCGCGGGTCCAGACTGTAGCGCCTAGAACCGCTCGGCCACTTCGGTCGGCACACTCGTCTGGTATGAGACGTTCCCATTTGGGGGGGGAGGTCCATTGGGGGCCGAATCGCACAATAACCCTGGGTTCGGTGTGGGGCGAAGGTGGGGTGGGTGGATTGCTGTGGCTTGTTGTGGGGTTGTGAAGCACTGAGGGCTATGGCAGGACAGAGCTTCTCCGTTGTTTGTAGGTCCCCAGTTTAATACATTCATACGTACATACATAGTGTACTATTGAATACAAATTGAGTGGTCACTGTTTTGAGAAGCTTAATGGGACTTCTGATTACATGTATCGTCATTACTACCTCTGACTTTACAGATATGAGCAGCCCATAGTGGCTCGCCTTCATGCATTCCTTTTTTAAAATTTTGTGACTAAACCCGTCTGTCCTGTTATTTATTTTATACGTGACATGTAAGTACTGCCTCAGTCTTGTATTGTTGAGAAGCTTAATGGGACTTCTGATTGCATGTATCGTCATTACTACCTCTGACTTTACAGATATGAGCTGCCCATAGTGGCTCGCCTTCATGCATTCTTTTTTAAAAATTTTGTGACTAAACCAGTCTGTCCTGTTATTTATTTTATACGTGACATGTAAGTACTGCCTCTGTCTTGTATTGTTAGTCAGTACTTACACTTTTATATTAAAAAAAAATCTTTTTCCATAAATTTCTAAATATGTTATAGGCCACTTCAAAGATTTAAATTCGCATGAAGGCACTCTTAGAAGTGTTGAAGCCTGGTTAATAAGACTAACAATTGTGACCGAGGGCTCATTTGTCTCAACTTTAATCCTCATTGACGACAGAGAACTAATTTGTTCTTTTTGCAGATATCACCGTCCATTACGGATTCAGCCTTCAAGCGAGTGTCGTCCCACAAGAAATACGCGCTCGATACATGTCGCTGATGCAAGCAGCGCAGCAGGTGCAGGAGCACTTTGGACTGACTGTCGCCTGTGAAGTGGGTGCCGACGTCTTCATAATGCTGCACAGCATCCACGTCCTTCTCGTCACCAGCACAGCGAACCACAGCGCATTCCTGCAGACTGTCGTGGGTCCCATGTTCGTCGTCGGTGCGACCACGGTGGCCTACTCGTTCCTGAGGCTGCTGCTGATCGTGGAGTCGAGCACGGAGGCAGCCAGCCGCGCTGAAGAGGTCCGCTGGTTGCTGACCGAGCGGTCGGAGGAAGTGCCGCCTCTACGGTTTACCGCCGCCAGATTATTTTCTGTCAACAGAACGCTGCTCGTGTCGGTCATAAGCGTCACTGTCACCTACAGTATATTCCTTTACCAGAGCGTTTCAAAGTAGTATACTCCAAGCTGAACTGACCTAGCTTTGTACACTATCTGATCAAAAATATCCAGACACCTTATGTAATGCAGATCACCAGAGACTGAACCGCCAGTATACAATGAGGCAGGGACTTTTGTGTAGTCAAATGGCCCTGAGCACATGGGACTCAACTTCTAAGGTCATCAGTCCTCTAGAACTTATAACTACTTAAACCTAACTAACCTAAGGACATCACACACATCCATGCCCGAGGCAGGATTCGAACCTGCGACCGTAGCGGTCGCGCGGTTCCAGACTGCAGCGCCTTTAACCGCTTGGCCACCACGGCCGGCTTTTGTGTAGTCAATAGAGAAGCAGGAACAGCAGGATGTATTGATTAGGAGAGCTTCCGATATAAAATAGTCATTAGATGTAACCTGAGTAATATATCCACCAGGTGCTGGCCGGAGTGGCCGAGCGGTTCTAGGCGCTACAGTCTGGAACCGCGTGACCACTATGGTCGCAGGTTCGAATCCTGCCTCGGGCATGGATGTGTGTGATGTCCTTAGGTAAGTTAGGTTTAACTAGTTGTAGGGGACTGATGACCTCGGAAGTTAAGTCACATAGTGCTCAGACCCATTTGAACCATTTACCCACCAGGTACATTTCAACCCCTCTAAAGCTGGCTCCTATGGACCTTGATTGTTGTAGTGACGCAGATCAAGAAGCTTGTGTAGGATAGACTAGCGTTGAGAGATTTATCAAACTAGTCTTCGGACTGAAGACCACAGTAGTACCAATATATCAAATTGAAGGTGAGGTTCTTTGTTCCTGCAGCATACCTACGTTATTTGACTTTTTCCCTAAGCCCTTTAGATTTTCACTTGTGAATGTATATAATAACTTAGCGTGACAAAGCACAAGATCAATTATCATCATGAAACTTCTTTCTTTTCAGAAATCGCAGGTGCTGTAGACCACGCACTGCATCAACGATTTGCTTCCATCATCTTCTATCTGTCACTGTCTCTTTCCACCCTGTGGGGACTCCCAATGCTGCGTCGTCCTTCTCTATGTCATCTTTACACTGTGAGCGAGATCGGCCCGCCGGCCGCTGTGGCCGAGCGGCTCTAGGCGCTTCAGTCCGGAACCGCGCTGCTGCTACGGTCGCAGGTTCTAATCCTGCCTCGGTCATGGATGTGTTTGATGTCCTTGGGTTAGTTAGGTTTAAGTAGTTCTAAGGTCTAGGGGACTGATGACCTCAGATGTTAAGTCCCATAGTGCTCAGAGCCATTTGAACCATTTGAGGTCGGCCCAGTGATCTTGTTGCTTGGAGAGTGCGCTCAAATGCCTTCTTAGGCATTCTAGCCAATGCCCAGTCCATTACAGTCTCCTATTTTTTAATTTCTAGTCGATAGTGGGTTGCTTCATTAACGGATAGATTTCTCTGTTCTTATGAACTCTCCATATGACATTCTCCATCACAGGTCACAAGATTTTTCTCATCACTTTTCTTTTGAAAACATTCAGTTTTTCTCTTTCTTTCCTGGTAAGCTTCCAGCTTTCCAAGCCATATAGTACTATTGGGGCAGATGATGGAGTTACATATCTTCATCTTAGTGGTGACTTGCAAAGCTTCACAGCTGAGAGTGGGCTGCTTAGAGCGTACAGACATCCTGATCCTGAGGCTGTTCGCTCACTTATATCCAGTGTTATGATATTTTTACTGCTGAAGCGCGATCCAAGATATTCGAAGTGATGAACCTTTCTAACTCTAGAATGGTGGTCAATTTCAGAGTGTGGATTTAGGTTTATGATTCCATCTATTTCCATATATTCTGCTTTTTCTTGGTTTATCAAAAGTCTCATTCTGCTGGCACTGTTCCCGAGAGATTTGTACAAGTCCTTCAGCTCCTCTTCTGTTTCGCTGTGTAAAACTATATCATCTGTGTACGCTAGGAGTTTTGCTTCAATGTGTTCGAATTGAAGACCGTTGTGTAGCTGTAGATTACTCTCTCGAACCTCTTTCTGTAATGCAAGGTCGACGAGAATACATGAATCAGCAACTCCTTGTCGTAAGCATGCTTTGATTGGGAAGTTGGGGGATATGGATCCTCTGATCTTCGCTACTGCCCTTCAGCCATCCATGCTCAATTGTCTCGTCCAAATGATTTTACTGGGTATCCTAAATTTTCTTAGTGTGTTGTACAACCCACTTCTATGGATGCTGTCATAGACTCGCTGGAAACCAATGAATAGACAGTGGGCGTTTTTGTTAAATTCTCAGTATTTCTCAAAGATCTGCCATAAGGTAAACATATCATTTGTGGAACGTTTCGTTCGAAATCCAGCCTGGTACTCTTGAATAATGTTTTCCATTTAAGACTCACTTTTTGGAGAATGATGATTGACAGAACATTGCGTGTTACGTTCAGCAAACTGATTCCCTTGTAATTTCCACATTTCATTTTGTTTCCTTTCTTATGTATGGGGCAGGCAAATTATTGCAGTTTTCCAGTCCTCAGGTACTGACGAATACAGCATCACAGAACAGGAAGCGGTAAACACCATTCAAAAGCATAAAAACAACAAGCCAGCAGACTGGGACCAGATATTTGAAGAGATATTAAAAGAGGGTGGAAACAAACTACACAAAGAAATTTACAACCTTATCACAATGACTACGAAACTAAATTGACAAAAAGGAAGTGGGCATTCATTTACTTACAGTGAGTTTCAAAGCAGAGATAAAATCATTGAGGGAGATATACGCCGATGAGTCTAATGCATTGGACAATCCTTAACGGACATAAGAAGAGAATTTTATTTTTAGTTTCCGAGTTGTGAAACAGTTAATTATGAGTACTGCCTTGTTTCAGCGTGCATTTCTGTATCTTCTTGAATGCAACTCAGTCAGGACAAGTACTTCATGCACAGCAGTGCCCCTGGGCCTTCCGTTACCATGATGAACAATTAGGTAGAATTTTTCCAGTCTTCTCACCCAACTGGCCTCTTTTCTGTCTAGTATTGTGAAGTCAATAGTGTACTTAAAACCTGTCAGTATCTAAACATATCTTCGTGTGTTAGCTGTGAATACATGCAAAGTCCATTTCTCCATGCTGCAGCTCACAGCAGTGGCGAATTAACGCCTGTGTTTAATACAAAAGTGGTCAACTTGAATGTGAATATTTCCTGTGCCGTTTGTAACATCTAGCAAATTACGTCTGTAAAAAGAAGTTGCATCAGCTCGGTGATTATGAAAGACTCTCTTAGTAAGAAAGCCAAGTAAATTAGGAGCAATCTAGACACAATTTTTTTTCCAAATGTCTGTTACCAGAAATCCAGAGCCTGGCCTGTGCGCAGCGTGTAAAGCTTTTTGCCCACACAACGAAACTCCAGATGATCTGAAAGCTGCTATTGCGCCGGGAGAGACAGAATGAGAATCAGTAGGTTGTTTCATCTGTAGGTCAGAACAATAAGATCATGATGGAGTAGCTATTTATCCAAGGAACCTTACAAGCTTTATACCTAAAAGGAGGTTTGTAATTTTCGGAAAATACAGTCAAAGTATGTATTAGTCTTGGGTGGAATGCATTAAACAGGTGCATTTTTGGAAAGTGTAGGAGCTAAAAAGAACATGATTCTGAGACGAAGAATCGCAGTTGGCCAGTCAGAGTAAGGCCACTCTCTTAACAAATTTTGAAGAACACTAAGTGTGGTAGAGCTCCTGCTGAGAAACATTTTGCTGCGCAGTTGCTCAAATTTTTGCTCACTGGTACCAAGTCTGACCTGGCTTTGCCGTAAACCGGACGCCAAAGTTAACAGGAGCTCTCTTTTTTTTCACCAGGAATCTCAATGAGTGTCTTGCAAAAGCCAACGTCCCCTACACCTACAGGCTAGTCACCGCCTAGGAAAATAATGTAGTAATGTACCGAAATGAAAGTCCACCCACCAGTGTCTCGTTTGTCTAAAAAAAAAAAAAATAACCAATACCCAGAAAGTGATTCTGATTTAATTATTCAAACACAAGGCATATATTTTTATCATTTTAATGTACGTTCGAAAGAAGTTAATTGCTTCTGAATAATATTGTAAAGAGTAATCCTACTCAATTTATGTGTGACCCGAAATGCTTGGAAATAAAAACAATTTTAACGTACATTAATTATATTTCTGCAGCTTGTACATTTAATCTTTTTGTTGTTATTTTTACAAACCCTATACTCGTTGAAGTTTTTACGGTTAATAGATATAATTTATATAAATCACATTTTCATATTGTATAGTATAATATACCAAACCGTAAATAATTTAAACTTACAGTGTGCACATAAGGTAATGTCAGTACAACAATAACTTTCTGGCATTTCACTAAATACCAAATCTGTCACTATACAAAATAGCTTGCCAATATTCATTCGACAGTAAAACTGCTCATAATATACAAGTAGCATCAAATTAATAAAACTGCACGGTATAACTTACTATCTTTTCACTTGAGAAATCTTACGTCTGAATAATTCCATAATACATGCTTGGCAAGAAGCTCTAAGACAATAACAACGAGACAAACTTCAGAAACAAATGTCGTTGCTAATAAGTGAAAACTGCTCATATAATAGAGAGGCATTTATCAGGGTCGGTAAAGCTACTTTAAGGCACTGTTATGAAAAAATTTATCTTGCGTGCAGCAACAGGAACGTAATAATTAGGATTAAATGTTTGGCATGTGAAGGGAATAATGGGGCACATAAAGGGAGAGGCAGTCAAACGGGAAGAACAAAAAGAATTCGCACAAACCTGAGATGTAAACAATATTTTTGACGATAATGTGGTTTACTTGAGTGTAAACTAATAGTTACCGTGCTAGTTATCATTTTTGAAGATAGTATCACTTAGAGAGCGTCCTTGGTTTCGCACACATTGCCGGAGTGTGAGGGTGACTTCGCTCACGACGTTGCGTAGCAACTACAATACATTTTGTTCGTTTTCTGACGAACTGTCCCGTTCAGATCGTCTGGGTTCTTGGATGGTTTTCCTGGGTAACTTTGGACTTGAGGTAGCTCCAAAAAAAAAAAAAAAAAAAAAAAAACGTTACCAATAGGTCAGCCTAACCTTTAGAATTTACTGTCATGTGTTATCACGTTCCTTCTTCAAAAAGTAACGTCCGAACATTGTACGAGACGGTAATGTGCACCAAACTGTTTTTTTTAATAAAGAAGAGACGATGTGGGTATTCATCACACCAATATCGAAAGTCTTGTTTGTTGACAAAACGATTAAGGTGCAGTGGTGGTCATCATTCATCCATCTCTCTTCATTTCCTCTGCTAATATTTTAATATCACATGGCAAAAGTGTATGCTGTTACTCTACTCCTCAGATTTCGGGTATGTACAACACGCTCCTTGTGTGGATAGCTGTGGAAGTCGTTCTTTAAAATTATACTAATTGATTGCTGAAGTCAGGTTCTGCTCTATGGCCTCAAGCTGCCTTTCGTAGATTTATTCGTAATGCTTTCCTCACATTATCAATATCCACTCTGTTTTTACACTTCCACCTCTTCTATTTGCAGCGCAACTAGTAGCTGCAAAGTTTCTCACCTGAAGGTAGGTAGCGGTAGAAGACGGGACCAGAGAGGTCGGGGGTACATCTACATCTACATTTACATCCATACTCCGCAAGCCACCTGACGGTGTGTGGCGGAGGGTATTTTGAGTACCTCTATCGGTTCTCCCTTCTATTCCAGTCTCGTATTGTTCGTGGAAAGAAAGGTTCTCGGTATGCCTCTGTGTGGGCTCTAATCTCTCTGATTTTATCCTCAAGGTCTCTTCGCGAGACATACGTTGGAGGGAGCAACATACTGCTTGACTCCTCGGTGAAGGTATGTTCTCGAAACTTCAACAAAAGCCCGTACCGAGCTACTGAGCGTCTCTCTTGCAGAGTCTTCCACTGGAGTTTATCTATCATCTCCGTAACGCTTTCGCGTTTACTAGATGGTCCTGTAACGAAGCGCGCTGCTCTCCGTTGGATCTTCTCCATCTCTTCTACCAACCCTATCTGGTACGGATCCCACACTGGCGAGCAATATTCAAGCAGCGGGCGAACAAGTGTCCTGTAACCTACTTCCTTTGTTTTCGGATTGCATTTCCTTAGGATTCTTCCAATGAATCTCAGTCTGACGTCTGCTTTACCGACGATCAACTTTATATGATCATTCCGTTTTAAATCACTCCTAATGCGCACTCTCAGATAATTTATGGAAGTAACTGCTTCCAGTTGCTGCCCTGCTATATTGTAGCTAATTGGTAAAGGATCTTTCTCTTTTTGTATTCGCAGCACATTACATTTGTCTACATTGAGATTCAGTTGCCATTCCCTGCACCATGCGTCAATTCGTTGCAGATCCTTCTGCATTTCAGTACAATTTTCCGTTGTTACAACCTCTCAATATACTACAGCATCATCCGCAAAAGCCTCAGTGAACTTCCGACGTTATCCACAAGGTCATTTATGTATATGTGAATAGCAACGGTCCTACGACACTCCCCTGCGTCACACCTGAAATCACTCTTATTTCGGAAGACTTCTCTCCATTGACAATGACATGCTGCGATCTGTTATCTAGGAACTCTTCAATTCAATGACACGATTGGTCTGATAGTCCATATGCTCTTACTTTGTCTCGACAGAAAGCGCTATGAACTGCAACAAACCTATCCGACTTTTTGAAATATGCCTTTACAGTATAAGCACATTGCGCACTTGACCAATCAATGCTCTTGGCTACTAAAACTATGATCTGTCTGGGCGCCCAGAGTCGAGTACCCCACGTCCGTAACTGTCCTCCACTGCAGACATCCACTCTCCAAACGACTCCGTTTGACTGCCTAATTCTGTTCATCAGAACAAATCTTTGTTGTTGGATTGATTGTTAAAACTGAGCCATGACTGAACTATTTGTCGTTTATTTTATTATTAGGAACAACCTTAAAAATCATTTCGTAAGATAGACACGAAATGAAACTTTATCTGTATAAAAATGTTATGGTACAGAAATGACATACTAAATGACATCGTCATTTACGTGTTGTATTGGTACATAAATGCCGCCTGATATCCAAATTTAAACAGAAAATATGACAGGGTATATGACACTGATGGGGAAAGCTATTACACCTGAAAACACGACGTCGATTTTGATCCTATGCTGGCATATGCCACCTGGAGGATAGTAGACGTACTGACAATGGTTTCAACGTCGTCCGCCAACAGGTAGCGTAGTAGCACATCTACAGAGCGCCGTCTGTACCTGCACTGTAGGGAATGCTCCCAGCCAGAAGGCTCAGTATGGTGCAGACGTGTGAAGCAAGCAGGTAACAATGCCACGGAGACACACTCGTACTTCCTACAGCTAACTGAGTGAGTTTGAAAGGGGTCAAATTGAGGCCTTCCGATTGACGGGACAGTTCCAAAATGTTCAAATGTGTGTGAAATTTTATGGGACTTAACTGCTAAGGCCATCAGTCCCTAAGCTTATACACTACTTAACCAAAATTATCCTACGGACAAACAGACACACCCGTGCCCGAGGGAGGACTCGCACCTCCGCCGGTATCAGCCGCTCAGTCCAGACGGGACGGTTCTGTAGGAGAATTTCCGCTCAAGCTGAACGTGCTGCGTCAGTTGGGAAAATGACGCAGGTATCAGTGGTCACGTGAACTGTCTTATAACCGTAGATGAGGTTATTAGCAGTCGAACTGCGGACACGCGCACCTCATGTCCGTCTTCCACTCACTCCACAGCGTCGACGTACATGGGTCGACTGTTGCCGTCAGAGGATCACTTGGAATGGCGCGCCTTGGTCTTCAGCGATGACAGCAGATTCTGCCTGCATTCAAGTGATGGTCGTTTGCGTGTATTACTGAGACCTGGTGTGCGCTGTATCGTAGAGAGCTTTCGTCTAAGACCTTATGGTCTTACAACACTCCTGTCTGCTACTGCTGTACCATAACCTTAAAGCTGGAAGTAGGTTATGTAATCAAACTATTTTATTAAAGCAATTATGGTATAAAGCAACAGAGCAGTGTTACCCTCTGAGAGGAATTTTGTTATGTTGACCGTGTTGTACCTAACGGATGTGGCTTATCGGAAGTGAAAGTCAGAATTACGTAAATATTCGAACAGTAACAAACAATATTTTTGCCTAGCTGTACTGTTTAAAGAATAAATAAAACGGTCGCCAGCCTAATTAGGCAAGAGAAAGATTAACGTTCTCGTTTAAGAAAGTAGATATAAGTAACTATAACGGACAAACACAACCTAGACTTGGCCACACGCGAGTGCAATGAACTCTGACACAGACATATGTTTTAAGATTGAAGCTAACAACTGGAGCAGCACAAACTATTTGCAAAAATATAACAGATACCTAAACACACTATTACTTTCATGACTTGTTCAAACTGAACGGTCTTTATAACATTACTATTAAAATTCACTGCAGGATCATAAATTGGACATAGGTTAAGTCTCTCTCAGTTAAATACTTTACTATTTAAAATGGAAGTTAATTGGAATCCACTAACAGGTTGTTTCTCACTATCATTTGAATAAAGAAATTATGGTTTTCATAATTAGTGGTCTTTCCGTTACTTGTTACCGAGCATTAACACAACAGACAAACTGTGGATCCTTTTATGTTATTAATATGCACTTCCAATACACAAGAGAGATAAACACTTAGCAAACATGAGTATATAACTTTTCACAACTGCAGTTTTCCACTTTTACTACAGTGAGACACAAAATTAACATATATGTAAGATACTCACTCACCTCCTGCGATTTACAACAGGCAGTAATGTGATTATTTACTAAGCAAAACTTATGAGCCGCAGTCTTAAGAACTTTTAATTTGAAGTTGGCAACAACACATTAATAAGCAGTTTTACTAGGAAAATTATTTTCAGCTAGCATCATTAACTTTAACTCACTCTCTTGCCACATTAACTTTAACTTTTTTTTTCCTATGTTCAAGAGGCATTAATTAGCAAAAACACTGGTCTTTAATGTTCTTTCAGTAGGGACACTCGGTAATCACTTTAGTTTAAATGGAGAGGAACCTGAGAGGTGTTCTGATAAGGAAAAAATCAAGGTAGGTACATAAATTCAGTTATAAGTTACCTTATAGTTGTGCACACTAAAACATCCGATGAGCTGATCCTTCACTGTACATTATTATAGCATTCCGATACAGTGAATGCGCGATGTGGTGGCAACTGCATGTTGGTAGGCGGATTTGCAGACAGAATTGCTGGACTTTGGCCCGTCTTGGTGACAAGGATGAATACCAATTCCAGAATCGTTCCAGCTATTTATCCATCCATCCGAGGCATTGGAAAGTAGCAGAAAAAAGCCTCTCTTGGAACCAGGACAACATGCAACATTTATATGGAATTGCACAGTTTGGTAGCTTGTCCCCGACTCGAAGCTCGTCCCCGACTGACTCTTGTTCCACCTTTTCTACCTAGGCCAACCACAATTTGCGCGCGCTACACAGTTCCGTTCCCGAGGGGAACCACTACACCTTTTACATACAAATTAACTAAGAACCCTAAGTGAAGGTCAGCAGTTTACATAATAGCAAACAAATACATTAAATAAAACGGAACATTTGCACATGTTGACATTTCTACAAAAAATTATCCACACAAAATTATAATTATATACAGTACGTTTTGTTCCCTCCAAATGGGACAAAGAATTTAAATGACAGATACACTACTTTGCATAGAAACAAACGACGACATCAAAGTTTGTACAAAGAAAGGAGTATACAATTTTGTGTTATCTCTTCAATCAAACACATTTACAGATACTCAACGATGTAACATTAAATGAAACAAAAGCAAAATAAATCAGTAGAGCATTAGAGCTATGGTGTTACAGTCTGGGACGCGATAAGCTACAACTTTCGTTCACCTTTGGCGTTTTCAGAGAGGACGCCAAAGGTGAACGGAAGTTGTAGCGCTCGGTACGTGCAGAATGCTGTTCGACCCATTCTTTTGCCGTTCTTGCAACGGGAAGCTGATGTGTTGTCCAAAACAAAATAATGCTCACCACACACTGTTACCCGTGAAACTCAACGTGCTCTTCAAGACGTGCAGCAACGACCCTTACCAGCGCGATTTCCGGACGTGTCTCGAATCTACACTCCTGGAAATGGAAAAAAGAACACATTGACACCGGTGTGTCAGACCCACCATACTTGCTCCGGACACTGCGAGAGGGCTGTACAAGCAATGATCACACGCACGGCACAGCGGACACACCAGGAACCGCGGTGTTGGCCGTCGAATTGCGCTAGCTGCGCAGCATTTGTGCACCTCTGCCGTCAGTGTCAGCCAGTTTTCCGTGGCATACGGAGCTCCATCGCAGTCTTTAACACTGGTAGCATGCCGCGACAGCGTGGACGTGAACCGTATGTGCAGTTGACGGACTTTGAGCTAGAGCGTATAGTGGGCATGCGGGAGGCCGGGTGGACGTACCGCCGAATTGCTCAACACGTGGGACGTGAGGTCTCCACAGTACATCGATGTTGTCGCCAGTGGTCGGCGGAAGGTGCACGTGCCCGTCGACCTGGGACCGGACCGCAGCGACGCATGGATGCACGCCAAGACCGTAGGATCCTACGCAGTGCCGTAGGGGACCGCACCGCCACTTCCCAGCAAATTAGGGACACTGTTGCTCCTGGGGTATCGGCGAGGACCATTCGCAACCGTCTCCATGAAGCTGGGCTACGGTCCCGCACACCGTTAGGCCGTCTTCCGCTCACGCCCCAACATCGTGCAGCCTGCCTCCAGTGGTGTCGCGACAGGCGTGAATGGAGGGACGAATGGAGACGTGTCGTCTTCAGCGATGAGAGTCGCTTCTGCCTTGGTGCCAATCATGGTCGTATGCGTGTTTGGCGCCGTGCAGGTGAGCGCCACAATCAGGACTGCATACGACCGAGGCACACAGGGCCAACACCCGGCATCATGGTGTGGGGAGCGATCTCCTACACTGGCCGTACACCACTGGTGATCGTCGAGGGGACACTGAATAGTGCACGGTACATCCAAACCGTCATCGAACCCATCGTTCTACCATTCCTAGACCGGCAAGGGAACTTGCTGTTCCAACAGGACAATGCACGTCCGCATGTATCCCGTGCCACCCAACGTGCTCTAGAAGGTGTAAGTCAACTACCCTGGCCAGCAAGATCTCCGGATCTGTCCCCCATTGAGCATGTTTGGGACTGGATGAAGCGTCGTCTCACGCGGTCTGCACGTCCAGCACGAACGCTGGTCCAACTGAGGCGCCAGGTGGAAATGGCATGGCAAGCCGTTCCACAGGACTACATCCAGCATCTCCATGGGAGAATAGCAGCCTGCATTGCTGCGAAAGGTGGATATACACTGTACTAGTGGCGACATTGTGCTTGCTCTGTTGCCTGTGTCTATGTGCCTGTGGTTCTGTCAGTGTGATCATGTGATGTATCTGACCCCAGGAATGTGTCAATAAAGTTTCCCCTTCCTGGGACAATGAATTCACGGTGTTCTTATTTCAATTTCCAGGAGTGTAGCATGTGTGGAATGGGATGGGATGAGTAGCGACTGCGACTCGTCAACCAACAACGTTTACAGATATGCGTGAATAGTTCGAGCAGGTGTGGCATGACGTATCACCGCCTGAACCGCCTGAACAATCGACTAGATGCCACTTTCAGCGCCTGCATTGCCATCCGTGGAGACTACGCCACCTACTGTTATGGGTATTTCAGCATTGTCGATACCTGGCACCTCAGAACCGCTTGTCCTATTAATCTGTAAATGTAATCATTTCACGTATTTCATATGCACTTCATACCTCCACTGTAACCATCATAATTCTTAGAACACTGATGCTCAATAATTCCCTCAGTGTCACCATGGCAGGTGTGGCAGTACTTAGATCAGTACTCGACATCAATAACTTTTGCATTCTCTAGAGATGTAGCACTTACAACACCATTCAAGGAACTATGTCCTCGATGTTTCCATTTTCCATCAAGTGCAACAACAATATCCCTGGTTTGACTAACGACAAAACGTTTGATCAGTCTTTTTTTCCTTTTCCTATTGCACGCATTGCATACAATAACTTCAAATTCACGTCATATGAATTATGCACAATGTTCGAAGTCATTTTCGAGGTAGATTTATTGCAGTATCTACACAGAACAACTGATTTTGACGTTAAACTCTTCCTGCTACTTTGTTGTTCAGTTATTTCCAGACATCCTACGCCATCACATTGTTTACATTTCGCCCCTTCTTTAATCAAAGAAGATAAGATGCCCACATCAACTACAACAAATCCACTACAAACAGTGTCATTGTTAACACAAAAATTTGAATCACCAGGAGGCGTCCCATGTGGGAGTTTCTTCACGGAAGAACTCATACATAGGTTAGTTTTAACAGAGTGGCTGTCCGCCCCCGATAGCTGAGTGGTTGCCGGCACGGTAGCTCAGCGTGTTCGGTCAGAGGGTTAGCTGCCCTCTGTAATAAAAAAACTGAGCTAATCGATCAACAACGAACTTAAATGGATGTCTTACGACGTCCGCTCTGAGCAGATGCAACGAACGAAACCGAACAAAATGAGATTAAAAAAAAAAAAAGTGGTCAGCGCGACAGACTGTCAATCCAAAGGGCCCGGGTTCGATTCCCGGCTGGGTCGGAGATTTTCTCCGCTCAGGGACTGGATGTTGTGTTGTCCTAATCATCATCATTTCATCCTCATCGACGCGCAAGTCCCCGAAGTGGTGTCAAATCGAAAGACTTGCACCAGGCGAGCGGTCTACCCGACGGGAGGCCCTCGTCACAGATTTCATTTTAACAGAGTGGCTTCCCTTGTTTGTGAACTGCTTAGCACGGAATTTCGTTTTACTGAATTTCTTGATGTGTGACGTAGTTCGTATTTATTGCACACTAAAAGATATGTACTTCCATAAATATATGTAGCACATGAGCTACAAACACTCAGTAACACGTGAAAAAACAGCTTCAGCAAAACAAAAGTAAATACTAGTAAAGATAATCAATAACAAAGGTAGAAACCTGCAGTGTTACCAACATATACAACGTATCATACGTATAATCGCTGGCAAGAGAAATTTCACAGTTCTTTTCGAAATAATACCGGTTTCTGTAACAGAAATGAAGGGGCCATGGCGGTATACACGACCGTAACTTTAAAATTTGATATATATAGGTCATTTTTCATTTGAAATCCTATAATACATATATATCAATGTAATCAGGGAAGACTATAGAATTTAATAAAGTCATAAAAATTTCTATTTTTCCACCGTTTATAAGTACCCTGTATCCTGAAGACGACGAAACACCATCATCAACACTTTACTGATTGGCAGGAATGCAGCCACTGTCAATGACTGCTGGCAGCAGTGGACAGGAGAACGTACGGTCGCAAGAAGGCGGGGCTGCGGACGACCACATGACACCACCGAGAGAGAAGACAATGGTCTCCAGCGTATGGCTCTAGTGCATCGTACTGTATCTGCAGCAGCAGCTGGATAAGCACTGCAGTGACACAATGAACACTTATAAATCAGTATTTTAAACATAGCTGCGCAACAGCAACGGTTCCACGTAATAAGACTAAAAACAGCCGACCAGTTGCAATGGATAAAGTAATCTTTACCTAGGTTTCGACAGATTTAAATCTGTCTTCTTCAGAAGGTGGCCTGAGGACAATGAACATCGTAGTTTACATTAAAAGGTATGAAACTTAAGTCAAGAATAGAGTTTAACACATATTAGAGAGCTCTTGTATTACAAAATATGAGAAGTACGCCTGGTACTTACAGTATTACATTAATATGGAATGATGTATCATTGTCGTTTTTACAAATATCTGCATAGATCCATTAGTCCAAATTAAATTATAGCCCTGAAAATAGGGTTTGTCATGTAAATAAAAATTAGTTCATGGATGTTGCAGAGCTCAGAAGCGACTGAGTATAATCGGCCAGCGTAGTTACATTGCGGCCAGGGCAGGTGGCGCTCATGTCGCGAACTATGTGCCGATTGGCGTACCAAAGCAACGTGTAAACTATCAATATTAATAGCGTCCTTAGATAAAGTGACAATAAAGAGAAGGAAAGTGTTTAACACTCCCGTTATAACAGTATGGGAGCCTTGGTATCATTAACGTAGATATATACATCAAAAAGGCAGGTGGCGCTTACGCCGAGAGTTACATACAGTGGCATATACAGCTAGAATATAAAAGTTACATTACAATATTAGTGAAGCACACACACCGTATATAAGTCAAAACTTTAAAACTATCAGTAATGGCTCTTAAGACAAAATTACGAACCCTGGTCCACAATCCAGTTAATACACATTCTCAGGGAGCCAAGGTTTTAGAGCCAGAGAAAATCTCATGAGGGCCGATGTAGTGGCAGCCATACATCGTGAGAAAACCACATTACATAAAGGGTAGTGAGCTTAAAGATTTGAAAGTGCATTATAGCTTCCTGAAAAAATAGTCTACTGAGGTTACCAGCATTAACGTTATACCATAAACAGTACAGGTTTCAAGCCTTCGAAAAATAAGGACGCTATTAATATTGATATTTTACACGTTGCTTTAGTACGCCAATCGGCACATAGTTCGCGACATGAGCGCCACCTGCCCTGGCCGCAGTGTAACTACGCTGGCCGATTATACTCAGTCGCTTCTGAGCTCTGCAACATCCATGAACTAATTTTTATTTACATGACAAACCCTATTTTCAGGGCTATAATTTAATTTGGACTAATGGATCTATGCAGATATTTGTAAAAAACGACAATGATACATCATTCCATATTAATGTAATACTGTAAGTACCAGGCGTCCTTCTCATATTTTGTAATACAAGAGCTCTCTAATATGTGTTAAACTCTATTCTTGACTTAAGTTTCATACCTTTTAATGTAAACTACGATGATCATTGTCCTCAGGCCGCCTTCTGAAGAAGACAGATTTAAATCTGTCGAAACCTAGGTAAAGATTACTTTATCCATTGCAACTGGTCGGCTGTTTTTAGTCTTATTACTTATAAATCAGTTAGTTCAAGGTCATCTCCGAGGCAAACGCCCTGTAGCGTGCGTTCCACTCACCCCAAACCACCACTATTTGGTTCATTGGAAAGCTGGGTGGTCGACTGTCGTGTTTTCTAATGAAAGCTGATTCTGGCTCAGTGCCAGTGACGGCCGTGTGTCGGTTATAATGAGGGCAGTTGAGGGCCAGCAGCCAACATGTCTGCATGCTCCACACACTGGACCTACATGTTGAGTTATGCTTTGGGGGCAATTTCGCATAACAGCAGAAGCAGTCTCGTGCTTGTCCCATGCACCCTGTCGGGAAATTTGTACGTCAGTCTGTAACCTCCCCCTCACTTATCGACCTTAATGACAGTGAAATATTAAACCGCGTGTACCTAATGGAAATTTGGGAAAAGCAATCGTCACCGAAGTTAATTTGTCGGTAAAGAGGGAGGAAAGGGTTACATCTAAATGAAAGGAAAAATGCAAATGAAACTGGTGGACATTAATTTTGAAAAGGGGTTAAGTTAATAAAGAAAGTAAATGTGCGGCCGTTACGTTAACAATTAACTAGCGGTAATTAGATATTTGAGATTTGGGGGAAATTACAGTCGCCAGTCCTAAGGACAGTTACTATAGTAACTGAACAAGAAAGGTTATTACACATATAATTAGCACTAGAAGCGTGGCAACTGAAGGTTGACACGTGCAGTGTGAAAACTGAAAGTTTGTCAGAAGTAATAAATTTCGCTACACCCTGACTTAATTTAGCAAAAGAATTAATAAAACACGAAAATCGAAAGTTAATTTAGTGACTGTAGTTAATAGTCAGCTTTCTTTCTGAGCACATCGCAATTCAGTCAGATACGGTTAGTCTTGGACTACCTCAACAATCATTTCAAAAGCTACTTGAATCTACGCAATTTAGAAATAAGAGATTTAACTTTGAACTTGAATTAAATGATTCTGAACAATTAACAATAGTAAAATTTAGTACGTACCAAGCTGAGCTGCAGTAAACAGGTAAGCTAAAATACGGTAACAAAACTCGCACTCTTAATTTGTGCTTGTGTAATCTGAATATTGTAGCCAGCTATGAATACCTTAACTGAACTTTGAAATTAAAGCAGTGAAATGATGTTATGTTAATGCTGGCGTCTGAATTTCAACGACACTCGGGTTCATTCCGGACAAGGAAGGGATCCTGCTTGGTAATGCAATTGGGACAATGAGCAACAAAGGTTCATCCTACGTTGCTGTAATTTGGTGACACAAATTTTAAAAGTTTGAAAAGCTGAGGTCTGCCATACAGTTCTAAAAATTTACGCGCTTCCAGTCTTCCTTGCTGGTTGATTGAAGGTTTGAAGCCGTCGATCGAGGAGGTGGCGACAGTCACTCATTGTCGGCCGTCGCTGTTGCAGAAGCTGGATGTTGGCGCGCCTTCTTCCCGACACGGTCACCAGACGAAATGGGCTCTTGATGTGCGCCAGCTAATGCTTCCCGTCCGCAACACCGTGTCAGAAACTATCATCGCAAGTCGAGCGCAATTACACGCTGCCAAACCCCGAAAGCGCGGCAACTCGCGGGAGCTTCACACAACCCACCTGCTCCACTCGCTACTCCAGCCAGACCCTCTCTCTGCCCGCGCTCCACGCGACAGACTTAATACTACCAAAGATCCCTACACTTTGATTCTTCACACGACCTATCGATGTAATCATTCGACAGCAGTTTTCCCTAGGCAAGACCCAGCGTAAAAATACAAATAATATTTACGAAACAAACCAATTATACATCGACATAAATGCATAAATATATATATACAAATAGTAAAACAATTACAATATGTAAAGACACAGAAACGTCATATATTCAGGTAACAAAATTAAGGAAAACGAATTTATAGTACAATAAATGGAAATAGGAGGATATGCATTTCCGGCGTTACGAGTCTGTTAATTCGAACTGTTGTGCGGCTGTTCATGAACAGCATTCCAGGGTAAGTTTTTTTAACATGATAAAGCTTGCCCTCATACCCTTGTTGTAACTCAACAAGCTTTACAGAGAGTCGACACGAAGTCTTGGACCTGCTCGATCACCAGCTCTGTCCCCAATAGAGCACATATGGGACATCGTTGTGTAGGAAAGCAGCCTACTCACGCCATACTAATTTCACATCACTCTTTCCATTGTGTGCCAGCCTAGTCCGCTGTAACTAGCTCTGACGTCATAAATGTTGCGCAATACTTTAAAAATAAAGTAAATAACCTGAAACGTTTCTAGCATGTCAGGAGTAATACTAAATTAATATTTGTTGAATGACAGTTCGATAACTTTAACCATTTTCGAAATTTGGACATTTTTCTGTAAAAATCATTGGCGCAACAGGAAAGAGCTAGAGACGTAAAAATTTATATTTAGATTCCTTTTTCCTAATTATTTAATAGAAACAGTCTTCTGGATCTCACAAATTAAAATTTTAGTTGAAATTAATGATTTTCTGGTTTTTGTCTTAAAACTTAAGGAAGCAAGATAGATTAAGTAGGCTAATGAACAAGGCTAGGATGTTTATATTTAAGTAGAGTGGAGATCCGCTATAATCATGAAGATGTGAGAAGTTTCAATTGAATAACTATAAAACTATAGCGATAGCGTATCTCCAAAGGGCAAGTTCAGAGCTCGTCTACTGCGTGTAGTGTAATTCAATTAATTCTCTCGCCCAAAATAATTGACTTAGCCACGTCAGACTTTTATTATGATTACTTACCTGTGTGCTGAATGCACATTTAAATTGAGAGCTTCATCTGCCATCAGCAAAAGAAGCTATGATTTATTCAACAACTTAATGTGGTGCATTACTAGTCTAGCGGCTAGTCGGGAGAGCCGATTTGATCAGGCGTTCCCTTAGCCATCCGCACCGCGGCTTTATACAGTATATAACAACGCTGCGCGAGAGAAGCAAAGCCCCAGTTCTCTCCAGACGCTGAATAGCACACCATCTGTGTCAGGAGTCGCGTCGCGTCGGTATCATTGCTATAAACAGCCTCGGATGCCGTATTAAGTTACTCGAGATACGCGTAACCATGAAATCATTTTCGAGTGACGTGTTCATTCTGGGATGGCTTTAATGATCTGTCTTCAGTTTGCGTATGTCGTATTTTCACGTGCCGTCGCAGAACAGACATTCTACCATTATTTAGCGTGGCGTTTGATGAACATTATCATCAAATTATGGCGAGCATTCAATTAAACATTTAATTTGGACAGTTATAGTTGCATCAACGCATTAGACTCTGAACTGCTCTGTTAGTCAGGTTGTGTGGATTCTTTTCTTTTCAACTGTGACTTTCAGAATACAGAAAACATTTTTTTTTCACGATCTTTTTTTTTTATGAATCCCAGACAATCTCCTAATTCCTCAGAGCTATAAGCTGTAGCTATATGTGTACTTCTCAGATGAAGTGGGCACTTGGAATTCTAATTACAGGCTTCACGTTTTGCTAATCACTTTCTGGTTGCCAATATTGTAATTAGAGAGCCTGTGTTGAGAACGGCAAAAGACAGCATAAATAATAGGAACTGGTTTTGCATTCAGGAACATTTATATAAACAATTAATTTCACCTGCCGCCCCACATATGGTGCATCGGCCGTGAAGTGTTTTTACATTCAAACAAATAAATAACAGTAATGTAAATTCTAACCACCCGCCCCACAATTGGAAGACAACGCCAGCGTCATCCACAAACACTGCTAACCGTCCCTGTATTCAGGGCTGGACGTAGGGGGGTGGGGGGGGGAGGCAAAGGGGGCAGCTGCCCCAGGCGGCAGAATTTGGTGGGCGGCAAATTTTGGGAGGCTTTTTTTCTTTTTATTTATTTTTATTTGGAGTAAATTCTTAGGAAGCTCCTTAATGTTGCATTCATATTAATGTGGCTATCTAGCAAATAGTTCTTTTGAATGAAATGTTCAGACTAAGATGCAATAAGTACAGTACTAGTGCCTTTTTTGAGTTCTATTACAAGTCTACGTTATTACAATGCCGATTTGACGAAAAACCGTCCCATAATCGAGTCGTGGCTGCGCCCATGAAGTGCGACGGTTATTGGAGAAAGCACTGTTGTCGTGCTGCAGCCTTATTGCACCAGATGTCACGCAGTTGGCAGCAATAATCGGAATACTGACCCAAACCATGTATTAAGTTATCTGTTCTAAAGGTGCATTCAAAATATTAATACCATTATCAACTTGTTGGAACTTCTTGCTTAAACGTAAATATTTTAATAACAATGTGCATTAAGTAAATCAAACTAAATTACTTAATTGTGTTCGCAGCAATGCAAGAAAACTGCAGAATTTCGACTGGCGACTAACAAAAACATTTTCCGTCTTTGTATTCCTTAAATCGGCTAAGATGTCAACACCGGCTGACAGGGAATAGTTTGACACTAATGTTCTCAGACGTGATGCGCCCGCAGCCTACCCTCTCCCATCGCCATTTATTGTTGGGCCGCGACGGCGTTACATGGCGTATCATTGTTTTCTGTTGTACTGATCTCTATTGTTCTTCTGTTGCGTATTTAAATTTGTTTATTAAGTTGCATGGTAATGGATGGACGAAAACTGGGTAGTGTGGCGACTTATAGAAAAATAGCTGAAGAGAAGAAGAAAAAAATAAGCGAGGTGTTATCTCAGACACAAAAATTGGATTCCTTTTACACAATGCCTGTTGTCAGTATATAAAACAAAACATCAGGTAAGATTACATAATATAAATTGAATGTAGGGTATTTTGTGTAATGGACAATTTTGTAAAGGAGACTTTTCTAAAAACAAGCATATCAATTGCGAAGTTGTAACATAATCCCAGTCAGAGATCTTCAAAGTATCGCTAACGTCTCCAAACTGGAAAATCGTATTGCACTTACAAATAAAAATGGTCCCCATTCAGTAAAGGTGCAAGGTAATTTTGTAAAGATGTTTTGAACTTCTCGATTATAGGGCAATCACATAAAAAAATCAAAATACTTAAAAATGGTCAAGCCATCCTTACTGGACCACTTCATATCGATTGGCTCAGGGATCAGTTCCTTACAGCTACTGTAATACTATCACAACAGAAAAGGACGTCAATACATTACTCAAAGACAGTATAATCTCTCAAGTTCATTGTGGATTGTATATTTTTTGGTTTCAGATGAAACCAAAGATGGCCCAAGTATGACGGTAATATGACACTGTGAAGGATTGTGAAGCACTACTTCCTGGAACTTCAGCCAGTGTTCAGCAAAAGTATGAAACTTCTGAGTTTCAGTTTGATTTTAACGATCCTGGTACATGGCCGAAGAGGTTTTCTGACTCTGAAAGATGTAACATTATAAAAATGAGAGCAGAAAATGAACGAGATCGTGACACCAGTAAGAGCTGTAGGGAAGGTCACAATTTAAGTAAAGATTGTTTTCTAAAGCAGTTAAAAAATGGGACAAAAGTTAAAAGATCATGGCTAGGTTATATTGAGAGCATAAACGCTTTATATTGTATTCCCTGCTGATTATCTTGTCACTTAGGCTCACATTCGAAGTCAGAATCATTCTTATCTAAAGGGAAAGGGATTGTTAATTGGAAAAAGCTTAGTGAATAATTGCCTGCCCATGAAAATTCACCAAACCATAAATTTTGTTTTTGCTCTTGGAAGGCTCCAGAGTATTACCTCGGAGGCGGAGGCACTGATAGAGAGCTACAAGACCAGATAAAAACAGAGAATCCACAGTGTGAGAAATTTCTAAATACAATTGATCTTATATCACACTATAGTTCCCCCCTTCGTCTGCATACTGAACGCCACAAGAAAGGGCAGATTAACGATTTTTCCAAACATATACAAGATGAGTTCCTTGACTTGATTACCGACAAAATAAGACAAGACATAATTAAAGATATTTTAGATGCTACATACTTTTAATTGATGTTTCACTGCACTCCAGATATCAGCCACAATGAGCAGATGGCTCAAGTAGTTGGCTAATCCAAGGCAAATGACTCAGAGGTTGTGGAAAGTTTTGTTCACTTTTTTATAGTTACAAACTAAATGGGAGAAGGTCTTAGTCAAGAAATACCTCAAAAAATAGGTCAAGATAGGTTGAACATTAAATAATGCAGAGGTCAGTCTTATGACAATGGGGCAAACATGACTGGAAAGTACCAAGGGGTCCTGTCAAGAATACTTGAGAAGAATAAACTGGCTTATTTGGTACCACGCGCTGCTCACTCCTTAAATTTCATAGGTGCTCATGCAGCCGACACATCTATTGAAGCAGTCCACAGCTCGCGGTCGTGCGGTAGCGTTCTCGCTTCCCGTGCCCAGGTTCCTGGGTTCGATTCCCGGCGGGGTCAGGGTTTTTCTCTGCCTCGTGATGACTGGGTGTTGTGTGATGTCCTTAGGTTAGTTAGGTTTAAGTAGTTCTAAGTTCTAGGGGACTGATTACCATAGATGTTAAGTCCCATAGTGCTCAAAGCCATATGAACCATTTTTTTCTGTTGAAGACCAAACATTTTTTGGAACTGTCCATCGTTTGTATCTATTCTTTGTGAGTTCTATATCAAGATGGGAAATCTTACAAAAACATGTACCCACAACATTAAAACCCCAGAGCAAGAGTAGGTGGTCTGCAAGAGTAGAGGCAGTTGAAGCAGTTTATACGCATTTACATAAAGTTGTAAAGGCTCTGGAAGAAATTGAAACTTATAAATTCTCAACACCAGAAAGAAAAATAGAGACAAGATCTATTTTAAAAAATATGAGATAACTCACATTTATTGCCTTAACTTGTTTCTTACTTAGTTTCTGCACAAAGAACACGTTACAATTGATAAAGCTGTTCGAAACATTCAAGGCTTTTTGAACTTTCTGAAAACTTGCAGAGACTTGTACCTCTGAAGCTATTTCTGAGGCCAAAGTGCTAGCAGAAGATGATGACGTATCAATGGTATTCTCAGAAAAAAGGAACAGAAGAAAGGAAAAAAATGACTGATGAGCTTTGTGAGGATGAAGTAGCCAAACAGTCACAGGAATATTTGTTGAGGATATCCCTGTCAGAAATAACTGACAAAGTGATAATGGAGCTGAGTACCCAGTTTACTGCACTGAAAACGTTAGTGCAAAATTTAGTTTTCTGTACGGTGTCCAAATTCAAGAAATGGAAGTGGAAGACTTAAGCAGCAGAACTGTCTGATACCTACGCAGAAGATCTAAGCAAGGAAGAATTTATTTTTCAGATTGAAAGTTTCAAACACCATGCCCCGGTAATAGAGAGAGACTTGCAAAATGCCACTATATTATCCACATAAAGTTTGATTTATAAAAATAAATTGGTAGAGGGGTATCCCAACATTACTACAGCCTTAAGACTCTTCCAGTTTCTGTTTCCTCTGGGAATGAAGTTTCAGCAGGCTGAAACTAATTAAAAATCATTTGAGGAGCGTGACTGTTCAACAAAGATTAACAAATTTCAGTATAATCTCCTTGGAGCACAAATGAGCTACTTCCATAAACTATGATGATATCATAAACGTTTTTGCAGCCAAAACAGCTCGAAAAGCGAAGTTTTAAATTGATTATTGTATGAGATTTATGGTATATTCTTGTATATTTTAAAATTGTTTATGTTTGTTTTCTTCGACCTTAATTCATTTAATAAAATAAGTTGATGTTGTCAGATACTGACATTTATTTCGAAATATATTACCCAAATCACTCTCAAAAATTTTTGATTTTTATGACTGGGGGTGAAAGAAGGGGCGGCAAATTTATGCTTTTCCCCTTCGTAAAACTCCTAGATCCAGTCCTGCCTGTATTGCCCGACTAAGGGCAATTGGCTTGGAGCTCCTTCCCACATACTGAGATCCAGCACCTCTGCAACACAGTGCATGCACTTTTACATATTTACAATCAACATTCTGGTGGTTACACAGGTTATTTATGCATCAGAGTTTCACACTGTCAATGGCTTATCTCGCCCTTACATTAACTTATGACCTTGCAATATTAATCACTCAAATATGATATCCAGACAAATGTATACAAGAAATATCATTACTCTGCATTAATTATTTTTTGGTATTGGTGATTTTTTTTCGTCAGTGTATAAGTCAAACATACTGCTCATTTTGACAATGTGCTATTTTCCATGATTTCAGTAGCAACCCCTAAAATTTTAAACCCTGATAGACATTAAAACTGCAACACTATGAAGATGATACACAACAAACGTCAAACTGGCATGAAGTTTAATGTATGCTTTGACATGCAAATGACTGACGTTTCATGGGAAATGCATTATGCAGGTAAAATAACGTCATCTAAATCTTATATATAACAAAATACCGTGCAGCGGATTTCTCATTTTAGAAATCGCGTTTTAGTGATATTGTTTGTCAGAAGATTGAGTTATGAGTCGTGTGAGAATGAAAAATTACTAGCATGAGTCAGAATTTGACAGTGGCTGGATCTTGATCTTTTGAGACATGAGTTTTCTGCCACATTGCTCTTCAGCGGTATTCAACGACTATCATGCGAATATGGAATCGATGAGTTCCAGAGGACTATACTCAACTCCATGCAGGTTCTTAATGACCACACGTGACTAGTGCCAGAGAGTAAATATATAAGCTGCGCCCTGCTGTCACCACTGTACACCCACATTATATACCTTGAATAAGGAAATGGGCCTTTTTTTTTTTGCTGGAAGTCAGGTATCGACACGAACACCTCGACGACGTCTAGAGTTCTACAGACTGTCAGCATGGCACTGTTGAAGAGGATTCCCTAAACGGGTAACATTCATCATCGCCATACCATACAAGCACGTGATATGATGGTACAATGGGCGTTTGGGTACACAATACGTTCATTCTGGCTTCGCATAACTGGTAAATTGGGAAGTAGCAGCACCCCCTAAAGAAAGGAAGCCTGCGCGCTTTGTGCGTGACGTCACAACATGGCGACGGAAACAGTCTGTGGAAGCTTGTAAACATCGTGCTGCATGTTACTGTATCGTGCTTTAGCCCGTTCGTATGTGGAGTAACCGTGTGTTAAACGTGAATTCTTTTTGTTCCTTGGTGTAAACTAGACTGGACGATTTGTGTGTGTTCTGTCAAGTCTCGCGATTGATATAATGCCGTTTCGTTGTTGTGTGCAGAACTTTAGAAGCAACTACGATGGAGGTCCAAAACTTTTTTATTTAAATTTCCGGAAGATGAAGCAATGAGGAAGATATGGTTATCAAGAATTCACAGGAATAACTTAACTCCTTACTCACGTTCAAGGGTGAGTATTTGCTTGCTTTAAATTTTTAAAAGAGTTTAATTTTAATGAGAAAGAGTACTGTTTATCATGACTCATTTTCTTGAAATTATGGCCACTACCGATATTGGGTTCTTTATTCCGTAAGCGTGAGCGGTAGAAATTTGTACAAAACTGATAACTGAGTCCTGCAGAGACTTCTTCAAGAACATTACATTCCTTGTACTGCATATACATGACACAGTATTTCGTCTTTAGTAATGTTGCTAGTAAAAGAAATCGGCTTCTGATGAAGTCTGGTATACATGTATCTAAGTAACCTCTACATGGAATAGCAGCTGTGTTCAGTTCTTTTTCCTGCTGTAAAAACTTTCAGCAAACTGCCTGTTAAAAAACTTCTTAAAGATCGACTCAGTAAATCAAAGCAAAGTTCAGTGTAGCTAACGTAGTAGTACGTCTCCAATAAATTAGCTCTGGCAACCTGATGTTCAAAATCCCTGATAGTAATTTTGGGCATAACACTGAGTGAAAAATGTTTCTGATTTTACAGTGCACATATAACTACTGTTCTGTAGAAATGTATGTAGTGTTCCACAAAGGGAAGAAATACGTGTTTAGATTATAGCATATCGAAAGACGGGAACTATTCCTGTGTGTCTTAATTTCTGGGTCAGAATTTCAGATAGACGTAAGTGCCCTACCGTTTCCTCATTAAGTTTGAAATTAAATTGTTTAAAATTAATTGTGTGTGTATGTTTCTGCTAATATGCAGCACACAAGTCGCAGTGTTTTAACTGTTAGTTTTTGTGTATGAATTGAATGTGAATTGCTAGTTGCAGAAGGGCTCACAGATACTCTATAGAGACTAGTGGTCACCTTTAATATACTATGGAACAAGCTGACTTCTTTCCTCTACCATCTATTGTTAGTTGTTCTCTTGGATTTCTTGCCACGATGCATTGGTGTATGTTCCAAATCCCCCATGTACCACATACACGAATATCTCTTTTTCTTCGCCATGAAAAGGTCGATGTGTTTTACAGCAGAACGCTAGCATTATATACTACATACAGTCGTTTTGATAAATCTGTTATGAAGTATAAATACCTGGTTGTGCAATTCCCATTATTTACTCATTCATTTTTGCAGATATGCCATGTCCACTTTCGGAAAAATGATGTTCTGTGGGAAACACAAATTTGAGATGAAAGCACAGGGCAGTTTTTATGTGGCCCCTCCAAAACCCACGTTTGAAGCCAAGTGCAGTTCCTTCGATATTCCCAGATTGTCCTCATTACTTATAGAAAGGAGGCACCAGACTTGAAGAGCCAGAGGAGAAAAAAACTTAAGCTAGAAAACGAACAACTAGCAGTAGTGATAGAGTATAGTCTGTCTATTATAGTGGACTATCACGAAGCTTTCAGCGTCAGTTCTTTAGATGAGTTACTGTTACGTGCCAAGGAAGTGGATTTGCCCTGTAGTGGAGTGTAAATGAAAGGGAGAGTGAGTCGTGTATTTTTTGAAGACCACAGGAAACCCAGCACCATTGATTACTCGTTCTGGTGTTGTAGATACATATTTAAATATTTCATTATTCAAGAAAAATTTGCAGCCTATGATATTAGGAAATTTCCTTGAGCAGTAAATAATATACAAGAAATTGTGAGTCGTTGCAAGAGTATTCAGACACAGATTCTTGGTGCTCAGAAAGTTGCATAGAGAACATAGCAGAGGCAGTGGCAGAGAGTTAGGGGTGCTAAAAAATAAAGTGGGGGACTGCGAAGAGAAATTGCCGTGATTTATACACTCCTGAAAATTGAAATAAGAACACCGTGAATTCATTGTCCCAGGAAGGGGAAACTTTATTGACACATACCTGGGGTCAGATACATCACATGTTCACACTGACAGAACCACAGGCACATAGACACAGGCAACAGAGCATGCACAATGTCGGCACTAGTACAGTGTATATCCACCTTTCGCAGCAATGCAGGCTGCTATTCTCCCATGGAGACGATCGTAGAGATGCTGGATGTAGTCCTGTGGAACGGCTTGCCATGCCATTTCCACCTGGCGCCTCAGTTGGACCAGCGTTCGTGCTGGACGTGCAGACCGCGTGAGACGACGCTTCATCCAGTGCCAAACATGCTCAATGGGGGACAGATCCGGAGATCTTGCTGGCCAGGGTAGTTGACTTACACCTTCTAGAGCACGTTGGGTGGCACGGGATACATGCGGACGTGCATTGTCCTGTTGGAACAGCAAGTTCCCTTGCCGGTCTAGGAATGGTAGAACGATGGGTTCGATGACGGTTTGGATGTACCGTGCACTATTCAGTGTCCCCTCGACGATCACCAGTGGTGTACGGCCAGTGTAGGAGATCGCTCACCACAACATGATGCCGGGTGTTGGCCGTGTGTGCCTCGGTCGTATGCAGTCCTGATTGTGGCGCTCACCTGCACGGCGCCAAACACGCATACGACCATCATTGGCACCAAGGCAGAAGCGACTCTCATCGCTGAAGACGACATGTCTCCATTCGTCCCTCCATTCACGCCTGTCGCGACACCACTGGAGGCGGGCTGCACGATGTTGTGGCGTGAGCGGAAGACGGCCTAACGGTGTGCGGGACCGTAGCCCAGCTTCATGGAGACGGTTGCGAATGGTCCTCGCCGATACCCCAGGAGCAACAGTGTCCCTAATTTGCTGGGAAGTGGCGGTGAGGTCCCCTACGGCACTGCGTAGGATCCTACGGTCTTGGCGTGCATCCGTGCGTCGCTGCGGTCCGGTCCCTGGTCGACGGGCACGTGCACCTTCCGCCGACCACTGGCGACAACATCGATGTACTGTGGAGACCTCACGCCCCACGTGTTGAGCAATTCGGCGGTACGTCGACCCGGCCTCCCGCATGCCCACTATACGCCCTCGCTCAAAGTCCGTCAACTGCACATACGGTTCACGTCCACGCTGTCGCGGCATGCTACCAGTGTTAAAGACTGCGATGGAGCTCCATATGCCACGGCAAACTGGCTGACACTGACGGCGGCGGTGCACAAATGCTGCGCAGCTAGCGCCATTCGACGGCCAACACCGCGGTTCCTGGTGTGTCCGCTGTGCCGTGCGTGTGATCATTGCTTGTACAGCCCTCTCGCAGTGTCCGGAGCAAGTATAGTGGGTCTGACACACCGGTGTCAATGTGTTCTTTTTTCCATTTCCAGGAGTGTATCTGAACACATCAGGCTTGTAAATAACAAAAAACTTAATGATAGGTTTAGTTCCACATTCATGATTTTGTTATTCATTGTTTTCTATTCCTTCTCATGCCTATAAGTTTGTACATAGCTTTTCATTACTGAAAATGCTATATGCAACTTCTCTACATAGAATCTGCAGCAGATTTAGTGTAAGAGCACCACATGAAATGTGGGGAAAAAAACTTCCTGTCTTACGAAAAACATAAAATTCAGTATTTACAAGTCAATGATGTTAATGTTATTTAGAATGTTGATGAAGTTCAGCTAACTCTTATTTGAATTACAAAGGAGGTGGGATATTGAGCAAGGTGTATAATTCAGAACATGCTGAAAAATTCAGCATTTGTGTTTATGTTGCAGAGTGTAAGGACTGATTACACAGATGTTGTTCACATCCAACCAGTGAAAACCGTTTCTGTTCAGTTGTTACATGGAGCGTTATTAGCCATAATAAATGGTCTTGAACTTATTGGGTATAGGATTTTTTGTATTGCAACTGGCAAAGCAAGATTAACAGCAAAACTATGTCAATGTCTTCTGTGGAGAAGGCCACTAATATTGTTTTCAGACAACCATATGATCCTGATCCTCCACTTTTCTTTGTAATCGACCCATTTCAAATCTCGAAATGTATAAAAAATGTGTGGTTGAATCAGAAAAACGAAGACAGAGTTATTTTCTATCCTCAGTTTCCAGTCAGAGGGCCTTGAGGTAACTAGCAGTAAATTCAGTTTGCAACATGGGTCATCAAAAGTTCAGTACATTAGAATAATAAAAAGGTGCTTTGAGGTAACGAATGTCAAATCAGTGTTTAAAGGGAAACACAAGCAGAATCCCTATATGAATCCTTTGATAGCTGATAGTGTCTCTGTGAAATGTTTGCAAGATTTTATAGACTGGATTGATGTGTTGAAAGCTAAAAGTCTGTCAAGTGGATTTGTTAGAAGAGGTAAATTTTTTTGCCATTTGACACACAACATGTGCCATTAAAGAAATTCATCGTTGCTGCAATAAAGAGCTGGGTATTAAATATTTATTGACAGCCAAGATTCAAGCAGTTGTGCTCGAGCGGCATTTTGGGAAACACAGGGGCTAGCAGGTTCACAGTGTAACGTTTCAATGGCACAGGTTTATGAAGAAGAAAAGAAGCTTCGCGTTCCAAGTGCCTGTGCTTTTAAACTCTACTTCTTATGGCAAAATCACAGTACGGGCCATTAAAATTTTTATGTTTTCAGAAGTTGATGAGGCAGACTCTGTAGACATGGTAGTCAGTGTAATTGAGGAAAACTTCTTGTCATTGATAGACTTGACACCTTCTTCAACTTACATTGGATGCTATTGCGCCCATGCAGTAATGAAAAAAAGCTTAAACGTCGGATTTTCCTTAATGATATTGTTACTGATAAAGAGTTGCCTATAAATGAACATTTCAGTTTAATACAGCGACTTGGTCATGGAGGATTAAAATATCCATCAGCACTGTTTTGAATATCATATGCAATATCACTTGCTACTATCAAAGAAACTGACATTTTATTATTTAATGGATTTTGCTCCAATGGACATTCATCTCACACAAGAATGAAAAATGTTAATCGGGACTGTGTCAGCAAATTTTTGAATAACTATTGCAAAATAAATTAATGAGGAAAAAATTTCAAATAATATCCAGCGAAAACCACAAACTCTTTCTAATTAATTTTCCTGCTCAATATAAGTAGAAATTAATATGTGAAACTGTTCTTTTGCATTTGCATTAGTTAAACACATGAGGCAATGAAACACTATTTCAGACATGTATTGTTATGTCACTGGTGCAGAGTATTAAATAAATAATTTCCAATTGTAATGTTTCCTGTCTTTCACTTTGCATTGGTTTGTACAGTACAAGATAAGTAAAAAACAAAATTTCTATCTAACGTATTTACACTTTTTTAACGTTATTTAGTGGCATATTACATATTTCGTTCTGTGTTCAACAACAAAGGCACCTCTGTAAAAGTTGTGTCAGATATATCTCTGAAAACTGGTTTTATAATGTCCACAGCAACTTAGAATCAGTAGTGCCATTTATGAACTGCCTTGAAATCAATACAGTTTTTCCACAGGCTGCACTGTTATTTTGATGGTACATTTGTCTCAACAAATCTGCAGGAAAAATTCCATGCCTTTATGCCTAGCCATGTCCAAAAGAAACATCTTTAGCCAGTCCATTATCATATATTTCAACAGAGATTACATTCTTTCAGATATTAAATAACACTGCCAGCAGTCACAATTTGCATTTGATTTTTAAAATGCATTGCATTTGAAGGCTTGTAAGCTTCTCTTCAGTTGTTGCTTATGTTGAATTTTTGGCCTGCACAGTTGAAATGAGGTGCTGAATATAGGTAAAGTATCCTCTTTATCATCGTCATTTCATCAACCCTTTGTTACTGTGCTGGGATTCCACCCACACCAGTTGATGTATTTCTCAGCACTGCCTTGCGGTAGTACATAACACTTCAGCAGTTTACTTTTCTAAACTGTTAGTGGTATTATAGTAGTAAATATCAGTTAGATAGATTTGCTTCCCGAGCACGGGGTCCCGGGTTCGATTCCCGGCGGGGTCAGGGATTTTCACCTGCCTCGAGATGACTGGGTGTTTGTGTTGTCCTCATCATTCATCATCATCCAGGAAAGTGGCGAAATTGGACTGAGCAAAGATTGGGTAATTGTACGGGCGCTGATAACCACGCAGTTGAGCGCCCCACAAACCAAACTTCATCATCATCATCATAGATAGATTTTTTGCGGAAGACAGAGTTGTGTTCTTTTTGTCCATTATCTAATAAATCTTTTCTGAATCCACCTTGCGCTTTTTTTTTGATGAAACTAGCATAAAGTGTGTTTAACCATGGCGTCAATGTAAATACTAAGTTATGCTATAGCTCACTCTGTTACCATAACGTATGTTTGGTTTTCGTATTTGTTGTCTTCGTCAGCTCTCAGTAAAATTATCTCTCTGGATATCCTAGACCTTGGGCTACACTACACAATTAGATTGGGGAGGGAGGGAGGCTTAAGTAACATACATCACTGTCTTGCCAAACTTGTTAGTGCTACTGCCAGGTAAAACACCAAGTGTAAAATTTTCTCAATCAAATTAGCTTCTGGTTTCATTTCTTCAATCACAGGTAAGTCGTACACTCATAGCATCAGACAAAGTTCTTAGAACGAGGTGTGGGCCTCAGTCAACAGACGACACAGGGCAGTGAACATTAGAACGCTTAAATGCAACTTTTAGTAGTCACCGTGATCCAGCTTGACTGAAATCACAGCTAGATGCTGTAAAGTTGCGATTGTGAAATCTGTGATATTTCGCGCATAATTATTTGTAAAAGATACGTGATATCTTGCCCACTTCTAGTGGGAAAGGTGTTTCAGCATTGAAGAAGAAAATTAATGAATATTGTCTACGGCACATGTTACATGTAAACTAACTATACAAGTACAATGAGGACACTACATGGTTGTTCATTCTCTTACTGTAGTCAAATCGAGCATTAAGAAAATGTAACCATTCTGCCTTCGTAACTATTAGAGATATGGAAGTGAAATTTTTGTTGATAATCGGTGATTTGATGCTATCTATAACATAATTTGGAAATATATACTGAAATACAGTTAGTCTACGGAAAAAAGCGTATTCGGAGAAATTTATGAAGTAGGCCTGTCATAACTTTCTGGCAAAAAAAAAAATTCTCATCTCGAACAAGTGAGGTATTTGAATGGCGACGCATTTTTGCAGTGGAAGCTATACCAACAGTGAAGAACAATAACTTCAACATCTGCAGTTATTCTCCTTTTTGGCGCCTTAAGATTATTGCAGTTTAAAAGCGCGATTTCTTGACTTTCACAAGCTCCCTTTTTCTTTTGTGGCGATTTTTTGCACTTAACTTTCGTAAATTCCACAGAAGTTATTTTCACACAAATGGAACTGCAGTTTCACATATTCCACTCTCAGCGCTTGTGCAACTACTTTTTTTTCTGATTGCAACCTTTGCTAAGAACGAAAGAAAAAAACAGTGCATTTTAAAACACGTAGACTAGAGGAAGAGGCACCAACGACCACCAGAAGATGCTTTATACGAGGGCAGTTCAATAAGTAATGCAACACTTTTTTTTTCTCGGCCAATTTTGGTTGAAAAAACCGGAAATTTCTTGTGGAATATTTTCAAACATTCCCGCTTCGTCTCGTATAGTTTCATTGACTTCCGACAGGCGGCAGCGCTGTACGGAGCTGTTAAAATGGCGTCTGTAACGGATGTGCGTTGCAAACAACGGGCAGTGATCGAGTTTCTTTTGGCGGAAAACCAGGGCATCTCAGATATTCATAGGCGCTTGCAGAATGTCTACGGTGATCTGGCAGTGGACAAAAGCACGGTGAGTCGTTGGGCAAAGCGTGTGTCATCATCGCCGCAAGGTCAAGCAAGACTGTCTGATCTCCTGCGTGCGCGCCGGCCGTGCACAGCTGTGACTCCTGCAATGGCGGAGCGTGCGAACACACTCGTTCGAGATGATCGACGGATCTCCATCAAACAACTCAGTGCTCAACTTGACATCTCTATTGGTAGTGCTGTCACAATTGTTCACCAGTTGGGATATTCAAAGGTTTGTTCCCGCTGGGTCCCTCGTTGTCTAACCGAACACCATAAAGAGCAAAGGAGAACCATTTGTGCGGAATTGCTTGCTCGTCATGTGGCTGAGGGTGACAATTTCTTGTCAAAGAGTGTTACAGGCGAAGAAACATGGGTTCATCACTTCGAACCTGAAACAAAACGGCAATCAATGGAGTGGCGCCACACCCACTCCCCTACCAAGAAAAAGTTTAAAGCCATACCCTCAGCCGGTAAAGTCATGGTTACAGTCTTCTGGGACGCTGAAGGGGTTATTCTGTTCGATGTCCTTCCCCATGGTCAAACGATCCACTCTGAAGTGTATTGTGCTACTCTTCAGAAATTGAAGAAACGACTTCAGCGTGTTCGTAGGCACAAAAATCTGAACGAACTTCTCCTTCTTCATGACAACGCAAGACCTCACACAAGTCTTCGCACCCGAGAGGAGCCCACAAAACTTCAGTGGACTGTTCTTCCTCATGCACCCTACAGCCCCGATCTCGCACCGTCGGATTGCGATATGTTTGGCCCAATGAAGGACGCAATCCGTGGGAGGCACTACGCGGATGATGAAGAAGTTATTGATGCAGTACGCGTTGCCTCCGACATCGACCAGTGGAATGGTACCGTGCAGGCATACAGGCCCTCATTTCAAGGTGGCGTAAGGCCGTAGCATTGAATGGAGATTACGTTGAAAAATAGTGTTGTGTAGCTAAAAGATTGGGGAATAACCTGGTGTATTTCAATGCTGAATAAAACAACCCCTGTTTCAGAAAAAAAATTTTAGCATCACTTATTGAACTGCCCTCGTACATAGACTGAAGCATCGAAGAAACTGGTACAGGCATGCGTATTCAAATAAAATGTAAACAGGCAGAATACGACGCCGCGGTCGGCAACGCATCGCCTACGAAAGAAAGAAGTAACTGGCTCAGTTGTTAGATCGGTTACTGCTGCTATAATAGCAGGTTATGAAGATGTAAGTGAGTTTGAACGTGGTGTTGTAGTCGGGGCACGAGCGATAGAACACAGCATCTCCGAGGTAGCAGTCAAGTGGAGATTTTCCTGTACGATCATTTCATGAGTGTACTGTGAACATCAGGAATCCGAAAAAACATCAAATCTCCGACATTGCTGCGGCCAGAAAAAGATCCTGCAAGAGCGGGGCCAACGAAACGACGACTGAAAAAAATCGTTCAATGTGACAGAAGTACAACCCTTCCGCAAATGGCTACAGATTTCAGTGGTGGGCCATCAACAAGTGTCAGCGTGCGAACCACTCAACGAAACACCATCGATATGGGCTTTTGGAGCCGAAGGCCCACTCGTGTTCCCTCAATGACTGCACGACACAAAGCTTTACGCCTCGCATGGGACTGTCAACACTGTCGTGGATGACTGAAAACATGTTGCTTGGACAGGCGAGTCTCGTTTCAAATTGAATCAAGCGGATGGACGTGTACGAGTATGGAGATAACCTCATGAATCCATGGACCCCGCATCTCCGCAGAGGACTGTTCAAGCTGGTGGAGGCTCTGTAATTGTGTGGGGCGCGTGCATTTGGGGTGATATGGGACCCCTGATGCGCCTAGATTCGTCTCTGTCAGTTGACACGTACGTGAGCATCCTGTCTCATCACCTGCATCCATTCATGTCCACTTTGCATTCCGACGGAGTTGGGCAGTTCCAATAGGACAATGCGACACCCCACACGTCCAGAATTGCTACACAGTAGCACCAGGTACACTCTTTTACGGTTAAACACTTCCACTGGCCACCAAAATCCCCAGACAGGAACATTATTGAGCATAGCTGGGATGCAACGTGCTGCTCAGAAGAGGTCTCCAACCCCTCGTACTCGTACGGATTTATGGACAGCCGTGCAAGATTCATGGTATCAGTTCCATCCAGCACTACTTCACACAAAGTGTTGTACAGAACTGGGAACCTAGAAAAGACGGAGAGGCTTCATACCCGCCATAGCCCGCAGTGGTACACAACCCCACAACAGGTTCAAGCAATCCACTCACCCCACCGCAGCCCCACACCGAACCCACGGTTATTGTGTGGTTCGGTCCCTAGAGGACGCCCCACCCTCTGGGGTGTAACCCCAATGCTCGTGTGGTAGAGTAATTATGGTGTATGTGGAGAACGTGTATCACAGCAATCGCCGACATAGTGTAACTCATGCGGAATAAGGGGAACCAGCCCACATTCGCCGAGGCAAATGGAAAACCATCTCAAAAACCTTCCACAGACTGGCCGGCACACCGGGCCTCGACACTACCCCCTGCAGGGTGGATCCGTGCCATGGACTGGCACGCCTTCCTGCCCAGAAAGCAATGCGTTAGACCGAACGACTAACTGGGCGGGCTACGTCAGACATTAGTCGAGTCCAAGCAACGTCGTGTTGCAGCACATCTGTATGCTCACTGGGTCCCTACACGATATTAGCCAGGTGTAGCAGTTTCTTTGACTCCTCGGTCTATATGTTAAACGCTCCTGCCGAAACACTTCTTTTAAACTGCAGTATACTTAGACGGGAAACTTTGCAAATAAAAGCAAAACGAATGTGATGGAAATGTTCTCTTAAACTGCGATAAGGGTGAGACGAGAAAACAATAATAATTTGTACATAATATCTGCTGTGGAAGTTTCCTATGTAAATTAAAGTACACCGTTTCGAAATTACGTAGACATACTGAGCAAGAGTTGCAAGGCGAGCCGGCCTCGGAGCTCAGACTGCCTCGGACCACAAGCGTGACGTCACAGACGGGTGCACAGGCTTTTTTTCTTCAGGGGTACTGACAGTAGGCACTACGTTTCCGAACCGTGCCCATGTCCTATCTCCGAGGTCATACAACTAGATGACACGAGACTGCTTACTTCGTATGATGTCCTAACCTACTTGTGTACAGTGGATATTTGACGCTAGCTCTAAATAGAAGCAGTATAGAATGATGGACCCACATCTGTTATCCAAATTCATTTCGGCTCGAAGAGCCAAGAGCGGCGGTTGCTGCCAGAAGAGACAGCTGTGTGTGTTGTCACACCCTGTATGCCCACATATCACCTACGAATCTAAATATGTATTCCTCCTGCAATACTGTACACTCACACTAAGAAAACTTTCCTGGTGTTGGAATTTTAATATGCGAGTTGCTACCCGAAATTTTAGGAAATTGTTATGTCCCACTCTTGCAAGCAGTAGAACAACCAAACACCGCTACGAGCAATGAAATATGAGGTGCATTCAAGTTCTAAGGCCTCCGATTTTTTTTCTCCGGACTGGAAAGAGATAGAAACATGCGCACTGTTTTAAAATGAGGCTGCGTTAGTTGTCAATACGTCCCAGAGATGGCAGTACCATATGGCAGATGGAATTTCACCGCCAGCGGCGAGAATGAGAACTGTTTTAAATACTTAAAATGGCGACGTTTTCCTTACTTGAACAGCATGCAATCATTCGTTTTCTGAATTTGCGTGGTGTGAAATCAATTGAAATTCGTCGACAGTTGAAGGAGACATGTGGTGATGGAGTTACGGATGTGTCGAAAGTGCGTTCGTGGGTGCGACAGTTTAATGAAGGCAGAACATCGTGTGACAACAAACCGAAACAACCTCGGGCTCGCACAAGCCGGTCTGACGACACGATCGAGAAAGGGGAGAGAATTGTTTTGGGGGATCGCCGAATGACTGTTGAACAGATCGCCTCCAGAGTTGGCATTTCTGTGGGTTCTGTGCACACAATCCTGCATGACGACCTGAAAATGCGAAAAGTGTCATCGAGGTGGGTGCCACGAATGCTGACGGACGACCACACGGCTGCCCGTGTGGCATGTTGCCAAGGAATGTTGATGCGC
The DNA here is from genome assembly GCF_023864275.1 of Schistocerca cancellata. Taxonomy (NCBI): domain Eukaryota; kingdom Metazoa; phylum Arthropoda; class Insecta; order Orthoptera; family Acrididae; genus Schistocerca; species Schistocerca cancellata. The sequence goes on along the minus strand of NW_026046765.1, from coordinate 1,082,402 downwards.
AACGACAGCATGAATGGGACTTTCTTTTCGTCGGTTGTGACAATGGATGAGACGTGGATGCCATTTTTCAATCCAGAAACAAAGCGCCAGTCAGCTCAATGGAAGCACACAGATTCACCGCCACCAAAAATATTTCGGGTAACCGCCAGTGCTGAAAAAATGATGGTGTCCATGTTCTTGGACAGCGAGGGCGTAATCCTTACCCATTGCGTTCCAAAGGGCACTATGGTAACAGGTGCATCCTACGAAAATGTTTTGAAGAACAAATTCCTTCCTGCACTGCAACAAAAACGTCCGGCAAGGTCTGTGCGTGTGCTGTTTCACCAAGACAACGCACCCGCACATCGAGCTAACGTTATGCAACAGTTTCTTCGTGATAACAACTTTGAAGTGATTCCTCATGCTCCCTACTCACCTGACTTGGCTCCTAGTGACTTTTGGCTTTTTCCAGCAGTGAAAGACACTCTCCTTGGCCGCACATTCACCAGCCGTGCTGCTATTGCCTCAGCGATTTTCCAGTGGTCAAAACAGACTCATAATGAAGCCTTCGCCGCTGCCGTGGAATCATGGCGTCAGCGTTGTGAGAAATGTGCAGGGCGATTACGTCGAGAAGTAACGCCAGTTTCATCGATTTCGGGTGAGTAGTTAGTTAGAAAAAAAATCGGAGGCCTTAGAACTTGAATGCACCTCGTACATGTATCGTGCGTCAGTATGCCTAGCTGATTCGATCAGAGTGGACGTTTTTATTGTTGGCGGCAGTTTCCATTGCTCCTGTTTGCGATTTCGCGACGATGGACGTGAGAGAACACTGTTGTTGTATCAAGTTCTGTGTTAAACTTGTTAAAACAGTCGCAGAAACACACGCAGTGTTTGTGCGAGCATTTAGTAACGACACTTTGGGCCATACACAAACGTATAACTGGCTTAAACGTTTCAAAAATGGTCGGACATCTGTCGACGACAATGAAGCTTCGGGACGAACATCTGCCGGCCTTACACAGAAAAACGTTAATGCTGTTCGGCAGACCAAATATCAAATGGCTCTGAGCACTATCGGACTCAACATTTGAGGTCATCAGTCCCCTAGAACTTAGAACTACTTAAACCTAACTAACCTAAGGACATCACACTCATCCATGCCGGAGGCAGGATCCGAACCTGCGACCGTAGGAGCAGCCCGATTCCGGGCTGATGCGCCTACAACCGCTCGGCCACAGCGGCCTGCGTTCGGCAGACCAACTACATCTCTAAGATAGTGCGATTACCGTATGGCACATGTCACCGGAATTTCTCAGAAAAACTGAACACTAGAAGGATTGCTGTTAAGGTCGTGCCACAACTGCCGAGTGACGATCAGAAAGAACTTCGCATGAACGTCTGAAGCGAACTGAAAGAACTGCTTCGAACTGACTGAGATTTTCTGTCTAAGGTCGTTAGATGTGACGAAATCTGGGTTTATGAATATGACCCTGAAGAAAACAGCTGTCATACAAGTAGAAGGGTCCATCTTCACCTCGACTACAGGAAGCCGGTGATGTTCAGAGCAGCAGCAACCGCCGCTCTTGGCTCTTCGAGCGGAAATGAATTTGGATAACAGATGTGGGTCTATCAGTCTATACTGCTTCTATTCAGAGCTAGCGTCAAATATCCACTGTACACAAGTAGATTAGGATATCATACGAAGTAAGCAGTCTCGCATCATCTAGTTGTAAGACCTCGGTGATAGGACACAGGCACGGTTCGGAAACGTAACGCCTACTGCCAGCACCCCTGAAGAAAAAAAGCCTGTGCGCCCGTCTGTGACGTCACGCTTGTGGTCCGAGGCAGTCCGAGCTCTGAGGCCGGCGAGCCTTGCAACTCTTGCTCAGTATGTCTACGTAATTTCGAAACGGTGTACTTTAATTTACATAGGAATCTTCCACAGCAGATATTATGTACAAACTATTATTGTTTTCTCATCTCAACCTTATCGCAGTTTAAGAGAACGTTTCCATCCGCATTGATCTGCTTCTTCGGTACTGATGACATTACCTGCAAGAAGACCGTACCTCGTGGTCATACGATTCACAGAAAGGTCCATGTTCTAAAGCGGCTAAGGAAGGCTGTGAGAAGAAGACGTCCAGAGAAGTGGGGCAGGAATGGCTGGATCTTTCACCACAATGCGTGGCCACATACTGCTTTCATCTTCTGGCAGTTTTTGGCAAAAATACGACTCGATAGTTCTTCCTCGTCCGCCGTATTCAACAAAACTTGGCTCCGTACGATTTCCTTCTGTTCCCCGAGGTGAAAATTAAGTTGAAGGGAAAATATTTGACACAACAGATGATATTCAACAACAATCGTAAGTAGTAATGAACACCCTGACTAAAAAGACTTTCAGTGAATGCATTCAGTTGGCGGTAGTGGCCCTGGAATCGGAGTCTGAGCTCCAGAGGGGGACACTATGAAAGTGACTGTGGCGAATAAAAATCTTGTACGATATTATTGTATTTATACACTCCTGGAAATTGAAATAAGAACACCGTGAATTCATTGTCCCAGGAAGGAGGAAAGGGAAACTTTATTGACACATTCCTGGGGTCAGATGCATCACATGACCACACTGACAGAACCACAGGCACATAGACACAGGCAACAGAGCATGCACAATGTCGGCACTAGTACAGTGTATATCCACCTTTCGCAGCAATGCAGGCTGCTATTCGCCCATGGAGACGATCGTAGAGATGCTGGATGTAGTCCTGTGGAACGGCTTGCCATGCCATTTCCACCTGGCGCCTCAGTTGGACCAGCGTTCGTGCTGGACGTGCAGACCGCGTGAGACGACGCTTCATCCAGTCCCAAACATGCTCAATGGGGGACAGATCCGGAGATCTTGCTGGCCAGGGTAGTTGACTTACACCTTCTAGAGCACGTTGGGTGGCACGGGATACATGCGGACGTGCATTGTCCTGTTGGAACAGCAAGTTCCCTTGCCGGTCTAGGAATGGTAGAACGATGGGTTCGATGACGGTTTGGATGTACCGTGCACTATTCAGTGTCCCCTCGACGATCACCAGTGGTGTACGGCCAGTGTAGGAGATCGCTCCCCACACCATGATGCCGGGTGTTGGCCCTGTGTGCCTCGGTCGTATGCAGTCCTGATTGTGGCGCTCACCTGCACGGCGCCAAACACGCATACGACCATCATTGGCACCAAGGCAGAAGCAACTCTCATCGCTGAAGACGACACGTCTCCATTCGTCCCTCCATTCACGCCTGTCGCGACACCACTGAAGGCGGGCTGCACGATGTTGGGGCGTGAGCGGAAGACGGCCTAACGGTGTGCGGGACCGTAGCCCAGCTTCATGGAGACGGTTGCGAATGGTCCTCGCCGATACCCCAGGAGCAACAGTGTCCCTAATTTGCTGGGAAGTGGCGGTGCGGTCCCCTACGGCACTGCGTAGGATCCTACGGTCTTGGCGTGCATCCGTGCGTCGCTGCGGTCCGGTCCCAGGTCGACGGGCACGTGCACCTTCCGCCGACCACTGGCGACAACATCGATGTACTGTGGAGAACTCACGCCCTACGTGTTGAGCAATTCGGCGGTACGTCCACCCGGCCTCCCGCATGTTGACTATACGCCCTCGCTCAAAGTCCGTCAACTACACATACGGTTCACGTCCACGCTGTCGCGGCATGCTACCAGTGTTAAAGACTGCGATGGAGCTCCGTATGCCACGGCAAACTGGCTGACACTGACGGCGGCGGTGCACAAATGCTGCGCAGCTAGCGCCATTCGACGGCCAACACCGCGGTTCCTGGTGTGTCCGCTGTGCCGTGCGTGTGATCATTGCTTGTACAGCCCTCTCGCAGTGTCCGGAGCAAGTATGGTGGGTCTGACACACCGGTGTCAATGTGTTCTTTTTTCAATTTCCAGGAGTGTAGATTTGGGGAAATTTTGGATAGCACTTTGTATTTAAGTATCCTAAAGTTATTAACGAAGCGTTATGCAAAAGGAACATTATTATAATAATTTTGAGCTTTCTCAATTGTAGATATATGGTACTGCTGGAAAAAAAACCAAGAAAATACGAGGGTTGCGCAGAAAGTAAAGCACTGCATTTTTTTTTTCTCAACCGGAAAGTTGGAGGAAGGAGGAAGTTATTGTCTGTTCTACGAGATTATGGAATAGGAGGCAAACTTTTGCAAGTAATTAACGGTCTTTACATGGATAGTCAGGCAGCAGTTAGAGTTGACGGTAAATTGAGTTCATGGTTCAGAGTAGTTTCAGGGGTAAGACAAGGCTGCAACCTGTCTCCACTGTTGTTCATATTATTTATGGATCATATGTTGAAAACAATAGACTGACTGGGTGAGATTAAGATACGTGAACACAAAATAAGCAGTTTTGCATATGCCGATGACTTAGTTATGATGGCAGATTCGATTGAAAGTTTGCAAAGTAATATTTCAGAGCTAGATCAGAAATGTAAGGACTATGGTATGAAGATTAGCATCTCCAAAACGATAGTAATGTCAGTGGGAAAGAAATATAAACGGATTGAGTGCCAAATAGGAGGAACAAAGTTAGAACAGGTGGACGGTTTCAAGTACTTAGGATGCATATTCTCACAGGATGGCAACATAGTGAAAGAACTGGAAGCGAGGTGTAGCAAAGCTAATGCAGTGAGCGCTCAGCTACGATCTGCTCTCTTCTGCAAGAAGGAAGTCAGTACCAAGACTAAGTTATCTGTGCACCGCTCAATCTTTCGACCAATTTTGTTGTATGGGAGCGAAAGCTGGGTGGATTCAGGCTACCTTATCAACAAGGTTGAGGTTATGGATATGAAAGTAGCTAGGATGATTGCAGGTACTAGTAGATGGGAACAATGGCAGGAGGGTGTCCACAATGAGGAATTCAAAGAAAAACTGGGAATGAACTCTATAGATGCAGCAGTCAGGGCGAACAGGCTTAGATGGTGGGGTCATGTTACACGCATGGGAGAAGCAAGGCTACCCAATAGACTCATGGGTTCAGCAGTAGAGGGTAGGAGGAGTCGGGGTAGACCAAGGAGAAGGTACCTGTATTCGGTTAAGAATTATTTTGAAGTAATAGGTTTAACATCAGAAGAGGCACCAATGTTAGCACTGAATAGGGGACCATGGAGGAATTTTATAAGGGGGGCTATGCTCCAGACTGAACGCTGAAAGGCATAATCGGTCTTAAATGATGATGATGATGATGATGATGAACCGGAAACAATGCTACGAATGTGAAACGTTACATATGTATTATTTGAAGTCTCCTAAGTGACAGCGCCAGGTTTCCGTCACTTCCGACAGATAGGACAGTTTTGAAAGGCGTCTGTAGGTGATGTACTTTACAAACGACGTGTCGTCATTGAATTTCCCACTGGAGAGAAAGAAACTGTGGGGACTACTCACAAACGCTTGTGCAAAGTCTGTGGAGCATCTGATGTCGACAGAAGTACAGTTAGTCGCTGGGCACGGAGGGTGAGGTCGTCAGAAGGCGCTTCGGCGGAGCTCCACGATTTGCAGCGGTCGGGCAGACCATCTGCGGCTGTCACACCTGACATGCTGCAGCGAGCTGATGTCGTCATTCTAGAGGACAGACGCACTACGACGCTGCAGTTCGCGCTGCATCTGTCATATTAGATTAGATTAGATTAGATTAATACTAGTTCCATGGATCATGAATACGATATTTCGTAATGATGTGGAACGTGTTAAATTTTCCAATACATGACATAATTAAGTTAATTTAACAACATACTTAAGTTAATATAACAACTTTTTCATTTTTTTGTGTTTTTTTATTTTTATTTTTTATTTTTTTTATTAATATCTAAAAATTCCTCTATGGAGTAGAAGGAGTTGTCATTCAGAAATTCTTTTAATTTCTTTTTAAATACTTGTTGGTTATCTGTCAGACTTTTGATACTATTTGGTAAGTGACCAAAGACTTTAGTGCCAGTATAATTCACCCGTTTCTGTGCCAAAGTTAGATTCAATCTTGGATAGTGAAGATCATCCTTTCTCCTAGTATTGTAGTTATGCACACTGCTATTACTTTTGAATTGGTTTTGGTTGTTAATAACAAATTTCATAAGAGAGTATATATACTGAGAAGCTACTGGAATATCCCTAGATCCTTAAATAAATGTCTGCAGGATGATCTTGGGTGGACTACAGCTATTATTCTGATTACACGCTTTTGTGCAATAAATACTTTATACCTCAGTGATGATTTACCCCAAAATATGATGCCATATGAAAGCAACGAGTGAAAATAGGCGTAGTAAGCTAATTTACTAAGATGTTTATCACCAAAATTTGCAATGACCCTTATTGCATAAGTAGCTGAACTCAAACGTTTCAGCAGATCATCAATGTGTTTCTTCCAATTTAATCTCTCATCAGTGGACACACCTAAAAATTTGGAATATTCTACCTTAGCTATATGCTTCTGATTAAGGTCTATATTTATTAAAGGCGTCATACCATTCACTGTACGGAACTGTATGTACTGTGTCTTATCAAAATTCAGTGAGAGTCCGTTTACAAGGAACCACTTAGTAATTTTCTGAAAGACAGTATTGACAATTTCATCAGTTAATTCTTGTTTGCAAATCAGCAAAGGAAGTGTGGAACCAGTTATCCACAATCTTGGATACTCAACAGTGCAAGATGGGACCTGCGAAGTCTAACGGTAGATCACAAATCGCACAGAAGAAACATTCGTCCTTATTTGTTGCAACGTTTTGAAGCTGAGGTGGCGGCCTTCTCGTCCGGATTGTGACAGGTGATGAAACCTGGGGGCACCATTTTGAGCTGACGCCATTCCCATTCCCCACAAAAGAAAAAATTCAAAGGAACTGCTTCCACCGGTAAGGTCACGATCACTGCCTTCTGGGACTGTGAAGGTGTGATTCTCATTGGTGTGATGCCAAGAGGCGGTACCATTAATTCAGAAGCATATGTCAAGACATGAACAAAACTCAAGCATGCGGTGACTTCGGCGAAACAGCAATCCAGGAAATGTTTTGCTGCAACGCTCGGCCCCATTCTAGTCAGAGAATTGCTGAACACATTTCAAAACAGGGTTGGACAGTGTTGCCCCATCCACCCTACAGCCCTGACCTAGTCCCCTCGGACTTCCAATTGTTTCGGCCATAAAGGATGCCATTCGTGGAAGACATTTTGAGGATGAGGAGGAGGTGATTTAGACACTGAAGCACTGGCTCCGCCACCAGGACAAGGATTGCTACCGACAGGACACGCCCGTCCTTATTTCGTGCTGGAAGAAGACCATAGAACAGGATGGGGATTACGTGGAAAAATAGTGTGTGTAGAGAAAACACCATTCTTAAGGGTGTGTAATTCTCATTATGTTTAATAATGAATTGCTGAAAGAAAATGCGATGCATTACTTTCTGAGCAATCCACATAAATAAATACGATAGATTAAATCAATGAAAATACACAAATACATACACAAATGGGATATTAATGGTTATTTCTTCAATAACTATTTGCCACAAAATAATAAAAACGTAGGGGTAAACAAACAATGTAGAGAAGTTTATAGCTGGAGGGTCCTGGAAAGAACAGCGTGAGTCAAAGTTTTATGACAAATGAATTTTTGTCTTGAGATATTTAACATTATATGACTGGCTCTGCTTTTCAGCTATAGTGTACTGCTACGAGAATACCAGAAAATTGTTGATAACCCTGACCGTATAGTATTGAGTGACGTATTCCCTGCGGAGCGAAAAACATTAAGATCAAGGCATTCCACACATATCACAGAGATAAGTCATACTGAAAATGAATTAATCATTATTGACGAATGGAAATACTGTTGGCAACAAAACTGCCCCCCACAATGCCTGAAACTGTCCTCCATCCAGGAGAAATCCCTTCGATTTGACCAGCCTCAGGCAATTTGGGCTATTTACAAATCTTTAACATAGTGCAGCGCTTCAGCAACCGTGAATTGTTCAGAAATTAATTCTGTTATTCTGTGACATGGCCTACGTTTGGCCCTCAAAATAATTTAATTTTTGTAAATACCATGATTTTCTTTGTTATGAAATAATTAGATTGATGATGTATTTCAACGTGTAACATATGTCCGTACGGATTAATTTATAGGTTCTGAAGAAGATACCATTATTGGCATCGAAACCTAGGTAAACTAATAAAATTTTACCTTCCAACTAAAGGCTCAATTTCTTAATTTCTGAATTTGGGCTATCCTGAGCCACATCCGAGAGGTCCATGGAAGACATGCCGACCTCTCCACAAAGTGGTGGATAACGTGGTGGAAAACGACAGACAACTGCGCATGATACATCAATACGTCCCGCACATGCCTAAAAGGGTCCTTTAGAATTTTTCCTGACAATGACAGTTGGTGTGATAAACTACTTAAATTACCTTGATATTGGCCTACCATTTTTTCATTTGTCTTTTATTATGCTGGAGAGCTGTGTCGTAATGGATACATGTAGCAGTTTAGTAACCTTAGTATTGTGATTGTAAGACTTATCACATATGTCATAAGGTAAACAAATAAATGGAGAGAAATCTATGCTTTATACTAAAAATAGTGAAATGGTTTATGTGCAGTGATACACATGAATAAAAATTCATGACTCAGTGTTATGCTTTTTTAAAGCACATAAAAATACCTTTCATTCAAAAATACTGCACTTCAGATATCCTTCAGTATTCTTCATTTTGTTCACCGTAACCACTCATATAGTGTATGAAACTCGCATAACGCTATCGAAGGAAAATTTTCAAGACAGGTGAAAATATGAAACTGTTAGGGGAAAATGGCACTTAATTACATCGAAGGTGAAAGAGACACAATTACAAGGCTTGTAGAAAATGTCTTACAGTATCGGCCATTGTCGTTTCCACGGTAACATCGCCTGTTAATTATACACTGGAAGATACTGACTGAATAATACTATAACACACAAGCATGGGAACTTATTATTTCAGCTCAGTTCATCTTGCTTATCTCATTATTTTACAGACGTCACAAATGAGATACAAAATATTCTCCTGATTCACACATCCAACACGTTCCCAGCCTCTACATTTGGCTTACAGTACCCAGTCCTGTGCAACTAACTCCAAACACATAACGCCGTTTTCAGTCTCTTCTACTGACCCATTATTTCCAATAAATTCCAGTTTCCTTCGCCTCTTTGTAACTGGCTTTCCATGGCCAGCCTTCGCTTGTTTAACAAATGGTTCAAATGGCTCTAAGCACTATGGGACGTAACTGCTGTGGTCATCAGTCCCCTAGAACTTAGAACTACTTAAACATAACTAACCTAAGGACATCACACACACCCATGCCCGATGCAGGATTCGAACCTGCGACAGTAGCGGTCGCGCGGTTCCAGACTGTAGCGCCTAGAACCGCTCGGCCACTTCGGCCGGCTTCGCTTGTTTATTTTGTCTGGGAGCACCCAATTTAAGTTCAGCATTCTTCAGCTCTCTTTCAGACTTTATTTTTTCTGCTTTTAAATTGTTCTCTTCAGTGGCGTTTCTAATATCTGATAAAGCTTCAGCTGCCTCCCTCACGGTCATTTTGTTAGACAGAATCTGGCTCACACTCATTTTCATGCACTCTTCATTCCACTTAATTTCTTCTCATTTTTTCACCATTTCAGACAGAAAAGAAGGAGAAAAAGGAAATATAATTTAGAAACTTAAATTTCATATAGGGGTACTGAACGGCAATCGGCTGGCCGGCACTGCAAGACAAAGACTTAGTATGGTATAGTCATATTGTACGCTCTTTTATAGAAATAGTCGTGAAACTTCGTTAGGTATCATTCCTTGCAAAACATAGATAACCGAGATATAGCAATGAAGTGAATCACTATCGTAAAAACGAGCACAACAGATGTCAAAACATCTTCCGTGCGCTAAGAGCTACAGCAACACCATCAAGCACGCAGGGAAGACAAAGCACTGAAGATAGGAAGAAGATGTCCGACTCCAGTGCAAGTGGATACACAAACTTGCTTCTGCTTACTGTATTCTTCTGCCATGTGGAAACGGAGAGGGAAATCACAGTAGTAACCGGTAGTGTAAGCCGTCCGATACTTCACTATTGTCCCCTATAAGAAAAATGGAAGAGAATACGTAAACCACTTGCAGTTAACATTCTTAAAGTCACAAGTTTCCAAAAAGTTTCGCAAGAGATATTCCCGAAAATAGTGTCATATCTAAGTAAAAATCAATTTCTCAAAACACCACAGTTCCGGTTTTTGAAAGCTTGTTCTAATGGCCTTTCCATTATACATTCGCTAACATTTTGTTACAGTTCTGAAACTACAAATTGTCCCTAGTTGATACATCACGTAATTTATTCAAAGCAATTGAAAGTGTGGCTCGCGATATTCGGTGAAAAAAGTTAACATTTTGTAGAATTAATGCTATTACTAATAACTGGAGTGAATCAGGAAGAATGAAGAAACTGTTTTGCTTACCGATTCAAACAATAGACCAGGAAAAAAATTGACTGTCGACAAATCATGAATGGAGTCTCACACTGTTTAATTCTTAGAACATTCTTATTGCATTGGTAAATAACGTTCCGCTTATAGTATTTTAGTTTAGTTCCTTAGCAAATTAAAGTAGTGCTGGAGAGCATTGACACCATGAATCTTTCAGGACAGTCTTTAAATCCTTAAGAGTACGAGGGGGTGGAGATCTCTTCTGAACAGCACGTTGCAAGGCATCCCAGATATGGTCAATAATATTCGTTTCTGGGGAGTTTGGTGGCCAGCGGAAGTGTTTAAACTCAGACGAGTGCCCCTGTGGCCATTCTGCAGCAGTTTTGGACGTGTGGCGTGTCGCATTTTCCTGTTGGAATTGTCAAAGTTCGTCGCAATGTACAATGGACATGAATGGGTGCATGTCACCAGACAGTATGCTTACGTACGTGTCATCTCTCAGAGTCGTATCTAGACGTATCAGGCATCCCATATCACTCCAACTGCACACGCCCCACACCAATACATAGCCTCCACAGCCTGAACAGTCCCCTGCTGAAATACAGGGTCCACGGATTCATGAGGTCGTCTCCATATCCAACACGTCCATTCGCTTGATACAATTTGAAACGAGACGACCAGGCAAATTGTTTCCAGTCACCAACAGTACAACGTCGGTGTCGATGGGCCCAGCCGAGGCGTAAAACTTCGCGTCGTGCAGTCATCAGGGGTACACGAGTGTGCTTTCGGCTCCTAAAGCCCATATCGATGATGTTTCGTTGAAGGGTTCACACGCTCACACTTGTTGACGACCCAGCATTGAAATCAGCAACAATTTGAATTTCTGTCACGTTGAACGACTCTTTTCAGTCATCGTTGGTTCCGTCCTTGCAGGATCTTTTTCCGGTCGCACCGATGTCGAAGATTTTCCGGATTCCTGATATTCCCGGTACACTAGTGAAATGTTCGAACGGGAAAATCCCCGCTTAGTCGCTCGTGCGCCGACTATAACATTACGTTCAAATTATCAACATAAAACAAAGTGTAAATTTATCGTTAATTTCTGTGAAGCATTCTACCCATCGTTATTAAAGTCCTATTTACAGTAGCATCTCTGAAAAGTGTTTTCGGCGTACTCTCTCCTCTGCATGGACCAACTGAGGGAATAATGGCATACGTAGTGGTGGGGTGTGAGCGCAACATTAACTCGAAAGATCTGAACAAGATTTGTGTTCCCCAAGCGCAAGACACTGTAATACACTTTCTCGCAAGTCAAGTACCGTTATAAGTACAGTATATCGCACCTCTCCAACGCACCTCTTCTGCTTGCGAAATAACCATACATGGCGATCTGGGTGGCCAAATGATTCTCTCGAATTGTCCAGAGAGTTCTTCAAACTAATCGCGAAAAACTGTAGCCTGATGCCATTGCGCATTTTCATCCATGAGAATTCCATCATCAGGTTCAAATCCTGCCTCGGACATGGATGTGTGTCCTTAGGTTAGTTAGGTTTAAGTAGTTGTAAGTTCTAGGGGACTGATGACCTCAGAAGTTAAGTCCCATAGTGCTAAGAGCCATTTGCACCATTTTTTTTTTTTTAATTCCATCATTGGTCGGGAACATGAAGTCCATGAATGGCTGCGAATGGTCTCCGATTAGCCGAACATAACCATTTCGAGTCAACGATCAGTTCAGTTAGGTCAGACGACCAATTCCATTTTATGTAAACACAGCCCACACCCTTAGTCTACGGAATCCCCACCAGGTTGCACAGTGCCTTGTTAACAACTTGGTCCATGGGTCCATGGGTTCGTGGGGTGTGCACCACAAATGGGTAGGCTTCGTTAATTTCGGAGTGAATAACCACGATAATTCGGTTTCTGAGAGAAGGAAGTCACCTGTGCTTCGGGAAGAGGAAACATTTGTTATGCCTGCAAGAATAATTAATACTATATCACGCGTAGTAGCCATATTTTTTACTACATTCTATTTTGCTTTTGCCCTAATCATTATATCTTTCCTCTAAAAATCATTTTGTACCATTGCGTGAGGAGTACCTGCGCGATAGATGCAAATACAGTCCTGTTTGGTCATTTGTTAGACTTCGCTATTCATCTGTCACACAGTGGCTGTGTAGGCAATGTGCACAAATAACAACAAAAAATCAGCCGAATATTTCCCTGCTAAAATTTCAGTTTAAATGCAAATATAACCAATAATCCACATGCGGGGTAAAGATAAAAAACGGAACTGGAACAAGCTGGCAACAGCGACGGCGAGAATTTCAAACAAACGCAGAGTGGGTTTGCGTACTACATTCTCTGTCAGTAGCTGCCCGTGATGACAGAGCAAATAATGACGATATGTTTCTGGATGTGCTTTGTAAAACAGCAGTTATTTAAATGAATACTAGGAGTGTAATGTTATTGAGATAATAATCATATTCGAATATGTGGCCCATTATGAAGCCATAACGCATCAGGAGAAGACATAAACTTTATTCCATCTCCTAAAGAATAAAAGAAATTGCTCTTAAACACGTCTCGACAACAGACTTGCTCCGAACGAAGTGAGGCTCGGAACGAGACACCGAACTTGTATAGAATTTTCCAAAAGACTTGAGAGGAATTCCGAGAACATCCTTTCCGCAGCAGCGCTACCGATTTAATGCTCTTACACTTTTCGTTTGTTATTACTCCCTCTGTCGCAACGTACTCCAAGGAGCAACGCTGGCCCTTTGATATCCGATCCATTGTACAGCCTCGCTTGTTTTCAGCCAGTTACCAGTCAAGCTGGTAGTGAGAGATTTCAAAATGGGTAAAACTGGTAGGGTATTATCAATTGGGATTGGAACTAACTTTATTTATGGGACAATATTGTCCACTGACCTCAAAAATTTGTGTGCGTTTGGCCATGTTTCTGTGTCCGTGTCCGTGTCTGTGTGTGTGTGTGTGTGTGTGTGTGTGTGTGACTTCGTTGAAAATGCATTTATTTTTTAATAAAACAAAATTAATAACAGACTGAGCAAGACGCCACAGTAGTTAAGGAATTGGACTGACAACTAGGGAAAAACAGAGATCAGATCTCTATACGTCTACAAACAAGCTTGGTTTACCGTGTTTACCTACATATCCTAAGGTGTATGGTTCACTTTTCTCTTAGGTCGTAGCCGGCGCCCTACATCCACCACGCACAATGTGATCCTATACTCCGTTTTTAGAGGTTTCCAGTGCTGAGGGTATGACAGCGTTTCTAGAGGTTCCAATTCTAAGAGTATGACCAACCCTCCCCCTCCCCCCACAAATCTTTCCCACCTTTAAATTCACAATATACAATTACTCGTCAACTCTCATAAACTTATCTCAGTTAAAAATATGAGGGATAGTCATTCAATTCGAATTATCATACATAAATTGTGACCATAGAACTTAATGATGGTGTTAGTACTGCTGTACATATTTACCCTACAGAAAGATACAGATGGATGTCTTGGCGATAAAAGTCTCTATATTTTGGCTGTCCAGAGAACGTTCTACCTTGAAAAGGAAATCTTTGCTATCCTGGGAAGACTAGCCCCACAATGGTTTCTTCAACCGAGGAAAGAGAAAGCAGCCACTGAGTGCCATACAACAAGAATACAACAGTGAGGCAAAATTTCACCCCCCCCCCCCCCCCCCCAGGAAGTAACATGTGTGATTTTATTCTGTACAGAATGAGCAGGGGGCGGGGGGGAGGGTTGTTCTCGTGGGGCGTAGGACAAAATAATCCTGACGTGAGACAAGATCATCCTCTTAGAAGGAAGAAGACGAAGATTTGTATTTAACATCCAGTAGGCAATGAGGGAAATAAAGACGGAGCACCGCTTGGATTAAGGAAATATGGGGAAGGAAATTGGCAGTGTACTTTCGAAGGAACTATCCCGACATTTACTTTAAGCGATTTAGTGAAACCACGGAAAAAATAAATCAGGATGGCCGGATGGCCCAAATGCCAGTCGAGTATGTTGACCTCTGCGCTACGTGATTCGGTAATCCGTTGGGAAACTTCACGTGTCGCGTCGTGTTAACCGCCTCCGCAGTCTTGTCAGGGAGTTTTGGTAGTATGCACTTGCAACGGCTTGCCCCTTGTGATAATCATCTATAAGCACCACGCCATGGCAGAACCAAAAATGGACATAAGCCGCATAGTCTTGTAGAAAGTATTGTGGCGTACAGTGTAGAACAAGCAACTGCTAACATGGATGTACGCAACATACATGTATCGTACAATATCACAAAACATTGTACCATTACTTGCAGGATCACTTGAAAATGGCAAAAGTTGCTGAAACGAGCTCGTCGTGATGTAAATATAACGGGTTAATAAAGTGCAATTGCATCGGAAGAACATGTGTAATAAGTCGTTCTTCAAACTAATGCGTGCTGCTGGCCCATCGAAACGAAAATTTTTGAATTTAATACCAAATGAAACTAAGGCGAATATCTTAAAATACAGGGTGTTTCAAAAATGACCGGTATATTTGAAACGGTAATAAAAACTAAACGAGCAGCGATAGAAATACATCGTTTGTTGCAATATGCTTGGGACAACAGTACATTTTCAGACAGACAAACTTTCGAAATTATAGTAGTTACAATTGTCAACAACAGATGGCGCTGCGGTCTGGGAAACTCTATAGTACGATGTTTTCCACATATCCACCATGCGTAGCAATAATATGGCGTAGTCTCTGAATGAAATTACCCGAAACCTTTGACAACGTGTCTGGCGGAATGGCTTCACATGCAGATGAGATGTACTGCTTCAGCTGTTCATTTGTTTCTGGATTCTGGCGGTACACTTGGTCTTTCAAGTGTCCCCACAGAAAGAAGTCACAGGGGTTCATGTCTGGCGAATAGGGAGGCGAATCCACGCCGCCTCCTGTATGTTTCGGATAGCCCAAATCAATCACACGATCATCGAAATTAAAGACGTCGGCCGTGCGATGTGGCCGGGCACCATCTTGCATAAACCACGAGGTGTTCGCAGTGTCGCCTAAGGCAGTTTGTACCGCCACAAATTCACGAAGAATGTCCAGATAGCGTGATGCAGTAATCGTTACGGATCTGAAAAATGGGCCAATGATTCCTTTGGAAGAAATGGCGGCCCAGACCAGTACTTTTTGAGGATGCAGGGACGATGGTACTGCAACATGGGGCTTTTCGGTTCACCATATGAGCCAGTTCTGTTTATTGACGAAGCCGTCCAGGTAAAAATAAGCTTCGTCAGTAAACCAAATGCTGCCCACATGCATATCGCCGTCATCAGTCCTGTACACTATATCATTAGCGAATGTCTCTCGTGCAGCAATGTTAGCGGCGCTGAGGGTTTGCCGCGTTTGAATTTTGTATGGATAAAGGTGTAAACTCTGGCGCATTAGACGATACGTGGACGTTGGCGTCATTTGGACCGCAGCTACAACATGGCGAATGGAAACCCGAGGCCGCTGTCGGATCACCTGCTGCACTAGCTGCGCGTTGCCCTCTGTGGTTGCCGTACGCGGTCGCCCTACCTTTCCAGCACGTTCATCCGTCACGTTCCCAGTCCGTTGAAATTTTTCAAACAGATCCTTTATTGTATCGCTTTTCGGTCCTTTGGTTACATTAAACCTCCGTTGAAAACTTCGTCTTGTTGCAACAACACTGTGTTCTAGGTGGTGGAATTCCAACACCAGAAAAATCCTCTGTTCTAAGGAATAAACCATGTTGTCCACAGCACAGTTGCACGTTGTGAACAGCACACGCTTACAGCAGAAAGACGACGTACAGAATGGCGCACCCACAGACTGCGTTGTCTTCTATATCTTTCACATCACTTGCAGCGCCATCTGTTGATGAAAATTGTAACTACTGTAATTTCGAAAGTTTGTCCGCCTGAAAATGTACTGTTGTCCCAAGCATATTGCAACAAACGGTGTATTTCTATCGCTGCTCGTTTAGTTTTTATTGCCGTTTCAAATATACCGGTCATTTTTGAAACACCCTGTACTTAACCTTAAAATTAAAATGTTAAAATTCACAGCGAAAAGAAGATACAACAAAATGTGCCTTGCAAGAAAAACTTAGACCAACTTACGCGTGTACAAAATACAAACTGAATCTAACCTGCTGCAATGTCTTAAAAACTCTGGAGCAAATATCTGGATGAAGCAAGAAATTATCAACAGACTGCAACAGAAAAGACAAAACCAATCAAGGACTTTATCTATCAGACAATTTTGCCACGTCTGTCGCAATCATAGTTGTAGCTGTTAGATGTTTTATGGTTGCATTGTGTAGTTGGAATTCTATGTCATATTTGAGATCTGTGCTGATCAGTTTTGTTTCAAATGTGTGAACTGTATGTTCGTGAGGCATCGTTCACATATGAAAAATCTGAAAGATTACTTGATTTCAAATTATGGCACATATTTGGTATGGGGTCGTTGCAATTCTGTTGGCCTATCAATTTTCATTTTTTGAGTAGTACGTATTTCATGGCAACACGAGGCCACTCACTGCTACACACTGCTAGTATCACTTTGGTTTTTTTTTTATCAGTCTTCTGACTGGTTTGATGCGGCCCGCTACGAATCCCTTTCCTATGGCAACCTCTTCGCCTCAGAGTAGCACTTGCAATCTACGTCTTCAGTTATTTGCTGGATGTATTCCAATCTCTGTCTTTCTCAACAGTTTTTACCCTCTACAGCTCCCTCTAGTACCACCCTGATGTCTCACCAGAAGTCCTATCATCCTGACCCTTCTCCTTGCCAGTGTTTTCCACATATTCCTTTCCTCTCCGATTCTGCGCAGAGCCTCCTCGTTACTTACCTCATCAGTCAACCCGATTTTCAACATTCGCCTATAGCACCACGCCTCAAATGCTTCGATTCTCTTCCGTCCCGTTTTTCCCACAGTCCACATTTCACTACCATACAATGATGGGCTCCAAATGTACATTCTCAGAAATTTCTTCCTCAAACCAATCCCTGTGTTTGATACTAGTAGACTACCCTTGACCTCGAATGCTCTTTTTGCCATTGCTAGTCTGCATTTGATGTCCTCCGTGCTCCGTCCGTCATTAATTATTTTGCTTCCTAGGTAGCAGAATTCCGTAATTTCATCTACTTCGTGACCATCAATCCTCATGTTTCTCGCTATTCTCGTTCCTACTACTTCTCATTACTTTCGTCTTCCTTCAATTTACTCTCAATCCATATTCTGCACTCATTATACTGTATCATTTAATTCTTCTTCACTTTCACTCAGGACTGCAATATCATCAGCGAAGCATATTATTGACATATTTTCACCTTGAACTTTAGTTCCACTCCCGAACCTTCCTTTAATTTCCATCATCGCTTCCTCGATGTACAGATTGAACAGTTGGCGGAAAATACTACATCCCTGTCTTACACACTTTTAATCCGAGGGCTTCGTTCTTGGTTGTCCAGTCTTATTATTCCCTCTTGGCTCTTGCACATATTGTATATTACCCGTATCACCCTATAGTTCACTTCTATTTTTCTCAGAAGATTGAACATCTTGCACCACTTTGCAGTGTCGGATGCTTTTTCCGGGCCGACAAATCCTATGAACATGTCTTGATTTTTCTGTAGTCTTGCTTCCACTATCAACCCACAACGTCAGAACTGCCTCTCTGGTACCTTTACCTTTTTTGAAGCCAAACTGATCGCCATCGAGCACATCCTCAATTTTCTTTTGTATTTTTCTGTATATGATGCTTGTCAGCAACTTGGATGCATCAGCTGTTAACCTGATTGTGCGATAATTCTCGCTTGTCAGCTCTTGCAGTTTCGGAATTGTGTGTATGTGATTTTTCCGAAAGTCAGGTGGTATGTCACCAGACCCACACATTCTCCACACCAACGTGAATAGTCGTTTTCCTCCCATTTCCCCCAATGATTTAAGAAATTCTGATGGAATATTATCTTTCCCTTCTGTCTTAATTGATCTCAGGTCCTCGAGAGCTCTCTTAAATTCTGATTCTAATACTGGATCCCCCATCTCTTCTAAATAGACACCTGTTTCTTCTTCTATCACATCAGACAAATCTTCACCCTCATAGAGACTTTCAATGTATTCTTTCCACCTATCCGTTCTCTCCTCTGCATTTAACGGTGGAATTCCCTTTGCACTCTAAATGTTACCACCCTTGCTTTTAATCTCACTGAAGATTGTTTTGACTTTCCTCTATGCTGAAGGTTAGATATCATTAAAGACCTGAGGCTGCTTGCCCCCCCTCCCCTCCTATTCCTATTTCATGTATCTGACAATTTCAGATATAACGTTTGAAATTATTAGGAAGAGATATTTGTTAATATGGAGTATAGATTTAAGTGTTAGGAAGTCTTTCCTAAAAGTATTTGTATGGAGTGTAGCCACGTATGGAAGTGAAACATGGATGATAAACAGTTTAGGCAAGAAGAGAAGAGAAGCTCTTAGAGTTAGGGAGAAAAGAAATTTGTGACACAACGTCTAGAAGAAGCACTGGACCTGACGGGATACCAATTCGATTCTACACAGAGCACGCGAAAGAACTTGCCCCCCTTCTAACAGCCGTGTACTGCAAATCTCTAGAGGAACGAAAGGTTCCAAATGATTGGAAAAGAGCACAGGTAGTCCCAGTCTTCAATAAGGGTCGTCGAGCAGATGCGCAAAACTATAGACCTATATCTCTGACGTCGATCTGTTGTAGAATCTTAGAACATGTTTTTTGCTCGCGTATCATGTCGTTGTTGGAAACCCAGAATCTACTCTGTAGGAATCAACATGGATTCCGGAAACAGCGATCGTGTGAGACCCAACTCGCTTTATTTGTTCATGAGTCCCAGAAAATATTAGATACAGGCTCCCAGGTAGATGCTATTTTCCTTGACTTCCGAAAGGCGTTCGATACAGTTCCGCACTGTCGCCTGATAAACAAAGTAAGAGCCTACGGAATATCAGACCAGCTGTATGGCTGGATTGAAGAATTTTTAGCAAACAGAACACAGTACGTTGTTATCAATGGAGAGACGTCTACAGACGTTAAAGTAACCTCTGGCGTGCCACAGGGGAGTTTTATGGCACCATTGCTTTTCACAATATATATAAATGACCTAGGAGATAGTGTCGGAAGTTCCATGCGGCTTTTTGCGGATGATGCTGTAGTATACAGAGAAGTTGCAGCATTAGAAAATTGTAGCGAAATGCAGGAAGATCTGCAGCGGATAGGCACTTGGTGCAGGGAGTGGCAACTGACCCTTAACATAGACAAATGTAATGTATTGCGAATACATAGAAAGAAGGATCCTTTATTGTATGATTATATGATAGCGGAACAAACACTGGTAGCAGTTACTTCTGTAAAATATCTTGGAGTATTCGTGCGGAACGATTTGAAGTGGAATGATCATATAAAATTAATTGTCGGTAAGGCGGGTACCAGGTTGAGATTCATTGGGAGAGTCCTTAGAAAATGTAGCCCATCAACAAAGGAGGTGGCTTACAAAACACTCGTTCGACCTATACTTGAGTATTGCTCATGAGTGTGGGATCCGTACCAGATCGGGTTGACGGAGAAGATAGAGAAGATCCAAAGAAGAGCGGCGCGTTTCGTCACAGGGTTATTTGGTAAACGTGATAGCGTTACGGAGATGTTTAGCAGACTGAAGTGGCAGCCTCTGCAAGAGAGGCGCTCTGCATCGCGGTGTAGCTTGCTCGTCATGTTTCGAGAGGGTGCGTTTCTGGATGAGGTATCGAATATATTGCTTCCCCCTACTTATACCTCCAGAGGAGATCACGAATGTAAAATTAGAGAGATTCGAGCGCGCACGGAGGCTTTCCGGCAGTCGTTCTTCCCGCGAACCATACGCGACTGGAACAGAAAAGGGAGGTAATGACAGTGGCACGTAAAGTGCCCTCCGCCACACACCGTTGGGTGGCTTGCGGAGTATAAATGTAGATGTAGATGTAGATGATGGGTTGGTAGAACGCATTCTGAGACACCAAGCGATCACCAATTTGGTTTCTGGAGGGAAGCGTGACGGGTAAAAATCGTAAGGGGAGACCAAGAGACGAATGCAGTGAGCAGATTCAGAAGGATGTAGGTTACAGTAGTTACTCGGAAATGAAGAGGCTTTCATAGGACAGAGTAACATGGAGAGCTGCATTAAACCAGTCTTTGGACTGAACACCACAACAACAACGATCCAGCTATTAGTGGCTCTAGGTTCGCTGAGGATGAGGAAGTCCAGGCAGGAGTACACCTACTGGTTATGTACGCCTCCCCCCCTCCCCGCCACCTCCCGCCTATCAAAAAAAAATGTTCACGTAGGATGGAGAAGCTTGTCCACCACTGGCATAAGTGCACAGAACTTGAGGGCAATTACACTGAAAAAGAAGTAAATGGTGTATTCCACGCTCGTATGAGATTCCTTAAAACAAGATCTTTATTCAATGATCCTTGTATAATTAACATAATGCCCACAATGACTCTCAATGCCGCCTGATGGCATTGGGGAAAGGTGACGCAGTAAGGAGAGTATGAGTGCCTGTTGAAAGGAAATGCCTCCGAAATTTTATGTGAAAACTCTTAAGCCATTTAAGTAAAACAAAGGTAATTAAGATTCTACGAGGGCAGTTCAATAAGTAATGCAACACATTTTTTTCTGAAACAGGGGTTGTTTTATTCAGCATTGAAATACACCAGGTTATTCCCCAATATTTTAGCTACACAACACTATTTTTCAACGTAATCTCCATTCAATGCTACGGCCTTACGCCACCTTGAAATGAGGGCCTGTATGCCTGCACGGTACCATTCCACTGGTCGATGTCGGAGCCAACGTCGTACTGCATCAATAACTTCTTCATCATCCGCGTAGTGCCTCCCACGGATTGCGTACTTCATTGGGCCAAACATATGGAAATCCGACGGTGCGAGATCGGGGCTGTAGGGTGCATGAGGAAGAACAGTCCACTGAAGTTTTGTGAGCTCCTCTCGGGTGCGAAGACTTGTGTGAGGTCTTGCGTTGTCATGAAGAAGGAGAAGTTCGTTCAGATTTTTGTGCCTACGAACACGCTGAAGTCGTTTCTTCAATTTCTGAAGAGTAGCACAATACACTTCAGAGTTGATCGTTTGACCATGGGGAAGGACATCGAACACAATAACCCCTTCAGCGTCCCAGAAGACTGTAACCACGACTTTACCGGCTGAGGGTATGGCTTTAAACTTTTTCTTGGTAGGGGAGTGGGTGTGGCGCCACTCCATTGATTGCCGTTTTGTTTCAGGTTCGAAGTGATGAACCCATGTTTCATCGCCTGTAACAATCTTTGACAAGAAATTGTCACCCTCAGCCACATGACGAGCAAGCAATTCCGCACAGATGGTTCTCCTTTGCTCTTTATGGTGTTCGGTTAGACAACGAGGGACCCAGCGGGAACAAACCTTTGAATATCCCAATTGGTGAACAATTGTGACAGCACTACCAACAGAGATGTCAAGTTGAGCACTGAGTTGTTTGATGGTGATCCGTCGATCATCTCGAACGAGTGTGTTCGCACGCTCCGCCATTGCAGGAGTCACAGCTGTGCACGGCCGGCCCGCACGCGGGAGATCAGACAGTCTTGCTTGACCTTGCGGCGATGATGACACACGCTTTGCCCAACGACTCACCGTGCTTTTGTCCACTGCCACATCACCGTAGACATTCTGCAAGCGCCTATGAATCTCTGAGATGCCCTGGTTTTCCGCCAAAAGAAACTCGATCACTGCCCGTTGTTTGCAACGCACATCCGTTACAGACGCCATTTTAACAGCTCCGTACAGCGATGCCACCTGTCGGAAGTCAATGAAACTATACGAGACGAAGCGGGAATGTTTGAAAATATCCCACAAGAAATTTACGGTTTTTTCAACCAAAATTGGCCGAGAAAAAAAAATGTGTTGCATTACTTATTGAACTGCCCTCGTACATCTTTATTCTTCAAGTCTACACATTTATTTCAGGACAGAGGTAACCTGGCGAAGAACACATTTTTCCAAACGGCAAACTCTGTTTATTGATGTTGTCTCCGCAGAACGTCTGACTTTGTTGACAGAGCCACAGCTTCAGCCCTGTTTACAGAACTTCATCAGTATCAAAGTCAAGTCCTCGAAGGTGTTCTTTAAGTTCCGGAAACAGATGAAAACAGGGTGGGGCCAAGTCGGGACTGTACGGAGAATGGTCGATGGCAGAAAACCTAACGCGTCGTACTGTGGCAGATGTCGCACCGCTCGTGTGGCCTAACTCTTCAGCACGCCGTCGTGTGTTTGCTGAGCAGACAAGAATGTTTAATAATGCTAGCGACGGTTCGTGCAGAAAATGAGGGAAGCCAATGAAACAAGCGACTTTGACAAGGAGCAAATTGTTACTGCTCGGCTGTTGGGAACGGGCACTCAGAAATGTCTACATCTACATTTATACTCCGCAAGCCACCCAACGGTGTGTGGCGGAGGGCACTTTACGTGCCACTGTCATTACCTCCATTTCCTGTTCCAGCCGTGTGCGGTTCGCGGGAAAAACGACTGTCTGAAAGCCTCCGTGCGCGCTCGAATCTCTCTAATTTTTCATTCGTGATCTCCTCTGGAGGTATAAGTAGGGGGAAGCAATATATTCGATACCTCATCCAGAAACGCAACCTCTCGAAACCTGGCGAGCAAGCTACACCGCGATGCAGAGCGCCTCTCTTGCAGAGTCTGCCACTTCAGTTTGCTAAACATCTCCGTAACGCTATCACGGTTACCAAATAACCCTGTGACGAAACTCGCCACTCTTCTTTGGCTCTTCTCTATCTTCTCCGTCAACCCGATCTGGTACGGATCCCACACTCATGAGCAATACTCAAGTATAGGTCGAACGAGTGTTTTGTAAGCCACCTCCTTTGTTGATGGGCTACATTTTCTAAGGACTCTCCCAATGAATCTCAACCTGGTACCCGCCTTACCAACAATTAATTTTATATGATCATTCCACTTCAAATCGTTCCGCACGAATACTCCAAGATATTTTACAGAAGTAACTGCTACCAGTGTTTGTTCCGCTATCATATAATCATACAATAAAGGATCCTTCTTTCTATGTATTCGCAATACATTACATTTGTCTATTTTAAGGGTCAGTTGCCACTTCCTGCACCAAGTGCCTATCCGCTACAGATCTTCCTGCATTTCGCTACAATTCTAATGCTGCAACTTCTCTGTATACTACAGCATCATCTGCGAAAAGCCGCATGGAACATCCGACACTATCTACTAGATCATTTATATACACTCCTGGAAATGGAAAACAGAACACATTGACACCGGTGTGTCAGACCCGCCATACTTGCTCCGGACACTGCGAGAGGGCTGTACAAGCAATGATCACACGCACGGCACAGCGGACACACCAGGAACCGCGGTGTTGGCCGTCGAATGGCGCTAGCTGCGCAGCATTTGTGCACCGCCGCCGTCAGTGTCAGCCAGTTTGCCGTGGCATACGGAGCTCCATCGCAGTCTTTAACACTGGTAGCATGCCGCGACAGCGTGGACGTGAACCGTATGTGCAGTTGACGGACTTTGAGCGAGGGCGTATAGTGGGCATGCGGGAGGCCGGGTGGACGTACCGCCGAATTGCTCAACACGTGGGGCGTGAGGTCTCCACAGTACATCGATGTTGTCGCCAGTGGTCGGCGGAAGGTGCACGTGCCCGTCGACCTGGGACCGGACCGCAGCGACGCACGGATGCACGCCAAAACCGTAGGACCCTACGCAGTGCCGTAGGGGACCGCACCGCCACTTCCCAGCAAATTAGGGACACTGTTGCTCCTGGGGTATCGGCGAGGACCATTCGCAACCGTCTCCATGAAGCTGGGCTACGGTCCCGCACACCGTTAGGCCGTCTTCCGCTCACGCCCCAACATCGTGCAGCCCGCCTCCAGTGGTGTCGCGACAGGCGTGAATGGAGGGACGAATGGAGACGTGTCGTCTTCAGCGATGAGAGTCGCTTCTGCCTTGGCGCCAATGATGGTCGTATGCGTGTTTGGCGCCGTGCAGGTGAGCGCCACAATCAGGACTGCATACGACCGAGGCACACAGGGCCAACACCCGGCATCATGGTGTGGGGAGCGATCTCCTACACTGGCCGTACACCACTGGTGATCGTCGAGGGGACACTGAATAGTGCACGGTACATCCAAACCGTCATCGAACCCATCGTTCTACCATTCCTAGACCGGCAAGGGAACATGCTGTTCCAACAGGACAATGCACGTCCGTATGTATCCCGTGCCACCCAACGTGCTCTAGAAGGTGTAAGTCAACTACCCTGGCCAGCAAGATCTCCGGATCTGTCCCCCATTGAGCATGTTTGGGACTGGATGAAGCGTCGTCTCACGCGGTCTGCACATCCAGCACGAACGCTGGTCCAACTGAGGCGCCAGGTGGAAATGGCATGGCAAGCCGTTCCACAGGACTACATCCAGCATCTCTACGATCGTCTCCATGGGAGAATAGCAGCCTGCATTGCTGCGAAAGGTGGATATACACTGTACTAGTGCCGACATTGTGCATGCTCTGTTGCCTGTGTCTATGTGCCTGTGGTTCTGTCAGTGTGATCATGTGATGTATCTGACCCCAGGAATGTGTCAATAAAGTTCCCCTTCCTGGGACAATGAATTCACGGTGTTCTTATTTCAATTTCCAGGAGTGTATATTGTGAAAAGCAATGGTCCCATAACACTCCCCTGTGGCACGCCAGAGGTTACTTTAACGTCTGTAGATGTCTCTCCATTGATAACAACATGCTGTGTTCTGTTGATTTGTAAACTAAGTCTATGGTAAAGGGAAAGTTAATTCAGGTGTAGTTGATCGGATATTGGTGTGCATCAGTGGAAAGTGGTTGAAGAGTGGTGAAACCACGAGTAGGCGACAAGGTGATGGACGTCCACATCTCAGAAAAAAAATGTGGATGTTACAGGTTTCCCCGCTCTGTGAGACGTAGCGCCGTATACCGATCCTGACTTGGAGGCGGTTAAGTGAGAGATGTGTCTCAGAGCTGGATAGTGACAGATGGTGACACGAGACTGGATCCGCACGAAGTTTACGTAGCAGCCGTTAAAGGACAGTATTGGATAGGGGACTGTGGTTTAGTTTCGATTGTGCCCACTAGAGTGCACTAAAGTAATAATGTTTTTCATAAACTGTTATAGTATTTTCATAAAGTATCATTATGTCTTTTTATGTATGTAAAATGCTATAAATGTGTTTTAGCAGTATGAATGATGCATGAGTGTGGTTTAAGGTTAATATGAATATAATTGTTTAACGAATTATGTAGTGGGATTTAGTGTGGGAACATTTCTAAGATGTATGGATGTGGACAAAGGGGATTTTTGTAAAATAGATTTGTAAACTAAGTTTATGGTAAAGGGAAAGTTAATTCAGGTATAAGTAACAATAGTAAATAACTTTATGCAAAAACAAAATTTCAGCATATGAGATAATTACGTCGGTAAAAAGTGCAGTCGTTAGGTTTACTATTTTGCGATTCGTTATTGATGAAAACCGCGGACTGACGCGGGAGAATGTTTTTTTGCTATTGGCTGTTGAGTGAACTGACCAATGGTAAAGCAATATTCTTCGCGCGCCTTTCTCTGCTGGTAGAGAAGACTTAGAGTATTCTAGAGAGGAGTCAGAGCCTAGCCATGAAACAGTTCGGACGTGTGTAGTAGTAGTTCCGATGGAAACGATAAGTTGCCGGATGTATCAGTGTTGTAAAGTGACGGCATAATTATTCCGATGGGTGCGTAGAAATTTCGGAATTTTTAAGTGAATGTTGTGACGAGAAAAGACATAAATTCCGCGTGGCGTATTGAGCAGGTCGGTGGCTAAAAACTGTGACTGCATTAGGTACCGACAGCCTTAATAGTTGGCGAGCATTCTCAATCAAAAACAATCCGTATTTTTGTAGCTATTACGTTGTCGGGAAATGCAACACCATAAACTTGCTAACGTGAGTGAAATGGATTGTGAGTGGCTGTGTTAAGACTAGCACGGGCTTGGCAGTGATGCTTGTTCACCTAAGTTTCAGAATATATTAATCAAGGACAAAATTTCCAACCTTTCATTTCGTGAAAAAACTTTCTCCCGAAACGCAGATTAGTGACTTTAACTGCAGCCTGGTTCACATCGAAGTACAGTAGGTTTCGCTCGGCTTCCCTACTGATGATCTGCTGAGACAATCTTCACAGGTAGGTGCAGGTGCGTCGTAAAGGGACGGAAGGAACCGCGCCGCCGCATCTGTACACAGGGATACATGGCGACCTGAGCGACAGAATACGATAACAGCTTTCGAGACACGGACTGTCAGAGAACGTCAAGAGCACCATACTTGGATGGAATCGATCAAATCGCTTCAGTGAAAGAGAAACTTACAGTACGTTTTAACTAATAGGTGATGTATAACTAATAACTGATGTACAGTGTGGTGCAAATAAATGTGGCCCGGAGAACAGAGTTCCAGATTGCAAAGGAACACAGCAGAGGAAAGGAAATAAGGTACTAACCTGATCAAAGACGAAGTTAATTGTGACCGCCATTCATCTCTTGATACTTTTGGAGCCTGGTCAGTGAGTTGCTAAAGGTAGATCGAAGCTGGACTGCTGGAATTTGCTGGAGTCTCATCCGAAATGTTCTGCTGCAGTTGTTGAAGCCTGTGAAGATTGTTGGGATACACCTAATACTTGAGGGCTGCCCATACAAACTAATCTCATACTTACAGATCAGAAGATGTGGGTGACCTGCTGGGACCGCGAGCAGAATGCCAACAACTTTGTCAGGTGTGAAGACTGTAAATGTGCTCCAAGGTTCGGCCGGCTGTATGGGCGGTTGTTCTGTCCTGTTGGACGTAACTTTAGGTCTTTTCCTTCTCCGTTAATGCTGCCGCAAATGGTATCCACTTGTCCGGGCCAATTTTATTTGGCAAACCGTGTGTATGGATTGTGCACAAATGAAGCTTTTATTAAGAACAGTAAGAAAAACTTGAACTCAACTATATGGTCCAGTTAATACAGGATAAAGGCAGTAACATAGACAGCGGGGTGCCAGTATTACCTGAAGAAGAAATTCGGTAGACAATGCGTACTGGTGAAGTAAACTTGTGGTTGACAAGATAAGAAGAGCCCTAAACATAAGCGTATTGTAATGAAAAGTACATATTACTTGAATGGTAATTTCACTGCGTGTAAAATGACTTAACGCAACTCTTGCCGGAACCGTGATATAATAATGTATGGTAATAAATTGTATATACTGACTCGAAAACGGTTTCACATCACCGCGTTAAAATTTTGTGAGCTCCAGAGTTTCCACGTTGTTTTGAGTGCTTTTATTGCATTAATGAAAAAACAGAGCACACGGTAAACGTCGGTGTACTGGAAAATTTATGTTGACAGCTTCCTGTCAAACGCGAGCGCGTCGCCAGACCGGCTAATTAATCAATGCGGCAATAGCGCGACCCGTCGGCCCTACGCTTCACAATAGTGCACGCTAAAATAATTACGCATCCGATAAGTCATTTCCGTGACCTCCAAATGATTCAGTTTTATACTAAAGAATTACCAGATGAAACGTTACAGCCTAAGGCCAGATGGTAGATTTTCCACATCGATCTGTTTGTAATTTGATAGCAATCCCACCGGACAAAAAACACTCTATACAAAACAAAACAAAAAAACGACGAACCATGAAGGAATTAAACGCATGGGACATAAATCGGCAGATGTACACTACTGGCCATTAAAATTGCTATACCAAGAAGAAATGCAGATGATAAACGGGTATTCATTGGACAATATATTATACTAGAACTGCTATATGATTACTTTTTCACGCAATTTGGGTGCATAGATCCTGAGATATCAGTAGCCACAACAACCAGCTCTGGACGTAATAACGGACTTGATACGCCTGGGCATTGAGTGAAACAGAGCTTGGATGGCGTGTACAGGGACAGCTGCCCATGCAACTTCAACACGATACCACAGTTCATCTAGAGTAGTGACTCGCGTATTGTAACGAGCCAGTTGCTCGGCCACCATTGACCAGACGTTTTCAATTGGTGAGAGACCTGGAGAATGTGCTGGCCAGGACAGGAGTCGAACATTTTCTGTATCCAGAAAGGCCCGTACAGGAATTGCAACATGCGGTCGTGCATTATCCTGCTGAAATGTAGGGTTTCGCAGGGATCAAATGAAGGGTAGAGCCACGGGTCTTAACATATTTGAAATGTAACGTCCAGTGTTCAAAGTGCTGTCAATGCGAACCAGAGGTGAGCGAGACGTGTAACCAATGGCACCTCATACCATCACGCCGGGTGATACGCCAGTATGGCGATGACGAATACACGCTTCCAATGTGTGTTCAGCGGGATGTCGCCCCATACACGGATGCGACCATCATGATGCTGTAAACAGAACCTGGAGTCATCCGAACAAATGACGTTTAGCCATTCGTGCACCCAGGTTGGTCGCTGAGTACACAATCGCAGGCGCTCCTGTCTGTGATGCAGCGTCAAGGGTAACCGCAACGACGGTCTCCCAGCTGGTAGTCCATGCTGCTGTAAACGTCGTCGAACTGTTCGTGCAGATGGTTGTTGTCTTGAAAACGTCCCCATCTGTTGACTCAGGGATCGAGACGTGGCTGCACGATCCGTTACAGCCATGCGGATAAGATGCCTGTCATCCCGACTGCTAGTGATACGAGGCCGTTGGGATCCAGCACGGCGTTCCGTATTAGCCTCCTGTATCCGCCGATTCCATATTGTGCTAACAGTCATTGGATGTGGACCAACGCGAGCAGCAGTGTTGCGATACGATAAACCGCAATCGCGATAGGTTACAATCCGACCTTTATAAAAGTCGGAAACGTGATGGTACGCATTTCTCCTCCTTACACGAGGCACCACAACAACGTTGCACTAGGCAACGCCGGTCAACTGCTGTTTGTGTATGAGAAATCGGTTGGAAACTTTCCTCATGTCAGCACGTTGTAGGTGTTGCCACCGGTGCCAACCTTGTGTGAATGCTCTGAAAATTTAACCGACAGGATTTGATATTCAAATGATTAATATCAAATCCTGTCAGTTAAATTTCGCGTCTGTAGAACGCCATCTTCGTGGTGTAGCAATTTTGATGGCCAGTAGTGTAATATACATGTACATACAAGCAAATGATCACAATTTGAGAAACATTGTATGATTTATTCAAGGGAAAGAGCTTCTCAAAATGAACAAGTCAATAACGCGTTGGTCTACCTCAGGTAGTAGTTGTCCGGCTTGGCAATGACAGGCTTGTTGGGTGCCCTCCTGAGGGATATCGTGTCAAATTTTGTCCAATTGGTACATTACATCATCGAAATCATGAGGTGCTTGGAGGGCCATTCCCATGTTACTCCAAAGGTTCTCCACTGCGGGGGAGATCCAGTGATCTTACTGGCTAAGGTACGGTTCGACAAGCACGAAAAAAAGCCGTAGAAACTCACGCCGCGTGCGACCGGACATTATCCTGCTAAAATGTAAGTCCAGATTCACTTGCTATGAAGGTCATCAAAACGGGGAGTAGAATGTAGTCGACGTGTCGCTGTACCGTAACTGCGCAACGGATGACAACCAGAGGGGTCCTGCTAAGAAAAGACACAGCACCCAGACCATCCACCACTTGTGGCTGTCGGGCCTTATGGCGGGAGACAGTGAGTCTGGCATCCCAACACTGACTGGGGCCTCTCCAGACACATCTTCAGTGAACATCAGGGCTCATTTAGAAGCAGAACTCATCACTGAAGACAATTCTAGTTCCAGGCCGAAGACGTGTCTGCAGACGCCCTGCACAGCAGTGTGATACTAACTTGACTGTTGGCCGCCGTACAGCCCGACAACCAGGAATGGTGATCCGGGGTATCATCCCAGGCTTATATACTGTAGGCAGTGGGCGCGACCACTTCTGACACAAAATGTGTAGGCGCCCCGGTGGTCCCGGTCGCCTACGGTGGAACGGATGGCCGAGCGGTGACCTCTCCAGTTGTCGGGATGCTAGGAAATGACTGTGAAGGCGTCAGAAACGCCAAAGAAACATTATTAATTCATAACAGCTTTATTCCTGCCGAGTACAATGTGGCTTGGTGACATCAACGACCTTCCCTGAGTCCTCGCTGACTCGTAGCGATGACACCAGCTCTGGGCCGCACAGTCTTGCTAGCGCAGCGCTGCGTGCTGTGACGTAGTGAAGGAATGCCCTTACTTCGGCCGCGCGTGGCTGGCGGCGCCCGGCTGGCCGGCCGGGTCGGTTGCGGACAGCAGGAGGCTCCGGGTTGGAGTCCCGGCGCTGTCGGCACGAGAGGCGTTCTCGTAGTGTACCCTGTCCCACCCCGTCTTCTTCCCTGCTTCTCCTGGTGGCTCATCCGCGGTGGACGGGCGGAACGGGCTGCAGTCCCCCAGCGTCGTCGGTTCACCCAGTTGTGACGGCGGATGCACCGGGCCTAGGCCCCGCACGATCTCGACGACGGCTCACTGATGTGGTCTGCATTGCCGGCGAACGCGATGTCTGCTAATCCTGGTTTGATGATTGACAGCGGCAGCAGAGAGGACCAGAGCTGGTACTGTCCCCTCATGTCTGTTGCTGGATGGGCCGCCCTTACTGCAACATCTCCTTAATAAAGATTAACGTGTCGATCACCGAGCTGAGCGCTACGCAGCTACCCAGTACACATCTGACTGCAAGTCTAACTGCGAGTGACCTGTTGCTATCAAAGCTGGCGTATTTAAAAGAAGGAAGCATGTCCTGACGTCATGCCCGTTTGTAATGAACGCATTCGTTCCACTTCTACTGCTGACTTACCTGTCGTACTCGCCCCAAAGGTGTTCTTGCGACAGAGTTTCTACAGCTTGTTTTCGTATTTGCTAACCCTATCTTGGCCAGCAGAGTCGTCAGATCTGTCCAAAATTGAGAAAATTTGGAGCATTATGGGCAGTTCCCTCCAACTATCTCGGGATTTAAACGACCTAACGCGCCACAATTTGGCACAATATCCCTGAGGAGGATATCCAACAACTCTGGCAATCAGTGTCAAGCTGGAATGAGATTTTCACTCTGCAGCGGAGTGTGCGCTGATATGAAACTTCCTGGCAGATTAAAACTGTGTGCAGGACCGAGAAGCGAACTCGGGACTTTTGCCTCTCGCGGGCAAGTGCTCTACCACCTGACCTACCCAAGCACGACTCACGCCCCGTCCTCACAGCTTTACTTCTGCCAGTATCTCGTCTCCTACCTTCCAAACTTTACAGAAACTCTCCTGCGAAACTTGCAGAACTAGCACTCCTGAAAGAAAGGATACTGCGGAGACATGGCTTAGCCACAGCAAGGTTCGCAGGAGAGCTTCGATAAAGTTTGGAAGGTAGGAGACGAGATACTGGCAGAAGTAAAGCTGTGAGGACGGAGCGTGAGTCGTGGTGGGGTAGCTCAGTTGGTAGAGCACTTGCCGGCGAAAGGCAAAGGTCCCGAGTTCGAGTCTCGGTCCGACACACAGTTTTAATCTGCCAGGAAGTTTCAATGTAAAGCTGAATTACTGCTGGCATAAGGGCCAGAGGTGGACCAACGCGTTATTGACTTGCTCAATTTGTACAGCTCTCTCTCTCTCTTGAATGAATCGTTCAGTTTTTCTGAAACTGTAATTATTTGTTTGTCTGTACATATCATTCAATACCTGAAAGATCACACTAATACTCTTGGGGTGGACGGTGTAGAACGGAATGGCGGTTTCTGTGACCCTCCACTGCAGACATACGCTACGATACTGAAGTGGTCTTTTCATAACAGTCGGTTGTATGGAACCAGCTCAGTGAAATGGGCCCATGTGGAGACGGAACAGAATACCAAGAAGCAGATATCGTGTTTGGACGTGCCCATGAATACACCAAAATAAAATTTTCCATTTGTTAGTGTATCTAGGCTGACTGCCCAAAATTTCTGGAAGAAATGGTGCACCACTCAAAGTTTCTCAACATGGCGTAAGAATAGTCGTCGTATAAACATAGTAATCATGTTACACACCGTATGAACACTGGTCAGTAAGACGATTGTCTTACTCATGTAACACTGTGTAAAAGCAGTGGTCGTAAAAGCATCGTAGTCACGTAACACGACGGGAGAACAGTGCTTATAAATGCTCCTTTCCGACGGGACTGGAGACGAGTATTAAGCCTGAAAATCGATTTCGGAATCGGCAGAAATTTCTGTTTCCAGTGAATTTTGGTCCGTCTTAAATTGTTTCTGAGCGAAAGCTGTGAAGCGAACAGCATGCTACCCTTCATTTGAAGTCGAATACACTGCAAAAGACCTTTTACTTAAAGAAACATAAATCTGAAAGTCTTCAACGGACCAGCAACTGGCTAGTCGCTGACTGAAGTCGTGCAGTGTGACCCTTCGACTCGTGACTTTGCCTCTTTTCATATTATGTAGATGGTCTAGCGTACAACGCCTTAACGAGGAGTTTAGCTCGTTGTGTGTCGAATATGTTGTTCTCACTGGAAGTGGTTCTGTCTTGATTTGAGGCTGTTTCCATATCATGTCTTGGGCCCAGTCCTTCAGGCTACCATGAACATGAACCAATGGCCAAGTGCACCAACCTCCGTCAAAACGCTAGATAACCAGGTCCTGTAAACACAGTTAAAAGTACGAGGGTAATCCGAAAAGTAAGGTCTCCTATTTTTTTTATAAGTACATAGACCTGTTTATTTCTACAATGGTTTACATTATCTTACAGCTTGAACAATGAGCTATTTTTCGACACAATCTTCATTTCTGTCGATGCATTTTTGTAGACGCTGCGGTAGTTTTTGTATGCCCATGTCATACCAGCTCACCGCCATGCTGTTCAGAAAGTTGTGAACCTCTCCTTTCACCTCGCCGTCGGAGCTGAATCGCTAAGATCACAATTAACGCTGACTGACACGTACTGTGAGACTCTGAAAAAACTCAAACGGGCAATTCAGAACTGGGGAAGAGGAACGTTGAGCAAGGGCGCACACATTCTCCATGACAACGCTCGCCCACACATCGCTCGGCAAAACCGTTGCTCTCCTGCAACAGTTTCAGTGGAACACAATCACCCACCCACCGCATAGTCCTGACTTGGCGCCCGGTGACTATGTAAGGGATGCATGATCCCACGAACATAGATGCTAGTATCCGACGCCCAGGTCGATAGTAGACAGGAGTCGATTGTCGAGAACTGCAGGAGGCAGTGAGACTAGTGTTGAGGGCAATAGTAGAATGGGAGAGTGTCGAGTGAGAAGTACTGCGGGAAAGACGGGCAAGAATGGTGGTCGAGTGAGTTGTAAACGGTAAAATTCACCGGAGTATGACAAGTGAGCACGTCCCCCTGATCGTCGTGGGGTTGGCCCTCACTAATACCGATTCGCGAGTGATATGAAACAGAAAGTGACAAGTGCCGAATTACGTGTTTCGCGTCAACCGCGTCGGCCAGCAACAACCATTGCTTGCAGCGAGGATTGTTGTGAATGTTAACCATCAGCATTGCGTGTGACGAAGTACTGAAAATCAACAACCAATAAAAAGCTATAACTGTGATTAGACGTGTAAGGCTAAGGTAGCAACTGCCTCAGCATTTGTGTGTTAGTAGGAAATGTATATCAGTTTGTACATCGCAACCTCTGTGGTCCTTAATAATAGACAAACTTTCTATCATTTCCACTATTTCGTGCGGTAGCGTTCTCGCTTCCCACGCCCGGGTTCGATTCCCGGCGGGGTCAGGGAATTTCTCTGCCTCGTGATGGCTGGGTGTTGTGTGCTGTCCTTAGGTTAGTTAGGTTTAAGTAGTTCTAAGTTTTAGGGGACTGATGACCATAGATGTTAAGTCCCATAGTGCTCAGAGCCATTTAGCCATTTCCACTATTCAGTTGCAAAACAGCCGCTCTCGGTTGAAATATCCCCGAAACCACAGCAGAAAAACCGATATCCTTTCATCCATTAAGCACACGGTCATATAATTATAATAATTAACTGTTTGGCGTCTACGATAAATTACACAAAACCCAATAAGGAGTTTTAAACGGGGGTGTTTCAACTATCACCTGTTCCCTAGGTTAAAAGAACATTTGGCCGGAAAGCGATTCAGCTCCGACGACGAGGTGAAAGAAGAGCTTCGTAACTTTCTGAAAAGCATGGCGGCGAGCTGGTATGACATGGGGATACAAAAACAGCCACAGCGTCTACAAAAATTGCATCGGCAGAAGTGGTGATAATGTCGTAAAATAGCTACATGTTCAAGCTGTAAACTGATGTGAGTCATTGTAGAAATAAACAGGTCTATGTACTTATAAAAAAATAGGAGACTTTACTTTTGTGATTACCCTCGTAAATGGTGTTTAAAATGTCTATGCAGTGCACCAACGTTAATAACCAGTCAGCAAACCGTCGTCAGTCAACCGTGCATTAGACCAGGGCTAATATTTTGTATTTCAGTGGAAGGCACCCTGGATATTCAAAAATGTTAATGAATTTGCACATGGCTGTCCATACACAGCGATTCAGCTGCCCCTACCGCAGGGCTCTATGCGTGATTACCTGTAAATACCACATTAATGCAATAAATACTCAAAGTTATGTCCATCAACCTCAGTGCTTTTGGCAATACGTGTAACGACATTCCTCTCAACAGCGAGTAGTTCGCCTTCCGTAATGTCCGCACATGCATTGACAATGCGCTGACGCATGTTGTCAGGCGTTGTCGGTGGATCACGATAGCAAATATTCTTCAACTTTCCTCACAGATAGGAATCCGGGGACGTCAGATCCGGTGAACGTGCGGGCCATGGTATGGTTCTTCGACGACCAATCCACCTGTCATGAAATATGCTATTCAATACCGCTTCAACCGCACGCGAGCTATGTGCCGGACATCCATCATGTTGGAAATACATCGCCATTTCGTCATGCAGTGAAACATCTTGTAGTAACATCGGCAGAACATTACGTAGTAAATCAGCATACATTCTACCATTTAGATTGCCATCGATAAAACTGGGGCTAATTATCCTTCCTCCCATAATGCAGCACCATACATTAACCCGCCAAGGTCGCTGATGTTCCACTTGTCGCAGCCATCGTGGATTTTCCGTTGCCCAATAGTGCATATTATGCCGGTTTACGTTACCGCTGTTGGTGAATGACGCTTCGTCGCTAAATAGAACGCCTACAAAAAATCTGTCATCGTCCCGTAATTTCTCTTGTGCCCAGTGGCAGAACTGTACACGACATTCAAAGTCGTCTCCATGCAATTCCTGGTGCATAGAAATATGGTACGGGTGCAGTCGATGTTGATATAGCATTCTCAACACCGACGTTTTTGAGATTCCCGATTCTCGTGCAATTTGTCTGCTACTGATGTGCGGATTAGCCGCGACAGCAGCTAAAACACCTACTTGGGCATCATCATTTGTTGCAGGTCGTGGTTGACGTTTCACATGCGGCTGGACACTTCGTGTTTCCTTAAATAACGTAACTATCCGGCGAACGGGGATGATGTCGTCCAGGATACCGAGCAGTATACATAACACACGCCCGTTGGGCATTTTGACCACAATAGCCATACATCAACACGATATCGACCTTTTCCGCAATTTGTAAACGTTCCATTTTAACACTGGTAATGTATCACGAAGCAAATACCGTCCGCACTGGCGGAGTGTTACGTGATACCACGTACTTATACGTTTGTGACTATTACAGCGCCATCCATCCCAAAGCGAAAAAAGTGCTCCAACTAAAACATTCATATTTCTTGACGTACTACACTAATATGTAATAAAAAAAGGGGGGTTCCTATTTTTAAAAAACTCTGTTGATATCCGTTTGACCCATGGCAGCGCCATCCATCTAGCGAGCCAACCATAGTGCCATCTGGTTTCCCCCTTTAAGCTAGACGAGTTTCGTTCTTTGTAGTTTTTCCGTTTGATGCTTATTTCGTGAGATATTTGGCCCGGTCAAAAAAAAAAATGGTTCAAATGGCTCTGAGCACTATGGGACTCAACTGCTGAGGTCATAAGTCCCCTAGATCGTAGAACTACTCAAACACAACTAACCTAAGGACAACATACACATCCGTGCCCGAGGCAGGATTCGAACCTGCGACCGTAGCGGTCGCGCGGTTCCAGACTGTAGCGCCTAGAACCGCCGGCCACTCTGGCCGGCTTTGGCCCTGTCACTATCAATGGACCACCCTGTATATTGTACACACAAATCTAGTTTTCATTGTAAACAAAAATGCTTAATTACTGATATTTTATAAAAGTCTGTCAATCAAGACTGCATGATTAAAAAACTACGAATCTTTTCCACCTTTCTGTAATTTTACACTTCATGTAAATGCTCATACATTTACCTTTGTTTAAAAATTTTAATATTCCTGGAATCGAATATATACGCCGACGCAGCGAGCAAGCATGCTATCAGAGAGCTACAATGCTCGACAAAAGGAATATACCTATTTTATTACATTAATTATGGCCAGAAAACTTATAAGTCGATTTTCTCGAAAATTATTGACAGTTGCGTGTAACCGCTTTGGAGAGGTGTATTTGAGCCTTGAAAGTTTCGTACCATAAAGTAAAAAAATTACGTAAGTTCGATTGTCGTGTGCTCTCATTGTTAGAGAAGAACAGTCGATGTGATCACATGTGGAAGCACAGTTCATTATACTGCTAATGATGTTGATTTATGAATTGATCAACTTTCTAGGTTGCTTTTAGTTATTGTGTACGGTGTACAATGCCTTTAGTCTGTCTCAGTACATCGAAAAGTGCCGTTGTCTTAAAACAATACGCTTATAAACCCCGTTCATCTCACGGAAACCGGGCGTGAGCCACAGTCAGATTTAACACGGCCAGATTTAACCACGATCAGTTCCCTAGTTTAACTTTGATCGAGCTCAGTTCTCCAAAATTTTCCACTGAAAAGGGTTAAATCCCGATTTTAGCGCGACTAACTTTTAATCGAGGTTGGTGGATTCGGCCTCAGTACGTTTATTTGAGCAGTCTCGGTGACATTAAAGTTGCTGCGGAAACCCCCAACATGACAACAACAGCGATTACATTGCTGTAGGCATACCTTCTAATCTGATTAATATTCAAGCATTCTATCGCATTTCGACTGCCGTGTTAAGTCGGCCGATCTGAATCCCATCTCTCATTTGACGAAGAGTCCAGCACACTATCGTACCTCGACTGTCCCCTTAAAACAACCGATCTTATTCAAACAGAAAGCCGGCCGCGGTGGTCTAGCGGTTCTGGCGCTGCAGTCCGGAACCGCAGGACTGCTACGGTCGCAGGTTCGAATCCTGCCTCGGGCATGGGTGTGTTTGATGTCCTTAGGTTAGTTAGGTTTAAGTAGTTCTAAGTTCTAGGGGACTTATGACCTAAGATGTTGAGTCCCATAGTGCTCAGAGCCATATGAACCATTTTTTTCAAACAGAAAATGTCTGCAAATGTTGGAAACAGCGACTCGAAAGTAGGAATCAACATTTTTGCAGTCTGGTTGTTCTCGGGGATTTAATCACCTTTCAGTGGCTTTGGCTCGATGTGACATGGGGTAAGGGCGGAGCTTTCTTAATCATGGGGCTACGTGGATAGAAACAAGAAAATATTCTACTGCGCAGCCCGTGTGTACAGATCGGACGCTATTATGTTACAGAATTTTTTTCTAGACAAGTCGCGCACAACCTGCAAGAAGAGGTCTCCAAATATATCTAACCCAGACTGCAAACATGCAGAAGGAAATAAAAGAAGTGAGACAGTATTGCTTACAAAAATCCGCCATCCTACATTAAATCAGTTTCAAATAAGATCTAGTGTTGGAATACACGAAAGCTACTCACAAATCTTTCCACTACCAGTTGCATAGGATCCATCAGATCTGTTAACAGAACAACTAGCGACAACTGTTTCAAAATTGAGCAACTCCTTATACACTCCTGGAAATGGCAAAAAGAACACATTGACACCGGTGTGTCAGACCCACCATACTTGCTCCGGACACTGCGAGAGGGCTGTACAAGCAATGATCACACGCACGGCACAGCGGACACACCAGGAACCGCGGTGTTGGCCGTCGAATGGCGCTAGGCGCAACATTTGTGCACCGCCGCCGTCAGTGTCAGCCAGTTTGCCGTGGCATACGGAGCTCCATCGCAGTCTTTAACACTGGTAGCATGCCGCGACAGCGTGGACGTGAACCGTATGTGCAGTTGACGGACTTTGAGCGAGGGCGTATAGTGGGCATGCGGGAGGCCGGGTGGACGTACCGCCGAATTGCTCAACACGTGGGGCGTGAGGTCTCCACAGTACATCGATGTTGTCGCCAGTGGTCAGCGGAAGGTGCACGTGCCCGTCGAACTGGGACCGGACCGCAGCGACGCACGGATGCACGCCAAGACCGTAGGATCCTACGCAGTGCCGTAGGGGACCGCACCGCCACTTCCCAGCAAATTAGGGACACTGTTGCTCCTGGGGTATCGGCGAGGACCATTCGCAACCGTCTCCATGAAGCTGGGCTACGGTCCCGCACACCGTTAGGCCGTCTTCCTCTCACGCCCCAACATCGTGCAGCCCGCCTCCAGTGGTGTCGCGACAGGCGTGAATGGAGGGACGAATGGAGACGTGTCGTCTTCAGCGATGAGAGTCGCTTCTGCCTTGGTGCCAATGATGGTCGTATGCGTGTTTGGCGCCGTGCAGGTGAGCGCCACAATCAGGGCTGCATACGACCGAGGCACACAGGGCCAACACCCGGCATCATGGTGTGGGGAGCGATCTCCTACACTGGCCGTACACCACTGGTGATCGTCGAGGGGACACTGAATAGTGCACGGTACATCCAAACCGTCATCGAACCCATCGTTCTACCGTTCCTAGACCGGCAAGGGAACTTGCTGTTCCAACAGGACAATGCACGTCCGCATGTATCCCGTGCCACCCAACGTGCTCTAGAAGGTGTAAGTCAACTACCCTGGCCAGCAAGATCTCCGGATCTGTCCCCCATTGAGCATGTTTGGGACTGGATGAAGCGTCGTCTCACGCGGTCTGCACGTCCAGCACGAACGCTGGTCCAACTGAGGCGCCAGGTGGAAATGGCATGGCAAGCCGTTCCACAGGACTACATCCAGCATCTCTACGATCGTCTCCATGGGAGAATAGCAGCCTGCATTGCTGCGAAAGGTGGATATACACTGAACTAGTGCCGACATTGTGCATGCTCTGTTGCCTGTGTCTATGTGCCTGTGGTTCTGTCAGTGTGATCATGTGATGTATCTGACCCCAGGAATGTGTCAATAAAGTTTCCCCTTCCTGGGACAATGAATTCACGGTGTTCTTATTTCAATTTCCAGGAGTGTATTTTAAAAATAATAGGGCAATGGGACTATGTGAATCGGCCTTCGTGGGGCTTTCTGAATCGGAATACACGTATCAAAAAAAGTTTTCCATCTCCCTGGTTTCCAGAAATTCTGAAGATGGACGTTGACTGTGGATATCGTATCACAGACACAGTTCCTTTGACTGTTCAGAGATGTCACTAAACCCGCCCAAAATGTAAACAACCATGCATGAGCAGCGCCTATTAGCAGTTCCAGTCATTCCACCAGGAAGAAGGTACACGGCTCGTGTTGTTTCTAGTTCAACCATGCCTAGACGGTCAACACCGAGGTTCGATGGCGTCCGCATTGTTACTCTGTGCCAGGAAAGCCTCTCAACAAGGGAATTGTCCAGACGTCTCAGAGTGAACCAAAGCGATGTTGTTCGGACATGGAGGAGATACAGAGAGACAGGAACTGTCGATGACATGCCACACTCTGGCCGCTCAAGGGCTACTACTGCAGTGGATGACCGCTAGCTACGGATTATGGCTCGGAGGAACCGACAGCAAAGCCCCCATGCTTTTCGTGCAGCCACAGGATGTCGTGTTACGACTCAAACAGTGTGCAATAGGCTGCATGATGCGCAACTTCACTTCCGACGTCCATGGCGAGGTCCATCTTTGCAACCACGACACCATGCAGCGCGGTACAGATGGGACCAGCAACATGCCGAATGGACCGCTCAGGACTGGCATCACGTTCTCTTCACCGATGAGTTTCGCATATGTCTTCAAACAATCGTCAGACACATGTTTGGAGGCAGCCCGGTCAGGCTGAATGCCTTAGACACACTGTCCAGCGAGTACAGCTAAGTGGGGGTTCCCTGCTTTTTTTGGGTTGGCATTATGTGGGGCCGACGTACGCCGCTGGTGGTCATGGAGGCGTCGTAACGGCTGTACGATATGTGAATGCCGTCTTCCGACCGACAGTGCAACCATATCGGTAGGATATCGGCGAGGTATTTGTCTTCTTGGAAGACAATTTGGGCCCCCATCGTGCACATCTTTTGAATGACTTCCTTCAGGATAACGACATCGCTCGAATAGAATAACCAGCATGTTCTCCAGTCATGAACCCTATCGAACATGCTTGGGATAGATTGAGAAGGACTGTTTACGAAAGACGTGAGCCACAAACCACTCTGAGGGATTTACTCCGAATCGCCGTTGAGGAGTGGGACAATTCGGACCAACAGTGCTTTGATGAACATGTGGAAAGTATGCTACGACGAATACAGGCATGCATCAATGCAACAGGACATGCTACTAGGTATTAGAGGTACCGGTGTGTACAGAAATCTGGACCACCACCTCTGAAGGCCTCACTGTATGATGGTACAACATACAATGTGTGGTTTTCATGAGCAGTAAAAAGGACGGAAATGATGTTTATGTTGATCTCTATTCCAATTTTGTGTACAGGTTCCGAAACTCTCGAGACCGAGGTGATGCAAAGTTTTTTTGTATGTGTGTATAATATGTATTATTTCTTCTTTACTGAAGTATTCGTGTAAGCTCATTATTATAACTTAAACGGTAATTCATTCGTGTTATGATTTAGGCTATAGTAATTACCATGAGATATTAATTTAGTAATTATTAAAAGTATTTTTTATTTTTCGCTTTTTTCAGATGGTAAGAAGATATAAACGAAACCTTTCAGGTTTACAATGGCCAGAAGACTCGATGCCAAGCGCTATAACCAGTGTTTTACAAGGGCGTGCAAGCATCTACGCACCATAGACGGGTTCAAAAAATTCGTTTCCTTCGAGGAGTGGAAGACAATAGAACGCATCACGTGATCACTCAGAGAAGAAGAAAAATGGGTCATACGACTGTGTTACCAGCAGAACAAGAAAAAAGATTTGGTCCAAAGACTGAAGATTTGGTGTAAGTGTGGTTTTGGACATACCTCATCAGTGACATTGTGGATCCATTTGAAGAAGATACGAAGGGTGGCTGCTAAGGATTAGTTCCTTTGTTTCATGAAACGACATACGGAAGATATTTCATGAAGGAAGCCTGAGGCACTTTCTAAAGGTCGAGCCACGGGATCAATTGAGCAAACAGTTACAAAATTTTACAGTGTTTTGAAAAGTGTCTTACATGAATTTAATTTGCAAAATAAACCTCAGAACATATATAATGTGACCGAAAACGGGATACCCATGAAATTGACAGGTTTGGAGGGGGGGAAATGTGACAGTCGTTGTTGCCTGTAATGCCACTGGGACATACACTCCTGGAGATTGAAATAAGAACACCGTGAATTCATCGTCCCAGGAAGGGGAAACTTTATTGACACATTCCTGGGGTCAGATACATCACATGATCACACTGACAGAACCACAGGCACATAGACACAGGCAACAGAGCATGCACAATGTCGGCGCTAGTACAGTGTATATCCACCTTTCGCAGCAATGCAGGCTGCTATTCTCCCATGGAGACGATCGTAGAGATGCTGGATGTAGTCCTGTGGAACGGCTTGCCATGCCATTTCCACCTGGCGCCTCAGTTGGACCAGCGTTCGTGCTGGACGTGCAGACCGCGTGAGACGACGCTTCATCCAGTCCCAAACATGCTCAATGGGGGACAGATCCGGAGATCTTGCTGGCCAGGGTAGTTGACTTACACCTTCTAGAGCACGTTGGGTGGCACGGGATACATGCGGACGTGCATTGTCCTGTTGGAACAGCAAGTTCCCTTGCCGGTCTAGGAATGGTAGAACGATGGGTTCGATGACGGTTTGGATGTACCGTGCACTATTCAGTGTCCCCTCGACGATCACCAGTGGTGTACGGCCAGTGTAGGAGATCGCTCCCCACACCATGATGCCGGGTGTTGTCCCTGTGTGCCTCGGTCGTATGCAGTCCTGATTGTGGCGCTCACCTGCACGGCGCCAAACACGCATACGACCATCATTGGCACCAAGGCAGAAGCGACTCTCATCGCTGAAGACGACACGTCTCCATTCGTCCCTCCATTCACGCCTGTCGCGACACCACTGGAGGCGGGCTGCACGATGTTGGGGCGTGAGCGGAAGACGGCCTAACGGTGTGCGGGACCGTAGCCCAGCTTCATGGAGACGGTTGCGAATGGTCCTCGCCGATACCCCAGGAGCAACAGTGTCCCTAATTTGCTGGGAAGTGGCGGTGCGGTCCCCTACGGCACTGCGTAGGATCCTACGGTCTTGGCGTGCATCCGTGCGTCGCTGCGGCCCGGTCCCAGGTCGACGGGCACGTGCACCTTCCGCCGACCACTGGCGACAACATCGATGTACTGTGGAGACCTCACGCCCCACGTGTTGAGCAATTCGGCGGTACGTCCACCCGGCCTCCCGCATGCCCACTATACGCCCTCGCTCAAAGTCCGTCAACTGCACATACGGTTCACGTCCACGCTGTCGCGGCATGCTACCAGTGTTAAAGACTGCGATGGAGCTCCGTATGCCACGGCAAACTGGCTGACACTGACGGCGGCGGTGCACAAATGCTGCGCAGCTAGCGCCATTCGACGGCCAACACCGCGGTTCCTGGTGTGTCCGCTGTGCCGTGCGTGTGATCATTGCTTGTACAGTCCTCTCGCAGTGTCCGGAGCAAGTATGGTGGGTCTGACACACCGGTGTCAATGTGTTCTTTTTTCCATTTCCAGGAGTGTATATTCCACAGTTCATCATCTTCAAAGGCAAACTAATACGAGAAGAATAATAGCTAGGAACCCCTCCAGATATTCAAGTGTCTAAGACAGATTCGGGCTAAATACACGACAATTTGAGTCTGAGTTGACTCCAACACGTCAACAATCACCGTTCACAGGGCAGATGTCTTTCACTTTTGGACGGTCGCAGTTCATAAGACAGTTCTCTCAAATGCCTGGAATGCTGTGTGAAGAATATCACTGAACTGGTGTGTCTGCCACCGCACAACACGCACATTCTACAGCCGCTTGACAGAACTGTTTTGAAGCCTTTAATGTGTGTTAACAACGAGAATCAAATTCATTTATACGCAATAATCTTTGAGCCTCCATTACAAAATTCGTTTCTGGTAAAATTTTCGACGTCACCTGAAGGTGTGGAGCTATTTTAGGTAATACTGTGATGGGATTTGAGTGTACGGGAATTTTCCCCTTCAGTTCCAACAAATACCATCACACAAATGCCTTCCTTTGCCTACATTCCTCAGCGATGATTTCCGTTGGGTTACCACCGATTCAAGCCCTGTAACTCCTTCTAACCCTCCAAGACATTCGGAAGGTCAAACATCATCTTCATCACTTTCTTCTGTTTTGCTAACACCAACAACAAAAACTACCACAACTACACGTGCGACAGCTTTCTGTCTGACTTCATCCGTTCAACTCAGTCTTACGAGAGGGAAACTCTGACTTAATCCGTTCAACTCAGTCTTACGAGAGGGAAACCCCCAAAGGAAGAAGACCAAGCGTTACAGAAATGCGCTGGATGTTCATGAGAGACCTTCAAATGAAGAAAATGATTCATCTTCAACATCACTGTGAAATGTAGCGTCTTGTACCGCTCCTGTCTAGAGCCTGTGTATCGAGAGAATGACTCATGCGTGCAC
Source organism: Schistocerca cancellata (assembly GCF_023864275.1). Lineage (NCBI taxonomy): Eukaryota > Metazoa > Arthropoda > Insecta > Orthoptera > Acrididae > Schistocerca > Schistocerca cancellata. The sequence continues at coordinate 1,037,770 of NW_026046765.1, read as the reverse complement.
AGTGACAGATGGTCTGAAGCGGTTTCAGTCGACTACGTAGTTTTCATTTTCATCTGCTAGAGGACAGTAATGGACGGAACTAAACAGAAAGAACTATAATGTAGTTAGGAATTTTGACCTCCAGAGTCCAGTAGTGCACAGAGACATTCAAGAAACACGGCAAGAGAATGTTTTTGTGAATTGTTCTGTTTATTTCTTGAAAGTTTATTTATGTTTTTACACTTTTGTATATGCTTTTAGTAGTGAGAATGATGTGTGAATGTGCTCTAAAGTAAATACGTAAGTCATTGTTCTACTAATGAACGCTGTACGCACTAATGTGAGAAAGTTTTACGACAGTGTGAATGCAAAGATGGAGAATTTTGAATCATACTATGTTAACTAAGTTTATGGTAAAAGGAAAACTAATTCGAGTGCAACTGAAAATAGTTAATAACGTAAAGTATAAACAAAATATCAGAATGTGAAATATTTATTTCGAGAAAAAGTACAGTTCAAAAGTGTGTTATTTGTTGATTGGTCACTCATGACAAGCGCGGAATAACGCGGGAGAATATGTTTTTCTGTTGGCCTTAAACAAAACTGACCAATCAGAACGGTGTATTCTTCGCACGTCTTTTCTTCTGGAGATATAGAATGCTTACAGCAGTTTAAAGTAGTCGGAGCCCAGCCATTCAGTGGTACGGTCGTGTGTAGTATGAGCTCCGAATGAAGTTACAATTTGCCGGTTTTGGTTGTGCCACATGTTTCAAAACTGAAGGCATTTTCCGCTTAGCTCTTTGCAAAGTACGGATTTTTAAAAGTAATTTTGTGTATGAGAAAGACAATAATTCCGCGTGGCATTTTGAGCAGATCGATGACTAAAAACTTGAGTGCATTAGACACCGATAAACTCAACAGTATGACGAGCATTTTCATTTAAGAATAATAGTAGATATATTTTGGGGGTTCTGCATCAGCGGCCGTTACGTTACGCTTACGCTTTTTCGCGTTACGTTTACGTTACGTTTACGTTAAGTGTACTTTTACGTTTTTTTTCACGTTGCGTTTACTTTTTTTCACGTAACGGCCGCTGATGCAGAACCCCCAAAATATATCTATATAATATATAAGTCGTAGATATATTTTGGGGGTACTGCATCAGCGGCCGTTACGTGAAAAAAACGTAAACGTAACGTAAACGCAACGTAAAAAAAGACGTAAAAGTAAACGTAACGAGAAAAAACGTAACCGTAACGTAACGGCCGCTGATGCAGAACCGCCAAAATATATCTACTAATAATCTGTGCTTAGAAGCTGTCCAGATTTCGGGAAATACGTTACCGTGACCTTGCCAACGTGAATGAAAGGGTCTGTGCATGATTGTGTTAAGATAAGCACGGGCTTGGCAGTGAACGTGTATATCTCATGGTTCAGCATATACCGAAGTTTTGCCAGTATGTCCACCTTTCATCCAAAATTAAGACCTTTTCCCGTTTCTTAGAATACTTACGTTGTATGCAGCCTGGTGCGAGTTGCAGTACGGTAGGTTTCTGCTCGGCTTTCCTACCGGCGATCTGCTGCAATGAGTTCACAAGTAGGTGCAGGTAAAAGGAAGAAAGAAACCGCGCCGCCGCAGCCAGAAGCTGAGTATGGGGCAGAAAACGTACCTTGTGGTTTCTGTAGCATCAAACATTACGAGCCTAGATCTGTGAAGAAAGGGGAATGAATCAGGTGTGATACGTGCAAGGTGTGGTTTCACTGAATTTGTGTGGGGGCTGTTGGTCGCAAACATTTCCACTGTGGGAAATGGGTGTAACAACTACTGGAACATTGAGGAAGTGTAACTGAAGTGTAATGTTCTATATTTTGTATAATTGTCTGACAGATGACAGTGGTTCACTTAGCCCCATTTATGTTTCAAATAGCCCAACAAATTTTTAATTTTCCCGACTATTCAGCATTCTATATTTTGTTATCTACACTTCAGAAGAGAGGTTTTTGAAGCAATATGCCTGTATTACTCAAAACTTATAATTATGACCTATTCTCCAATACAATTTAACATTTGTCATAAAATAATTGGTACCCCTTAGGAAAGCTCGCCCGGCTAGCCGCGCGGTCTGCCGCGCTGCTTCCCGAGTGGGAAGGCGTGCCGGCTCCAGCACGAACCCGCCCGGCAGATTAGTGTGGAGGTCCGGTGTGCCGACTAGAGATGGGGGATCCGCTCTTGAACTAATTCATAGAGTTGAATCTTTCAAAGGAGTGAACAATCAGTGATTCAGAAAAAAAGAACGGTAGCTCCAAACGTTTCCCACGGCAGAGAGAGAGAGAGAGAGAGAGAGAGAGAGAGAGAGAGAGAGAGATGGAGCATATCAGCAGCGCCTCTGCTGGTCAGAGCACAGTGCACGCCACACAACACAGCCAGGGCCGGCCTCTGCCCTGCTTCTACCTTGGCTGCCTGCATTGTGCAGTGCCCCATTGGATTTTGTGTTTCACATATGCCGTGCCGTCTCTGTGCGTCGTCTGCCATGTGCAGTTGTCTGGCGCAGCTTAACTTCACATCACACTCTGTCGGCGATCGTTTCAGTCGCACGTCCTGCCCTCTGGGCAGTTGATGCGAGCAACAGGACAGAGAGCCACCTAGCGGATAACATAGGAACTACTTGCAACAACCTGCTCGCAAGGGAACGGACGATTTATCTCGGAGCAGGTGAGTTCACTGCTCCCCCCACCCTCGGAACTCGCCCTCTCAACGCTCACCCCACCGTCTTGACTCTAGCCAGAGCGTTGAGCAAAGCGACTCAGGTGTCACTCTGGTCTCTGCGGTCTCAGCTCACGCAGTAATACAGCTCGCGGCTCGACCTGCTCGACTCAGCGCCTCTGCATCGGAGTTCGTCCCTACTGGATATTGTTCTTCGTAGTAATACCGCTATGTATATTACATTATTATGTTATGTATACATCAATTGTTTTTATTTTATTTTTATTTGTTTAAACTGATTAGATTAGGTTCCTGATGACTCCTCTTACTATAGGATTTTTATTATGGACACTCGAATTTACGCTTTAATTACGAGCGAACCGATAAACGTATCGCAAAATGTGATACACCAATATTTTCCTTGTTTTATTCTGCGTAAGACTATACGCAGCACTTTCGTTTTACAGTCAAATTTATATTTTTTTTTCTTATTCTGGTACGGATTTTGCGATTTTAGGCGTCTTCGGGAGGAAACGTTCACTTTAAAAATATATGGCTTGCGATGTATTTGTATGAGGTTAGTGATATTTTAATACATTATAGCCAAATATATTGTTAATGTAAATCTCAAGTTACAACATTTTCCGATCACCCAAAAAACCACGATAGTGCAAAATAAAACAATAATCAAAAACTTTGTCATATCGTGGAAATTTCAATAAACAATACAAAATTGTTACTCATTATCTGTGTTACTTCAAAATAGGATCAAATAAGATCAAAATACAGGTATAGTACTGCAATAAACCAAGTTTAAAGGGCAATGTGCCTTCCATTTATTTTCTATTGTAAATGAGTGGTGAGTCATGAAAAAGAGCTAATTCATTTCAGGGAGTGAACAGTTCTGATCCAATCTCTGAAAAGAACAGTTTTGCCCATCTCTAGTGCCGACCAGCCTGTGGATGGTTTTTAAGGAGGTTTTCCATCTGCCTTAATGAATGCAGTCTGGTTGCTTTTATTCCGCCTCAGTCACATTATGTCGGCGATTGCTGCACAAACACTCTCTCCACATACACGTACACCATCGTTACTCTACCACGCAAACATCTGGGGTTACGCTCGTCTGGTATCAGATGTTCCCGGGTGGAAAGGGCTGGGGACTGAACGTCACAGTAACCCTGGGTTCGATATGGGGTGGCGATGGGCTGGGTGGATTGCTGTGGCCTGTTGTGTGATTGTGAACCAGTGAGGGCTACAGTGGAAGGAAGCCTCTCCATCGTTTCTAGGTCCCCTGTTCAATACACAGTACACAATACACACGCCTTGGGGCCCCAAAATTCGAAATGACTCATTTACCCCCACCTTACCCTACTTGAGGTAACTTTTGGACTCTTTCTCGCCGTAGTGAAGACATCTTCAAATGGTGTAACACGGTGTTAGCCCGATGTCTCCTGGAGGCGTTAAATAATTTTTTCCGGTGTTTATTAGATCAACTTTATTTTTTCACATGCAAATAATGTCAGATGATGGAGGGAGGAAGATTTACCAATTTCAGAACCCGAAGATTACGTTGTCAAATGTTTTGTGAGAGGAATCTACCTCTAGAACACACAAATCTTCGTATGTTCGAATTAAGAAGTTGATTTCTCATGTATTTAGTCATTAAGGTCAAATAATTGGCAAGTATGGGCAATATGTAGGTATAAATTTTGAAGGGTAGATACAGGAAGCTTCACTATGTGCTGCAACTGGTGTGACTTGCAGTAAGACATGGTCATTCCTAACGTACGTGTGCGACTGCAGTCTGTGTTTGTTGGTTGATGAGTACTGTCGATCAAGCCTAATGAAAAGGCTTATCCGTTTACACAATCAACAGACTTGAGTTTTCTGTACAGACAAGGAAATGGAAACTGGTCGGATGTACACAGTTTGTGAAACTGTTTCAACGATTTAGGGAAACAAGGCACATGGTACCTCAATACAGTGGCGTAGGAGGACTTAGAAGAAGCTGTGCTTGCTTGTGTTGAAGAGCAACACCTTACATACCAGGTGGAGTAGTTCTGTCGCGGCTAGCTGTCCCAAGGATCTTAACAATTACGAGGGAATTTCGTCCACTGTCGGGGCCTTGGTCCGAGTTACGTCTTTCAGTACTCTGTCGAATTTTTCTCACGAGCTAATCATAAGTTTTATGTAATATTTCACTCAGTCAGTTGCGGGTGAAATGGATCCCCCCACACATAACGGTTTGGAAACTGAAACGGGAAAAGAAGATGCCCCGTACCACTCACAGACTGTTGGTGCTGTAGCTTCAGATGCCTCAGTATTAGCCAAATGGGTATCGTAGAGCTGTATGGTGGAGCTTCACTTTCCTGAAGGTGCGTTTGTGAAATGAAGCATGACTCCACGGAGACATAGTCAGAATACTATTGGATATGTCTTTTGAGAAGAGCCATCACACAGATTTGCTGTGGAGCTGTAGGCTAGCATACTCAGTGAATGGTTAACGGGCTTGTATCTGCTTCCCCCATGCTTAACCCCAACAGCATACCCTTTGTTTCTGAGAAAGCAGTACGCCCTAACGAGCGGCGGGCACAGTGATAACTCGCTGGAGTCCTACTCGGGAGGACTGTTGGCATTCCCATCTGGCCATCAGTATACAGGTTTTTCGTGATCTACCTAAATCGTCAAAGGCAAATTCTGGGATGTTCCTTTGAAAGGTCGCGGCCAAACCACTATCCCTTCCTTCACCAATCCCCACTTACGTTGTCTCCAATGACTTCGTTGTGGAAGAGACGTTAAACTGCAGTCTTCCTTCTTTCTGTCATTGCAGTACGTCCCACCTGATTTGCATGCACGTATGTGGTTCCAGCATCATGGAGCCTTTGCGCATTTTTCAAACATTGACGGTGAACAACTGCTGCAGACCACCCTTGAAAGAGTGATGGCAAGCTCGTTCAACTGATTTCAACTGATTTCTTTTCGTAGAGCTGTGTAAAACGATTCGTCGAGATCGAAGAGGGTATCATGGCAAGAATTCTCCCTTCCTTTGACAATTTTCGAACAACACTGGTATTATTCGGAAGATAAACAAGCACTCTGAGCAGTGATGTCAATCCTCTGTAAAAAGTTGCTGGATTGTAATTTAACAAGTCTTACAGACAATTAAAATCTAATTTGTTGCGTTAATCATACACGACATGTTCAGGAATATGTGCCTTTACAAAATATGATCCTCTTTGTGTGACCTATCGTTTCTCAATGTTTATCAATGACGACCTGAAACGTCCGACACATTTTATGTTTAAAACTCGGAATTGTGCAATACAGTAAGTTTTTCCTTTCTTTATTCTTTGCCGAAACATACATTGACACTTACGTGTCACCTTTAGTGGATCACGTTTTATATCTGTGAAATAGTACATAAAACTTATGGTTAGCTCGTGAGAAAAATTCGACAGAGTACTGAAAGACGTAACTCGGACCAAGGCCCCGACAGTGGACGAAATTCCCTCGTAATTGTTAAGATCCTTGCGGAAGCTAGCCGCGACAGGACTACTCCACCTGGTATGTAAGGTGTGACACAGACATATTCCCTCACGTATTAAGAAGAAGTAATAATTCCCATTCCAATGGAAGCAAGTGCTGACAGACGCGATTATTACCAAACCATCAGTTTAATAGAGTGTTGCTGCAAACAATGGACATGAATTACTGAAAGAAAATTGGAAAACTGGTACAAACCGAACTTAGACAATATCAGTTTGGGTTGCGGAGAAATGAAGGAAGACGCAACGCAATACTTAGAAAATAGACTAAAGAGAGGTAAACCTTCAAATACCGAGTCTGTATATTTAGAGAAAGGTTCCCTAATACTGACTGAAATACAGTCTTTGAAACTCTGAAGGTAGCAGGGATGAAATATAGAGAGCGAAAGTTATCTATAACTTGTACTGCAACTAGACTGCAGATACGAAACTCGAAGGACAATGCAAAGATTCAATAGTTGAGAAAGGAATAAGACAGGATTCTAGCTCTTCTGGATGTTATTCAATCCGCACAGTTAGCAAGCAGTAAAGGAAATGTAGGACACATTTCGCAGTGAGCAAGCAGTAAAAAAGATGTAGGACAAATTACGAAAGTGAATTACAGTTCCTTCGAAGTTCGCCGGCCTCTGTAGCCGAAAGGTTGTAGGTGCTTCAAAAATGGTTCAAATGGATCTGAGCACTATGGGACTTAACATCTGAGGTCATCAGTCCCCTAGACTTAGAACTACTTAAACCTAACTAACATAAGGACAACACACACATCCATGCCCGAGGCAGGATTCAAACCTGCGACCATAGCAGTAGCGCGGTTCTGGACTGAAGCGCCTAGGCCAGCCCTTTGTGGCCGAGCGGTTCTAGGCGCTTAGGTTTAAGTAGTTCTAAGTGCAGGGGACTGATAACTCCCATAGTGCTCAGAACCATCTGAACCGTCCTTCGAGGTTCGCTGATGCCATCGTAATTCTGTCAGAGACGCTAAGGGTCATGAATGATCAGTTTAATAAAATTAATAGTGTCTTAAATAAGAGGTAAGATGAACGTCAACAAAACTAACACAAGGGTAGTGGAGTGTGTCGAATCAAATCAAATGAGTGTGGTAGAATTTTATTAGAAAATGAGACACTCAAAAGTAGTACAGGAATGTTACTATTTAGCCAGAAAAGTACATAATTCCGACGCCATGGACTGACACTTGCAGCCTGCTGAGGACAATGCACTGATACCTTTCGTGATCAAGAATAACAGCACAACCGCGCGGCGTGACCGCGCGGTTAGACTCGCCATGTCGCGAATCGCGCAGCCCCTCCCGCGGGAGGTTCGAGTCCTACCTCGGGCATGGGTGTGTGTGTTGCCCTTAGCGTAAGTTAGTTTAAATTAGTTTAAGCAGTGTGTAAGTTTAGGGACCGATGACCTCTGCAGTCCCTTAGGAATTCACACACATTTGAATATTTATAATAGCACAACATGCAGACATGACAAGTACCAGCAGTTATGTTTGTAACGCCGGAAATGCATATCCTCCTATTTCCATCTATTGCACTGCAAATTTTTTCCTTATTTTGTTACCTGAAGATGTAACATTTCTGTGTCTTTGTATATTGTAATTGTTTTACTGTTTGTATATATATATATATGCATTTATGTCGATGTATAATTGGTTTGTTTTGTGAATATTATTTGTATTTATACGCTGGGTCTGGCCTAGGGAAATCTATACTATCGAACGAATACATCGATAGGTCGTGTGGAGAACGAAAGTTTTTAGGATCTTTGGTAGTGTTAACTCTGCCGCGTGGATCACGGGCTGAGCAGAGAGAGTCTGGCTGGGGTGGTGCAGTGGAGCAGGTGTGTCGTGTGAAGCTCCCGCGAGTTGCCGCGCTTTCGGGGTTTGGCAGCATGTAATTGCGCTCGACTTGCGACGATAGTTTCTGACACGGTGTCGCGGACGGGAAGCATTAGCTGGCGCACATCAAGAGCCCGTTTCGTCTGGTGACCGTGTCGAGAAGAAGGCGCGCCAACATCCAGCTTCTGCAACAGCGACGGCCGACAATGAGTGACTGTCGCCACCTCCTCGATCGACGGCTTCAAACCTTCAATCAACCAACAAGGAAGACTGGAAGCACGTAAAGTTTTAGAACTGTATGGCAGACCTCAGCTTTTCAAACTTTTAAAATTGTTGCATCACAAAATTACAGCAACTTAGCTTGAACCTTTGTTGCTCATTGTCCCAATTGCATTACCAAGCAGGGCTCCTTCCTTTTCTGGAACGAACCCGAGTGTCGTTGAAATTCAAACGCCAGCATCATTGATTTCACGGAAAGAAAGCTGTCTATTATTTCAAAGTTCAGTTAAGGTATTCATAGCTGGCTACAATATTTTGATTACACAAGCACAAATTAAGAGTGCGAGTTTTGCTACCATATTTTAGCTTACCTGTGACTGCAGCTCAGCTTGGTACATACTAAATTTTACTATTGTTAATTGTTCAGAATCATTTAATTCAAGTTCAAAGTTAAATCTCTTATTTCTAAATTGTGTAGATTCAAAAGGCTTTTGAAATGATTGTTGAGGTAGTCCAAGACTAACCGTATTTTACTGAACTTCGATGTGCTTCAGAAAGAAAGCTGTCTATTAACTTCAGTCACTAAATTAACTTTCGATTTTCCGGTTTTATTAATTCTTTTGCTAAATTAAGTCAGAGTGTAGCAAAATTTATTACTTCTGACAAACTTTCAGTTTTCACACTACACGTGTCAACCTTCAGTTGCCATGCTTCTAGTGCTAATTATATGTGTAATAACCTTTCTTTTTCAGTTACTATAGTAATTGTCCTTAGGACTGGCGACCGTAATTTCCCCCAAATCTCAAATATCTAATTACCGCTAGTTAATTGTTAACGTAACGTCCGCACAGTTACTTTCTTTATTAACTTTACCCCTTTTCAAAATTAATTTCCACCTGTTTCATTAGCACATTTCCTTTCATTTAGATGTAACCCTTTCCTCCCTCTTTACCGACAAATTAACTTCGGTGACCATTGCTTTTCCCAAATTTCCATTAGGTACACGCGGTTTAATTTTTCACTGTCATTAAGGTCGATAAGTGAGGGGGAGGTTACATGTTGATGCATACATTCCTTGCAGTGTTTCCAATTTTTTTCCAACCACTGTAGAACTTATCTTGAAGTTAGCATTTGGTATTATTAAACAGTTGATTATGAAAGGAAAAGGAGATACAGACTACAAACCTTTTAGAGATCTCTGGAACCACAGTCGCGATCGATGAATGTTCTAACATCGCTACAGACACCTGTCCTAATACTTTTCGTACTAGTCCTCTACCCTAAAGTATCTTAATACGAGTACAGTGAAGAAGGTAGCTGAATTAATTGTATTTAACTTGATGAAGTCTTGGTCATAGTAATCCATGTTGCTTCTTCTGATGCAAGCTGTTAAAAATAGGTTCTGGTATCAGGTTTATATTTCACAACTTCTTCAAATAATTAGTCTTAGCCATGACGTCATTTTTACCAGATGGTTTAATTTCAGATTTCGATACACTTCCTCAGTTGATAAAAATGTTCACTTATGTTAATGTTGATAAAATAAGTTACAGAGAGACCCCCAACACACATCTGCTTCCTAGGGTACCTGTAAACCAAGTGAAGCGTCTGCTAAGAGAAGTCAAAGACCTTGCGAAACCTGCAAGTTCAGGCTGGAGTTATTACGGTTTTAATTTACACACTTTTGAGACTGGTTAATAATATTATAAAAATTAATAAAATAGAAAACGTAGATGTTGTGAATAAGGTTTACAGTCGTTACTGGTATCTATTAATTAGAATATAATTTTCTTTGTTGTGAGCATAATGGTGTGCTTAATTTGACTAGGGCCCTTTTTCCACTCTGATCGTCAAACAGGTGTTTGGCAATTTTGTTTTTTCTGCAAATAATTTACATAACTTTTATGTTCAGTATCATGAATAACAAATAATAAAAGGAATTTTTGTGTGAAAAGTTTCTTGAATTAAGTCTGTTTCTGACTCCAGAATACGAAGCAATTTCCACATTTCAAATCCGGGTATTTTCCATTTCGAATAGAACTACCAAAAACCGGAAGGGGGTTTCAGTGTCTGTGTCTCCTAAGCTTTCTGGTAGGATACAAACTTCCAAAAGGCAATTTAATTTGCAGTTTACCATAATTGTTCAATTGGGACCTTTAGTCTTTTGATTTCATGTTGTTCGCTTTCGGAGACTTGGTTACATGTATTATGTTCTTCGCTCATTTCCGAATTTATGTTTTCTACATAACTGCATATTTACAGATTTGGTTGTAAGCCTATGCTAATGACAATTTTAGATCATCGTTTCATTCTTATTTAACTGATAGTCTATCTTTTTCAGATGTAATCCATGTGGAGTTCATACATATGTTATCTACCGAGCTACCGTGTGAACAGTTTAATTAATAAGACGTATATATTTCCCAATATCGTAAAGGTGGACTAGACTACTTCAGTGAATTTATCGGTGCCCTGTTCATAAGGGTACAACGTAGCAGCCTTCCCCAGTATGGAAACCACTGGCAGAACCAGGAAGAGAGTCATATGGCGTCATGAGATCCTTCTTCATGGCAATGTTATGTTCCGGCGACACGCCGCTATTAATAGATACAAGCAGAATACACAACAACAGTTTTCATCAAATAAACCGAGGCAATCTTATCTGGTACACGCCTCCCACATTATCTCCTCGCCAGCGAATATCTCTTCTCCTCTCCCGTTACATTTTCCAGCGGTCAGCCGGCGCCCGCTATAACCGCCGACAAAAATGCTTCGCTTCGGCAGCGTGCTGCAGCGAAAAACGTGGAACACACCCGAGGTGCACGCACGAGATGCTTTTTGCCTTCCCGTTGGAATTTTACGGCCGTCATCTGCGTGGTCGGTCATTAGGGAGCGAACGCTTCCCTTTCTCTGGACACGAAAACTGCGAGCCGGCCGCGGTGGTCTAGCGGTTCTGGCGCTGCAGTCCGGAACCGCGGGACTGCTATGGTCGCAGGTTCGAATCCTGCCTCGGGCATGGGTGTGTGTGATGTCCTTAGGTTAGTTAGGTTTAAGTAGTTCTAAGTTCTAGGGGACTTATGACCTAAGATGTTGAATCCCATAGTGCTCAGAGGCATTTTGAACGAAAACTGCGAGACTTTCTGAGTTGCCGCTTCAAGCGAGTTAGGAGGACCGCTGAAAACCAGCACGGAAATAGCTAAACTAAACTCGAATCAGAGTAGGAATAAATACGAATTCAAAATGTTTGGGCTGAGGAATACATTACAACGCTAAGACAAAGAGAAAGGTTAGGTTGGTTACTCCACCACTGTCTGGGGCGTCCCCAGATATGTCTTTGCTGTTCATTTTCTCACATGCAAGCTGTTAATTTTTAAAAGACAGATGACTTCCAATTCATCTTATCATAAATAAAGTTGTAGAAAAAGGGTCGCGTTACTTTATTTCTAATTCAGTCCACAGCCAAGGAGCTCAACCACCATTACATGGTTAAATTAACTACGCAAATTCTTCCAAAACTGTTCCACTAGCGATCTACGCTTCTTATGAGCTTTCATAGTGCCATAGTATAACAGTTGAGACTTCATGAAGCAGTGTGATCTTGTAGGCGTGAAGAAAAGCCTATCTAGCGGATTTAAAAGGAGCTGGAATATGGCACAAGAAAGGGTGTGTAGAGTAGGTACTTTTATATCAAATACTGTAGCAGTTGGCATTTCCGGGCATACCATTATGCAGTGCTACGTGTCAACACCTCGGCCGAAAACGTCTGACTTGGCAGCTTCTCTCGCTCCGGCAATAAACGTGAATATGGCGCCGTTTTGCCATTCATCATCTTCACCACTTTACATCTGTCACACACGATTCCAGTACTATACGCGAGTAAGAATAAAAAATCAACAGAATATTTCCCAGCTAAAATTTCTGTTTAAATGCAAATACAAGCAATAATGCATACACGCTTTGGCGGTAAAAAACGGAACGCGAGGAAATAGGGGCACCCACGGTAGAGAGCGGCAAACAAATGCAATGTAAATTAATGGGTAGCATTCTCTGATGGCAGCTGCCCGTGACGGCAGGGAGGGTAATCACAAAATATCTCTAAAGGTGAGCCGTAAAACAATTGTTCTTTAAATGAGCTGCCTGGATGGAATGCAGGGTGGGCTATAAGTCAGAACTAGACAAACACACGGCGACACAGGAAAACGAGAACAATTTTTGTAAATGTAAAATATACTGCACAAAAACGAGAAAAATACGTGTAGTGATGACACTGCAAGTGCACGTAATACAATTAGTCAACCTCTGCTGGTCATATGTAATTTACATCTTTACTGTGGCATTATGAATTTAGTATCCTGTTTTAGTATTCTGTTATTGTGTACAGACATATGAGACGAAGGGAAGGGAGAGACGTGTACTACACTCCTGGAAATTAAAATAAGAACACCGTGAATTCATTGTCCCAGGAAGGGGAAACTTTATTGACACATTCCTGGGGTCAGATACATCACATGATCACACTGACAGAACCACAGGCACATAGACACAGGCAACAGAGCATGCACAATGTCGGCACTAGTACAGTGTATATCCACCTTTCGCAGCAATGCAGGCTGCTATTCTCCCATGGAGACGATCGTAGAGATGCTGGATGTAGTCCTGTGGAACGGCTTGCCATGCCATTTCCACCTGGCGCCTCAGTTGGACCAGCGTTCGTGTTGGACGTGCAGACCGCGTGAGACGACGCTTCATCCAGTCCCAAACATGCTCAATGGGGGACAGATCCGAAGATCTTGCTGGCCAGGGTAGTTGACTTACACCTTCTAGAGCACGTTGGGTGGCACGGGATACATGCGGACGTGCATTGTCCTGTTGGAACAGCAAGTTCCCTTGCCGGTCTAGGAATGGTAGAACGATGGGTTCGATGACGGTTTGGATGTACCGTGCACTATTCAGTGTCCCCTCGACGATCACCAGTGGTGTACGGCCAGTGTAGGAGATCGCTCCCCACACCATGATGCCGGGTGTTGGCCCTGTGTGCCTCGGTCGTATGCAGTCCTGATTGTGGCGCTCACCTGCACGGCGCCGAACACGCATACGACCATCATTGGCACCAAGGCAGAAGCGACTCTCATCGCTGAAGACGACACGTCTCCATTCGTCCCTCCATTCACGCCTGTCGCGACACCACTGGAGGCGGGCTGCACGATGTTGGGGCGTGAGCGGAAGACGGCCTAACGGTGTGCGGGACCGTAGCCCAGCTTCATGGAGACGGTTGCGAATGGTCCTCGCCGATACCCCAGGAGCAACAGTGTCCCTAATTTGCTGGGAAGTGGCGGTGCGGTCCCCTACGGCACTGCGTAGGATCCTACGGTCTTGGCGTGCATCCGTGCGTCGCTGCGGTCCGGTCCCAGGTCGACGGGCACGTGCACCTTCCGCCGACCACTGGCGACAACATCGATGTACTGTGGAGACCTCACGCCCCCCTTGTGTTGAGCAATTCGGCGGTACGTCCACCCGGCCTCCCGCATGCCCACTATACGCCCTCGCTCAAAGTCCGTCAACTGCACATACGGTTCACGTCCACGCTGTCGCGGCATGCTACCAGTGTTAAAGACTGCGATGGAGCTCCGTATGCCACGGCAAACTGGCTGACACTGACGGCGGCGGTGCACAAATGCTGCGCAGCTAGCGCCATTCGACGGCCAACACCGCGGTTCCTGGTGTGTCCGCTGTGCCGTGCGTGTGATCATTGCTTGTACAGCCCTCTCGCAGTGTCCGGAGCAGGTATGGTGGGTCTGACACACCGGTGTCAATGTGTTCTTTTTTCCATTTCCAGGAGTGTAAATATCAAGATCATATGAAAGAACTATTGCGTCATGTAGGGAAATCACAGCTCCAGTTTCTCTACGGTGTGCCCAACTTATTATTACAAGTTCACGTTCACATACAAAAAGACTACTGTAAATTTACTGTAACATTAAATTTTTACGAGCAGCTTTGCTTTTATTCCTTTTCATTGAATGTGACTGATAATTTCCTTTTCGTTTGGGGCATATTGGTAATAGAAAGTCATTGTTCTCGAGAAAACGGACTGTCGCTAGCAATTAAATCTCCGCAGTTTCACACGAAATGACTTCAGAGAGTTCATTCAATGTACCGTATCTGTGGTACTTTGCCGTGTGGCTTGGTCTTTGATTCAAACAGGATGAAAAAATTATTATTTCGCTGCAGTGCTCATTCTCGCGACGCGGTTGAAATACTGAACGACACAAATGAGAGACAGATTGCGCTTCACACTTTTAAAGTACGCATGGGCTATTAAATGCAGCCGGCCGGTGAGCCCGAGCGGTTCTAGGCGCTTCAGTCTGGAACCGCGCGGCCACTACGGTCGCAGGTTCGAATCCTGCCTCGGGCGTGGATGTGTGTGATGTCTTTAGGTTAGTTAGGTTTCAGTAGTTGTAAGTTCTAGAGGACTGATGACCTCAGATGTTAAGTACCATAGTGCTCAGAGCCATTGAACCATTTTTACTAAATGCAAAACGAACACCCCCACCACTAGGAATAGTAGGGCTATCTTACTCCAACGGTACTCTTTATACAAGGGTCGTTCAGCAAGTAACGCCCCACATTTTTTTAAAAAAAAGCCATTAATATACATAGGCGAAAGTCCTTCTTGGTGCTTGTAATGGTCGCCTGGTCGTAGATATTGCTAATTGCTATAATCGCACTATTTCACTCCCATTTACGGAGTTTGTTAGCACTTGATGTTAGGTTGGCGCCATTAAAATGCATTGTGCTGTGGTAATCGCTGCTACTTGCTGGATCGCTGCTGTCTCTCGATGCTGATGCTGGCTCTAAATCTGGTTGTCTAGGGTTAAAAACATGAGGTCCCGTGTTTTTTATGTGCTTTTGATGATAAAGAACGAGCGAAACCAACAAATATGTAAACTTCAAATATTTATTACTCTGGTGGCCATCTTAATTCCACTGTCCACCAAAGACCATGACACAACACAAAGTAGTACTTTCTTTACATGTTCTTTGCATTGTTTATCCACCTAAAACAATAACATACAAACACACTCTACCAAAGTGACATTCCGACTGCCTCCCGACCGTTCTTGCTGCTTGTATTTATAACATTGTCAAAGAACTACTAAAAAGAGATATAGTTTACAAGTCACATGTACATCTGTTATCATAATTTGTGCTGAAAAGTTATTAATTTGCATCGAGTGACATAATTTAACATGTTATTAAAATGACAGACAGATTTGTTGACTTGACAGAATAATTCTTTGTTACAAAAAGGCCGTTTTTTAGAAGTTTGTCAATTGACTTCTCTAATTTGCATAAATAAGTAATTAACATGAATTATTAAGAATTACATTGGTTTTCGTCTAAAATAGGATTGATTTCGTGAATACTGAGTGAAAACGCTCCTAGTGAACAAATAGGTTTCACTGGGTGATTTTTATTTAAGGAGATCCAAAATACCTAAGTTGGCCACTATTTTTCGTACTTCATATTAATTATTTAAGATGAACTTAGTGTTTTTACATGATGACATTTGCTGTATCAGTGATCAAGTGATATAAACTTTTGTGTGGGTCAGTTAGTGAGTATAATTTAATGGGTTGACTGTTTACGCAGACATGTTATGCAATCATTGTTAACATACACAATAACTTTTCTATAATCATAAATACTCGTTAAACTGGTTGAATTCGTAGGGTATCGCATACTTCGGTAAAGTAAAGCCTTTAATATGTTCCGTTACATGCTTCACATTTGATGTTTGTGCTGTGCGCCGGTGATGTTTCGAACCATTCTGGCAGATGGAAGAGCCGTAGTACAGCGCCAAAATGGCGTCTACATACGACTCACGATACAAGCATCGTGCTGTTATTGAATTCTTGTGTGCAGAAAAAGAAATCGTGGTGAACATTGATAAACGCTTGTGTGCAGTGTATGGCGATGCTGCAGATAGGAGCCCAGTTGGGCATGGGTAAAGAAAGCTGTAGCCTCATGAAATGAAAGAACAGAGCTCCATTATCAGCCACGCTCGGGACGTCCTGTCACAGCCACTGCTCCAGACATGCTGCACCGTGCGGATGCCATTATTCGTGCCGACTGGCTCATCACAACTCGACAATTGGCTCTACATTGATCGTTCAGCATTGGAAGTGCGTCTGCAATGACCGAGACTCTCGGACATTCAAAGAGGTGCTCACGATGGGCTCCACGAATGCTCACAGCGGACCACAAGATTCAAAGAAATGCCATTTCATGTGAATTGTTTTGAGACCGATGGAGAGGCCTTTCAATGAAATTACAACGAAATCCAGGAGTTAATAAATATCAAGGGGGACAGTTGAAAATGTGTACCCCACCCGGGACTCAAACCCGGGATCTCCTGCTTGCATGGCAGATTCTTAAAGACAAACTGTTATGAATCCTAACTGACTTCTATCTTATAAGAGTCGGTTTTGGTTGTTTTAGTTAATTTTCTCTAACACTGAAAGTGTGTCAGCTACAAAGCTGAGATTTTTACACAATCTTCGTTCTAACAACAAAGGGCAATATATTGACTTTTAACTAAACTTAATAATATGTAATATAGTTTATTTAGATTCTTAGGGGCTTGAGTATTCTGTCGCTCGAACCGACACAGGTACCGCTTCCCACGGCTAGGCTAGCGACAGGTGCGAGTGAGTCATGCTAAGATACAAGCGGCTGCATATTGCCACCGCCAACGACTCGAAAACTACGAGCCCGAACTTCAAAGTAGCTTACTGCAATAAAATGTTTCACTCCTGGCCATTAAAATTGCTACACCAAGACGATAAATGGGTATTCATTGGACAAATATGATATACTAGAACTGACGTGTGATTAGATTTTCACGGAATTTGGCTGCATAGATCTTGAGAAATCAGTACCCAGAACAACCACCTCTGGCCGTAATAACGGCCTTGATACGTCTGGGCATTGAGTCAAACAGAGCTTGGATGGCGTGTACAGATACAGCTGCCCATGCAGCTTCAACACGATACCACAGTTCATCAAGAGTAGTGACTGGCGTATTGTGACGAGCCAGTTGCTCGGCCACCATTGACCAGACGTTTTCAATTGGTGAGAGATCTGGAGAATGTGCTGGCCAGGGCAGCAGTCGAACATTTTCTGTATCCAGAAAGGCCCGTACAGGACCTGCAACATGCGGTCGTGCATTATCCTGCTGAATTGTAGGCTTTCGCAGAGTCGAATGATGGGTAGAGTCACGGGTCGTAACACATCTGAAATGTGACGCCCACTGTTCAAAGAGCCGTCAATGCGAACAAGAGGTGACCGAGACGTGTAACCAATGGGTGTTACGCCAGTATGGCGATGACGAATACATGCTTCCAATGTGCGTTAACCGAGATGTCACCAAACACGGATGCGACCATCATGATGCTGTAAACAGAACCTGGACTCATCCGAAAAAATGACGTTTCGCCATTCGTGCCCCCAGGTTCGTCGTTGAGTACACCATCGCAGGCGCTCCTGTCTGTGATGCAGTGTCAAGGGTAACCGCAGCCATGGTCTCCGAGCTGATAGTCCGTGCTGCTGCAAACGTCGTCGAACTGTTCGTGCAGATGGTTGTTGTCTTGAAAACGTCGCCATCTGTTGCCTCAAGAATCGAGACGTGGCTGCACGATCCGTTACAGCCATTCGGATAAGATGCCTCTCATCTCGACTGCTAGTGGTACGAGGCCATTGGGATCCAGCACGGCGTTCCGTATTACTCACCTGAACCCACCGATTCCATATTCTGCTAACTCTCATTGGATCTCGACCAACGCGAGCAGCAATGTCGCAGTACGATAAACCGCAATCGCGATAGGCTACAATCCGACCTTTATAAAAGTCGGAAACGTGATGGTACGCATTTCTCCTCCTTACACGAGGCATCACAACAACGTTTCACCAGACAACGCCGGTCAAGTGCTGTTTGGGTATGAGAAATCGGTTGGAAACTTTCCTCATGTCAGCACCTTCTATGTGTCGCCACCGGCGCCAACCTTGTGTGAATGCTCTGAAAAGCTAATCGTTTGCATATCACAGCATGTTCTTCCTGTCGGCTAAATTTCGTGTCTGTAGCACGTCATCTTCGTGGTGTAGCAATTTTAATGGCCAGTAGTGTATTTAGTCCAATAGGGTTAAACCTAAAAATTAGACAAATCGGAAATAATTGCTACAAAAGATTTTATTGTTTTAATGGCTTCATTTGAGGCGCAGTATGACTATCCTAGGTTTTCCCCCTCTCTGGAGTTGTGGAAAAGTGGTGGGGGGTAAAAATGTACCCAAAAATGGGTATTTTTTCGGTTTTGTGATTATATCTCGTAAATGACTCACAATATGGAAAACATAGTGGAATTGAAAATAATAAATAAATAATATGTAAAAATAAATAATAAATAAAAAAACCTTCTGTAGCAATTAATTCCGATTTGAATGCCAAATCTACTGGACTAATTGCATATTGACTCATGACATTACAATGGTACAGAATCAAGGAGAACGATAAAGAATTTTAGAAACAAAAGCAGCTTATATTAAACACATTTGACATGAGCCTAGGAAAAAAAATTTACAAAACCTATAAACAGGGTATTTCCAAAGCCCTTTGAATAATTGTAATGTATCAGTCTGGATACAGAAATTATCAAAGCAGCAATGAAATATTTAAAATTGTGAGGGATTGCAAGAATTATGGCATTTCCATACAGTTATTCAAAATTGATATTAACAAATTATGTAAGCTATTTCAGAAAAATGTTTCAATGTAAAGGACATAGCAAGTGATAGGAAGACTGGATTTAATTCAGTAACACGTCAGAGAGGAAGGAAAGATGATTGTAAAACTTGTAGGGCTCTGACTGTTACCAGTACCCAGAGTAGACATTTTTATAGAATTATTAAACGTTTCTGAGAACAAGAGTTAAAATTAATGGGGACTATTGAGAATGCGGGCTTTTGAGCTGGTACATGGATAACTGATCACATTTTTGTCAATGACAGATACTTGAGAGGAAAGTGCTTGAAGCAAAGGCCTTTCATTTAATATTCTGTTCAGTGAAATGCTTTAAATTGTATTGTATTGTATGTATTGTATGTTAACTGGGGCCCCAGAAACGACGGAGAGGCTCCGTCCCCACCGCAGCTGCAGCGGTTCACAGCCCCACGACGACTACAGCAGTCCACTTCACCCCTCTTCCACCCCACACCGAACAGGGAATATCTCACACCAGACGAATGTAACCCCTATGTTTGCGTGGTAGAGTAATGGGGGTGTACGCGTACGTGGAGAACTTGCTTGCGCAGCAATCGCCGACATAGTGTGGCTGAGGCGGAATAAGGGGAACCAGCCCGCATTCGCCGAGGCAGATGGAAAACCGCCTAAAAACCATCCACAGATTGGCCAGCTCACTAGACCTTGACACAAGTCCGCCGGGCGGATTCGTGCTGGGGACCAGGCACATGAAATAACAACTTGAAAGATAGAGAGATATGAAAAGAGTCTGGAATTTCCCACCATCTGAGAAGGGTGCTTGAGTAATCACATGTTCTCTACTTATAAAGAGTTTCACCTGGATCTCTTTGTGTAGCATCAGTGACAGGCTAGAACAGGACTGGAAAACCGGTATCCCTACCTCCTACAGGAAGAGGAGAGGGAAGGAGGAATAGGAGATAGGAGGGGAGATAAGGCTGGTGCTAAGCTGGTTAATCTGTACCCACACATGTGCAGCTCCCACCACTCTCTCCTGGTGAGACCTTTTAGGATCGGTTTTTGCAGTGAGAGGTGACATGGGTTGGGTTGATTTTGGGGAAGGAGACCAGACAGCGAGGTCATCGGTCTCATCGGATTAGGGAAGGATGGGGAAGGAAGTCGGCCGTGCCCTTTCAGAGGAACCATCCCGGCATTTGCCTGGAGTGATTTAGGGAAATCACGGAAAACCTAAATCAGGATGGCCGGACGCGGGATTGAACCGTCGTCCTCCCGAATCCGAGTCCAGTGTCTAACCACTGCGCCACCTCGCTCGGTATGAGAGGTGACATGACCCTCTCTTACTTTAACAACACTGTAGTCAGATTAATATTCGCATTTTAGGCCATGATCTCGATGTTCCCTAGTACTTCATTTGCTATTTGTGGTTTATGACACTTTAACATAAGGAAATTGTAGCCAGAATGTTCAAAAATGGTTCAAATGGCTCTGAGCACTATGGGACTTAACATCTGAGGTCATCAGTCCCCCAGAACTTAGAACTACTTAAACCTAACTAACCTGAGGACATCACACACATCCCTGCCCGTGGCAGGATTCGAACCTGCGACCGTAGCGGTCGCGCGGTTCCAGACTGAAGTGCCTAGAACCGCTCGGCTACTCCAGCCGGCGCAGAATGTTCACATAACTGTATGTGCCGCCTGTAGAGAACTTGTACCCGAAGGGCCACAGTGGGGGCGACAGAGTACAGTGGGAGAGTTGCATTGCAGGCCATAAATGCTGAGTCCAGCGACCTGTCTGTGCAAGTGATTTTGGGTATCAGCACTTTGTGGATTGTACCTGAAGACGAACTTCAGCTCATGGCATTACCCTCTTTCCACTTAGTGCCAGAGTAGGAGGGCACAAAAATTTTACTTGAGCTGTGTGACAGTCCATTGTGACAGTGGCCAGCTGGCAGAAAGTGGTTGGATGAAGACAAGAGAGACTGTTGTAATCTGAGCTTATGTGCAAACAGTGGACAGGCTATAAGACTCTGAAGATTCTCGTGTTATAAGCTGGGATGATAGGGACTGGTGCACGTGTTTAGTGGAAGCAAGACTGCAACTTCCTTGATGGCAGGAAGTCGCCAGGTTTGTTTAGGGAGCGGCAAAAGCATATATTTCGTGGGCACGACTGTCTGAGAAGCTTAACAGCTTTCTCTCAGGATTTGGAAATGGTCGGCCTGGAAATATTAGATCTCTCCATAAATGAGGATCATGGTCCCATCTATGTACATAGACTTTTTTGCCCAAACATGTCTATGCCTTCCATGAGAACGAAGCCTCCTTTGTCTAATATCTTCATTTTCAGACAAGAGAGATTTTGTGTCACTGATTGGCTCCTCTAAGGATATGCAGAGCAGAGCCTTGCTCCCTCAGCGTGGGAACCTTCGTTCTGTGTCTGGATTTGCTACCAGGCCAATAGAACAATCAAGAGGGGAGACTCAATGAGTAGAAGATGACAGTTCAACTGGTCTGTACAGTGTCAAGGCGGTTTTGTTTTTGCTAATTCGGCTCCTGTACCGAGGCTTGGTGGAAAGTGCTTGCGATTCTTTGCCTGCTTCTGTTCTCTTCCGTTCCTGACATTTCGTCCAGGACTGCGCTGGACATCTTCAGAGGCGCTCCTCCGCTGAGTCTTGCTGACTGACCGGTTGGACGTCCGAGAGCGATATAAATACTGTAGGGAAGGGGGCGTGGTCAAAGTAACACGTGAAGAGCAGAGATAGTCCTTGTCAGGGATAAAACTTAACCGTCGGCTGTCGTCTTGTCAAAGATAAAACTGTCTAGCTGTCTCTACGCTGTTCATTTTTGGAACACAACCTACGACCAGCTTAGCGACAGAAGTGATGACACTTTCTGCAGGACCTGGCCGTCATTTCACACAGGACAATTCTCAAGCACGTACAGTGCAAGCTGTTACTGATTTGTTTGCCTGATGGGGCTGCTAAGTGCTATACCACCTACTGCACTCCCTGACTTACGCCCTCGTAAGTTCAACTCGATTTCTAAACTGAAGGAAACACTTCACGGCATTCGCTTAGGAACCGCTACGAATTCGTCGGGCAAGAGACCGCGCCGCTCGAACAGTCAACACAACTGGCACTGCTAAGAGTATCCTCTGGCTTCCACATCGCTGGCAATGGGCTATGCACAATGCTGGTGACTACTTTGATGGTCAGTAAAACTTTGAAACAATTATCTATTTTGTACGAGCTGTATATAAATAGTTTCCACCGTTTAAGTTCTAAACCTCGTGCATTGAAAAGAAGACGATGCACGAGTGCAGAAAACAGTGAACAATTTAACGATCGCTTTTGAAAGAAAACTCTGCATTTCAACATATACGCAACGCAGAATACCGTTGCGTATATGCTGAAAAGCAAAGGTTTCTCAGAAAAGTGGCCGTTAAATTGTTCACTGTTTTTCGCACTCATTAATCGTGTTCTTTTCTACGTATTTCTCAGGCTGTGTCTCAATTGGACAATGACTGTCAGTATAAGAAGATTGTCGGTACGGTAACTTCTCAGAGTAAGCCTACATACGGATATCTCTGAAAGACAATAAGTGATCCATATCAAATCGAAAGAAATAAGCGACCAAACAGTAAGACAACACCCACTCCAGAAGCACTATCACAGAAACTTGAAATAAAAACTGATGTCAGACAGGATGTTGACCGTCTCCAGTGCCATTAATTTGCGTATTCGAGAATGAGAGACTGAACCTCTTCTGGAGTGGATTAATGATACAAATCTGTACTGGAAGCCCAAAGAATGGTGTTTTCTTGTTACGGAGAGCAGGCCTGTTCTCACGTATTTTGTCGTCAAACTGATCGAGATAACTTCCTAAATAAGTAGCAGAAGCTATTCTTTTCATTGCAAACAAGAAGAGTGTGTTCTACTTATGACAAAAAATGTATGTAAAATTTGGGGAAGATGAAACCAATAGCTGTGACCCTTTTCTGTTCGTTTGACCACATGTAACTTCTTTTTGTTTTGTAATCCACCCAACAGTGGTTTATATGGAAAAATTACGCTCTAATACGTCACAAGATGTCGGTTGACATAAGGAAGAGTTCTTCACCAATGTGTATTACGAGTAATAACACGGCTGTGAGACACGGACTTAAAGTGAGTTCATTGTCGAAAAAATCATATAACGAGGGCATGCTCAAAAGAAATGCCATCCAATTTTTATGTTAAATTTTTTAAATAAACGGAACTTTATTAACATCCTGTGTCTTTATTCTTCATACCTGGATCAATTATTCAAAATGACAGTCACAATCGCATTATGTATTTTGCCGCCAACCGGTTTCAACCCGCGATGGGGTCATCTTCAGGGCAATTTGCACCATTTGGTCGCTCGCTGGAGTCGTCACCCTGGCTGTGCACGGTTGGTAACTATGCCGAGCACAGGCAGGGTGACGACTCCAGCGAGCGACCAAATGGTGCAAATTGCCCTGAAGATGACCCCATCGCGGGTTGAAACCGGTTGGCGGCAAAATACATAATGCGATTGTGACTGTCATTTTGAATAATTGATTATAAGTAAATTAATCGCTGTTTATCTCCATACAACTATGTTTGTAACAACAACAACGCTATACTATTGTACTTATAATAATAATTTTTTTCTTCTGAATTTCGATAAATTAGTATAATCGATGTTCTGATTTCATTTCTTTTTTGTTTCATGCAATTAAGTTAAAGAAACTGTAAACAATTTTAGATGTAAATATTAATGTTTATGTCAAATTTCAAGCAATGTTGAAATCAAAGTGAAGTGTAACTAATGTTGAAAATATTGTAAGATGTTAAAGTTGTAATTGTGCGCCTGCTCCATACGTAGGCAATGTACTGTATTAGGATATGTGGAATGCAAAACCTTTGGTGAATACCCTGTCTGTAGGGGAGCGATAAGAGGTGGATGGCAGGTGAGTGCGGGAAAATGCACACGGGCGCTGCACGGCATAACGGGCTCAGCAGTAGTAGTCGGAGTTGGGCATCGGTCTGAGCAACACGTTCTGGATCGAGGAGGCTCTCCTGGAAAACGTGATTTCGTTGAGCCTCGGATGCGCCGTTTCCGACGCCTATACAGCATGGCAATATTCGATAGGCACTAAAAGGAAAACTATTGCGACGCTATGAAGAAGTAAAGTGCCAATATTTCAAGAGCCATTGCTGTGATTGCATGTGTGCTCCGTGCCTCGCCATCTCGCCGCCTGCCGACCGCCTCATCAATACGAACAGGTTGAAACTTTTAGTACTGTATTCGTGTGGACCAGTGTTACTTTTGTTACATACTGTTCAATAACAACTTAAATTTTACCAGAACTGTCCTATCATTTAATTATCCTCACAACTAACCTAGACAGGGTCCTTTCCACATGTTGTGCAATCCGAGTGTCCCGAGATGAAGATTTAAAGTTTATGTTAGTAATAATTACCTGCAGACCTATCTATGTTAGAATGTTGTTTAAAGAACTTTGTTGTTAATGAATACATAAGTAAAGAACATAGGTCTGACAAAGTTGGAAGATAATGTTGAAATTGAATTAGTAATGAAGTTTAATTAATTTGAGACAAAAATAATGGTAGGTAAATGAGCAGGAAATAAGACAAAAAGAGTATTAATTCATATATTGGAAATCTTGTGTGCTTAATGATTTCAATAATTAAAATTTCAATACAGTGATCATAACAGTTTCAGGCCCCCCCCCAACCTCCTTTTTTTTCTTTTCTATTCATTTGAATTCTGAAGTGTACTGAACTGATTTGACCAGCAAAGTTAAAGTCAATATAAAACCTAAAATTATCAGTGTTTTACCCTTTTTTAAATTGACATTGTATGTGTGTTTCGAAAGTGCTATTTCTAGGGTAACCTATGCCCGATTTCAATCAGATCAATAGACAATACGAAGTTGTAGTAAACATTATAGTGTATTGTTGTGTATTTGTGGCTTGTCCATATTAGTACAGAAAGTGAAAATATTAGTTCAGTAGATTTTCTGGTTCTAAAATTTACCATATAATGCAGTGTTACTACGTGTGGTTATGCTTGAACGTACATCCTCTTGTACAGGGAAGAAACTCAGTTAATGCCTAATTAGGCTGGCGACCGTATTATTAACAATTGGTAGCATCTGCTGTGTTGTTTCTTGTCCATTCTAACGTGTAGTTGCACTTCAGACTTGTTTGACGTGTCATTGTTGTTACTGAGTGGGTGTTAAGTCTGATTTTGCCTCCATTCAGGTACACGCGGTCAACATATATACCAAAATCCTTTCTTATAAGGTGAAGCCCGTCAACTTACCATAGTACAGGCTTTAAAGAGTTAACGTGCGCCCGAGCGTAGTGTTACATGTTGTCTAAAAAAATTCATACCTGTATATTTATTTCTCAACGTGAACATCCTGGCGACGAAAAATTTCCGTCAACTAGACACTAGCGTATTGATATCATCACTATAAAATGTTTGACTTTATTCTCGGAGCCACAACCGCGCCTCTGCTTGCAACGCTTCATCACTGTCAAAATGAAGTCCTCGAACGTGTTTTTTAAGTTTTGGAAACAGACGAAAATGGAACGGGACTAAGTCGGATTACCAGTGACAGCCAACCCAAGTCACGGAATTGTTGGAGACATCGCAGCGCTCGTGTATGGTCTGGGATTGTCATGCTGAAGGAGAGCGTGCTGCATAGATGGACGAAGTATTCGAATGCGTGCTCACAGTTTTCGGAGGATCTCTCACGTATCGACACAGTTACATCGCATACCTTCACGTTACACGCTACTGATAGCAGCAGAGGGTTGCAACTTGCGTCGACTGAGAGATATGTACGATATGTAATACCTCAATCGATACTGAGAACAGAATAAAAAATCCGGCGGCATTACTTTTCAGCACGCTCTCGCAGATCAAACAGAAATGGTAAGATCAACGGTGGGCTACACAATCAACGCTCAGTCCGGAACCGCGCGACTGCTACGGTCGCAGGTTCGAATCCTGCCTCGGGCATGGATGTGTGTGATGTCCTTAGGTTAGTTAGGTTTAAGTAGTTCTAAGTTCTAGGGGACTGATGACCACAGATGTTAAGTTCCATAGTGCTCAGAGCCATTTGAACCATTTACACAATCAAAGACCAAAAGAAATCAGCAGATGTCAGACATACACAACAAAGGTCAGTGGCATAATGGAAAGAGTAGTCCTAAATACAATGGAAGGAAAGGATGCGAGATGTTCAAAAACAATTACTAGATTAGAACCCAATTTACGAAAAAAGACTCATGGGAAGACCACTGGACAGGTAAGGTAATGACTTGAGAAAGGCAAGTGGATTCAGCTGGCAACAGGAAGCTCAGGATCAGAAGAAATGGGAAAACCGGCGGGGATTCTATGAAGCATGCCGAGTCAGAGACCCCACATCACCAACTCGTATTTAACTGAATGGAGATAAAACAAGTACTGAGGTGAAGCCAGTTCTGACACACTTTTGATTTCAAATTGATGTGCTAATTAATTAAATTGACCAATTAAACCACCCCTCTCCTTAACCTACTGTTCTGCTGAGTGCTTTATGACCCCCTGGATGTTGATTTATGACCCCTTGGGGATAATACAACCTTCTGAGAAACCCCCACCTCTTCCCTTTTGGAAAAGGGACACTTTTTTGTCACCCCTACTCATTTCAGTTATGAGCCTGTTTTCTCCATCCTGGGAAACCCCCAGGCTCATCCCCCACTGCCTGCCACCTCCACTTCCCCTCCCCTCCCCTCTTGGAAGTTGACAGGAGGAGGACTCACTTCAGCTGCTGGAGAGGAAGGATGTAAGGTAGTGTCTTCGTTTATTTAATTTATTTATGATCGAAGGTGTTGGTTTGTCCTCCACATTCTGCTGCCCTCCAACCCCACATTCTGCCCCCCCACTCTTTGACCCCACTTCTCCTGCTCCTCGCCCCCACTTGTAAATTGGCGGAAAAAAGGCTGGATTGGAAGATACTGTGTTTATTTTTGCTGGGAAATATGCTCAGCTGACGAGATGTTGAGGAAAAGTGCATTGCCTGCAAGCATACAGCTGAGGACTGTATCCATAGTATCATACATGGCATAATAAATACACTCCTGGAAATTGAAATAAGAACACCGTGAATTCATTGTCCCAGGAAGGGGAAACTTTATTGACACATTCCTGGGGTCAGATACATCACATGATCACACTGACAGAACCACAGGCACATAGACACAGGCAACAGAGCATGCACAATGTCGGCACTAGTACAGTGTATATCCACCTTTCGCAGCAATGCAGGCTGCTATTCTCCCATGGAGACGATCGTAGAGATGCTGGATGTAGTCCTGTGGAACGGCTTGCCATGCCATTTCCACCTGGCGCCTCAGTTGGACCAGCGTTCGTGCTGGACGTGCAGACCGCGTGAGACGACGCTTCATCCAGTCCCAAACATGCTCAATGGGGGACAGATCCGGAGATCTTGCTGGCCAGGGTAGTTGACTTACACCTTCTAGAGCACGTTGGGTGGCACGGGATACATGCGGACGTGCATTGTCCTGTTGGAACAGCAAGTTCCCTTGCCGGTCTAGGAATGGTAGAACGATGGGTTCGATGACGGTTTGGATGTACCGTGCACTATTCAGTGTCCCCTCGACGATCACCAGTGGTGTATGGCCAGTGTAGGAGATCGCTCCCCACACAATGATGCCGGGTGTTGGCCCTGTGTGCCTCGGTCGTATGCAGTCCTGATTGTGGCGCTCACCTGCACGGCGCCAAACACGCATACGACCATCATTGGCACCAAGGCAGAAGCGACTCTCATCGCTGAAGACGACACGTCTCCATTCGTCCCTCCATTCACGCCTGTCGCGACACCACTGGAGGTGGGCTGCACGATGTTGGGGCGTGAGCGGAAGACGGCCTAACGGTGTGCGGGACCGTAGCCCAGCTTCATGGAGACGGTTGCGAATGGTCCTCGCCGATACCCCAGGAGCAACAGTGTCCCTAATTTGCTGGGAAGTGGCGGTGCGGTCCCCTACGGCACTGCGTAGGATCCTACGGTCTTGGCGTGCATCCGTGCGTCGTTGCGGTCCGGTCCCAGGTCGACGGGCACGTGCACCTTCCGCCGACCACTGGCGACAACATCGATGTACTGTGGAGACCTCACGCCCCACGTGTTGAGCAATTCGGCGGTACGTCCACCCGGCCTCCCGCATGCCCACTATACGCCCTCGCTCAAAGTCCGTCAACTGCACATACGGTTCACGTCCACGCTGTCGCGGCATGCTACCAGTGTTAAAGACTGCGATGGAGCTCCGTATGCCACGGCAAACTGGCTGACACTGACAGCGGCGGTGCACAAATGCTGCGCAGCTAGCGCCATTCGACGGCCAACACCGCGGTTCCTGGTGTGTCCGCTGTGCCGTGCGTGTGATCATTGCTTGTACAGCCCTCTCGCAGTGTCCGGAACAAGTATGGTGGGTCTGACACACCGGTGTCAATGTGTTCTTTTTTCCATTTCCAGGAGTGTAGTTGCAACTATTAAAGTTCCAACCCTCGTATTTCTAAGGCTGTATCTCAATTGGACAATGTTTGTCAGCATAACAAGTCTGTTGGAGTGGTAACTACCCAGAGTAAGCCTTCATGTGGATATACGCAACAGTATGCTGTTCTGAACACTGACAAGGAGAATGGACAGGATGATAGGATACCTGTTAAAAAATCTGGGAATGACTTCCACGGTACTAGAGGGAACTGTAGAAGGCAATAGCTGTAAAGGAAGACGTAGGTTGAAATACATCCAGCAAATAATTTAGTGTGTAGATTGCAGTGCTGCGATGAAGAGGTTGCCACAGCACAGGAATTCGTGGCGGGCCGCATCAAACCAGCCAGAAGAATGACGACTCAAAAGAAAACTGCTGTGCTGATATTCATGTGAGCATATAGCACATCCTTGGCCAGAGCTACCTACCTTCAGTGACACGGTTCGATACATGGTTTGTGGTAATAACTCTGGATATACGAAGTGTGTAATACTCATATTAAAGGAAATGTAGTTAAGCTGTATCTGGTCATTATATCAAACATTAGTATATCTGTGGAATGTGTAGCCCCATGTTAGAAATAGTGTGTACTGCGCGCTGTTGCTTGCTTCTGTTACACGGGTCCGATGAGCCAAATCAACGGACGCCGACTTCCTGCAACAAGGTGTGGCTTCATGGAAAGCTGGGCACGAAAAGAACGAAGCCGACGACCGCGCCATGCTGCAAGACGTCATTTGTACAGCGGCCTTTGATTATTTTGAAAAAGATATTGGGCTGTATGGTAGAAAGAAAAAAAGATGTAAAAGCTTTGTAGGATCTTAATTTATGTATCAGATGTTGCGTGGTTGTCTTCACAGCATTGAGTTTATAGCATTCAGTCGCACTTAAATGTGTGAGCAACCAGAGTTTCTTTTATTACATAGATGATACAAATTTATTATGAAGAACGAATAAAAACTGGAGACGGTATTACTAAGTATTTAAAACCTGTATTGAGAAGTCATTTGTTGCAATAGTGTTTAAGCTAGAGGCTGATCGTGTTAAATGTTATCCAGATAGTGCTGTTGAACCGAAGACATATTGTTAACTGTGAGTGTCTGAGGAAAAGGAAGTGGCCTATCTTCGAAACATGATTTTCGTTGAAGCACTTTGGGTGTTGAAGGCAGTAGTAACATCTACGATCAATTTTGGAAGGCTATTAGATGCTCTTTAAGTAATATAGAGTTTTCAAAAGTGAAGAGGTGCCATAATTTTGTACATGACGTAACGCTAATTCAGGGTTACGAGTCACATGAGTGATTAGTTACATGTGTTAATATCGCTGATTGTCTTAGGAACGAACGAAAACAACTATATGTTGAGCTGTTAAATATACGTTATTGCTTGAGATTATGAGCCGATTTATTGATCACAGTTACGCCAGTAATGCCTGTTACTTTTACTGAACAAGAATCTGCCAGGATAAAGCGACGACGGCTACATCGACCCAGTTAGTATTGGTGGAACTGTTTGCAACATTATCGTTAATTTAAGGCCTTAACAGGATAATTTTAGTAGCCGATGTGAAGACCAGTCAGCTACTAAGAGCATTAAAAGACCGAACCGGTTACACGGACAGGTCGACTGACGGAAACAATGAGAAAATACAGGATTTTTCAAAAAGGACGAACTAATTTTGGACGGTAATAAGTACGAAACATGGGACGTGGCGGCAAGGAAGCGTATATTGTTTGAATGAGCGCGGCCTAGACTTTCAGAAAATCGCCGTTAGATGTCAGTCAACGTGTCTTCTCAGTTTACAGTAGAGATGGGCAAACTGAAACACGTAATTGTTTCGAAACAAATGAAACAGTACAATGTAATGTTCCGATACGTTGTTTCGAAACAGTGAAACAGTTTGTGTTTTGTGTTCTAATAAACCTACACATTTTATCATCTTGAATGTCTACTGCATAAGCATGTCCATATAAACACAAATGAGGTGCGAGAGCGCTAATGATGTCGCAGAAAGTATGAAACTATCACTTAGGCGTCTTGGCAGTTTCGTATTTCCTGCAGCAAATGCGCTGCTTTCGTGTCGCGTGACTTTCATACTTTTCAGTTGGTTGAGGACAGCCATAGCTGAAGACAGAAGAACCACCACGAACGGAACTGGAGGTGGGGGCAAACTGCAGAAACACACATTCCGTTAGTATGGGTAATATACCCATCCTGCTAATTTCCATCTACACAAAGGGAATCATTGTGGATAATAGGCACAGTGACTATAGACTCACAAATAACGCCAAATAATTCGAATAAATAACAAAATATAACAGGAAATTTTTTTGTCTGAAGGTGTTTCTAACCGTTACTATAAATTCACCATGCTTCCCAGTCCTTCCCGTACACCATTACACCATCAGTGATTTATCAACAGATTGCTTGCAATTATACCTACATCAAATTTATGTATATGTCTAATAACTGTCACTCTACGCCTTTTTTATTCAAAATGTTGTAGGCTTACTTGCGTTTGTTAATATGATTACTGTACATGAACAGAGAAGCGTATGTTATAAAAAAGTGTAATTTAACTGAATGATTTTCACATATTTATTATTTTGTATGTGAATAGTATGCGTTGTTTTATTGTTTGGTTAGTGTTTATAAAGCAGATGTTACGCCATTTCGAAACAGCTAGAAACGAAGCTTTATTTTCGGATATCTTAAGCTTCATGCTATTGCTTGTCAAAAAGATTTCGACACTCTTGAAAGAGTTTCATGAAATGGTATGTTGTGTTTCAGTACCTGTGCCGAGCCCGAATCTCGTCCGACACAGAGTGGAATGAAACATCACTGTTTCGATACAATTGGTCCGTTACAGGCACAGGTGGACTGAAACAGCCTTATTTTGAAACAACGATACAGTTTCTGTGTCTGCCTCGAGATCGAATCTGGTCCGAGACAGGGGCGGAATGAAACACCACTGTTTCGAAACAGTGAACCACAACCGTTCCGAAACAATGAAACAGTTCCACGTATCGATACACTGTATCGAAACATAGAAACAGTGGCCAAGTCTAGTTTACAGTCGGTCAGAAATAAGATAGTGTCCGCTCAACAGAAGCCGTTTTGCTTGCTGCAGTTTGCAAAGAATTTCGTTCCAGCATGCTTTTCGTTGGCATTTTGGATTGATGCGATTGAACCCAATAACATTCGTCGTTGGTATCGTCAGTTTAAAGAGAAGATTGCTTTTGCAAAGGTAAGAGCTCAGGGCGACTTCGTAATTCTGATGACATAGTGAAAAGGACTCGGAAAATGTTTGAGGAGAGTCCGCGAATGTCAACTCGGCGCGCAATCAGTGCCTCTTGCGACTGCCTAGAGAGTGTTAAGGTGTCATTTGGTCTATATACAATACAGAGCTCTTCGTGTTGGTGATAATTGGAAACTGGTTGACTTTAACTATGCACTGCCAGAGGACATGGAAGACGAAACATT
This sequence comes from Schistocerca cancellata, assembly GCF_023864275.1. Taxonomy (NCBI): domain Eukaryota; kingdom Metazoa; phylum Arthropoda; class Insecta; order Orthoptera; family Acrididae; genus Schistocerca; species Schistocerca cancellata. The sequence continues at coordinate 1,005,640 of NW_026046765.1, read as the reverse complement.
TGTACCACGATTTTCTGTGATGGAACAACACTTCGCTATAGCGCTAAAATAAACCGACATAACGTGCGCATTTGGAGACTCCAGAACCTTCAGCACAGTACTGAGCATGAAAGAGAGACACCTGAAGTGAACCTTGCCACTTCTCGTTAAAAAGTTTACGGTCACTTCTTTGCTGAGAAAAACAGTGTCTGGAATGGGCTATCTTCTGGTGCTGCAGAACTGGATTTTTCCACAATTTCAGGAGGGATCTGATGGCTTCATTTTCCAACAGGATGGAGCTGCACCACACTGGCAAATAAACGTACGACATTTATTCAGTGACATTCTGCATCAACGCTGGTCAGGGCCCACGGGATCCGAAGACGCTGCTCTGCATTCGTGGTCTCCAAAATCGCCAGACATGACCTCATGCGATTTGTCTTTGTGGGAATACGAGGAGGAAATTGTGCTCATCTCGCTTTTACCTCGTGACACAGAAAAAGTGAAGAAGAGAATAACAGCCACGATAATTTCTGTTAACTTTTGTACAAGCAGATACATTGTGTAAAGTTTATGACGTATTTAGCTAGATGTCGTTTTGTGAACACACACAGCGTTTGTAACAGCATAGCCAAAATTTCATTATTTTGTATTTTGAAATTCATGCAATGTTTGTAGCATGTTTTTACCAATAAGTATAGAGTTTTGAAATCAGGTCATTCTTTTCTAACACCCTGCACTCTCTCTCTCTCTCTCTCTACACGTCGATGCGCCGCAGTGAGCTTTGGATGTTAAATACCACTTCATATATTGATATCATCAAGATGAGCGATAATCGTCGATTGACGTAAGACACTGTTGATGTTTTGACTGATAACTGCTGAATAATTGAATACATTGTTTGTGTTATTCAGTTCTTTATCTGCGTTGGAAAAGTTCGACCAAAGTCCGCAATGGCAGCACGCTCTTCCCTAGTTCCACAGTTAAGAAAGAAGTAAGAGCATATGGACTATCAGACCCCTGAAGAGTTCCTAGATAACAGAACGCAGCATTTCATTCTCAATGGAGAAAAGTCTTCCGAAGTAAGAGTGGTTTCAGGTGTGCCGCAGGGGAGTGTCGCAGGACCGTTGCTATTCACAATATACATAAACGACCTTGTGGATAACATCGGAAGTTCACTGAGGCTTTTTGCGGATGATGCTGTAATATGCTGACAGGTTGTAACAATGGAGGATTGTACTGAAATGCAGGAGGAACTGCAACGAATTGACGCATGGTGCAGGGAATGGCAACTGAATTTCAATGTAGACAAGTGTAATGTGCGGCGAATACATAGAAAGAAAGATCCTTTATCATTTAGCTACAATATAGCAGGTCAGCAACTGGGAGCAGTTAATTCCATAAATTATCTGAGAGTACGCATTAGGAGTGATTTAAAATGGAATGTTCATATAAAGTTGATCGTCGGTAAAGCAGATGCCAGACTGAGATTCACTGGAAGAATCCTAAGGAAATGCAATCCGAAAACAAAGGAAGTAGGTTACAGTACACTTGTTCGCCCACTGCTTGAATATTGCTCACCAGTGTGGGATCCGTCCCAGATAGGGTTGATAGAAGAGATAGAGAAGATCCAATGGAGAGCAGCGCGCTTCGTTACAGAATCATTTAGTAATCGCGAAAGCGTTACGGAGGTGATAGGTTAAATCCAGTGGAAGACTCTGCAGGAGATACGCTCAGTAGCTCGGTACGGGCTTTTGCTGAAGTTTCGAGAACATACCTTCACCGAGGAGTCAAGCAGTATATTGCTCCCTCCTATGTATATCTCGCGAAGAGACCATGAGGATAAAATCAGAGAGATTAGAGCCCACACAGAGACATACCGACAATCTTCCTTTCCACGAACAATACGAGACTGGAATAGAAGGGGGAACCGACAGAAACACTCAAAGTACGCTTCATCACACACCGTCAGGTGGCTTGCGGAGAATGGATATAGATGTAGATATATATTAATGTCCGATAGACAAGCGTACATTCTTTCATTGTGTAATGTTATCTCAAGAAATGTAAACCCTATCAGCTCAGCAACAGAGTTAAAGCATATTTGTGCCAATAGGTACGTATAATATGAAGAGAGCGCAACAGCTTTTCGGAAGCGTATGACAACGGTAATCTAAGGTAAACAATTCCTCTATAAATACGTTCTCTAAGGCAGGAAACAATTTGCATTGTGAAAGAATGATGACATCAGTACATAGCGAGTGATAAGAAATATTTTCATATCGTCTGAAATCGTTAAGAATGTTTTCACATGTCTTAAAATGATAATATTCTCAGCAAGTTTGGAAACATGGATCCGTATTTAACATTTTGTGAAACGTGTAGAAATACAAGGAATCTGGCTTTTGCTATGTCCTATCACAAGAACCTGGTAAAACCAGAAGCTAGCTTCTTTTGTTTCTTTTTCTTATACACTACGAGTATAGGACATGTTCCTAATACAGTCCTGGAAATTGAAATAAGAACACCGTGAATTCATTGTCCCAGGAAGGGGAAACTTTATTGACACATTCCTGGGGTCAGATATATCACATGATCACACTGACAGAACCACAGGCACATAGACACAGGCAACAGAGCATGCACAATGTCGGCACTAGTACAGTGTATATCCACCTTTCGCAGCAATGCAGGCTGCTATTCTCCCATGGAGACGATCGTAGAGATGCTGGATGTAGTCCTGTGGAACGGCTTGCCATGCCATTTCCACCTGGCGCCTCAGTTGGACCAGCGTTCGTGCTGGACGTGCAGACCGCGTGAGACGACGCTTCATCCAGTCCCAAACATGCTCAATGGGGGACAGATCCGGAGATCTTGCTGGCCAGGGTAGTTGACTTACACCTTCTAGAGCACGTTGGGTGGCACGGGATACATGCGGACGTGCATTGTCCTGTTGGAACAGCAAGTTCCCTTGCCGGTCTAGGAATGGTAGAACGATGGGTTCGATGACGGTTTGGATGTACCGTGCACTATTCAGTGTCCCCTCGACGATCACCAGTGGTGTACGGCCAGTGTAGGAGATCGCTCCCCACACAATGATGCCGGGTGTTGGCCCTGTGTGCCTCGGTCGTATGCAGTCCTGATTGTGGCGCTCACCTGCACGGCGCCAAACACGCATACGACCATCATTGGCACCAAGGCAGAAGCGACTCTCATCGCTGAAGACGACACGTCTCCATTCGTCCCTCCATTCACGCCTGTCGCGACACCACTGGAGGCGGGCTGCCCGATGTTGGGGCGTGAGCGGAAGACGGCCTAACGGTGTGCGGGACCGTAGCCCAGCTTCATGGAGACGGTTTCGAATGGTCCTCGCCGATACCCCAGGAGCAACAGTGTCCCTAATTTGCTGGGAAGTGGCGGTGCGGTCCCCTACGGCACTGCGTAGGATCCTACGGTCTTGGCGTGCATCCGTGCGTCGCTGCGGTCCGGTCCCAGGTCGACGGGCACGTGCACCTTCCGCCGACCACTGGCGACAACATCGATGTACTGTGGAGACCTCACGCCCCACGTGTTGAGCAATTCGGCGGTACGTCCACCCGGCCTCCCGCATGCTCACTTAACGCCGTCGCTCAAAGTCCGTCAACTGCACATACGGTTAACGTCCACGCTGTCGTGGCATGCTACCAGTGTTAAAGACTGCGATGGAGCTCCGTATGCCACGGCAAACTGGCTGACACTGACGGCGGCGGTGCACAAATGCTGCGCAGCTAGCGCCATTCGACGGCCAACACCGCGGTTCCTGGTGTGTCCGCTGTGCCGTGCGTGTGATCATTGCTTGTACAGCCCTCTCGCAGTGTCCGGAGCAAGTATGGTGGGTCTGACACACCGGTGTCAATGTGTTCTTTTTTCCATTTCCAGGAGTGTACTATTAAATAGAATTTTCCATCGCTCTAACACTGTACATAGCTTGCATATCTTTCCATCATTTTTCCTTCAGGTTTAAATTAGAAAATATGTTTCTAAAAGAATTACAAACTTGATTGTTTTGTCATCTGAGGACACAATCTAGTAAAAGTAAGGCCTTTTTAATACATTATATGGTTTTTTTAATGTGCGCCTAAATTGAGTTTTAGTGTAAGACAGAGAAGGCAATACTGATTACATAAACTTTAAGTTTCTTTTTTCATAGCTGTTCCTTTGTATCAAATAGGTAAATAACTTCTGTGTTTTAATGCCTACAATTTTATTTATAGCCGGCTACCTTCCCGAGGACTCTCTCGCGTACGCATATGTCAGACGTATTTCTCATTGGCAACTACCTGATTTAACGCTGTTTTACTCCGTGCGACTCCAAAGAGGAGTATCTGCGGCATGAGGCTGTATGGCATGATCTTCGGTCCGAAACAAGCTGATAGAAATGTTGACTTGTTGCGCTGCTCACTCTTGGGACCTGTTTGACGCACTGAGCAACACAAAGAAGACACAAATGTGCTTCATACTTTTACAGTATTCCAAGTTAACAGGAAAGAAAAAACACGAACAGGTCGTTTTCGAAACGTTTCTGGACTCACTCCTTATGATCACCCCATCCACAGTACTTTTATATAAATAGTGACTCTTTTACATACGCAAAGATGAGAAAAGTCATGGGATACCTCGTGATATCGTGTCGGGAATCCTTCTGCCCAGAGTAGTAAAGCAAATCGACGTGGCGTGGACTCGACACGTCGCTGTGTTGAGTGGTACTTAAGTAAATAAATTAGTGAAATCAAAGTGAAGTAGAAATTAGAATATAAATGAAAAACTTGGTTTAGTTTAGAGAGTTACATACTGGCAAACAGCGGACAGAACAGAAGAGACAATGACCATGAAGTCAGCAAATTCCACATAAGCGGGCGCTGTCGATTCAGCCGTCAGGGCATCGCCCGACCGGCTCACGTGTTTCTCAGTTGTCGCATGTGAGCAAAGGCCCTCGCCTACATCCCAAGAGCCAATGACAGACGTTAAGGAGATTCTTCGAGAAGCTTTTCAACGTGACAGAAGAGGGAATGACCGGCTCACGTGTTTCTCAGTCGTCACATGTGATGAAAGGTCCTCGCCTACATTCCAAGAGCCAATGACCAACGTTAAGAAGATTCTTCGAGAAGCTTCTCGACGTGACAGAAGAGGCAATGACCGTGAAGTCGTTCACCTCCCATACACTGAAGTGAATAAATACGCGAGACGCAGTGGGCCCGACAGACGGGAGACGAGAGAGGAAGAAGAAGGAAGAAGAGAAGAGGAGCAGTAGCTTTCAGTCAGTTTCGGTGCTGAAGACCGTCATGCAAGAAGAGACTGCATCATGCACAGACGCACCAAGTCCGCCGCTGTAATGGAATAGCAAGTAGCAGCCTCGGCGCCGGAAGATGGAAATTAAAAGGTATTTGAAGTCTGATTTTTACGTACCCGGGTGACTCGTGAGGACGGGAAGGAGACGGCCTCACATCAGCAGTCACCTGTGAGCTGGGATGAAGATCTGACAGCCGAAGACTGGCAAGTGGGAGTCCGTTGTCCGAGTCCGGGACACTGGCCTTCCCCCGCCGCGCCGCTCCGCTGGCCGACGCACAACACACGCGGCCGCTTAGAGAAGAGACGCCACATCCAAGGTATGACCATCCGATGCACGACTTCGCTCGCAATAATTAAACGGGCCACCTCGCGCTGCGCGTCTCCTGTCAGCTGGGCGAGACGGCGGCACGAGATACACACCGCTACGCGTAATCAGACGCCGCCGCCGCCGCTGCCGCAGCAGAAGGCTATGCAAACGACACAGCTGCCGCTCTCCGAACCAGAACATCCAGTAAGATACAGTTGTACGAAACTTTCAACAAAAGTTATCTTATGTAAAAATGCTGTTTCACTCTACCTCATACCCGAGCCAAGGAAGAACCCACCCTGCCCACATGTTGTTAAGAGAGAAAAATTGATTAAGTTAATATTTTCATCCTGACAGAATGGTTTAGAATGCTCATCCTGACAATTGACAGCATCAAAAGAGAAAACCCAGTTACATTTAGTAGCAGAAGTGCTACATTTAGTACCAGAACTGTTACAGTTGGAAATTCCCTGCAGAAATACTGTAGTGCCTCTATAGCCATCCATAATTGCGAAATTGTCGCCAGTGCGAGATTTTGTGAACGAAATCACCTTTCTATTATGTCCCGTGGATGTTCGATGGGATTCATTTCGGGCGATCTGGGTGGCCAAATTATTCGCTCCAATTGTCCAGGCTGTCCCAGACCAGATGGCACCCGCGACAAATAAAACTAAACTCCGTCCGAACAGGCCTTGAAAGGTCCAACGGTACTGACCGGCCGCCGTGTCATCCTCAGCCCACAGGCGTCACTGGATACGGATATGGAGGGGCATATGGTCAGCACACCGCTCTCCCGGCCGTATGTCAGTTTACAGGACCGGAGCCGCTACTTCTCGATCAAGTAGCTCATTTACCTCACAAGGACTGAGTGCATGCTGTTTGCCAACAGCACTAGGCAGACCGGATAGTCTCCCAGCCAAATGCAGGCCCAGCCCGACAGCGCATAACTTCGGTGATCTCACGTGAACAGGTGTTGTTATCACTGCGGCACGGCCGTTGGCTCACGTCAAATACTGGGGGCAAATGCAACCATATTAAACAGAAGTACAAGGCACGCGTTCTCACGCTCGTCGGTGGCACAGCGACTGCGTAGGGTGGTCTCCTTGCCAGACGGCAAGTACTTTGTATTCCTTTAACACACACACACATCGGCGCCAGTGTTTACGATTGTGCCAAGTGCTTAGGGACTGGACTACCGAGGCGTGGGACCGCGTGCTCTTCTCGAATAAGACTGAGGTGGCAGTGCACACGGAAACATTGTCGAACCCGACCGATCAGGTGGTCCGCGTGATCTTGTGTAGGCAGGTATAATGTTGCGTGCGAGTACTGGCCTCCAAATCCTTGAACACTGTACACTGGCCGGTCAACGTTATTGTGATACTGTCCCCGCGTGCATCTTTTCAAGGGTCCGATGAGCTGTGACTTCATTTTTATGAATGACAATTGCGACCGCCTCGAACAGCGTTTGTGGAGAACCTCTTGGAACGAAAAGATATTCGGCGAATGGTCTGACCTGCCCGTCCAGGCGACTTATACCCAATCGAGCACGTTTTAGGTACATTTGGAAGATTTTTGCAGCACATCCAATATGCACCAACTACCATCCAGTATTTATCAACTATTCGGTGAAGGAGTGCAGCGCCCGGCCACAAGAACTACTTGCGAACTCTCTGGGCAGCATGAGAGCATGTTGCTGAGCATGCGTGACCATCCATGGTGATTACACACAGTGTTGTCCGCCCTCGGTAGTTGAGTGGTCAGCGCCACAGAATGTCAATCCAAAGGGCCCGGGTTCGATTCCCGGCTGCGTCGGAGGTTTTCTCCGCTCAGGGTCTGGGTGTTGTGTTGTCCTAATCATCATCGTTTCATCCCCATCGACGCGCAAGTCGCCGAAGTGGCGTCAGATCGAAAGACTTGCACCTGGCGAATGGTCTATCCGATGGGAGGCCCTCGTCGCACATTATACAGGGTGAGTCACCTAACGTTACCGCTGGATATATTTCGTAAACCACATCAAATACTGACGAACCGATTCCACAGACCGAACGTGAGGAGAGGGGCTAGTGTAATTGGTTCATACAAACCATAAAAAAATGCACGGAAGTATGATTTTTAACACAAACCTACGTTTTTTTTTTAATGGAACCCAGTTAGTTTTGTTAGCACATCTGAACATATAAACAAATACGTAATCAGTGCCGTTTGTTGCATTGTAAAATGTTAATTACATCCGGAGATATTGTAACCTAAAGTTGACGCTTGAGTAGCACTCCTCCGCTGTTCGATCGTGTGTATCGGAGAGCACCGAATTGCGTAGGGATCCAAAGGGAACAGTGATGGACCTCAGGTACAGAAGAGACTGGAACAGCACATTACGTCCATATGCTAACACCTTTTTATTGGTCTTTTGGTAATTGAAACGGAAACCACGTGTGTACGTGTACCTCACCCCTCATGATGATGTACATGTGCGTCAGTGAAAAAGACCAATAAAAAGGTGTTAGCATGTGGACGTAATGTGTTGTTCCAGTCTCTTCTGTACCTAAGGTCCATCACCGTTCCCTTTGGATCCCTACGTAATTCGGTGCTCTCCGATACACACGATCGAACAGCGGAGGAGCGGTACTCAAGCGTCAACTTTAGGTTACAATATCTCCGGATGTAATTAACATTTTACAATGCAACAAACGGCACTGATTACGTATTTGTTTTTATGTTCAGATGTGCTAACAAAACTAACAGGGTTCCATCTAAAAAACGTAAGTTTGTGTTAAAAAACATACTTCAGTGCATTTTTTTATGGTTTGTATTAACCAATTACACTAGCCCCTCTCCTCACGTTCGGCCTGTGGAATCAATTCGTCAGTATTTGATGTGGTTTACGAAATATATCCAGCGGTAACGTTAGATGACTCACCCTGTATTATACACACAGTGTTAAGGGAACCATGACCCGTCTATGGTAGTGTCCAGGGAACGATCATAAATACGGTGCTTTTAATGTACTTAACCTCTTTAAATAAAAGTGTCATTTCTGTTCGTCTTACTGAGTCTTTCCTTCAGTTACCTTCCGCATTAGTCTGTTGTGGTTCTTTCTATGAATGGCCCGAGATTCATCATGCTAGAGTTGCTTCCGTCCGTAAGTTATACAGACTAGTGTATATAAACACGGTTTGTAATGCTCATTTATAACCCATTTGAGGATTCATTCGCCGGCCGCTATGGCCGAGTGGTTCTAGGCGCTTCAGTCCGGAATCTCGCTGCTGCTACGGTCGCAGGTTCGAATCCTGTCACGGGCGTGGATGTGTGAGATGTCCTTAGCTTAGGTTTAAGTAGTTCTAAGTCTAGGGGACTGATGACCTCAGACGTTAAGTCCCGTAGTGTCTAGTGGCATTTTTTGAGAACTCGTTAAAGTCTCTCACAAACAAATAAAATATTGCACTGGGTTGAAATAAGCAATATTTTGTGGCGGACAATATTTCTGCGTTTACCTATTACCTTTACATGAACACCAACATCAAAGTTTATGCATCTGTACATACCAGTGCTACACTGAAGCGCCAAAAATACTGGTATAGGCACGCGTATTCAAATACGGACATGTAAACAGGCTGAATACAGCGCTGCGGTCGACAGCGCATATTTAAGATTAGTGTCTGGTGCAGTTGTTAGATCGGTTAGCCGGCCGGGGTGGCCGAGCAGTTCTAGGCTCTACAGTCTGGGACCGCGCGACCGCTACGGTCGCAGGTTCGAATCCTGTCACGGGCGTGGATGTGTGTGATGTCCTTAGCTTAGGTTTAAGTAGTTCTAAGTCTAGGGGACTGATGTCCTTAGAAGTTAAGTCCCATAGTGCTCAGAGCCATTTGAACCATTTTTTAGATCGGTTACAATGGCAAGTTATCAAGATGTAAGCGATTTTGAACGTCACGTTATAGTCGGAGCCCGAGCGATGTGACACACTATCTTCGAGCTAGCGATGAAGTGGGGATTTTCCCGTACGATCATTTCAGGAGTGTACCGTGAATATCAGAGATCGAGTAAAACATCAAATCTTCTACATCGCTGCGGTCGGATAAAGATCCTGCAAGAACAGGACCAACGGCTACTGAAGAGTATCGTTCAACGTGACAGAAGTTCCACCCTTTCGCAAATGCTGCAGATTTCAATACTGGGCCACCAACAAATGTCCGCGTGCGACGATCCATTCAACGAAGCATCATCGATATGGGCTTTCGGAGCCGAAGGCCGATTCGTGTACCCTTTATGACTGCACGACACGAAGCTTTACGTGTCGACTGGGCCCGTCAACACCGGCATTGGACTGTTGATGACTGGAAACATACTGGCTGGTCGGACGAGTCTCGTTTCAAGTTATATCGAGCGGATGGACGTGTAGGATATGGAGACAACCTCATGAATCCATGGACCCTGAATGTCTACAGGGGACTGTTCGAGCTGGTGAAGGCTGTGTAATGGTGTGGGGCGCGTGCAGTTAGAGAGGTCTAGATACGACTCTGATCCATCAACTGCATCCATTCATGTCCATTGTGAATTCCGACAGACTTGGGTAATTCCAGCAGGACAACGCGATACCCCACACGCCCAGAATTGCTACAGAGTGACTCCAGGAACGCTCTTCTGAGTGTAACAATTTTCGCTGGCCACCGAACTCCCCGGACATGAACATTAAAATCGCTCAAAAGAGGAAAGGCCTCTGGACCTGATGGGATACCAGTTCAATTTTACACAGAGTACGCGAAGGAACTTGCCCCCCTTCTTGCAGAGGTGTACCGTAGGTCTCTAGAAGAGCGTAGCGTTCCAAAGGATTGGAAAAGGGCACAGGTCATCCCCGTTTTCAAGAACGGACGTCGTACAGATGTGCAGAACTATAGACCTATATCTCTAACGTCGATCAGTTGTAGAATTTTGGAACACGTATTGTGTTCGAGTATAATGACTTTTCTGGAGACTAGAAATCTACTCTGTAGGAATCAGCATGGGTTTCGAAAAAGACGGTCATGTGAAACCCAGCTCGCGCTATTCGTCCACGAGACTCAGAGGGCCATAGACACGGGTTCACAGATAGCTGCCGTGTTTCTTGACTTCCGCAAGGCGTTCGATACAGTTCCCCACAGTCGTTTATTGAACAAAGTAAGAGCATATGGACTATCAGACCAATTGTGTGATTGGATTGAGGAGTTCCTAGATAACAGGACGCAGCATGTTATTCTCAATGGAGAGAAGTCTTCCGAAGTAAGAGTAATTTCAGGTGTGCCGCAGGGGAGTGTCATAGGACCGTTGCTATTCACAATATACATAAATGACCTGGTGGATGACATCGGAAGTTCACTGAGGCTTTTTGCAGATGATGCTGTGGTGTATCGAGAGGTTGTAACAATGGAAAATTGTACTGAAGTGCAGGAGGATCTGCAGCGAATTGACGCATGGTGCAGGGAATGGCAACTGAATCTCAATGTAGACAAGTGTAATGTGCTGCGAATACACAGAATGATAGATCCTTTATCATTTAGCTACAAAATAGCAGGTCAGCAACTGGAAGCAGTTAATACCATAAATTATCTGGGAGTACGCATTAGGAGTGATTTAAAATGGAATGATCATATAATGTTGATTGTCGGTAAAGCAGATGCCAGACTGAGATTCATTGGAAGAATCCTAAGGAAATGCAATCCGAAAACAAAGGAAGTAGGTTACAGTGCGCTTGTTCGCCCACTGCTTGAATACTGCTCAGCAGTGTGCGATAGGGTTGATAGAAGATATAGAGAAGATCCAACGGAAAGCAGCGCGCTTCGTTACAGGATCATTTAGTAATCGCGAAAGCGTTACGGAGATGATAGATAAACTCCAGTGGAAGACTCTGCAGGAGAGACGCTCAGTAGCTCGGTACGGGCTTTTGTCAAAGTTTCGAGAACATACCTTCACCGAAGAGTCAAGCAGTATATTGCTCCCTCCTACGTATATCTCGCGAAGAGACCATGAGGATAAAATCAGAGAGATTAGAGCCCACACAGAGGCATACCGACAATCCTTCTTTCCACGAACAATACGAGACTGGAATAGAAGGGAGAACCGATAGAGGTACTGAAGGTACCCTCCGCCACACACCGTCAGGTGGCTTGCGGAGTATGGATGTAGATGTAGATGTAGATTATTGACCATATCTGGGATGCCTTGCAACGTGCTGTTCAAATGAGTTCTCCGCAGGACTCATGGTGCCAGTTCTCACCAGCACCAGTTCAGATTTTAGTCGAGTCCAGGCCACGGCGTGTTGTGGCACTTCTGCGTGCTCGCGGGGGCCCTACCAGACATTAGGCAGGTGTACGAGTTTCTTTGGCTATTCAGTGTATATGAGGACTCTTACTCGAAATTATCCCAAATACACTCGCAAATGGCGCTAGCTGCGCAGCATTTGTGCACCACCGCCGTCAGTGTCAGCCAGTTTGCCGTGGCATACGGAGCTACATCGCAGTCTTTAACACTGGTAGCATGCCGCGACAGCGTGGACGTGAACCGTATGTGCAGTTGACGGACTTTGAGCGAGGGCGTATAGTGGGCATGCGGGAGGCCGGGTGGACGTACCGCCGAATTGCTCAACACGTGGGGCGTGAGGTCTCCACAGTACATCGATGTTGTCGCCAGTGGTCGGCGGAAGGTGCACGTGCCCGTCGACCTGGGACCGGACCGCAGCGACGCACGGATGCACGCCAAGACCGTAGGATCCTACGCAGTGCCGTAGGGGACCGCACCGCCACTTCCCAGCAAATTAGGGACACTGTTGCTCCTGGGGTATCGGCGAGGACCATTCGCAACCGTCTCCATGAAGCTGGGCTACGGTCCCGCACACCGTTAGGCCGTCTTCCGCTCACGCCCCAACATCGTGCAGCCCGCCTCCAGTGGTGTCGCGACAGGCGTGAATGGAGGGACGAATGGAGACGTGTCGTCTTCAGCGATGAGAGTCGCTTCTGCCTTGGTGCCAATGATGGTCGTATGCGTGTTTGGCGCCGTGCAGGTGAGCGCCACAATCAGGACTGCATACGACCGAGGCACACAGGGCCAACACCCGGCATCATGGTGTGGGGAGCGATCTCCTACACTGGCCGTACACCACTGGTGATCGTCGAGGGGACACTGAATAGTGCACGGTACATCCAAACCGTCATCGAACCCATCGTTCTACCATTCCTAGACCGGCAAGGGAACTTGCTGTTCCAACAGGACAATGCACGTCCGCATGTATCCCGTGCCACCCAACGTGCTCTAGAAGGTGTAAGTCAACTACCCTGGCCAGCAAGATCTCCGGATCTGTCCCCCATTGAGCATGTTTGGGACTGGATGAAGCGTCGTCTCACGCGGTCTGCACGTCCAGCACGAACGCTGGTCCAACTGAGGCGCCAGGTGGAAATGGCATGGCAAGCCGTTCCACAGGACTACATCCAGCATGTCTACGATCGTCTCCATGGGAGAATAGCAGCCTGCATTGCTGCGAAAGGTGGATATACACTGTACTAGTGCCGACATTGTGCATGCTCTGTTGCCTGTGTCTATGTGCCTGTGGTTCTGTCAGTGTGATCATGTGATGTATCTGACCCCAGGAATGTGTCAATAAAGTTTCCCCTTCCTGGGACAATGAATTCACGGTGTTCTTATTTCAATTTCCAGGAGTGTATGAGTTTGTATGGGGGTGGGATTTGATGGTACTTCCTCGCGTGTTTCGCGAAACTCTCAAATTTTATGCAGTTGTTGTTGTTGTGGCTAGTTCGTAGTTCCTTGCGTGTGTCTTGCATTCGCGCCACACGGGTCAGTTTTCACGCAACTGTTTGAGCAGATTCGATAGTGTATCGAGCGCTGCGGCGCATCGGGGAATACCGACCCCCTGTATCATTATTCCAGCGCTAAATCCTTCATTACGAACTTAAAAACGAATGCACTTTTCGGTGTCTTCAAACACCGATTTTCGCACATGATTTACGTGAAACGACTGATTGACGTCAAATGAAGGCTAACAAACGAACGAGGTCAATAGCGCAATGTGGCAACACAGATTAAAATTCATAAGCACGCCGCATATGATTACTCACCCGAATAATGACGTGCTGCCTGCAATTACGAGAGCGCAACGCAAGATCTGTCAGTTACGCATTCGCCACAAAACATTTTGACCACAACATCATCAGAAGTTAATTATGGAAGATAAACAGAACTAGTAACGCTTTCATGCTACGATGTCTGATGGAGTAAACAGTCGTTGACGTCCCCTAATGGATTGGAAACCCGTTTCCAGTGTTATACGAAGCGGGCCAATGAATAAATTTGATACTAGTAGTCGAATGCTATCACTAATAAACACAATTACGAAGCCATTAACAACTGCATTAAGAAAGAAAATTATTAGCTTATTTAGCATACACCCATCTGTGGTTAAAAGTCGGCAACGCTAGCTGATATGGTGGCTGTCATTCTGGAAGTCATTGCCACGAACCTTGTAGCGGTTGTCACCAGGATCAGCGCGAATTTATTAACTGAAAGCAAATTGAAGTGAGCATTACGACGTCGAGTAACGTAAGCTCAAATCAGTACTTATTAACAAAGCCGGAATCGTCTTAAACAGTAACACGTGCAGGGCCAGAACAGAGTGGAAAGATATTCTGGTATCAACGTAGCGTAGGCTTCAGGTGTAGTGCAGGCTGGCTATAATTAAAGTGCAGCTAGTCACAGAGGTATCTGTGTGGGCTACAAGGATGGGCAGTGCAACTTGTCAAATGCGTAAATTCGAAACCGATTTACGCTGGTAAAAGAATAATTCCAATTTTAGCCACTAGGTTGTAACCTCCCAACAGGTAAAAAATATAACTATAACATTGGCATTTAGTGTAACCTCCCAACAGATAAATTCCGTAACCTTGGAACAATAAAATGTAACTAATCTCCTAATAAAAAAAACCTCTCCTCCAAATTGATGAAGAATTTGCTAAAAACAACACAAGGAGCTTTTACAGAACTTTCAAACAAAGGTTATCAAGATACAAAGCACCCACCCTCCAATTTCGAGATGTAAATGGGACCATCGCTCACAACAACACGGAAAACTGCAAAATACTAGCAGGCTACTTTGAGAAACTCTTGAATTGTGAACCCATCCTTGAAAAATTTGAATTCATTCCAAACAACCGTGAGAAGCCGGATTCAGAACCACCGACAACTGAAGAACTACAGAAGATCATTTCAGAACTTAAAAACAACAAGGCGTCCGGAGAAAATCAAATAGTGGCCGAACTATGGAAAAAGGCTGACAAAAATGCAGTTACATCCCTAAAGTGTGTTTTCGATCAAATCTGGAAAGAAGAAGAGATCCCCGCAGAATGGAGAACAGCTCTCATCCACCCTATCCCCAAGAAAGGTTTGAAGACAGACCCCAACAATTACAGAGGAATATCACTGCTGGACATAACGTACAAGATTCTTTCTAAGGTCCTTTTGAACAGGGCAGAGGCGCAACTGGACCCGCAAATCGGGGAATACCAGGGAGGTTTTAGAAAGGGTACATCATGTTCGGAACAAATACTAAACCTCAAAAACATTATGGCATACCAAAAATCAAGGGCAAAGACATACGTAATCCCCTTCATTGATTTCAAAGAAGCATATGATTCGATTGATAGAGAATCTCTGTTATCAGTCCTGGAAGAAATGGGTTTGGATAAGAAAACAACTAATATTATAAAAGCGACCCTTACAAATACATTTTCGAAAGTTAAATTTATGGGCGAACTATCGGAACCCTTTGAAATAAAAACGGGAGTGCGACAGGGCGATGGGCTCTCACCGTTGCTGTTCAGTTGTGCGCTTGAGAAAGTAGTCAGAGAATGGAACACAAATATCAAGAGTGGTATAAGACTGGGTTGCAAAAAGAAGAACCTTAAAGTAAATTGCATTGCTTTTGCAGATGATATGGCCCTGTTTGCTGAAACAATGAAAGAAGCACGGGAGAAAATCCTTGAACTAAAGAAACAAGCAGCTAAAATTGGTCTTAACATCTCCTCTGAAAAAACTAAGATATTGACATACATCAAGCACTCATGTAAATACCTCAAAGTTCAAGAACAGAAGATTGAAATAGTAAAAGAATTCAAATATCTCGGAGAATGGATTACTTGGAATGCTGGGGAAAGCAAAGCAATGGAATCCAGAAAAAATAAACTTGAATTGGCCTTCCAACTAACAAAAAATACATACAACAAAAAATCCCTTTCATGGGGGTCCGAAATTACACATTACAAGACAGTGACTAAGCCAGAAGCACTGTATGCAGCAGAAACACTTAACATGAATTTCAAAGGCCAAATGGAGAAACTTGAGGTAAAGGAAAGAAAAATTTTAAGGAAAATCATTGGGCCAAAATTTCAAGACAATAAGATTATATACATCAAAAATGAAACACTCTACAAGAAAATTGAAAAACTTTCAGATTCTATGCGAAAAAGGAGAACAAATTTTTATGGTCATCTTCTCAGAATGAATTCCAACAGATTAACTAAACAAATCTTTGACTTCTTCCGTAACCGAAAAACGAAGCCCAACTGGTTTAAAGAAACTGAGAAAGACCTAGTGGTATTAAATATTTCAGAAAATACACTTAATGATCGAACTGCTAAATTAATTACTAAAGATGAAAACATAAGGTTCCAAGACAAATCCACACAAAAGTCCAAATCCTTCATCTTGGAAGAAGAGAGGAGAAGAAGATCAGAAAGAATGAAGAAATACTGGGCCCTAAGATTGAACAACGCACAAAGAAATGATTGATCCAGTGTATCCCAAAGAGGGTGAAACGAAAGAAGAAGAAAAAAATGTGACTCATAGATAACCTTCCAATAACTGACTGTGAATTAAACTGGTAAATTTTAGACGTCAGCAGTGCTGCGTCATGGCCCTGAAACATAATACTGAATAAATTGAAAATTCTTACCGTAATAAGGTCGCCGGATAACACGTATATATCTGCTCCTATAAGAAATTTTTTGGCACAGCCCAGTGCAATGCTGGCCGATAGATTTGTCATGTATAAAAAGAACAACTGAATTTTTCTTTACAATAATCGGGATGACCATGAATTGGAGAAATTAGTAAATTCTTTAAATTGAGATGAATGATTGTATGTAGAACATGACTGAACTTTGATCCTACTCTCGTGACACTGATAAAACTGACTTCATCGTTAATAAAATAATAAATAATCATTGTTAACGAAATACTTTAATATTTTGTAAAAAGTTATATCTCAGACAACACCCATGTAAAACAGTAATGAAAATCTCAATCTTTTGTTATCTATGTTTTTTTTCTAGAAAAATCCTTCTTCTTGTTAGAGGAGTTGTACTCAGACGATGTGATTGACATCTCGTAACACAGAGGTTTGTAAAACAACTGTATTATGTGGCTAATCAACATTTGAAAATAGAGTTTATATCTTATTGAAATGAATCATCTTTGTTTGGAGCTTTATTTCATAGTAATTCTCGTCCTATATAAATGTTAAGTTTTCTGCTCAGTTACAAAAGAACGCAACCATTGGCGCTATTGATCTACAGGGCACTTTATTAGCAAATGGTGAGTATTAAGCCGTCAACATTGAGAAATATTTGCAAATGTTAATGCATATAGTGAAGGTTTATTAACAGTAAAACACAGCCTGAACCAGGGGCGATAAGTTCAAATGGTTCAAATGGCTCTGAGCACTATGGGACTTAACTGCTGAGATCATCAGTCCCCTAGAACTTAGAACTACTTATACCTAACTAACCTAAGGACATCACACACATCCATGCCCGACGCAGGATTCGAACCTTCGACCGTATCGGTCCAGACTGTAACGCCTAGAACCGCTCGGCCACTCCGGCCGGCAGAGTCGATAAGTGATTGTCTTATGTTAGCCTCCATCTTAGTGAAATATTACTGCGGCACTGATAAATTGATTTTCTATACAGACATAAATGTTGTTGGTCATAATTGCGATAATAATTGTGTATTGGTGGCCGAGGACGCACTCCGAAGTAATAAATTCCAGTTACACTGTGAATACATTGAACTTCTATGAATGCAAACAACACCTTACATGTAAATTCTTATCTGATGATGTATGAAGCCTGGTTATTTCGTAACAACTTTTATGAAATGTTTTGACAGGAAAATACATTAGTGTTGTGTACGTGTAGTATTGTCTGACAAAACTGTTCATTTTGCATAAATAAAAGTGTTGCCACCTCGAATAACAGTAGTGTTATATTCGATAACCGATCTGCAACTAGCAAAGAATCTTTTAAATTTGACGAGAAGACGACCGACCTTTTCAAGCACGTTCTGACCTCCACGTATTTTCTCTTTAATGGAGAATACTATGAACAAGCAGAAGGAGTCGCAACGGGGAGCCCACTCTCGCCTGTGGTGGCGAATTTCTATATGGAGTACTTCGAGGAGGAAGCTTTGGCGTCATCAAACTGGAAACCTGCTTGTTTTCTACGTTATGTGGATGACACGTTCGTGATCTGGCCCCATGGAAGGGACAAGCTCCTAGACTTCCTTACACACCTGAACTCCATACATCCGAACATCAGATTCACTATGGAGACCGAAGCAGAAGGAAGATTACCATTCCTGGACGTCATGGTCAATAGAAGAGCGGATGGCACCTTGGGTCACGAGGTATAAGGCTCGTTTCACACTGGGACACTTGTGACGGTCACCGGTGACTGTGGCGAACACTCCTGGGCCACTGGTGTCCCACACTGCAGCTGTTGCCAACTGATTAGTTGGTGAAATGGACTCGGGCGAGGAGGAACTGTTGTTAGTACTTGTAATGAGGAGGACGAGGAGGAGGAGAATGTAGACAAAACGTTCATTGGAATTGTATTTGAAATGTGCAGTGTTCAATTATTACCATGTTAACTGTAACAAACCATACTGTTGCGTTCACTGAACTGATTAAAACTTGCAATTAAAATTATAATTACAATGCACTTTTTTGTATTACAGTTGTGTGTACCTAATTGAACAGAGCCCAAGCACGAGCACTGTTCTCATTCGGGTGTCAAAAACTTGTAAGTCAATAGTATTATGGTAAATAAATAAAATTCATTATTATAGTAACAACATATGCGTAAATTATTGTTGTTTCGAATAATATTTTAACTGTATTTTTCGGACCATAAGGCGAAGCGCCTTATTAGACTACGAAAAGACGTACCCTTAATTTTGTTATGAAAATGTTGAAATAAAACTATTTATTTCATCTTACTTTCATTCCCCCTGTAGGGGTGAGTACATGGTTTCTGCGCTCATCCATTTTGTCCATTCTTCTCGCATTGAGACTGCATAACAGTACACTTGCTATTGGTAATGCAAAAGAAAAGGGGTGAGGGATAGCATTCTCCTTGTGGGTTATTAACCTCCTAGCCTCGTACAGGGGTAGAAAATATATTTCGCTATTCTTGTGGTCCAAAAAATACGATATTAAAGTGAAAAAAGAATATAGAACTTACCAATTTTGTTTCTTTCATCTATGCTCTTTTCATCGAAATCAGGCACAAACTTCGTAATAATTTCTTGCCACGCTTTCATTTTCATGACTTTGTTACTGTAGTCATCGCTTTTCATGTCCCAAATAACGGGACGACTTCCCACTTCACTTATAAAATCTCCTGTGTTGATGAACTCAAAACTCATGGCTGCACTGTGTGGAGAACCACTGGGCTCAGCAACGGCTGCCTGTCTGTTGGCAACTCTGCACTGCTGTGTCTGTGATCGGTGTCCCAGTGTGAACACTCGAATACAAGCTAATGCATGTCCGGCGGTGACCGCAGCGAACACAGTGTCCGTGTCCGTCACATGTGGCGAGGGTGAGTCACTGCTGGGTCACCGTGACTCGGTGACTCAGTGCAGTGTCCCGGTGTGAATGCTCCAATTCAATCGAAGGTATCTCTATCAGTGACCGACACCGGTGACCGTCACAAGTGTCCCAGTGTGAAACGAGCCTAAAGGAAGAAAACGCACGCCGACCTGTATTTGCATGCGGATAGCTGCCACCTCCCTGCGCTGAGGAATGGTGTGCTGAAAACACTGGTGCACAGGGCGCGCACCATCTCTGACGCAGAGAGTCTGGCCCAAGAGTTGGAACACCTCAAAACTGTATTCCGGAAAAACGGGTACTCGGAACCAGAAGCGCGCTCCGCCCCACCTCTACAGTACAGAATGTGGGGACGGAAGAAGCCACGGAGAAAGACATAGCCACTGCCCGTATACCGTATACTGGCGCACTATCGGGGAAAATAGCACGAATATTGAGGAAACACCGAGTAGAAACTATCTTTTGGCCACCAAATAAAACACGAGCATTATTGGGAAGCGTCAAAGACGATCTCGTTTTGCGGAAGGCCGGCATATACCAGGTTCCGTGTCAGTGTGGGAAGGCTTATATTGGACAGACAGTGCACACCATCGAAGATCGTTGCCGAGAATATCAGAGGCACACTCGACTTGGGTACACCAACAACTCGGCGGTCGCAGAGCGCTGTTCGTACGAAAATTACGAAATGGAATACCAACATACCAGGGTCTTGGCACAGACATCTGAATACTTGGACAGCGTCGTTAGAGAGGCTATCGCAATTCGTACCAGGGACGGAGTCATCAGCCGAGATTGCGGCTACAACCTCAGCAGGTCATGGGAACCAGCACTGACAAGGGGAGGCCGCCAATTGTGAAATTCAGTTTCGATTCATACTGCGCATAATAAAAGCCCATGGCCAGAGGTGTAATGTGGCAAAGCACCAAGATGCACTTCTCAGCCGTTGTCGAGAAAACCGACAGTTAAAAGAAACCGTTGCGGTGAAATACTCTCTACGATTAGTGATGTTCTACAGCGTCGTGGTGCAGCGGTAAGCGCTCGGGTTCGTTTTTGTTAGTATTTGTTTTTTGTAATTCAAATATATATATATATATATATATATATATATATATATATATATAAAATTCCCGGCAATCAGTTGCAACAATTATGCATATAAGAAGTTGTCGAAAGTCGTTTGTCGTGGAAAAACTGGCAACTTCGAACATCATTATGTAGACGTAGAAACTATATTCCGAAACGAATACGTATAGCGTAAGTCAAATTAGAATAGAGACTCCACGAACAAAAACTTGCTGTGGCAGGTATTAAATATAAACTCCGTTACTCGCTCGTTACACTTGAAGGACAGATGTTGAATGGGCCGAAACGAGCCGCCGCATAACAGCGTAGTTGCCTGCTAACTTCGAAAGAAGGTAGATGCAGTCCCTAGCGCAACTTATAACATCGTCGAAAATCAGTGCGGACGGGAGAGCTTTGGTACACCCTGTCAAACAAACGAAAAAATGGAGGTGGTACAATTGGAGAGCGATCCGCTTTCACCAACATGCATAAGCAATTCATTAATAGTTTATATTTATATATATATATATATATATATATATATATATATATATATATGTATGTATATTATAATAATAAAAAAATTGCATGGCGCGATTCTATCCGGCGACTTTCGGATTACGAACTCCAGCGCTTACCGCTGCGCCACAACGCTGTAGAACATCACTAATCGTAGAGAGTATTTCACCGCAAAGGTTTCTTTTAACTGTCGATTTTCTCGACAACGGCTGAGAAGTGCATCTTGGTGCTTTGCCACATTACACCTCTGGCCATGAGCTTTTATTATGCGCAGTATGAATCGAAACTGAATTTCAAAATTGGCGGCCTCCCCTTGTGAGTCTAATTAAAAAGACAGTCAGCAAAGCAGACTAACGGGCGACCAGGGCGGACGAGGCAATTACAACGACGCCACCACAGACGCCGACCTCGACGCCAGCGTCTCAGCGACCGCCGACGCGCGGCCGCGGGCGCGGAGAGAACGCATCGCAAGGGGAGGGGATTTAAGATGGCCGCCCGCCCTCAGGAACTCAGTTCGCTAGCGCACCTGACGATGGCGACATGTGTGATCGCCGAAATACTGTGCCCGTTGGACACTATGGACCGGCAGTACACCCGTGGACTGTTCAAACAGCACTGAAATTACTGAAAATCATAACTCTTTTAGCTTAGATTACTTATCATACATTTGCTACAGAAGAATTCTGAAGATTAGGTGGGTAGATCACATAACTAATGAGGAAGTATTGAATAGGATTGGGGAGAAGAGAAGTTTGTGGCACAACTTGACAAGAAGAAGGGATCGGTTGGTAGGACGTGTTCTGAGGCATCAAGGGCTCACCAATTTAGTATTGGAGGGCAGCGTGGAGGGTAAAAATCGTAGAGGGAGACCAAGAGATGAATACACTAAGCAGATTCAGAAGGATGTAGGTTGCAGTAGGTACTGGGAGATGAAGAAGCTTGCACAGGATAGAGTAGCATGGAGAGCTGCATCAAACCAGTCTCAGGACTGAACACCACAACAACAACAACAACAACATCACACATTTAGATTGTTTGCTCGTTATATAATATTACTTCTGTGAACGAACTTAGTTCCATTTACACTGCTTGATAGACAACATTGCTACACGTTCCCAGGTGGATATTTCTTTAACAAAACAACGGTCACTAGTCGGGAAAAGCAGTGATTAAATAAAACATCATGTAACATTAAGAATAAGTAACTAGTTTTATTGTAATCTTACTGAACTTGTACAACACAACTCACGCAATTACACCACATGGCCGGCTGTTGTGGCCGAGCGGTTCTAGGCGTTTCAGTCTGGAACCGCGCTGTTGCAATGGTGGCAGGTTCGAATCCTGCCTCGGGCATGAACCTGTGTGATGTTCTTAGGTTGGTTAGGTTTAAGTAGTTCTAAGTCTAGGGGACTGATGACCTCAGATGTTAAGTCCCATAGTGCTCAGAGCCATTTGAACCATTTTTACACCACACGCCACAATGCTTACTTTCGTGTCACCTGTCAGAGTCGCATCTAGATATATCAAGGGTCCCATATCATTCAGACTGCAACTGCATATGTATAATAAAATTTAAAAACTTATAAATAAATAAAATGACTGTAAAGGTATACTTACCTAATAGCTCAAGGCTCATAAAACACTGGGACAAAAAAGGAGAAAACAAAGATAAGTTGGAAGATGTTGAGCGCACATCGTCGAGTGCATCTCCTCTTCACTGGCTGTGACTAGGCTGTTACACCATACTAAGGATGCCTTGAGGTGTCACGAATATCGAATGTCGGTTACATCCCAACTGAGGGTGGTCATAAATTACACTGTGTATATAATTAGCAAACTGACAGCGGTAGTATGGAGTTCGTTCAAATGCGGTGTGAGCATCTATAACATAATACCGAAAATCTAAATTGGAATACGCCACGTAGCTGGTGAGATATGCAATCGTCAGTCCCTTTGCAATGGTCGCCTGGTCGTAGATATTGCTAATTGCTATAATCGCACTATTTCACTCCCATTTACGGAGCTTGTTAGCACTTGATGTTAGGTTGGCGCCATTAAAATGCATTGTAGTAATCACTGCTGCTTGCTGGATCGCTGCTGTGTCTCGATGTTGATGCTGGCTCTAAATCTGGTTGTCTAGGGTTAAAAACATGAGGTCCCGTGTTTTGTTTTATGTGCTTTTGATGATAAAGGATGAACGAAACCAACAAATATGTAAACTTCAAATATTTATTTCTCTGGTGGCCATCTTAATTCCACTGTCCACCAAAGACTATGACACAACACAACTTCCTTTACACGTTCTTTGCATTGTTTATCCACCTCAAACAATAACACACAAACACACTGTACCAAAGTGACATTTCGACTGCCTCTCGACCCTTCTTGCTGCTCGTATTTATAACATTGTCAAAGAACTACTAAAAAGAGATATAGTTTACAAGTCACATGTACATCTGTTATAGTAATTTGTGCAGAAAAGTTATTAATTTGCATCGAGTGACATAATTTAACATGTTATTAAAATGACAGACAGATTTGTTGACTTGACAGAATAATTCTTTGTTACAAAAAGTCCGTTTTCTAGAAGTTTGTCAATTGACTTCTCTAATTTGCATAAATAAGTAATTAACATGAATTATTAAGAAATACATTGGTTTTCGTCTAAAACAGGATTGATTTCGTGAATACTAAGTGAAACCGCTCCTAGTGAACAAAGAGGTTTCACTGGGTGATTTTTATTTAAGGAGATCCAAAATACCTAAGTTGTACACTATTTTTCGTACTTCATATTAATTATTTAAGATGAACTCAGTGTTTTTACATGATGACATTTGCTGTATCAGTGATCAAGTGATATTAACTTTTGTGTGGGTTAGTTATTCAGTATAATTTAATGGATTGACTGTTTATGGAGACATGTTACGCAATCATTGTTAACATACACAATAACTTTTCTATAATCATAAATACTCGTTAAATTGGTTGAATTTGGAGGGTATCGCATACTTCGGTACAGTAAAGCCTTTAATATGTTCCGTTACAATACCCCCTCGGGTAATATCATTTACAGAATGTTAATGATATTAGCCGACTAGGACAAATGTGTCAAATGGTTAAAATTTGGAAAAGTACTACTTTAATAAAAATTTTTTGTTTTTTTTTTTTGTTTTACTATGCATAATGTGAATGTATGCAATGACCGTTACACCGTTCCAAAATGACTTTTTCCCGCAAATATTTTAGTTGTGTTGTTTCAAATGCACTTTGTGTTATGTCATTCAGTATGACAGCATAATAAAAATAATTAGTAATATATGAAAGTAAAAAAAATGTTAATCTTTGCTCCCAGTGAGCCACATGGAAAATGATTAAAAACAGACACAAATATATCACTTGCGATTTTAAGATATATCAAAAATATATGTAAATTATTTCAAAGTCAGTTCTCATTGAGTCACAGATTAATCAAGATAATAGAAGGAACATAAATATATTACATAGATGGACAGGTCATATGTCCATAGGAAAATATTGCAACTGTCTGCTCTTTTTGAGCCACATAAAAGAAATGAAAACAAAGAACATAAATATAAGTATGGACATGATATATAAACACAAACACTAGAGAAGACACATGTATGAATATAATACGCACTTGCAAAAAAAGGAAATATTTAAAAAACTTGTCTCCCATTGAGACGAATAGTCAAGACAGTACAAGAACATATTAATACTAAAATTGGACACTTAAATTGGTCACAACATAACACAAACATCACACTTGGTGAACATCTGATTAACTGTAGAAAATTGTACACAAATCTTATGCCTAAGAACACAATAGTCACAAAATGATGGGTCTTGCACAACAATTTTTTCATTGTCCTTTATTTGGTGCAAGTATGTCCCATATTCAACAATACAAAAGGAAAGTAATAAATGTTTGTCACCTTCTTGCCTGTTGCAAGTAAAGAAGATGTCTCAAAATATAATATTCAATAGTGACAATATAAATATAAAAACATTCTCTCAGAGATCTGGAACTTCTCCAGGGTCTGTAGGATGAGTGGTAGTTGCTATTAGACACACCCAGTAAAAAACTTTGCTGATAACATGCTTTATGGAAAATGGGTAAGTAACTGTATTCAAACAGGGAAATGTGCTTAACCATGTTTATATGGTTTCAATCCAGTGATGTTTCTTAATCCAAATAACCTTCTTGATCTGGGAAAGATAAGTCTATACGCATTAGGATGTGGGCTTTCTTTTATTTCAAATGGACAAATGTCAATGTTTACTTTAACATATGGACAACCTAGCTCAACATCTTTGTCTATTTCAGTATTTTCAAACAATAGATCATTTTCAATTTCTTTAGTTCCTAAGTCTAATGTCTCTTTCCTACACTTAGACACATCCCTCTCTGTTTGCAAAGCATTGACATTTAAACATAAACCTTTATTTTCATCTGTTCCTTTTAACACTGTGTTGTCACTTAAACTACTGTTTTCACCCCCTTTTTTATAAAGTCCACTACAGATTCTTGTCCACCATGTAGGATACAGGGTTGCACTTACCTTTTCTAACTCTTTCCAAAAGGCACCTTTGTTTATACAGTTTCCATAGTTGTTCCACAAAACTTCTAAAAACTTTCCCTCTTTTTGTTGAAAACACACATTTACATTCCATCCCTTTATATTTTCTTTAATATTATTATTATTACCATTCTCATAGATTAGTGTTTCATAGTTCCCAATAGGCAATAGCTTGTCCTCAGATACACATTCCCTAGTCTGCATTTCACTTACATTAACCTCATTATTACCCATGTTTCTCACACCACTTACCTTTACCTCATCATCACTTTTCAATTCTACAAATACTTTTATTTCTTCCTCCACACTCTCATCAACAACATCACTTGATTTAGGATCATTATTTAAATGTCCCTCTATTACTTCTTCCTCCTCCTCCGCAACAACCCCATCTTCATTTTCCCCCCTATGTATCTGAATCTCAGCAATTGAGTCTTTAGCTCCATTAAACACTTCGTCATCCCCCTTCTTATCAAATAAACCCCCCAAAATAGATTCTATTTGTGGTGTGTCTGACTTGACATTAACACCAGTATCTTTTTCAGCCCAACTATGGAACTCTGCAATACCTTCAATTTCGGCACTTTCACTAACTACCTGTGCTTGAACACTGTTTTTATTAACTGTATCACTTTTACTCATAGTATCCTATAACCTTTTATTACATTCTAATTTATTCATTCTAACAACATCAGAGTTTTCATGGTACTTACTCTTTACATTGTATCCTCTCCTTTTCCAGTTTCGGTTATGTGTTGTCCTATCATAATATTGTCTAGCCCCAAAACTACGGACATCTAGTGGGACTGTCCACTGTTTCCCGGCTGGTTCCCTCGGTCTGTCCGTTTGTAGTTGCCATTTTGTTCACTAGTTTCAGCAAACCCCCTTCTATCTTGTTCTCTTCCCCAATACCTACTTCTATCATTCCTGTTATCTCTCCTCCATCCTCCCTCCTGTGTATTGTTTCTGAAATCATTTTCATATCTCCTATCTCCCCTATTTGGAGCATTATTTCCAGAATTTTCAAAGTCTCTCCTCCCATATTAATCTCTATTTACATTCCTGTTCCACCCCCCATACTGGTTGTTGCCAGAGCCAAAACTTTGGTTATTTTCTCTTTCCAAGGCCCTATCTAATCTATCTACAAATTTCAGGAACTCTTCCATTGAATCGTCTGGTCCATGGACCAATTCCCACTGCAGTCTCTCTGGTAACCTTCTTTTTAAAACATCAATTTGTGTCATAATATCAAAAGAGTTATTCAAGTGAGCAAGCTTTTTCAATTGATCTCTGCAAAATTTTTGCATTCCCCCTACTTTCCCTCTATACACTGGTCCATTTAGAAATTCTGACTTTAATCTGGCTTGTATGGATTGTGACCAAAATTTGCAAATAAATTTAGCTTCAAACTCTTCAAAAGTATTCCAAGAATCATTATTCTCATTTGCCCAGGATAGGGCCTCCCCTTCTAGAAACCGTTTTACTACCTTGATTTTTATGTTATCTGACATTCCTACCACAAACATATCCTTACATTGGTGAATAAAGTCAATAGGGTGCAGATTTTCACCAGGAAAGCATTTCACTTGGATGTGCCCATACATTGTATTTTGATTGTAAATCGTTTGTTTGGACATCAATGCGTCCTCCAATTGTGTACATTTAGTGTGCATATTTTCTACTTTTGTATCTACATTAGTGGTATACAGGTTGTATTCTTGTTTAAGGTTTTCTGAAGTTTTGTCTATTCTCTGATCTAATCTTTCAACTTCAGTATCTACTCTGTTGTAGATGACAGCAATGCTGTCTGTGTTAGCTTGTATGTTTTCATTTAAACTTTCAACTTTAACTTGAAATTATTTTCTGAAGTGTATCAACTGTTCTCTAGTGTCCTTACTAAGGGTAGTTTTAATTTCCCCACACTTCTCATTGAGATGAGTACTTAATACATCAAAATTGAAACTTAACTTATCCAGTCTATCTGTGTTTTCTTTCAGTTTCACACTTATTTCTTCACTGGATTGTTTAAGTTGCGAGCTTATTTGAGTTGCAAACCCTGCTAGCCACTCTGTTAAGTTTAATTGTTCACCATCCCCTGGTTCAATTTTTACATTTCCTACGATCTCATCACTCTCAGGTAGAGACATGTTAACTATTAATTATTTTAAATGACAACAACAACAAAATACCTTGCTTTATGCTATGATGTCGTGATCGGTGTTCCTGTTGGTTTCTTCACTTCTATTCGGTTTTATTGAAGCTGAGGTCTTGATTGATGACTTCTGTTGACATAATCCAGACGTTAATCTTCCGAGCGGTGTGATGATGGTTTATGGTAGTCGCACAAACACACTTTATTTATTTATTTATTTTTGACATATTTTCACTGTTGCCACACTGCACAAATAAACTTTTTTTGGAATGCTAAGCACTTACGAAATTTATCGCTGCACTATTATCATCGATGCACCTAAAGATCCCGGACGAGCCCCCACTTTTGTAATGGTCGCCTGGTCGTAGATATTGCTAATTGCTATAATCGCACTATTTCACTCCCATTTACGGAGCTTGTTAACACTTGATGTTAGGTTGGCGCCATTAAAATGCATTGTAGTAATCACTGCTGCTTGCTGGATCGCTGCTGTGTCTCGATGTTGATGCTGGCTCTAAATCTGGTTGTCTAGGGTTAAAAACATGAGGTCCTGTGTTTTGTTTTATGTGCTTTTGATGATAAAGGATGAACGAAACCAACAAATATGTAAACTTCAAATATTTATTTCTCTGGTGGCCATCTTAATTCCACTGTCCACCAAAGACTATGACACAACACAACTTCCTTTACATGTTCTTTGCATTGTTTATCCACCTCAAACAATAACACACAAACACACTGTACCAAAGTGACATTCCGACTGCCTCTCGACCCTTCTTGCTGCTCGTATTTATAACATTGTCAAAGAACTACTAAAAAGAGATATAGTTTACAAGTCACATGTACATCTGTTATAGTAATTTGTGCAGAAAAGTTATTAATTTGCATCGAGTGACATAATTTAACATGTTATTAAAATGACAGACAGATTTGTTGACTTGACAGAATAATTCTTTGTTACAAAAAGTCCGTTTTCTAGAAGTTTGTCAATTGACTTCTCTAATTTGCATAAATAAGTAATTAACATGAATTATTAAGAAATACATTGGTTTTCGTCTAAAACAGGATTGATTTCGTGAATACTAAGTGAAACCGCTCCTAGTGAACAAAGAGGTTTCACTGGGTGATTTTTATTTAAGGAGATCCAAAATACCTAAGTTGTACACTATTTTTCGTACTTCATATTAATTATTTAAGATGAACTCAGTGTTTTTACATGATGACATTTGCTGTATCAGTGATCAAGTGATATTAACTTTTGTGTGGGTTAGTTATTCAGTATAATTTAATGGGTTGATTGTTTATGGAGACATGTTACGCAATCATTGTTAACATACACAATAACTTTTCTATATTCATAAATACTCGTTAAACTAGTTGAATTTGGAGGGTATCGCATACTTCGGTACAGTAAAGCCTTTAATATGTTCCGTTACACCTTGAACCATGTTAAAGCACAGTGCTTAGTAAGTGGAAAATGTGTGTCCTCCAGAAGAAGAAGGAATAGTGGGCTGACAGTCATTGACTGAGGCAGGGTGATAAGTATCCGTTGCAAAAGCTGCCATACATCGTGCGTGGACGCTATTATCGTTGTGGCACCAAGTATATAACTGTGATTTGACCAGTCCAGTATGGTGGAGTTGATGGTTTGTTGGGTATTTATCTTAATGATGCATTACCATAGGGCTCATGCATTGGTTGTTGAGAATTGTACAGGAACGTTCTTCCACAAAGGTGCCCAAAACATACATCTGGACGGACGTTCTCCAACATATTGAAGCGGGTGCGTCACAAAAACGACTTGTAAAAACTTTTTGCTTGTGGTGCGCGTGTGGTCGGAAGGGCGACACGCAGGTAGCTGAGTTTGACACAATAGGTCAATATGTGGGAAAGTGTTGGGTCATGTGGGCCACAATGACTGGTGAGGCATGGGAGGCCGGCATAAGAATCTCCAAAAGGCTGCTCTGCCGGCCGGAGTGGCCCTGCAGTTCTAGGCATTACAGCCTGGAACTGCGTGACCGCTACGGTCGCAGGTTCGAATCCTGCCTCGGGCATGGATGTGTGTGATGTCTTTAGGTTCGTTAGGTTTAAGTAGTTCTGAGTTCTATGGGACTGATGACCACAGCAGTTAAGTCCCATCGTGCTCAGAGCCATTTGAACCATCCAAGAGGCTGCGAGTATGGGACGTGGAAGCACATGCGAACGCCTGATCATAGTAGTCGTAGTCTGAGTATAAAGCGGTTGTTCTGGCTCCAACATGAACGAGACCGAGTCCTCCTGCTGAAGTGGGGAGGGGGAGGGTGTCACAGCGGATTAAAGGTCGTTGCTGCCAATGCCTCAATGGCCTCCTGGAATTGTCGTCATAGAGCAATTGGCAGAGGGAGGATTTGGGCTATGTCTATCATCTTGGGCGCCAGCTAGGTGTTGACACAGACATCTCGCTGGATTGCATTCTGGCTGTGGTGGAGGTTGTGTTGGATATGTGCTCATATAAGCTGAAGCAAATGTTGGTAGGCGTACACTGCCATATGGTGGGTATGTCCATTAAGTGTGATGCCTGGGTAATGGAGTTCGTCCACTGTAGGCAGTGGCAGTGCCCCTTCGTCTTAGAGCCCACGACCTATGTTCATAATCACTGGTGCTTCTGGAGCTTGTTCCGTACTGCAGAATCCATGTGATGGCGTTATGTGTTTCCGTTGGTGTCAGTATGAGGAGCAGGAGGTCGTCTGCATATGCCTGGCAACAGAGGGTATGGCCATGGAGGGTGAGATCCTTAAGGCGTGGTAAGAGGCCCCCCATTAAGGTGTTAGAGGGCGATGGAGAACAGCACATTATACAAGGGACATCCCTGTCTGACAAAAGTCGTGTTTAAATCTATTCACCCTCTTGTCCATTGACATGAATACTTGATGTGCTACTGGCAAGCAGGCATCTCAAGGTGTCGACGAATGGCGTGGGAAACCAAATATGCATCGACGCTGGAACTGGTGTCAGGCCCTATCAAAAGCACTACCAAAGTCATTTAATACAAGTGCCGCACAGAGGCGGCAGTAGGTGTCGAGCGCAATGAGATCCCGAGATTCGCCTGTGGCAGTTTGTAGGTTAGCACCACGGGCTTGCAAAGTCTGCTCCAGTGGAAGGATTGTGGTTAGTACCGTGTATGTATGTGCCACTAATAGGCGCACATAGAAGAGTAAGGTGTCGAAAGTTTGTGATCTCAGGACCTCAAGACAGTTTACGTGCCGAAATTAAAATGCCACTCATGGTCGTTGGCACATGGCAGTTGGGAGTGAGCAGCTCCTGAAACATTTCGGTTCACTTCTGCATCACGGAACGCTGGATAGAATTCAACTGGAGGGCCGTCTGGGGCTGGCGGTTTGTTCGTCACGCCTATGGCGACAGCATCCGCCACCTTGTCTGTAGTGACTGCCGCCACCAAACATATTGCCTCTGCAGCGTGGAGAGTGTGTGTGAGGTGTTGGAGAATGTCCTCAGATGTCACATCGTTTGCGCGTCTGTCGTCGTAAAATTGTCGATAGTGGTCAGCAAAGGTGGAAACAATATTCCCTTGTGTACTGTCTTGCTTGAGGATGGTGGTGATAAGTTGTTGACGGCGGCGACGACGACGATGGTCAGACGTGGTTTGGAGCATATATAGTGCTTCCTTAGGTGCGATGTACTGTTTGCTTGATCTCACCACCATACTTGTACACTGTTGCTTATCACGTGTCACTGAAAGAAGTCTGGTAGTAATGTACTGTCGTTCCCTCTGCGTTTCAGATGTGGAGGTGCTGTGGCCTTCTCCACCAGACATCACGGCGCCTAGAGTATCAGCAACTAAACTGACAGCCTGCAGCCGCGGGTTGCCCGCTTCGCAGGCACATCGAAGCACTACACAACTGACAGGCAATATTGATGAACGGCCATAACAACAACAACACCACAGCAAAGACACCAGCGGCCACGAGGGGCCACTACCGGCCCACATAAACGTAAGGAAGAGGTCACTGCAGATCCCGGAACTATTTTCACACGTCAAACCGCGTGATGGAAAATAGTTCCGAGGTACTCATCCGCCGAAGCGCTATAAAGGCCGGCGCTCGGCCGCACATCGGTTCCGCCAGCTCCCCCTCCCTGATGATGTCCTTCTCCCCTCCATCTACCCCTCCTATCAACTTTGACCTTCCCCCCCACCTCCTGTGTCCTTTCCTTTAGGCACCCTCCCTCCCTCCCTTCACTTCCCTTCTCTTTCCTCTCCCCCCTTCCTCCTCCACTCTTCCCACGGGCTTCCCCTCCCCCTTCTTCCCTCCCCCTCTCTCCTCCGCCCATGGCATCTCCTCTCTCCCCTCTCCCATTCCCCTCCTCCTCCTCCTCCTCCCCCTCCTCCACTCTTGGCAGGTCCCCGGACTCGTACACGCTCAGTGGACTTTCGCGCGCCGGAGATCATCGCCATCTGTGTGTCGTGTGTGTACCTCGATTTGTGTTTAGTGTTCTGTCCCCGTCACGCATCAACTGTTCACGTGTGCCGTCGCCGTCATCCGTGTTCTGTGCACCGTGTCACCAAGTGTTTACTGTTTTTTCGCGTCCAGCGTGAACGGCTTCATGTTTATTGTTTTTTTTTTGTATCTCCTTTTTTTTGCCCGCCGTTTTTACTGTATTGTCTGTATCACCTATATGTCTTGTTATTGTTCTACTTAAGGCTGAAGAGCAGAGTACTATGCTGCTGACAGCCCGCCTGTATGAGGTGATGAAAATTACAATAAAGGAAAAAAAAACGCACATCGGTATTTCATCGACCTCCAGCAGAAGTGGACAGCTGCCACCCCGGCAGCCCGGCTTGGATCTTCTCACTGATCTCTGGATTAGGCTTAATATATCAGAGAAGTCTCTGGCGGAGACTAGAAGGAAATTATTTCAGTTATTTTCTGTATTATTCTTGTATGTAGTTGTGATTCGGAGACGGATCACTGTTTTGTGTTGGTGTTATACTTGGAGAATTTGTTTTGATTTATTGAACAGTCCAATAAATTGTTTTCGGACTTCGATCGTTAGTTTCTTCTGCTTCCTTAGACAAATCAGGAGGTTGCTTGTCCAGCAAGGTGTAGTAAAAATGCATGGTGCCAAGGAGCCACATAGTCTATTCTTCCTCGCATTGGACCAGCTCCGTCGTTATCATTGGTTTGGTGCAGTTGAGCCACCACATCAGTGTAGAAGCCCTCCTGGGAAGACAGCGTTCACAGGAAGTCCACACTGCTACAACGCGCTGTCAACAAATTGGGTCGCAAAGGAGGGACGTGCTAAGTTTCCATGTCCGACAACTGCACCAGGCTGACTGCAGTGGAAGCAGGAGGGAGCTTAGGTGCGCGCAGTTGTCGGAAAAGGCGAGGGCCCATTTTTATGCGGCGAGAACTCCTGACTGGAGAGTGTTGGAGAGGTAGAAGCGGCATGTGCTCCGTGGAGAATGTCGTGTGAGATATGTGTGAGCTCGAGAGTCCTAAAGGATCTCGTCCCATGCGTCAATAAGGTGGTGTTCTTCCACAACTTTACATAGGGTTTGGGGCAGTGAGTAGTTGGGATGTTGGTCTTTCAAATGTAGCACAGAAAGTCGCCTGCAGCTATAGTGTATTGCAGCGCGGGATTAGCCGAGCGGTCTTGGGCGCTGCAGTCATGGACTGTGCGGCTGGTCCCAGCGGAGGTTCGAGTCCTCCCTCGGGCATGGGTGTGTGTGTTTGTCCTTAGGATAATTTAGGTTAATTAGTTTGTAAGCTTAGGGATTGATAGCAGTTAAGTCCCATAAGATTTCACACACATTTGAACATTATTTTTTTATAGTGTATTCAAGACATAGGAAAGTGATGTCTACAGAATAAAAACAGGACGTAGAAGCCGGTGAGATGTGCCCCACAGAGCATACAGCTTGATTATGCGAATTCCGAGTACGATAACGGCCATACCCCTTGCATATGGGAGTAGGTCACGTCTATGGCGCTCTCTCGGTAGTCGATCGTCCACATCACACCCAGCCTGATCACTAACAGCGCAATACAAGTTGTATCCGTAAATTTCCGGAATCGCCGCAATATGCGCCTCTTACAATAGAGTTACGTCGACATCAGACGCGCGAATCACGTCTTGGAGTAATCGTATCTTCACTGTACTGGGAGTAATATTAGTATTGACTGTGACCACTCTGTACATTTGTCGTGGGGTTGGCGAAAGAGTTTACTGAATGGATGACTTACCCCACCCTGTCTGACCACAGGGGGACCACTTGAAAGTCATTGATGGGTGGGGCTAATTGGGTTGCATCGACCTCAATAGGATCGCCAACGCGTCTTCTTCATCATCTCTGTATGTCGTTGTGGCGCGGGAGCGTTTGGTATCCATAGGGTCTTCGCTTGTGAGAGAGTGGTTGTACTATGTTGGTGGGGTTACACATAGACAACTGTCTCCAACCGCATGTTGTTTGTCACACCATCCACAGAGGGGATAGCGCTGCCGTGATCGTTGCGCAAGGTTCTCCATCACTGTCACAGTCAGCTGACATCGAGAGGTGGACGTCAGCTGCATGTGTGCCATCGTCATCCTCGTGCGTGGGACTGTCACTGGCTCCTGGTATCGACATGTGCCTCCACTTGCGCCGACGTGCCGAAAGTCGCTGGCGACCGTGTCTTTCCGCATCAGACGACGGCAACGAGCCTGCCATCTGGGTTCGAAAGCTTCCGTTGGTGCCACAAGGGAGCCAAGTGCAGACACGGTGGCGACCACGGTCAAGGTGATAGGTAGAAGAAGTGGCTATGTGGCGGCCTCACTGTCTACCTGTCCCTTCGTGTCGTCCAAACAGTCGTGTTGTGGTGGCTGTTGCAGGCTTGGGTGGCTAAGCAGCACGCTTCGTAAAGCAGAGGCGGAGGTAAGCGCCACTGTTTACGTCACAGGCAGTGTTGGGAGAGGGCGTCATGACTATAGGCTGTAACTGAGTGATCTGTCGCTATACATCTGACTGAAGATGCCCTTTTCTGCACCCCAAGACATCCAGGGTTGGTCGTCGTAGATGATAATGGCTCTGCAGCCCCTTATGCAGAGGTAGGTTGGCACATGGCTACAGAGATCTTTCGATCTTGTCAGACACCATTCGTCACAAAATACGTCTTGAACTGCGCTCATTTCTCGGCTGCGTGGTCAAGGACCGTGCCTTAGGACCAGCTTCAGCAGGATGTT
This sequence comes from Schistocerca cancellata, assembly GCF_023864275.1. Classification (NCBI taxonomy): domain Eukaryota; kingdom Metazoa; phylum Arthropoda; class Insecta; order Orthoptera; family Acrididae; genus Schistocerca; species Schistocerca cancellata. The sequence goes on along the minus strand of NW_026046765.1, from coordinate 970,556 downwards.
CAAAAACCAGCTCGAAATCTCTAATTGTTCATACGCCCAAAACCATGTGATGAACAGTCACAGTGCCTACGTTGCCATCTGAAGGGCAGAAGCCGAGTGCTCAATGTGATTTCCTTATGATTTTGTCGCACATGGAGTCATCTATGACACTGCACTGCTGACGATGAAAAAATGTATACCTATGATCACAGTATGAAGGCTTTCACGACCGGATGACATATCTTCTGGTAAACCTTCCGAGTTGTAAGGTCGTGGTCCATGAAACTCTTCAGCTCCTAACGTTTCGTCCAGAGCTGCGCTGGACATCTTCAGAGGGGTGTTTCTCCTCCGGTGAGTCTTGCCGACGAAAAGAAAAAGAAATTCAAAACATTGCTTACATTAATTTACCTAAATTCATAAAGAAAAAAAAATTATATGTACAGTTGTCGTTACACATGCCCCTGTTTCCAGAAAATTTTCTTAAGTATAAATTTTATGGGAACACTAAATTTTACAATTATACAGTGGTTCTGAATCTTTACGTATATGTCCAAAAAGATTTGTACTACATATTTCCTTTCACTCACTGTATATAGGTTTATACTTTCTCAACACACCAAGACCAATTTCTCGTTATTTACTAAAGTGCCTTTTGCACAGTCCGACTTCCCATCATAACATTACTAAAATAGCAATTTAATCATTTTTACTAACTCCTTCAATAAATAATTTCAGATTATGGAATACAAACATTCAACTACAAAAACAAATGCATATTTTGTATACACTATAAGATAATTTGTTGCTGCTTGCTTTGAATAGCAGTCCATTTCCTTACTTACTAAACAAAATTTTCAGAAAATTAACTACACATATTTGCTGCCTATTATGCGGATTTGGGCAGTCCTTTTCACTTCATATGGTCACATCCCCTGGATTACCTTTACAATTTTTCATTGACTATTTATCTGCCCTCATTGGTATTTGGCAGTCCTTCATATTATGGTTCATACACTGCCCATTTTCATTATTGACAGTTCCATCTTTTATCTGGCTGATAGCACTTATCCTTCCTTTTCAGTCCTTTCCTCCATACATTTTTACAGTTACAGTACAATTGGTAATCTGGAACTCACATAACTACATTAGCACACTTTCAATGGTATACAGACATTTACAAAGATTAGTTACATTTGAAATAACTTGGTTTCAGCATAAGATACAGCACAATTACTCGTTCCTAGGAACATACAGTTTCAGGTCCACAATATTTCTTACACCTAAAGGTCTTTTGGATTTTGGATAGATCAGGTAGTAAGCATTATCGTGTGGAATGTTCTGTATTATATATGGTCCATTATAAATATATTTAAATTTGGAAATTTCATGGTTTAGTTTACTAGACTTTTTGTGGGTTTGTAAAAGAACATAATCCCCAATGTTAAATTTTGAAACTTTTAGATTTTTATCGTGTCTTCTAGATCTAGATTCGGCTTTTTGCTTTGCCCTTTTTATTACCAATTCTTTCTTTTGATTCAACCCCCACTTGTACAAGGTGGAAACTCTAGTTTTTCTTCAATTAAACTTTTACTACTTCTACCTAACAAAATTTCTTCCGGTGGGAATCCAGTAGTTTCATGACGTAATGTGTTCATGACATTCTCAAAATCCGATATGAATCTGCCCCAGGCTCTAATTCAACAAAACAATAATTCACTTTCAGATAACACTGAGTTACAGTAACAATAAAGTCATGCATAATAATAATAATATATACAAATACAACACCCTGCCCCCAGTCTCTTTATTAACAAGGCAGTCTTTTATAGTTCATAAAACAGTCACTTAAGTCTGGTGGCTTCTTAGGCTTCTGGAGTTCAAAGTCTTTGCTTACTTGAACTCTTTGCAAAATAAACACCGAGTCATCAGGTGGCTCTTTCTTTCTTTGTTCTGTTTCAACGTCTGGATTTTGTTTTGATACGTTGTCATCGTTAGGTACAATATCGCAATTAACTGCATTCCTACTATTTTTACTGATTTTCTCATACCCTCTTTCAGTAAAAGTATATTCACTTTCTTTTACACCTGAAAATTCATCTTCACTAGAGTCATCACTACTCTCTTCCTCAACACCAAATTCGCTTAAGTACGCTACTTTTGCACAATAGGGAGAGTTAGTACATTCATTTTCGTCTGTATTTGCGTACCTTTCATCATCTGAACTCTCATCGGAATCCGACCATTCTGGATCGCTATCAGGTTCTAACATAAAAGCTTTTCTGAGACAGACACTAAGTTCTTCCTCGGTATTGTCGTCAGGCTTGGATTTTAATTCAATCTCCTCTTTTGGCAAAACGGCCTCATCCTCAGCTTTATTCATATCTACTGTGACTTCATATTTGGTGTAATCCTCGTGGACTTTAATTACTTTCAGGTAATCATCTGCCCCTTCTCCACGGTGCCTCTCGGTAGCAGCTTGTACTATTGGCGGATTGTTAGCAGAAGTTATTTCTTCGTCAATGCTGAGGATTTCATCCTCCAAATCCTTCCTATCATTAACCTTCCTCCTATCGGCAGCACGCGTACTTTGCGCGGCGCTATTTATTCTCTCCTCTTCCAATTCTGGCCACGTCACCTTATTGGCGCCCCTATCATTTCCTTTCCTATTAACTAATTTCTTCGCCTCATACTCCTTCTTAAAATCCTCCCACTCACCTTGCTTTAGGCCCTTGTACAGATCATCGATCTGCACACGCCAATCAGTTACTTCTGCTAATTCATTATCGCCCTTTACCTCATTGCAAACACCTTTCTGTGTACTCACAGTCTCATTTATTGTTTCCTTTGCCACGGAATTATCACTCGTAAAATTTTCATTATCTCTTACGGCTATGTTCATACCTACTGCTGCCATATTGCTAGCGGCTTCTCTCTGAACAGATGTTCTGCTAGGCTGGGCCGTTGCCCTCTGATGCTCCACTCGCCTGTTAACCTGTAGCGCTCTGTGCGGCCGAGATGACTCATGCTGGCTTGCACCTGACGCTTGGCTCGCCACAACACGTTGCATCATTTCACGCCTGTCTCTAACCTGTCTCATTATATTACTGTCGGTCCGGTATCTTTTCTTAATTCGGGGCCGGTATGTATAATCCGCTTCCGTTTGGCCCGCAACGTTCACAGAAATTAGTTTCCCGCGTCGTTATTATTTTGCGCGGTGTACCCTCTAACACGACCTGGATAATTTCCTCTGCCTCTTCCTCTGCCTCTTCCTCTCTGTATCATATTGACGCGAAATCCATCGCCGTCATTTCGTTCGTCATGGTTTCGGTTATTACAGTTACCAAAATTTTGATAATTGGCACGATTTTCACGCCAATGATCTTCGTCTTTGACCCTTTCGAGAAATGCTTGGAAGCTGCGATGATTGCTTCCTACATACCTCTTTGAATCTTCTGGAAGCTTTTTATATAGCTCCCAGATAATTTCTGAATCTGATCTCCTACCTCTTAAGTGTGTCAATTTTCGGTACCAATATTCGCAGAAATCTTTCAAAGAATTTCTGCCCCTGTTATCATGCTGTTTGGCCATGATAAACTCCCGCCATAAATGGTCCTGCTTTTGTTCAGACCAATATTCTTCTGTAAATCTTCGCCTGAATTCTTCGAACGTCATTCGTTCGGTATCTAAATTGATTCCCCAGCGCTTAGCGTCACCTGCTAAGGCGCTAATTACTACATTTATCTTTTCTTGATCAGACAAGTGCTCAGGAAATACTCTCTCGCAATTTTTGATAAAATCTAACGGATGCCACACGTTATGTTTCTTGGCTGGATCGAAGCGTTCCTCGCCTTCTAACAGTTTCGTAATTGGTGTGCCATTACAGACAACACCAGGCCTATCTTTAATTTTACTCTCCAGATCGAAAATTCTGCCTTGAATTTTCGTACAATTTTGAACACATCCGGTTACTTTTTCACCTAAATCTCTTTCAGTGTCTAAAACTACCTTTTTCAATTGTGATATTCCGTGTTGACATTCGTTTACGATCTCAGTTTTAAGACCGAAAACTTTTTCGTCTACCTTAGTTTCAACCAGAGGTTCTACTTTTTCTTGGATGTTGAGAATTTCAACATCGAATCTACTATTAATGTTACCAATTTCCTCCTGCATAGTATCCATATTTTTGTTAATAGTATCAATTTCAAATTTCATATTATTTACCACAGAACTTAAATTTCCCACTTTTTGTTCTACCTGCTCTATTTGTTTACTGATTTTAATTCCTTGATCTTTGACCTGTGCTTTAATTTGATCAACGTGTGTTTTAAGCTGCTCATTCTGTGTTTTGAGCTGCTCTGCAACGTGTGCTTTAAGCTGATCAACCTGATTGCCGACTTGTTTTTGAAGTTGCTCATTCTGTGTTTTGAGCTGACGTCCCTGTGTTTTGAGCTGCGCGTCAACGTGTGTTTTAAGCTGTTCATTCTGTCCTGCAATTTGTTTGGTTAATTGTTCAAATAAATCGTTCATGCTTAAAATTTTCACACTATTTTGTTCTACGGAATCTGTGTTTTCCGATCCTACTTCAAAAGTTTCTTTCGGTTCTTTCTTTATCTGTGGTGAATCAATTCGTTCACGTACCCACTATCATCTACAAAGTCACCCTCTACTTCCTGTTTTGTCCCTTGCTGTGTTCGAGACGATCTCGACATTTCAATCTGTTCGTTGACGTGTTCATGGTATTGTATGTACGCCAATTGTCTTCCGCTAACGCCATCTGTTATCTGGCCGCGTAAACTCCTGCTACTGCCAGCCGCATTCTCCATTTCGCTCGGCACATCTACTGTGTCTGCGTTTCTGTCCATACTAAATGCCAATTACACCACACTATTATACTTGACTCACACTGCGGTTTATTTTACTGAACTTTATTGCTATTCGTGCCACTGAACATCCACTGTTCGGTCTTTATGTTAATTTGTAACCGACCACAACTGGATGTCCTGTCACGGTCGCCACTTGTAACGCTACCGCCCGCTCAGACGTGCGTTAGCTCTATAAAGCCTGTACTGTAATAAGTTCACGGGCTTCACCTTGTAAACAAGGATTTTAGTACATAAATTGACCGCGTGTACCTAATGGAAGCAAGATCGGACCTATACTCAGTCAGTAACTACAGTGATGCGTCAAGCAAATGTAAAGTATAATTACGCGTTCGCATGGACAAGAAGTACACACAGTAGATACTACCAATGATTAATAATACGGTCGCCAGCCTAATTAGGCATTGAGTGAGTTTTTCCTTGTACAAGTGGGTGCATGTACAAGCATAATAACACGTAGTAATGTTGCGTTATATGGCAAAGTTTGGAACCGGAAAAATCCACTGAACTAAAGTTTTCTCCTTTTGTATTAATTTGGACGAGCTAAAATTACACAACACCACACAGCAATGATTACTACGAACTGCATTTTGTATATTGGTCAGACTGAAATCGGGCATAGATTACCCTAGAATTAGCAATTATGAAAGTACACATACAATGTCACTATTAAAATTGGAAAAAACACTAATACACTTAGGTTTAATATAGAACTTAACTTTGCTGTTCAAATCTGATCAGTACACTTCAAGATGTGGAAGAATGGGCAAGAGAAAAAGGGAGGGGGAGCCCTGAAACTGTTATGGTCGTTATACTGAAACTATTAAGTCCTGAAGGTAAATTAACACTCAGAATTATCAATCTATGGATAACTACTCTTTTCTCTTATTTCTGAATTATTTGACTGTCTCACATTAATTAAATAACATTGCTAACTCATTTCAAAAAACTCTCTTTCAATATAGTCATACTTTTGTTCTTTATCAACATTTGCAATAACACACATAAATTTTAACTTCTTTATAGCATAGCTTTGTCTACTGATAATTCTCGTTAATACTATCTTTAAACTTTCAGTTCGGGACACTCAGGTTGCACAATATGTGGTAAGGACCCTGTCTAGGTCAGTAATAAGGATAAGTAACGGCTAAGGCGATTCTGGTAAAAGTCACGTTATTATTGAACAGTTAAAAACAGTTTCGACACTGGTCCACACAGATACACTTCTAAAGATGAAATAAATGTTTGACCTGTGCAAGTCGGTGCGGCGGATGGCGGGCAGCGAGATAGCGAGAAGCACAGCACACATGCAAGCACGGCTAAGGCTCTCACTGCATCGGCACTTTCCTTCTTCTTAGCGTCGTAATCTTTCCAATTTTGTGCCTAAGAATATAGCCACGCCATGTAGTCGTCGGAATCGGCCCATCCGAGGCTCAATGGAATCCACTTTTCCTAGATAGCCTCCTCGGTACAGTACATGTTCCTCTGACCGATGCCCAACTCCGACTGTTTTACTGAGCCCGTTGTGCCGAACCGCGCCAGTGTGCGTTTTCCCGCGCTCGCCTGCATCCACCTTTCCCCGCTCCCCTACAGGTAGGGTATTCACCACAGGTTTTCTACTACACATGTCCTAATGCATTACCTACGTATGGATCAAGTGTATAAATTACAATTTTCACATCTTACAATAGTTTTAACATTAAATACACTTCCTTTTGATTATCACATTGCTTGAAATCTAACATAAATAATAACATTCATTTTCAAAAGTTGCTTACAGTTTCTTTAACATGACACGAAAAGAAAAAGAAATTCAAAACATTGCTTACATTAATTTACCTAAATTCATAAAGAAAAAAAATTATTATATGTACAGTTGTCGTTACAAGTTCCTTTACTTCATCTACTTCATGACCATCAATCCTGATATTAAGTTTCTCATTGTTCTCATTTCTGCCACTTTTCATTAATTTCGTCTTTCTTCGATTAATTCTCAGTCCATATTCTGTACTCAATGGGCTGTTCATTCACTTCAGCATATCATGTAATTCTTCTTCACTTCCATTCAGGATAGCAATGTCATCAGCAAATCATTGATATTGTTTCACCTTGAATTTTAATCCCACTCCTGAACCTAACTTTTATTTCCATCATTGCTTCTTCGATACACAGACTGAACAATAGAGGTGATGACTACATCCCTGTCTTACACCCTTTTTAATCTGAGCACTTCGTGGTTGGTTTTCCACTCTTATTATTCCCTCTTTGCTCCTGTACATATTGTATATTACCTGTCTCTCCCTATAGCTTACCCATATTTTTCTCAGGATTTGGAACATCTTGCACCACTTTACACGTCCGCAGCTCGTGGTCGTGCGGTAGCGTTCTCGCTTCCCACGCTCGGGTTCCCGGGTTCGATTCCCGGCGGGATCAGGGATTTTCTCTGCCTCGTGATGACTGGGTGTTGTGTGATGTCCTTAGGTTAGTTAGGTTTAAGTAGTTCTAAGTTCTAGGGGACTGATGACCATAGCTGTTAAGTCCCATAGTGCTCAGAGCCATTTGAACCATTTGAACCACTTTACACTGTCTAAAGCTTTATACAGGTCGACGAATCCTATGAACGTTTCTTGATTTTTATTTAGTCTTCCTTCCATTATCAAACGCAGCGTCAGAATTGCCCCTCTCGTACCTTTACCTTTTCTAAAGCCAAAGTGATCGTCATCTAACAAATCCTCAATTTTCCTTTCCTTTCTCTCTGTATTATTCTTGTCAGGAACATGGATGCATGAGCTGTTAAGCTGGTTGTGCGATAATTCTAGCACTTGTCAGCTCTTGCAGTCTTAGGAATTGTGTGGATGATGTTCTTCCAGAAGTCAGATAAAATGTCGCCAGACTAATACATTCTACGCACCAAAGTGAATGATCGTTTCGTTGTCACTTCCCCCAGTGATTTTAGAAATTCTGATAGAATGTAATCTATCCCTCCTGCCTTATTTGATCTTAAGTCCTCCAGATCTCTCGTAAATTATGATTCTAATACTGATCCACCATCTCTTATAAATCGACTCCTATTTCTTCTTCTATCACATCAGACAAATCTTCCCCCTTGCAAAGGTCTTCAATGTATTCTTTCCATCTATCCTCACTCGACTCTGCATTTAACATGGAATTTCCGTTCCACTCTTAATGTTACCAACCTTGCTTTTGATTTCACCGAAAGTTATTTTTACTTTCCATTTTGCTGAGACAGTCCTCTCAATGATCATTTCTTTTTAGATTTCTTCATATTTTTCATGCAGATATTTCGTCTTAGCTTCCCTGCGCTTCTGATTTATTTCATTCCTAAGGGACTTGCCTTTCTGTGTTCCTAATGTTCCCTGAACATTTTTTATTGCCTTCTTTCACCAATCAACTGAAGTATTTCTTCCATTAACCATGATTTCGTTGCAGCTACCTCCTTTTAATCTACATTCAAAATTTATATAGATAGTTAAGGGAGATGAATATTTAATAGTCGTGGGGGTGTGGAATTCGATAGTAGGGAAAGGAAGAGAAGGAAAGGTAGTAGATGAATGTGGACTGGGGGTAAGAAATGAAAGAGGAAGCCGCGTGGTAAAATTTTGCACAGAGCATAACTTAATCATAGTTAATACTTGGATTAAGAAACATGAAGAAAGGCTGTATACGTGGAAGAGACCTGAAGAAACGGGAAGGCTTCAGATTGATTTTACAATGGTAAGACAGAGATTTATGAACCAGGCTTTAAATTGTAAGACATTTCTAGCGGCAGATGTGGGATCTGACCACAATTTATTGGTTATGAACTACAGATTAAATCTGAAGAAACTGCAAAAAGGTATGAATTTAAGGAAATGGGAACTGGATAAACTGAAAAATCCAGAAGTTGTAGAGAGTTTCATGAGGAGCGTTTGGGAACGATCGACAAGAACAGGGGAAAAGGATACAGTAGAAGAGGAATGGGTAGCTCTAAGAGAGATATTGAAATTAATTGATGAAAGGAGAAAATATAAAAATGCAGTAAATGAAGCAGGCAAAAAGGAATACAACGTCTCAAAAATGAGGTGGACAAGAAGAGCGAAATGGCTAAGCAGGAATGGCTACAGGACAAACGTAAGGATGTAGAAGCATTTATCACTAGGGGTAAGACAGATGCCGCATATAGGAATACCACCTGCATGAATGTCAAGAGCTCGGAGGGAAAACCAGTCCTAAGCAAAGAAGGGAAAGTAGGACGGTGGAAGGAGTATATACAGGGTCTGTACAAGGGAGATGTACCTGAGGGCTACGTTTTGGAAATGGAAGAGGGCGTAGATGCAGATGAGATCGGAGAAATGATACTGCATGAAGAATTTGACAGAGCACTGTAAGACCTAAGTCGAAACAAGGACCCGGGAGCAGACAACATTCCGTTAGAGCTACTGATAGACTTGGGAGAGCCAACCCTGACAAAATTCTAACATCTGGTGAGCAAAATGTATGAGACAGGCGAAATATCCTCAGACATCAAGAAGAATATAATAACTCCAATCCCAAAGATAGCAAGTGTTGGCAGGTGTGAAAATTACCGAATTAACAGTTAATAAGTCACTGCTGCAAAATACTAACCCGAGTTCTTTACAGAGGAATGGAAAAACGTATAGAAGCTGACCTCGGGAAAGACCAGTTTGGATTCCGTAGAAACGTAGGAAGACACGATCCAATACTGACCCTACGACGTATTTTAGAAGAGAGTCGTTTGCAGACTTAAAGAAAGCGTTTAACAATACTGACTGGAATACTCTCTTTCAAATTCTGAAGGTGGTAAGGGTAAAATACAGGGAGCGAAAGGCTATTTATAATTTGTAAAGAAATCAGATGGCAGTTATGAGAGTCGGAGGGTACAAATGGGAAACAGTGGTTGGGAAGGGATTGAGACAGGGTTGTAGCCTCTCCCCGATGCTATTCAGTCTGTATGTTGAATAAGCAGTAAAGGAAACAAAAGAAAAATTTGGAATAGGAATTAAAATCCAGGGACAAGAAATAAAAAAAAATTGAGGTTTGCCGATGACGTTGTAATTCTGTCAGAGACAGCCAAAGCTTCGGAAGAGCAGTTGAACGGAATGGATAGTGTTTTGAAAGGGGGAGATAAGATTAACACCAACAAAAGCAAAACGACGGCAACGGAATGTATTCGAATTGAATCAAGTGATGCTGAGAGAATTAGATTAGGAAATGAGACGCTTAAAGTAGTATACGAGTTTTACTACTTGGGCAACAAAATAACTGATGACGGTCGAAGTAAAGAGGATATAAAATGTAGACTGGTAATGGCAAGGAAGTAATTTATGAAGAAGAGAAATTTGTTAACATCTAGATAGATTTAAGTGACAGGAATACCTTTCTGAAACTATTTTAATGGAGTATAGCCTTGTATGGGAATGAAACATGGACGATAAACAGTTTAGACAAGATGCTTTTGAATGTGGTGCTACAGTAGAATGCTCAAGATTGGCGGATAGATCACGTAACTAATGAGGAGTTACTGAACAGACCTGGGAAGAAGAGGAATTGGTGGCACAACTTGACTAGAAGAAGGGATCAGTAGATAGGACACGTTCTCAGGCATCAGTGTGGATCGTAAAAATCGTAGAGGGAGACGAAGAGGTGAATATACTATCTAGATTCAGAAGGATGCAGTTTGCAGTAGTTACTCGGAGATGAAGGGGCTTGCACAGCATACAGCAGCATGGAGAGCTCCATCAAACTAGTCTTTGGACTGAAGACCACAACTACAACAACCTATGTTTTTCTTTCCAACTTCAGTGACTGGCCTTTTTAGAGATGTCAATTTCTCTTCAACTGTACTGCCTGCTGAGCTATTCCTTTCTGCTGCGCTTCTAGCCTCAGAGAACTTCAAGTGTATGTCATCATTCTTTGTACTTAGTACTTCCATATCTCACTTCTTTGCCTACTGATTCTTCCTACCCTTCATCAGTACTGCGTTGTGATCTGAGTTTATATCCTGCCCCTGTGAACGCCTTACAATCCAGTATCTGGTTTCGGAATCTCTGTCTGACCATGGTATAATCTAACTAAAATCACCTGACCCTTTCCAAGTATACCTGCTAGTGTTGTGTTTCTTGAACAGAGTATTCGCTATTACTAGCTGTAATTTGTTATACAAGTCAATTAGTCTTTCTCATCTCTCATTTCTTGTTCGAATCCCGTATTCTCCTATAACTTTTTTTCTACTCCTCTCCCCACAACCGCATTCCAGTCTCCCATGACTATTAGATTTTCGTCTCCTTTTGCGTACTGTATTACCCTTTCAGTATCCTCGTGCAACTTTCTATGTCTCTTCATCTTCAACTTGCGACGTCGACATGTATACCTAAACTACCGTTGTTGGTTTTGGTTTGCTGTCGATTCTGATAAGAACAACCCTATCAACGAACTGTTTAGAATAAGACACTCTCTGCCGTACCTTCCTATTCATAACGAATCCTACTCCCATTATATCATTTCCTGCTGCTGTTGATATTACGCCAAACTCATCTGACCAGATATCCTTGTCTTCTTTCCATTTCACGTCACTGAAGCCTACTGCATCTAGACTCAGCCTTTGCATTTCCCTTCTCAGATTTTCTATCTTCCCTACCACGTTCAAGCTTCTGGCGTTCCACGCCCCTACCAGTAGAACGTCATCCTTTCGTTGGTTATTACATCTTTTTCTTACTTTTGAATGCATAGAAGAAATTGAAATTTTTTCACTTCACAAAAGTAATCCATTATCTGTTTTAAACGAACAACTTCAGTTCAAAGACAAACATTTCTTTGAGCTTTTCGATGATCTGCTTTTCTTCTGTCCTTTGTTTTAAAAAATAATTTAAATTATTAAGACTTTTAGCAAATATTTTATCTTTATATTGTAATTGTATTTTACCAAACATTATTTTATGGTTGACTATCTGTTTTAGAATTTTTGCTTTTATGCTTTTAGACTGCATTTTGCTAATTCACATCGTTTTATTTTATTTTTGACAATGGCTCATAATTTTATAATTTTAAATTCTTTCATTTTTATTTGCTTATATGACTGGTATATAACTTGAGGAATAGCAATGCCTTAAAAAAAAATGGCACTTGTAATCTACATATCAACTTCATAGATAATATTTCATATATACGGACAACTACTTCCTATCGTATTTGTGCAGCATGTAGTATACATATCAGCTACAGATTATTGTAGCTTACTCTTTTCGTTTCAATGAAGACAAGTTGCTGCTCAATAATACATCGTCTGACGCCACAGTCTTTTCCATTCCACTTCGCAACAACTTCGTTGGAAAGAAGCCTGCTGCCACATCTTTGCACCGGCGTTTGTCCTCACCATGGCAACCACTAGTTCGACTATCGACTTTACAACAACTTCAGTGAAAAAAGCCTGTTTCTTCATCTTTGCAACGGCGTCTAACTTCACCATAGCAACCAGTGGTTCCAAATGGTTCACTGACAGGCCTTGAGAGGGCAACCCATGTACTGCCAAACCGAAGTTCATTTTCCTACATATTTAAATATTTTTAACGCTTCTTAATTGACAATAGCTGTTTAATAAGCTAAGTTTAGTGTGTATTTATTTCTAATTCTTGACAATGTTCTTTTAACTAAGAAATTTTAAATTGTAATTCGACTTATAACTCATTGGTTAATAATGACATCATGCAGTCAGAAGTGGGTGGAGCCTCCATTATATATAGTAAGACGTCCACTGGTTTCTCCAGTAGTGATTCTCCAACAGAAAGAGGTTCCTACTCAATGGTAATTCAACGTTTTATAGCTTTATAGCCTTATAACTTTATGTATTTTCATTAATGCATGTAGCCCTCTAATTAGTGCTTTGTATACATCTTGTAGGTCTGAAGATGACCACAGTAGTGGTCGAAACCGGTCACCTTGTTAAATAAATCGTGATCAAGACTGTTTTTAATAGTAATTATTAACATCTTTTTCTCATGGTAACCTCCCCTTTGGCAGTCCCCTCCCAGAGAAGCGAATGGGGGACTATTCCGGAATATTTTGTCAGTGGGGAGATCATCTTGACATTTTTTCAGTTATAGACATGTCCTGTTGATACACTTTATGTGCCTTTAATGCAGTGTTTTCCATTGCCTTCTGCAATATGATGTCGTTGATCATTGCTGATCTTCAGCCTTTAGAGGAAGTTTCACACCCCAAAGACGAGACAGTGCCCTGGACCTCTGTCTGCTCTTCCGCCCTCTTTGACAAGGCCGTTGACAGAATGAGTGTGTCTTTTTATGCCGGAAGTCTTTGGCCGACAATCAGAACTGAAGCTGTTACTGTTTTCGAACCTGGCACCAAAGAAAGTTTTAATTTTTAATCAGAGATGCCACCCCTAGACTACGGTCTATATAACTAACAGTAACTGCAACAGCAGCGGATGCAACTTTTGGAGAAACTATTTTCACTCAAAGATGGCCCCACCCTCCCAGGTTTAAAATGTCCGCCATTCTATTACTTTGTCAAATTTCAAGAGACTGTACTTTTGCTCCATGCGTGATGCCGTATAGATTAAGAAGATTTACTCTTTTTTTAATTGTTTGTTTCAGGTAAAACTTGTAGACTGCACGAATTCCGTCATGGATACACCTCATTTTGGAGAGAGAAAATTTACCTCCTGGGATGGGGGTTAATGATGACCGGAAGTCTGTAAAATCAATAATAAAACGTCCAAGAATCAATAAATAATATAAAAAAAGATATACGTTGATTGCTTAGTTAGTTTTCCAAAAAAATCTTAAAAGTTGCTTATATTATAGGTTGACTGAGGAGAATGGACCTTAAGAAAAGGTCTACAGCTGTAGTGGGCCGTTCGATACACGGTACCAACTAAATACAAAATATACACCGTAAAAAAATCGAAGTTAGTATCGGATAACACAATTTAGCTGTATAATTAAAGTGGAAACTTCGATACACTCTTACGGGTATGTGAATGTACAGTAGTAAATCGAAACGGATATCACACGAGAACTTTGTTTATTGAAATAACACGAAGTGAGTGCCGTGAAAAAGCCCTACAGCTGTAGGAGGGATCGTGATAACAATACGGATTTTAAAATAAATATCGTAAAGAAAAAAAATCCAAAATGACTAAATTTTCTAATTCCCTTCGAAACATAAGCTGCAGTTTCTCATTCACAGAAAAGACCTGAAATATGATTTCTTTTGAAACGAACAAAAATACGACAATAGTGCTGTATAGAATTGCAATTCAAAATGTGTACCGAGAAGCACGTCACAGCTGCCATTACTGTTACGTCACTGATCAAAGCCTATGCTTACTACTGCAAATTTGATATGTCGGGAATAACCTGCGTACAGGGGCATGTACACGGAAAATACGAAACGAATCACAGCAAGCTCGTAAACGAGCCGTATTAAACGTTCATTATGAAGAAAAATAAGTAAAGGCTTCCATAATGTGACGCACGAGTAAGCGGCTGTCAAGCGAGAGACCGGGCTTTAGTACGCGAACGTTAATAAATCCGAACCTCATCATGACAGATCAGCTGTCAAAAAAGGGAACATCGTTACAGCGGTATGAACACACTGAGACCAAGATAAAAAGTACTCAAAGCGAATCGCTAACGCGTAATAGGATATGCATGCCGATTAAGCTGTGTCTAAAGTCACAAGCTGGAACGAATTAGAATTACAGTGTGCCAAACATAATAAATTTTACAAATATAACAAAGGATTCAAAATTTCGATAAATCATATATTCACGCATAATCCTGCATATACTGCAGTTACAAACAGATATATTTAATTTTATACACCATGGCTTTATCGTAAAACCTCAGAATAAAACCTTCCTTTCGACATAACGAAAATAGTAAGAGCAGAAATTTTCAAATTTCAGTTTCAGAGGATAATCAGTTGACAATTTTATTGTTACTTACGAGTAAGCATATACGCAAGAAAATACAAAGACTAGTATGCACCTCGAACATCAAAAACATTATGGCATTAAAACACAGCTGTGTGAAATTTAGTATAAAATCAAGTTAACACAAAAAACAGAATTTTTTTCATGTAATAAATTTGACATCAGTATTAAAATGATTAAGTTTCAAGGAGTGCAGGGATACCTTGCTTATATCCATTCTTTCAATGTTTTTCTTTTGTGTTGTTAGTATTTAAAAAAACTATTGAGATTTGATTTTTATGTGGTACAATACATGTGATCAGGTGCATAATTAATACTTACATATGTCACTTCGAACTCATTTAATATTACGGACAGAATAGAAAAAACACAGCTAGGTTGTTTAGAGCATGTCAAAACAATGGAATAAGGCCAATGGCAGCATTTTCATGACAACCTCCTGAAAGAAGAAGAAGACCGCAGTAAGGTGTATCCAAGAAAGGACAGAGAGAAGAGGAGTAGAAGAGTATGAGGACGAATGGCGAGATCGAGGCATCTGGTGGCAGAGATGAGGGATGCGGATCTGTAGGACACCCTCAAGGAGAAGAAGAATATCGCACCATACAGACACTGTGCGATGTAGTTTTGAATAAGACGCGGGATTAGTAGCCTAAGAGGTCAAATAACATTAGGGTCACACATGAGGAACAACTGAAAATCAATAACCACAATTCACCTTCGCTGTGATGTCATATGCAATCACCCTGGTGATGGACTGATTAATTTTTTTTTTTAGTATCTGTCAGATATTGGATATTTAAATTATTTGTTTGAGAATCTGCTGCATCTTCTAACTATACATTATCCTCATATCTTTATTTTCCCGTCAAGGAGGGGTTACTCGGTGGGATACTGGTGATAGCACAAAAATAGCTGTAAATATTTCACTACTGCCATCCTACAGCGAGACGTGACTTACCCAAAAGTGTAGGGGGAAACGGTTACGAAAGTAATAAAAAAGTCATTGTAGAATGCCACGATAAATCCTGTATATTCTTCGATTAAAGTACACGATCTCGAGGTTCACGGCCTTCACAAATTTCATTAGTTTACAAGTTCCTGAATTATGTATTATATCAAAGCAAATTTCATCGCAAAATTCACACACTCTGCACCAAACTCTTAAATATGTTTAGTTCATGTTTTTTAGACAAGTATCCACGCAGCCATCTACATCTACGTTTACCTTGACATCATCGTCCGTGACCCATCCAACGATGTGTGTCGGAAGACACTTCTGATACCCCTAACTGATGCCCCCTTTCCTATTCCACTCAAGAATGGTGCGTGGGAAGTGTGGTTGTGGGCATTGACTCTAACTTCGCGAGATGTATGTGTGAGGAAGTAATAAGAAGTCCGACTCTTGCGGGAAAGTGGTCACTCGAAATTTCAGTAGTAAACCTGTCCGTGATGCTCAACGCCTATTATGTAACTGAAGTTTGTTGAGCATTTCTGTAAGGTTCTTTTGCGGCGACTAAACGACCTCGTGACGAAACGCACCACTCTTCGTTGGATCTTCTCCATCTCTTCTATCAGTCCTATCTGTTAAGGATTCCAGATTGATGAACAATACTCAAGAAATGGTCGAACAAGCACCTTGTAGACATCTTCCTTCGTGGATGAGTTACATTTCCTTAAGATTCTTGCTATCAATCTCAATCTGATATTTTGTTTTCCTAATATTTCGTTTTACGTGACCACTCCATTCAGGATGCATATCAATAGTTACTCTTAAGTATTTTACGATTGATACTGTTTCCAGCCTCTCCCCGATGTTATTCAATCTGTATATTGAGCAAGCAGTAAAGGAAACAAAAGAAAGATTCGGAGTAGGTATTAAAATCCATGGAGAAGAAATAAAAACTTTGAGGTTCGCCGATGACATTGTAATTCTGTCAGAGACAGCAAAGGACTTAGAAGAGCAGTTGAACGGAATGGATGGTATCTTGAAGGGAGGATATAAGATGAACATCAACAAAAGCAAAACGAGGATAATGGAATGTAGTCTAATTAAGTCGGGTGATGCTGAGGGAATTAGATTAGGAAATGAGACACTTAAAGTAGTAAAGGAGTTTTGCTATTTGGGGAGCAAAATAACTGATGATGGTCGAAGTAGAGAGGATATAAAATGTAGACTGGCAATGGCAAGGAAAGCGTTTCTGAAGAAGAAAAATTTGTTAACATCGAGTATGGATTTAAGTATCAGGAAGTCATTTCTGAAAGTATTTGTATGGAGTGTAGCCATGTATGGAAGTGAAACATGGACGGTAAATAGTTTGGACAAGAAGACAATAGAAGCTTTCGAAATGTGGTGCTACAGAAGAATGCTGAAGATTAGATGGGTAGATTACATAACTAATGAGGAAGTATTGAATAGGATTGGGGAGAAGAGAAGTTTGTGGCACAACTTGACCAGAAGAAGGGATCGGTTGGTAGGACATGTTCTGAGGCATCAAGGGATCACCAATTTAGTATTGGAGGGCAGCGTGGAGGGTAAAAATCGTAGGGGGAGACCAAGAGATGAACACACTAAGCAGATTCCGAAGGATGTAGGTTGCAGTAGGTACTGGGAGATGAAGAAGCTTGCACAGGATAGAGTAGCATGGAGAGCTGCATCAAACCAGTCTCAGGACTGAAGACCACAACAACAACAACAACAACAACAACAACAACAACTGTTTCCAGCAATTTTTCATCGCTAGTGTAGTTGTACAGTCGTGGATTTCTTTTCCTGTGTATGCGCAGTGTGTTACATTTGTTTACGTTCAGGGTCCACTGCCAGAGCCTGCGCCGTTCGTCAGTCCTCTGCAGTCATCCGGCAAATAGATACTGTGACCTGAGGTGGCTACTTTCTTATGGACAACCGCATCTTCTGCGAACAGTCTTAAAGAGCTTCCGACGCTCTGTACCAGTTGATTCATATACATTGTAAGCAGTAACCGACCGATCACACTTCTTTGGGGTACACCGGAATTGAAGGTCTAACGGACTAATTTGGTCCTAAACGTTTTACTGCACACTCGGCTTTTCTTAGCAGGCACAGAAGAAGTACGAAGCCTCGAGTGGTGGGACGAACTCAAATGAAAGTTTAGAAGTTCCAACGGCCCATTTCATAAGGATGTTCTAAAGCAAAAGCATAGCCTCATCGAAAAGCAGAACTTGAACTTAGGTCCCGCGCTCTCTAATTGTTCGCCATGGCTGCTTGTCGAAATGGTACTGAGAGGATTGAATCTTCTTTCTGTGTGTTAGACGCCAGTCCCTTTACAACCTATGACGAACGGTGACGAATCCCGACTAATAAATAATAACCAATTACGAATCAATCAGCAACCGTTTTTACTAACTTTATATTCATTTGTGCCTCAGGGAAACAAATATCTCTCCCAAATACACCAAATCAGACGTAGCAATCTAGTTCTCGTATTTACCAACCTGTCCTACTAATTTCTCAACAGGCTACGCCTTACAACGAATGCGATCGATGGGTATCAACCTCGCATTAAAACTGCTGGGTCATCTTAAAAAAACTTATTTCCACCACAGGGGCTGCTCAGGAGAATTCCACCGCTGCGCTAATAGTTTCAAATCTGTCACATTTTATTTTTTCCATGGGCGTAAGTCTAAATTTGTAACGCATTGTATTGTGTTTACCAAACAACTTTCATAACTTTGAATTTAGGAAAGCTTGTTTTCAGGACACTGTTTGGGTCACAATTGAAACAACAATTAACATCGAAACTTGAGGTCCATAGCTATTAGACTGCACGCCTCTAGAAACTTATCGGTTCTTTGTACAGTAGACCCAGTGTTTTACAATTTTGAACCAGCTACTTTCAAAACGTTCTACACTGATGTGTTGAATGAAACAATATGTTACGTCACTTACACTTTTATTAGGAAGCATTGTGCAATATTGCCACTTGACTATGTACTGGCAGCGGGCACATATGTGAGCGGCGTTGTGGATAGGGAATTAGTCATTTGGTATGCAATTTGCCGTCCGTCTCATGCCACAATGAGATGACAGACAAAAATATGCGGAAATGAAAACAATGTTCAATTATGCTTTTAGGCGAATGATTGCACTTTTTTAGAGACTCACTAAAGTAACCTAGGTGGATCACTCTTACCAATTAAAACTATTTAATTGGCCGAGACTCGAATTTCCCTTCGCGAGAAATGCCTCTTTCTAACTGAGTATCTTGAGTTGGAATTTGAAAATGGAAAAGGAAGACGACTCTAATGCACTGGCTGTCAAACGTTTTTTGGTCAAGACCCGATACTGACGTTGTAGGACGGCAGCTCGGGAAGCACAACTGCCGCTCTTGTTATTAACTGAGAAACCTTCCCGTCTCCTCTATATCTCATTTCTTTATGCAACCTGCCCCTGCCCTTCTACAGTAACCTATGAAACCTTTCCTTAGGATTTCTATCTCTTGCTTAATAATAACAAATTAAATCTTTCCTTTGAAATTTATTCTCTTCTCTATCTTCGGATACAAATTTAAATGCTGCTTATTAAAGTTATTTTCTGATTATTTCGACGAAACAGAATGTGTCGTCGTCGCGGCCCTCAGTCGTTACCTGCAATAACCCAAAACTGTTCCTTACCTTTTTTACTGTTACTGGATCGCCATCTGACTGCTACATCGAACTGCGACATGAATATACTTACTCTGGGTTACTATACTCTATTAACTGCTGGTGGGTTGTCATAATAAATGGCTGTATTTATTACCAAAGCTGACGTTATTCTTTAATAGCAAAGACGACGATATTCTTTAATTAATGTGACTGAAGTTACGTAATTCATAGTTACACTTTTTCTTGACAACAATAAAATGTTTGCAAAGTTTTACGTTGATGGTTTCTGGGATGGATTATAATCAGTAATGCAACATTGCTGGCAAAAATTAATTATATTCTGAAAACGCTTCAAATATTTACTGTTGGTAATGAAATGATTTTACAAACGTTCAAATCGAACTTACTTTTTACAATAATCTTACAACTAGCATTGCGAAAACATACCTTCAGTAGTCTTGAGTTTCGCAAAGAAAATAATTCAATAATATTAGTTCCTCTTATGATAATAGTTAGTTGATGTCTCTGTACATCCGTTTATAATCTCTTGTAGATCATAGCTGATGTCTGGCAGGCACACCGCTCCTCTCAACCTCTCGTTTCAGAGCTGCTGCCAACTCGCTTCACATCTCGCTTACTGCTGACTTCCTATGACGCTAAAGTGCGGTCTCTCCTGCCAACAATGCTTTCTGGTGCAGACAGTCCCTGCTACCATTACAAAATGTATCAATGCGCGGTCTTTCCCGCTCTTTTCTTAAAATGTATCCATACGCGGTCTCTCCCCCATACTTTTTAAAATTATATCAATTTGCTCTCTCTTGCCAACAATACTTTGGTGCAGACATTCCCTGCTACCACAATTATTTCCAACATGACAAATATTAATTATTCATACTTAATCCTATTAATAAAATATAAACATGTTTCATAAATTGTGGTTTGACGATAGACAATAGAAATATACACGTCTTACAACTGTTAACCTACATAGATTTCTTTGTTATGAACCCCAAATACACTATAATTACTGAGGGGGCGATAAATTTCCCTCCGGCCCTCTAGGACAGATCCTTTAAAGTTCACACCATTCGGAACACTTAGTGCCGACTGTTCTCTGTTTCAGAGGGATAAGACCCACCGTGGTTCGACAGCCACGGAAGAAAGCTGCTAGACAAAGAGAACTTCACTGCAAATTTGAGCGTGGTCAAACTCTCACAGACGAACAAAAATTAAACTAAGCCAAAATTAGCGTAAGGGGAGCCATGCTTAAAGCGTTCAGCAAATTAGAAAGTAAAATCTACTGACTTGACAGAAAATTCTAGGACGTTTTGGTCTTATGTTAAATCAGTAAAAAGATCGAAGGCATCTGTACAGAAACTCTGTGTCCATAATGCTATTGCAACGAAGGATGACAGGGAAAAGATGCGAAGTACTAAACGTCCTTTTCCAAAACAGTTTTTCAGAGGAAAACAGAACAGTAGCACCTCCTTTAAGTCGTCGCACGAACGACAAAGTGGCTGATTCGAAATAGGAGACCATGCTACACAAAGACAACTGAAATCGCTCGACAGAGGAAAGGTCACCTTATCTCATTAGATACCAATACGATCCTACAAATAGTATGCGATAAACTTGCTGCAGTAGTGTACCGCAGGTCTTTGCAGGTTCGGAGCGTTCATGATGATTGGGGAAAAAACACAGGCCACATCGAGGTATATCAACAACACGTGTCAGCAGCTGAGGTTGTCAGTTAGTCATCATTTATTCCAGGGAAAAGCTGCACGGTCATCAACAGTAACTGTTCTTTCGAGAACAAGTTACTGTCTTCGTATATATAGTTAAAGGCTACCCAGCCATTGACCTTCGTCTGTGCAAATGCGCACAGGTTGCCCAAACTCTTACGGGAATCGCCAAAGCGTGCGCGAGTAATGAGTGGGTGGGCAAATGTCTATAAGGTACAATACATTTGTAGAATTGTGGACAGTTGGGAATGTGAGTCTCACGGGAAGCGTGCAAGGGATAAGTCCCTGCAGTCGCGCTATTCATCTGTTCCTCGGTGGCTCAGATGGATAGAGCGTCTGCCATGTAAGCAGGAGATCCCGGGTTCGAGTCCCGGTCGGGGCACACATTTTCAGCTGTCCACGTCGAGGTATATCAACAACACCTGTCGGCAGCTGAGGTTGTCAGTTAGTCATCACTTGAAGAAGGGTCTTAGGACAGAAACACAAACAACAGGCCTGTAGGTAAAATCTTCTGGGTTATTACGCCTGTATCTCTGCCGTCGGTCAGTTGTAGATTTTGGAACGTGTTTTCTGCTCGCGTACTATGACACTTCTGGAGACCGAAAATGTCCTCTGTAGGAACCAACAAGGGTTCCGAAAACAACAAACGTGTGAGACATTGCTCGTTCTGATCGTTCACGATATAACAGAAATAAGTAGATGCCGTATTCCTTGACTTCCGAAAGCTATTGATACAGTTGCGCACTGCCACCAACTGAACAAAATGCGAAAGTACAAAATGTCACACCAACTGTGTGACTAGACTGAAGAGTTTCAAGCAAACAGAAGACAGTGTGTCATTCTGGGAGGAGACAAGTCTTCAAGCGTAAAGGAAGCTTCGGGCGTGCCCCAGGGGATTGTCGTAGGACCATTACTTTTCGCAATATATACACTCCTGGAAATTGAAATAAGAACACCGTGAATTCATTGTCCCAGGAAGGGGAAACTTTATTGACACATTCCTGGGGTCAGATACATCACATGATCACACTGACAGGACCACAGGCACATAGACACAGGCAACAGAGCATGCACAATGTCGGCACTAGTACAGTGTATATCCACCTTTCGCAGAAATGCAGGCTGCTATTCTCCCATGGAGACGATCGTAGAGATGCTGGATGTAGTCCTGTGGAACGGCTTGCCATGCCATTTCCACCTGGCGCCTCAGTTGGACCAGCGTTCGTGCTGGACGTGCAGACCGCGTGAGACGACGCTTCATCCAGTCCCAAACATGCTCAATGGGGGACAGATCCGGAGATCTTGCTGGCCAGGGTAGTTGACTTACACCTTCTAGAGCACGTTGGGTGGCACGGGATACATGCGGACATGCATTGTCCTGTTGGAACAGCAAGTTCCCTTGCCGGTCTAGGAATGGTAGAACGATGGGTTCGATGACGGTTTGGATGTACCGTGCACTATTCAGTGTCCCCTCGACGATCACCAGTGGTGTACGGCCAGTGTAGGAGATCGCTCCCCACACCATGATGCCGGGTGTTGGCCCTGTGTGCCTCGGTCGTATGCAGTCCTGATTGTGGCGCTCACCTGCACGGCGCCAAACACGCATACGACCATCATTGGCACCAAGGCAGAAGCGACTCTCATCGCTGAAGACGACACGTCTCCATTCGTCCCTCCATTCACGCCTGTCGCGACACCACTGGAGGCGGGCTGCACGATGTTGGGGCGTGAGCGGAAGACGGCCTAACGGTGTGCGGGACCGTAGCCCAGCTTCATGGAGACGGTTGCGAATGGTCCTCGCCGATACCCCAGGAGCAACAGTGTCCCTAATTTGCTGGGAAGTGGCGGTGCAGTTCCCTACGGCACTGCGTAGGATCCTACGATCTTGGCGTGCATCCGTGCGTCGCTGCGGTCCGGTCCCAGGTCGACGGGCACGTGCACCTTCCGCCGACCACTGGCGACAACATCGATATACTGTGGAGACCTCACGCCCCACGTGTTGAGCAATTCGGCGGTACGTCCACCCGGCCTCCCGCATGCCCACTATACGCCCTCGCTCAAAGTCCGTCAACTGCACATACGGTTCACGTCCACGCTGTCGCGGCATGCTACCAGTGTTAAAGACTGCGATGGAGCTCCGTATGCCACGGCAAACTGGCTGACACTAACGGCGGCGGTGCACAAATGCTGCGCAGCTAGTGCCATTCGACGGCCAACACCGCGGTTCCTGGTGTGTCCGCTGTGCCGTGCGTGTGATCATTGCTTGTACAGCCCTCTCGCAGTGTCCGGAGCAAGTATGGTGGGTCTGACACACCGGTGTCAATGTGTTCTTTTTTCCATTTCCAGGAGTGTATAAATGGCCTACTAGACAATGTCGGAAGTTGTCCGTCGCTTTTCGCGGATGATGCTGTTGTATACAGAGAAGTCGCGACGCTAGAAAATTGAAGTGAAATGCAGGAAGACCTGCAAACGTTCTTCGCTTGGCGCAGGGAGTGGTAGTTGGCCCTCAATACAAACTAATGGAAGGTATTGCCTATACACAGACAGAACAACCCATTATTATACGATTTCACGTCTGCAGAACAATCACTGGAGACAGCTCCTGCCATAAAATATCTATGAGTATGCGTACGGAGCATAAAACTAACTGCAGAAGAGATTCATAGGAAGAATCCTCAGGAAATATAGTCCATCAACAAAAGAGGTTACTTAGATAACACTCGTTTGACTAATACTTGGATACTGCTCTTCAGCATAAGATGCCTACCAGATAGGATTTATATAGGACATAGACAAAATCCAAAGCAGCACTCTTTGTTACAGTGTCATTAATTAAGAACGGCAGCATCACGCATGTCACCAGCCAACACCAATTGCAGACATTGCAAGTGAGTCGTCCTGCATCACGTTGTGGTTTACTAGTATACAATATGTGATCAGAAGTATCCGGACACCCACAAAAACAAAAGTTTTTCATATTAGGTGCATTGTGCTGCCTCCTACTCCGAAGTACTCCATACCATCGACCTTAGTAGGCATTAGACGTCGTGAGAGAGCAGAATGGGGCGCTCCGCGGAACCCACGAATTCTGAACATGATCATGTGACTGGGTGTCACTTGTGTCACACGTCTTGTACGCGAGATTTCCAAACTCCTAAACATCCATAGGTCCACTGTTTCCGATGTGATAGTAAAGCGGAAACGTGGAGGGAAACGTACAGGACAAAAGCGTACAGGCCGACCTCGCCTGTTGACTGACAGAGACTGCCGACAGTTGAAGAGGGTCGTAATGTGTAACAGGCAGACATCTATCCACCCCATCACACAGACATTCCAGACTGCACCAGGCTTCACTGCGAGTACTATGTCAGTTAGGTGAGAGGTGAGGAAACTCAGATTTCATGGTCGAGCGGCTGCTCATAGGCCACACATCACGCCGGTAAATGCCAAACGAAGCCTCGCTTGGTGTAAGCAGCGTAAACATTGGACGATTGAACAGTGGAAAAACGTTGTGTGGAGTGACGAATCACGGTGCAGAATGTGGCGATCCGATGGCAGGGTGTGTGTATGGCGAATGTCCAGTGAACGCCGTCTGTCAGCGGTGTAGTGCCAACAGTAAAATTCGGAGATGGTGGTGTGATAGTGTTTTTCATGGAGTGGGCTTGCTCCCCTTGTTATTTTGCGCGGCACTATCGCAGCACAGGCCTACATTGATGTTTTAAGAACCTTCCTGTTTCCCACTGTCGACGAGCAATTCGGGGATGGCGACTGCATCTTTCAACACGATCGAGCACCTGTTCATATTGCACGGCCTGTGGCAGAGTGGCTACACAACAATAACATCCCTGTAATGGACTGGCCTGCACAGAGTCCTGACGTGAATCCTTCAGAACACTTTTGGGATGTTTTGGAACGCCGACTTCGTGGCAGGCCTCGCCGACTGACATCGACACCTCTCCTCTGTGCAGCACTCCGTAAAGAATGGGGTGCGTTCCGCAAGAAACCTTCCAGCACCTGACTGAATGTATGTCTACGTGAGTGGAAGCTGTCATCAAGGCTAAGGGTGGGCCAACACCATATTGAATTCCAGCATTACCGATGGAGGGCGCCACGAACTTGTAAGTCATTTTCAGCCAGGTGTGCCGGCCGTTGTGACCGAGCGGTTCTAGGCGCTTCAGTCTGGAACCGCGCGACCGCTACAGTCGCAGGTTCGAATCCTGCCTCGGGCATGGATGTGTGTGATGTCCTTAGGTTAGTTATGTTTAAGTAGTTCTAAGTCTAGGGGACTGATGACCTTAGATGTTAAGTCCCATAGTGCTCAGAGCCATTGGAACCATATTTTCTTTTCAGCCAGGTGTGAATGCCGAAAGCATACGCCTCTGGAAGAATCAACCGTTATACTCCTTCCTCCTTTGTCTATCTCGCAGAAAGACTGTGAAGATAAAATTAAAGAAATTCTATCCATCATGAAGGCTTACCGGCAATGAGTTGTTCTTCCCGCGAACTATTCATGACTGCGGGGGTGGGGAGAATGCGGGGGTACAGGGATGCACAAAGTACCCTCCATTACACAACGCCAGGTGGCTTGTGGAGCGTAGACGTACAAGTAGATTGCTGCCACCCTCAGCGATCTCAAAGTTGTGACAATGTAATTGCTTCTTGAAATGTTGTGGCATCTGTTCCAGTGGATGATTAATTGATTTTTAGCATTAACTGCACTTATATCTTAATACATTATGCTCACAAATTTCGCATCCATGCATGCATGTCTGAAGAAATATTGTTTCATGTGAACTGTTAATACAGGCATTGTGCAGTTAAATAATAAGAACAACAAAGTGAGTTAATATTGATTGTCATTCAGTTTTGAGCTTCATTTAAGACTTTCGGTCTCTTGATCATTAGTGTAAAATCAAATGAAAAGTTTGCAAAGACAAAGAAAAGGAGTTCATTCACCAGCTGACCACAGTGGCTCCCCTCAACAAACCCGACATTACTTGTCTGTCCATAGGTAGGACTGGCAAACCACAGTCAAATGTGTAAAGCAAGACAGAAAGGTAGAGACTCAAGGTTCTTCTCTCTTACGCGCTCAGGTATCCGCCAGGTAGTCCAGTGTTCATAGTCGTTGTGCTATGTGCAGTACTCACAATGACTGGTGTGCACTCCAAATTTATCTTTTGTAAATTACAACATTGTCAAATTTGTAAGAGTTTTTTGCTATGATAGATCTTAAATCAATTTCATGAAATATGAAATTCTCCAATTTTCATACGAATGCTTTTAAAAAACATCTATTTATCTGAAATGCAGTTTCTTGCAAACTGTCATACAGTGCTGTACTAATCTCTAATGTAACTCTATTGTTATTATAGCATTAAAACACGTGTTGCATATTTTATTGCTATTATTAGTAAAGTTCTTGGCACCTATGGTACGTCAACAATTGGAGACAACAAATTACATAATGACCTCGGCTGTAAAGAATGTTAAGGGACCGATTGATTGTTTTGAAAAATTGCACAGTAAATTTTCAATAAAATTTCGTAAATAAAGTAATTCAGTTACTTCCGGTGTTGTTTCTTTTCATTTAGATAAGGGTTTGTTTTCAAACATTTCTAGAGGAGAGACACATTTTTGAAATCATATTGTGTTTAAAAATCCAAAAGTTTGTGTTTAAAAATACATCTGTGGGTACTGCGCATTGTTTACTTGCAATATGAGTACACTTAACTTGGATGGTCATTGACTTACCACCGTTTACTTACTGTGTGAGTTAAAGAAATATTACTGTGAAACCTCTCAAAAATACAAATATGAAACGTCCGATTTGTTTGACCTTACGATGCTAATATTGGCATTAGCACCTTTTGAGTAGTAAAGTATAACAACCTTAAAAATTAATCTAAGATTCAGCACAATACAAAATTAATTTTATTGTTGCACATTTTCAGTCAAGGATGTACCTTCACATTTCTGCCATCACGCTGTCACGCAAATTTATGGAAAACAGTGTAAGGAACACAGACTGAGATTGTTTACTTGCTCAAATAATTATTCACACTTACGTGATCAGCAACAGCTTCTGAAGTACTTTTTCGTTAAAAAACATAATATTCCGGATCTTTATCTTGGTTGTAGTCATTCGCATCATCCTCGGATTTGTACAAATCGTCCCTGAAAAGTATTTCCCTGGCACGAACACGCACTCGTTACTACCATTAACAACCACGTTTTTGGCACTTTCACAATTGTTTACGTTGCACATACACTGACGAAGTTGCCATTGGTGAGATTCTGAATTACAAAATAGCCATTTCTCGGTTTATCGTGGAACTGTTAACTAATATGAGCAGAAGACATCACGTACCATGTTTGACATGCAATAACTGTGTTTCTCATCGTCTGTCCCTGAAAGCCGAACTCTCACAGGACGCGAAAGCGCTCTTGGATGAGGAACTGGTGACGTCACAGCGCGGAATTCCACGTTCCAAAATACTGCGGAGCGTGAAATGAAGAACCTGGCCTGTCAGATTTTTGCGTCCTGCGGAGGAACGTGGCCAATGAGATGCGATATCGATTTACGTCACAGGCTGAACGTACTGTGGGAGCCACTATGCTGTATTACGTTAAACGTCCATTTGGTGGGCCTTCCTTCTCACACAGTACGTGGTATGAATATAAGCTGCTTCAGAGCATCAGTAAATTGAAGATCTCTGGAAAACGCCTCATTTTAACCACGACTGCCTATAATAATTAGATGACAGGAAACTACGTATCGGTACGCAAATACTTTCGGCAGTTGACGTTTGTACCATTGAGGGGACATATACAGGGTGTTTCAAAAATGACCGGTATATTTGAAACGGCAATAAAAACTAAACGAGCAGCGATAGAAATACACCGTTTGTTGCAGTATGCTTGGGACAACAGTACATTTTCAGGCGGACAAACTTTCGAAATTACAGTAGTTACAATTTTCAACAACAGATGGCGCTGCAAGTGATGTGAAAGATATAGAAGACAACGCAGTCTGTGGGTGCGCCATTCTGTACGTCGTCTTTCTGCTGTAAGCGTGTGCTGTTCACAACGTGCAAGTGTGCTGTAGACAACATGGTTTATTCCTTAGAACAGAGGATTTTTCTGGTGTTGGAATTCCACCGCCTAGAACACAGTGTTGTTGCAACAAGACGAAGTTTGCAACGGAGGTTTAATGTAACCAAAGGACCGAAAAGCGATACAATAAAGGATCTGTTTGAAAAATTTCAACGGACTGGGAACGTGACGGATGAACGTGCTGGAAAGGTAGGGCGACCGCGTACGGCAACCACAGAGGGCAACGCGCAGCTAGTGCAGCAGGTGATCCGACAGCGGCCTCGGGTTTCCGTTCGCCGTGTTGCAGCTGCGGTCCAAATGACGCCAACGTCCACGTATCGTCTCATGCGCCAGAGTTTACACCTCTATCCGTACAAAATTCAAACGCGGCAACCCCTCAGCGCCGCTACCATTGCTGCACGAGAGACATTCGCTAACGATATAGTGCACAGGATTGATGACGGCGATATGCATGTGGGCAGCATTTGGTTTACTGACGAAGCTTATTTTTACCTGGACGGCTTCGTCAATAAACAGAACTGGCGCATATGGGGAACCGAAAAGCCCCATGTTGCAGTCCCATCTTCCCTGCATCCTCAAAAAGTACTGGTCTGGGCCGCCATTTCTTCCAAAGGAATCATTGGCCCATTTTTAAGATCCGAAACGATTACTGCATCACGCTATCTGGACATTCTTCGTGAATTTGTGGCGGTACGAACTGCCTTAGACGACACTGCGAACACCTCGTGGTTTATGCAAGATGGTGCCCGGCCATGTCGCACGGCCGACGTCTTTAATTTCCTGAACGAATATTTCGATGATCGTGTGATTGCTTTGGGCTATCCGAAACATACAGGAGGCGGCGTGGATTGGCCTCCCTATTCGCCAGACATGAACCCCTGTGACTTCTTTCTGTGGGGTCACTTGAAAGACCAGGTGTACCGCCAGAATCCAGAAACAATTGAACAGCTGAAGCAGTACATCTCATCTGCATGTGAAGCCATTCCGCCAGACACGTTGTCAAAGGTTTCGGGTAATTTCATTCAGAGACTACGCCATATTATTGCTACGCATGGTGGATATGTGGAAAATATCGTACTATAGAGTTTCCCAGACCGCAGCGCCATCTGTTGTTGAAAATTGTAACTACTGTAATTTCGAAAGTTTGTCTGCCTGAAAATGTACTGTTGTCCCAAGCATATTGCAACAAACGGTGTATTTCTATCTCTGCTCGTTTAGTTTTTATTGCCGTTTCAAATATACCGGTCATTTTTGAAACACCCTGTATAAACAGAACATTAATTACTGACGTCGAGCATCATCTCAAGAGTTCACACAGCTAGCGTTTCCACTATGCGCTTAAGGTCTAATGGTCATATTCTTTTTTGTTTTTTTCTTTTTTCTAAAACAAAAATGGTCTTGTGGCAAAGCTCGGGCTTCAAGATCGAGAGAGCGCAGCATCAAGTCCCGTTCAGACCACAACTTTTCCACTATGATTTTTAACCGAACATTCACTTCTCACAGATGTTGGAGTGACCACGAAAGACATATGGTTTGGATTCCACGTTAAACTGCAGGTCTCCATTTTCCGATTAGGTAACTGGGGAAAGTTAGGGACACGCAAGTATCTGCAGTGGCGTCCCGTTGGAAGACATGCCAAGAGGAGTACCGGTACACCAGATAGAATTCTCTTTTACTCGTGCTTGTTAGCTTGAATGCTCCGGTGAAAACCTGGCTTAATCTATACAAACATTTTTTGAATAACTTCATATCGACAGTTCAATTCTTTCACATGTAATTCTGACAAAAGTGGCTAGCAGAGAAAATAAAATCAAGGCAGTGATTCATGCCACAGATGGCTTCCAACTGAGGACTTGTAATTTGTTGAAATGAAATGTGTCTCGCAGTACCACATTTTATAACAATTCCTGTGGGTCATTCCTTATAATAATGTTTGAAAGTTGTACGTTTGACTATCAGTGAAACAGTTCTTTGTTTATGACCTGTAGTCATCACAAAAATGCGAAGTGTCTATTTAATGACAAAAACAAACATTTTTCTTGCATCAGGCACACCCGGACAAAGAAAAAACTCATACAGACAGGTACTTCGCAGTAACCACTACTTTTATTTAGATAGAACTGGGATGGAGTCAGAAATGGTCCCGACCGTTGTTTTGCATATTTCACTGCATACCAGGCATACTTGATCAAAATCTGCAAAGCGTGGCGAAGAAAACTGGTAATGCACAAATGACTGAAGCTTAAGAGTACCGTTCCGCTGATAAACCTGAAATGAGAGACAGGTATGTCTGATAATTTCCTGAAAAATGCTTTCCCCTGTTGGAAAAGTTCTTTATCGAGAGGTTGAATCGCACTAGTAGTTCCAAAAGGAATCCACATTACATGTACAGATTTTTCGCCGTCCTCCACAAAAACAGAAGCGTCGTTATGTCCAGACCACGAATCCAACAAAAGCAATGAATTAGTTTCTGCAGCTGGTAGGAATACGTTTCGAAAGGAATGTTGAAAATTATTATTTCCCATTCTTCCAGAGTTTCATACGTGGAGTACAAGATTTTTGCAGCTAAACAGTCCATTTCTTTTATTTTTGGTCCTAATTTACCTTGCAATTTTTGAAGACAGATATACAGCTGCGGGAATAGTAAACTACTTATACTTATCACTCTGCATTATCGCATATGAATGGTCATTGTATTCGTTGACTGGGCAACCGACTCAGTCTTTTTTCACCGCGAACTGGTAAAGTGCGGTGTGCCCGCAGTCCTTTCGTGAAACCTGACTGATCAGCGTTATAAGCAGTGGTTGCGGGGATAACAGCAAGTTTCGTCTTTACGTCACCCATGAATTTCTCTATAGCATTGTCTCTCACTGGCAAATGCTCTACACGCTTACCTGACGCAAAACTTGGTAATTTTGCGACTTCCTATTCGGTACAATTTCATGAACCTGTGTAGCCAGGTCGACGGAGCCTGGAAAATAGCAATGTTCATGTCAGATGCAGGTGAAGAACGTCATGGGACAGCGATACGCACATAAACAGATGGCGGCAGCAGCGCGTGCGCAAGGTATAAAAGGGCAGAGCATTCCACTCCACTGACTCGAGTGCTGGACTCGCTGCGGCTCGCACCGTTACGTCGCTCGCGCACGCCTTTGTTCGTTCCAACCACAAGTTATGGCAGGACGCAAGGGGAACAAGCTAGCAGCCGCGCTGGATCACCTCATCAGTGCTTTGGGGAGCTCCCGCGGCCGCAGGCGACCACAGAAGCCGAAGCACAAGCGGAGATCACTCCAACATGTGCAGTGCTACAGGTGCCAGCAATTGGGGCACGTGGCGGGTGTCTGCCGGAACGCAGTCGCGTGTTTAAAATGCGCGGCGGCACACGACACCCGTAACTGCCCCAAACCACGCGGAGCACCCAGCAGATGCGCGAACTGCGGCGGACCCCACGCCGCCAACTCGCGCAGCTGCAGCTACCGCCGGCAGCACACCACAGCAAGCTCTGAGGTGCCTGCCGCCAAGTCGGCCGCACTGCCTCCCCCCCCCCCTCCGGCGAGGGGCGCGCGTCGTGCCGCGTCGAAGCGGCAACCGACCAAGCGCTGGCCGACCTGCAAGCAGCCATCGCGGCCGAAAGGGCCGCAACGAGAGGGGAACTAGTGGCTGTCCACCGACAGCTTCAACAGCTGCGGGAGGAGCTGCGGCTTCTCAAGAAGGCGCCTCCTGTGCCAGCTCCCCCCGCCCCTGTGAGGCGGCCGCTGGTGGCAGATGCCGCCACCCAGACGTCCACCGACTCGCCCCCTGCAGCAATGCAGGCGGCGTCCCGCATGGAACTGGACGTCGTGACGCCTGCACTGTCCTCTCACCAGGAGACAGCTGCAGAAGAACCAGCCGACGAAGAGTTGCCGTCCGCCTCTTCACACGACGAAGAAACGGACACCGACGAAGGACTGCCCCTCCCGCTCCCAGACGAGCGGAGTGTGCAGCCCTTCCTGAAGAAGATCGCGGCGTCGCTGAAGGACGGGACGTACCCTCACGGGGACAATCCGTACCCCTTCACGCCGGCGCACGCGAAACCACCTCTTCCGCACGTACCGTGCGACCTTCGCTTCTCGCGTGGCATGTTGCATGAGGCGATAACACGGAAGGAGCTCAAACTGCTGAACAGCCGCCCCATCTTCACCCCTTCGCACTGGGACCACATCACTGAGGTCACAGTGAAGTGGATGAAGGAAGAGTGGCGCTCCGGCAGGCGGCAGCCAGCCCCAGAAGATCTTCCAGCAATCGAATACTTCGCCAGACTAGAACTAGCGAAGCATCCAGAGGCCCATTCCAACGAGAGGCCACACTGACGTCAACAGAGCTGTCAACGGAGGAATAGCAGCACTGCTGCTTAGCCTCCACCACCACCGGACAGATGAAGTCCGTGATTTGCGAACGGGAACGGGGAGCTGTCATTTGTACTGAGGTGATTCGAATGAAAAGGTTCAAGACGTGATTGTGGTGGCGCTACGGAATTTACAGACTATGAAAGCGGAATGGCAGTTGGAGCTAGAAGCGTGCGACATTCCATTTCGGAAATCGTTAGAGAATTCAAGATTCCGAGATTCACAGTGTGAAGAGCGTGCCGGAAATACCAAATCTGAGGCATTACATTTCACCACGGACAACATAGTGGCCGACGGCCACATGACGACCGAGAGCGGCGGCGTTTGCTTAGAGTTGTCAGTGCTAACAGGCAACCAACACTGTGTAAAATAACCACAGAGATCAATGTGAGATGTACGACGAACATATCCGTTATGACAGTGCCCTGCAATTCAGCGTTGATCGGCTACGACTGTAAACAACCGAAGCGAATACCTTTGCTAACAGCATTATATCGCCTGCAGTGCCTCTCCTGGGCTCATCATGACCATGTCCCCCGTAAAACTGCTAGTGTTTTAATGTGACACAGACCCCACGAAGCCATGAACCAAAGTTGTCAACTGTGCAAGACAGTGGTGGCTCCATACTGGTGTGGAATGGACTGGGTCATCTGCTCCAACTGAACTGATCATTGACAGGAAATGTTTATGTTGAACTACTTGTTCCCAAACATAGATGGAATTTCTATGGATGACAAAGCGCCATGCCACTGCGCTACAGTTGCTCGCGGTTGGTTTGAAGAACATTATGGATAGTTCGAGCGAAAGATTTGGCCACCCAGACGGCCTGACATGAATCCCATCCAACATTCATGGGACATAATCTACACGTCAGTTCGTGCACAAAACCCTGCACCGTCATCACTTTGTAATTATGGGCGGCTATAGAGGTGACATGGATCAATATTTATGCAGGCGACTTCCAACGACTTGTTGAGTCCATAGCAGGCAGAGTTGCTGCACCACTCCGGGCAAGAGGAGGCTCGGCACGACATTAGGACGTATTCCAAGAGTTTTTGTTACCTCAGTGGAGATACTCTCTTTAGACACTTATACCGCTACCGAAAGATCTGAGCCAAAACAAGGCCCCGGGAGTAGACAACATCACATTGGAACTACTGATACCCTTGGGAGAGCCAACCGTAACAAAACTCTACCATCTGGTGATCAAGATGTATGAGACAGGCGAAATACCCTCAGATTTCAAGAAGAATGTAATAATTCCAATCCCAAAGAAAGCAGGTGTTGACAGATGTGAAAATTACCGAACCATCAGTTTAATAAGTCACAACTGCAAAATACTAACGCGAATTCTTTACAGATGAATGGAAAAACTGGTAGAAGCCGACCTCGGGGAAGATCAGTTTGGATTCCGTAGAAATGTTGGAACACGTGACGCAATACTGACCCCACGACTTATCTTAGAAGAAAGATTAAGGAAAGGCAAACCTACGTTTCTATCATTTGTAGACTCCTAGAAAGCTTTTGACAATATTGACTGGTATACTCTCTTTCAAATTCTGAAGGTGGCAGGGGTAAAATACAGGGAGCGAAAGGCTATTTACAATTTGTACAGAAAGCAGATGGCAGTATAAGAGTCGATGGACATGAAAGGGAAGCAGTGGTTGGGAAGGGAGTGAGACAGTGTTGTAGCCTCTCCCCGATGTTATTCAATCTGTATATAGAGCAAGCAGTAAACGAAACAAAAGGAAAATTCGGACTAGATATTAAAGTCCATGGAGAAGAAATAAAAACTTTGAAGTTTGCCGATAACATTGTAATTCTGTCAGAGACAGCAAAGGACTTGGAAGAGCAGTTGAACGGAATGGACAGTGTCTTAAAATAGGATATAAGATGAAAAAAAGCAAAATGAAGATAATGGAATGTAGTCGAATTAAGTCGGGTGATGCTGAGGGAATTAGATTAGGAAATGAGACACTTTAAAAAGTAAAGGAGTTTTACTATTTGGGGAGCAAAATAACTGATAATGGACGAAGTAGAGAGAATATAAAAATGTAGACTGACAATGGCAAGGAAAGCGTTTCTGAAGAAGAGAAATTTGTTAACATCGAGTATAGATTTAAGTGTCAGGAAGTCCTTTGTGGAAGTATTTGTATGGAGTGTAGCCATGTATGGAAGTGAAACATGAACGATAGATAGCTTGGAAAAGAAGAGAATAGAACTTTCGAAATGTGGTGCTACAGAAGAATGCTGAAGATTAGATGGGTAGATCACATAACTAATGAGGAGGTATTGAACAGAATTGGGGAGAAGAGGAGTTTGTGGCACAACTTGACTAGAAGAAGGGATCGGTTGGTAGGACATGTTCTGAGGCATCAAGGGATCACCAATTTATTATTGGAGGGCAACGTGGAGGGTAAAAATCGTAGAAGGATGAAGCCTGCCCTTCACTTATCGACCTTAATGACAGTGAAAAATTAAACCGCCTGCACGTAATGGAAATTTGGGAAAAGCAATCGTCACCGAAGTTAATTTGTCGGTAAAGAGGGAGGAAAGGGTTACATCTAAATGAAAGGAAAAATGCAAATGAAATTGGTGAAAGTTAATTTTGAGAAAAGGGTAAAATTAATAAAGACAGTAAATGTGCGGTCGTTACGTTAACAATCAATTGGCGTTAATTAGATATTTGAGATTTGGGGAAAATTACGGTCGCCAGTCCTATGGACAACTACTATAATAACTGAAAATGAAAGATTAATGCACATATAACTAGCACTAAAAGCGTGGCAACTGTAGGGTGACACGTGCTGTGTGAAAACTGAGTGGTTGTCAGAAGTAATGAATCTCGCTACACTCTGACTTAATTTAGCCAAAGAATTAATAAACTGGAAAAAATTGAAAGTTAATTTAGTGACCGAAATTAACAGTGAACTTTGCTTCTGAAGCACTACGAAATTAAATAAAATAAGGTTAGCCTTGGGCTACCTCAGCAATCATTTAAAAAGCTACTTGAATCTACGCAATTTAGAAATAAGAGATTTAACTTGAATTAAATGATTCTGAACAATTAACAATGGTAAAATTTAGTACGTACCAAGCTGAGCTGCAGTCACAGGTAAGCTAAAATATGGTAACAAAACTTTCACTCTTAATTTGTGCTTTTGTAATCTAAATATTGTAGCCAGCTATAAATACTTCAACTGAACCTTGAAATTAAAGCAGTGAAATGGAATGATATTACTTCAACGCTGGCGTATGAATTTCAACGACACTCGGGTTCATTCCAGAAAAGGAAGGGACCCTGCTTGGTAATGCAATTGGTACAATGAGCAACAAAGGTTCATGTTAAGTTGCTGTATTTTTGTGATGCAACAGTTTGAAAAGCTGAGGTCTGCCATACAGTTCTAAAACTTTACGTCCTTCCAGTCTTCCTTGTTGGTTGATTGAAGGTTTGAAGTCGTCGATCGAGGAGGTGGCGACAGTCACTCATTGTCGGCCGTCGCTGTTGCAGAAGCTGGATGTTGGCGCGCGTTCTTCTCGACACGGTCACCAGGCGAAACGGGCTCTTGATGTGCACCAGCTAATGCTTCTCGTCCGCGACACCGTGTCAGAAACTATTATATCAACTCGAGCGCAATTACATGCTGCCAAAGCCCAGAAGCGCGGCAGCTCGCGGGAGAGTCACACGACACACCTGCTCCACCGCCCTACTCCCGCCAGACTCTCTCTGCCAGTGGTCCATGCGGCAGAGTTAACACTACCGAAGATCCTAAACACTTTGGTTCTCCACACGACCTATCGATGTAATCGTTCGATAGCATAGTTTTCCCTAGGCAAGACCCAGTGTAAAAATACAACTAGTATTTACAAAACAAACCAATTATACATCGACATAAATGCATATATATATATATATATATATATATATATATATATATATACACCAATAGTAAAACAATTACAATATATAAAGACACAGAAATGTTATATCTTCAGGTAACAAATTAAGGAAAAAAATTTATAGTACAATAGACGGAAATAGGAGGATATGCATTTCCGGCATTACACGTAGACCTAGAGATGAATACACTAAGCAGATTCAGAAGGATGTAGGTTGCAGTAGCTACTGGGAGATGAAGAAGCTTTCATTGGATAGAGTAGCATGCAGAGCTGCATCAAACCAGTCTTAGGACTGAAGACCACAACAACACCAACGGTTACCGACATCTGTAGCGGAGTTGATGGAGTCGTGAAATAAAAGCTGTGAAGAGAAATGTAGCTGGTTCGCTTCTATGTCCTTCCAGTTTCCTTTCAACATTTGATTTCTAAAAGATTCTTGGTCTTTCTTATTCATTTAATAGAAGTGTTATCTCAAAAGTTGTAGTTATTAATTACAAATAATGTATTTGCTGCAATTCTTGTTGCAAAGGCCAACGATTGTAATATTTCGCCAGTGCCCAGAAATCTTCACGTGGCTGCCAGTCTATACGAAATAGACAATTTGCACACTGGTAGTTTTTGTTATTACGAAATCTTCTGTAAAGTATGTACAGTATATTACTGAGTTTACGGATTGGCTCATGTGTGTCGCGGTGCTGGTAAATGCCTTTATCAGTTATGGTGAGCACTTCGAAAAAAATCTCCTCTTGCATTTGAATGAAATTACGAATAAAATGTCCATCTATAAACATATTTGATGAAGTACGTTATTTCAGAGCGTTCGTAGTTAGTGCAACACCGAGATCATGGATAGTACGCGAGGGAAAACTGGCAATCAATTTAAAACCGAAAACACGATGAAAATCCAGCTGAGTTAACGAATAACTTGTACTAACATGTATCTCAGATCGTTGCACAGCATATCGTAGTGGTCGTCTGCCAGTAATTCGCTTGTCAGCCTATCGACGAGCCCTAAACTTCTTCGAAATTTTCTCAGCTGTTCGTCGACAATCGCTAACTGCAGTGCTTATTTTTAAAATTTTAGGAACATGAATGCATGTCTTCAATCACGCAAATCTCCCTGCACTCCTCTCCCACGCCCCTCCCTCTCTCTTCTTCCTCCGCAGCCTTGAAAACTTTAAATAAATCATTTTTTTACAATTTTTTTTTGAAATTCAGGTTTATAAAACGTAATATTTTAAAATGAACACCATAAAACCACAAGATTTTATGTAAACAACAGCTGCTACCATCTGTCCCCCGTGGTGATTCAACAAACACGTACTATTCTGAGGCTCTGGTGCCGACTTGTTCCAATGAGTTACAAACAAATCCCCCGGGAGTTGCCGGAACGCCTTACTAGCCGAAATTAAGTCCTGCCTATCAGAATTATTTTACCCGCGTCCATTTTCGTAAAGAAACTTTGTGGTCTGCGAGCCAAATAAAGCTGGCAACGGCCACTGGAGAGCCGTGAGAGCACAAATCACGCTACCCAGCTCGTCCCGTGTGACGTTGGCGCTGTCTCTCGTGAGGTCGGATGTCCCGTCCGCATCCACGTTAGCTGCCTCGTCCCGTATGAGGACGGATTTACTATTGCTTACAGCCGATGTCTTCATGTCTCGTGGAGAAGGCGAGAGAAAGAAAAGAACCCAATCCTGAACCCTCGTTTGGGTGCTAGCAACCCGACACAGTACGTTTCCGGAAGTGTCAATCTTAGTAGGTTATTTGTTGCGAAAGGGTTCCGGCGCAGTGTTTTAACCTGTCAGAAGACATTTGCACTTTACAGCATTTTTGCCAATCCTGGACATGAGGTGAACATAACCGTTCCAAACATCACCTCGGACCTATGTTATCTACCTTTTTAGATTACGCTGATCCAATAGCTCCCTACTTACCAATCATATACAACCGCTCGCTCACCGACAGATCTGTGCATACAAATAGGAAAATTGCGCAGGTCGCACCAGTGTTTAAGAAGGGTAGTAGGAGTAATCCATCGAACTACAGACCTATATCATTGACGTCGGTTTGCAGTAGGATTTTGGAGCATACATTGTATTAAAACATTGTGAATCACCTCGAAGGGAACGATCTATTGATACGTAATCAGCATGGTTTCAGAAAACATCGTTCTTGTGCAACGCAGCTAGCTCTTTATTGGCACGAAGTAATAGCTGCTACTGACAGGGGATCTCAGGTTGATTCCGTATTTCTGGATTTCCGGAAAGCTTTTGTGACACCGTTCATCACAAGCGACTTCTAATCAAGCTGCGGGCCTATGGGGTATAGTCTCAGTTGTGCGACTGGATTCGTGATTTCCTGTCAGGAAGGTCGCAGTTCGTAGTAATAGACGGCAAATCATCGAGTTAAACTGAATTTATATCAGGTATTCCCCAGAGAAGCGTCCTCGGACGTCTGCTGTTCCTGACCTATATAAATGACCTGGGTGACAATCTGAGCAGTTCTCTTAGGTTGTTCGCAGATGATGCTGTAATTTACCGTCTAGTAAGGTCATCCGAAGACCACTATCAGTTGCAAAGCGATTTAGAAAAGATTGCTGTATGGTGTGGCAGGTGGCAGTTGACGCTAAATAACGAAAAGTGTGAGGTGATCCACATGATATCCAAAAGAAATCCGTTGGAAATCGTTACTCGATAAATAGTACAATTCTTAAGGCTGTCAATTCAACTACGTACCTGGGTGTAAAAATTACGAACACCTTCAGTTGGAAAGATCACATAGACAATACTGTGGGGAAGGCGAGCCAAAGGTTGCGTTTCATTGGCAGGACGCTTAGAAGAAGCAACAAGTCCACTAAAGAGAAAGCTTACACTACACTCGTTCGTCCTCTGTTAGAATATTGCTGCGCGGTGTGGGATCCTTACCAGGTGGGATTGACGGAGGACATCGAAAGGGTGCAAAAAAGGGCAGCTCGTTTTGTATTATCACGTAACAGGTGAGAGAGTGTGGCAGATATGATACGCGAGTTGGGATGGAAGTCATTAAAGCAAAGACGTTTTTCGTCGCGGCGACATCTATTTACGAAATTTCAGTCACCAACTTTCTCTTCCAAATGCGAAAATATTTTGTTGAGCCCAGCCTACATAGGTAGGAATGATCATCAAAATAAAATAAGATAAATCAGAGCTCGAACAGAAAGGTTTAGGTGTTCGTTTTTCCCGCGTGCTGTTCGGGGGTGGAATGGTAGAGAGATAGTATGATTGTGGTTCGATGAACCCTCTGCCAAGCACTTAAATGTGAATTGCAAGGTAATCATGTAGATTTAGATGTAGATGTACCTTCGCACCAGTACTTTTCCACTCCGTTCAGCGGTGCTTTCGTGTAGCAGGTAATCGTCCTCCCGCTGCGGGAAATCGTTTACTGCGGAAATGCAATTGTTGCAACGTGCGCCATCGTGTGCAGCGGGTTGCCCGTCGCGCCGCAGCTGCATTGATTAATTACCCGGGGAGTGCGACACATATTTGACAGGACGCTGCCAACACAAATTTGCGACCGGCGCTACGGCTAGCGCGCGCTCTGCTTTTCATTAATAAAACAAAAACGCCTGAAATGCCATCGAAATTCCATAGTGTAGCAAAATATTAACCGTGCCATGAAGTCTCCCCGCGTCGTCTGATCCGATTGGAAACGCTTTTTATTAAACAGGTAATCTCACAGCACAGACATCAGCCCACCGTGCGGCGATAGATGGAATTCCTTCATCGAAATACACTACCGAAAGAGACAAAAACATTAGATTCAATTTTAGTTTGTGCCGTTATGTGACGCACGATTTCAGCTATAGAAGGGTTTGTGGTTCAACACCTATTAAATAATACAATCGTCAGGTGTTTTTGTGATCCTGTTCGAAGATACACAGGTCCGCCGCTCGTGGTCTCACGGTAGCGTTCTCGCTTCCCGAGCACGGGGTCCCGGGTTCGATTCCCGGCGGGGTCAGGGATTTTCACCTGCCTCGAGATGACTGGGTGTTTGTGTTGTCCTCATCATTTCATCATCATCCAGGAAAGTGACGAAATTGGACTGAGCAAAGGTTGGGAAATTGTACGGGCGCTGATAACCACGCAGTTGAGCGCCCCACAAACCAAACATCATCATCATCATCATCATCGAAGATACAGTCATACAGAAAAGTATCGGCATTCCCTAATCGATCTTAGAATACTGTACCTAAGTAATAACGAAGTTTCACCTTGAATGGAATTTAAACTATAGGTTAGTTGTAATACTTTGAACGTACTTTTTTAAAATCCTGAGGGGGCAGAGGGTTGGCTGCAAGTCATTTATTGTAAAACAATGAAATGTTTGTTGTAGCTGTACGAAGTTAACTAACATTCAGAAATTATGCTGGGAAGTCTACGCTATCATCTTGGTACATCAGTCTAGTAATTTAATTAATTTAAATATTTTTTCCCTGTTATCATATTCTGTATTCTTTGATTTGCCTGATCAAACACAATACTAAATCATTTTCTAGTGCTAAAATTGTTCGCTCTCACAACCATTTCTTGTCTACATTGTTTGTCTAAGCGGATACATTTTTTGGATTATTTGTCCCTCTAGTTTTTCCACGTTGCACAAAGCAACGTTTGAGACGATTTTGCTGAAGTGTCGATCAGTACGATAGTGCAGTTCCCGGGTCGTCTTCTGGAACACTCGAGAATATTTAATAAAGCTTCGGAATATTATCACGAATTTTTCCCTGGAAAGACATCGATGCGTCGGAGCAAGCATGGTTCAAATGGCTCTGATCACTATGGGACTTAACTTCTGAGCTCATCAGTCCCCTAGAACTTAGAACTACTTATACTTAACTAACCTAAGGACATCACACACATCCATGCCCGAGGCAGGATTCGAACCTGCGACCGTAGCAGTCGCGCGGTTCCAGACTGAAGCGCCTAGAACCACTCGGCCACCCCGGCCGGCTCGGAACAAAGAATCTGTAACCACAATCATACGAAAATCTACATTGGAAAAGCCCTTACACGACGCACTTGCCTGCGGCTTACAAAGGAGGATTGACTTCTAGAAAGCAAACAGAACTTTGTAGAGGAATTATTTCATTGTTGTGTAATTATATTGGCACTTAAATTTACAATTCCGCAGCATTCAACTACGTATTTCAGTCAGTTAGAGAAATAAAAGGTACAGCGTAACATATGATCGAAGATAGAAATTTAGGGTGGATCTTAACTTACGAATAGGTCCAAAGATATTTTGTTTTCAAAAATACCATCCGATTTTAATACTGTGCAGATTTTACATGAAAGTGCAAACAATCCCGTGGCACTTTCTTTAGTTACGTGTAAGATCAACTGTCGAGAATGTTCCATGCGCATTTTCAGGCCACACGAACATATCCAGACAATAGTCAGACGCCTCCCCATGTTTCTGCGATCACGTCTGCACTTAACTGCATTCACTGATGTTGCTGCGCGGCGTCGCAGTTCACCTAGAGTTGCTGAGAGGGGAGCCACATACGCGAAACGTTTCACAAATCACCACAAAAATAAAATAAAATAAAAACACCGTGAGATCAGATAGACTTGGAATGCATGGTCTGTGCGCCCCTTGCTGCTGGTCCTCCATTGAGGCAGCTCCTTGGCAAGAGATGTTCCGACTTGCAGACGGGGCTGGTTCTGTTGTGCAAGTGGCAGAAGCGGCCGCTTGGCACGCCAAGCTGAAAGGGGGACGAGGGCTGCCCAGTGCAAAAATTTTAAAGGTCTTTCCAATAGATAACCACCCTTCGGAATTTCTGAAATACTTGGGGAAGTGGCAAGTAAACGACTATGAGTATTCAGAATACCAGCAGGCTTTCGGAAGAACTTAACCCAGACGAACCCAAAGACATCAAGGCAGATTAGAGAGAAAACTTCATTTCAACAATTCATGCATGCGAATTGGTTACTAGTATTACATACAGAAGAGGCACGCGGGGTAGTCACGGTGTCTAAGGCGTCTTGTCACGGTCCACGCGGCTCACCCCGTCGGAGGTTCGAGTCCTCCCTCGGGCATGGCTGTGTGTGTCGTCTCTAGCGTAAGTAAAATGACAACCAGTTTGGCTTTACGCAGTTCTGATTTTAATTAGATAATAGAATTAAAACTTAAGAAAAATGAAAACCGATTCAAAGGGGAAAAAACCGTTTGACAATGTAAAATTATGCAAGATGTTCGTGATTTTCAGTAAAATTATGTAATTCATAGGGAAAAACTGGAAATATATGCATTCGCGTTCAGAAAAAAACAGAACACCCTGAACGACTACAAATAGGACCAGAATGAGATTTTCACTCTGCAGCGGAGTGTGCACTGATATGAAACTTCCTGGCAGATTAAAACTGTGTGCCCGACCGAGACTCGAACTCGGGACCTTTGCCTTTCGCGGGCAAGCGCTCTACCATCAGAGCTACCGAAGCACGACTCACGCCCGGTACTCACAGCTTTGCCCACTTGCCCGCGAAAGGCAAAGGTCCCGAGTTCGAGTCTCGGTCGGGCACACAGTTTTAATCTGCCAGGAAGTTTCATATCAGCGCACACTCCGCTGCAGAGTGAAAATCTCATTCTGGAAACATCCCCCAGGCTGTGGCTAAGCCATGTCTCCGCAATATCCTTTCTTTCAGGAGTGCTAGTTCTGCAAGGTTCGCAGGAGAGCTTCTGTAAAGTTTGGAAGGTAGGAGACGAGGTACTGGCAGAAGTAAAGCTGTGAGTACCGGGCGTGAGTCGTGCTTCGGTGGTAGAGCGCTTGCCCGCGAAAGGCAAAGGTCCCGAGTTCGAGTCTCGGTCGGGCACACAGTTTTAATCTGCCAGGAAGTTTCATACAAATAGGACGTTCATATTCACAGGACTCGTAGATTAGTATGTTCTGCAGAAATGATTAGCATTTCAGTCGCCTCGATTCGGCATGTGTCCTGTTGCCTAGTGGGCACAGGGTCCGTCATAGGCTCTGATAACTGCTGATGGCATCGACGCGTATAAGGCGAAATTGGTGTACAGTGGTATATACATACATCCTACATTCACCTGATCCCAAAGTTCATATGTGGTGGTTAGCATTGGGTCACAGTGCTGCACCCGTCAGTTCATCATATCCCACACTTTCTGGAATTGCGACAAGTCTGGTGATCTGGTGGGCCAGGACAAAAGGCTGACCTTCCACATGACCGGCAATTTCCAGGATTCTCATGCCAATAAAGCGCCCTCTTTCAAACGCACTATTTTGACCGTGCGGTATATATATATATATATATATATATATATATATATATATATTATAGACCGCGACGGTCGCAGGTTCGAATCCTGCCTCGGGCATGGATGTGTGTGATCTCCTTAGGTTAGTTAGGTTTAAGTAGTTCTAAGTTCTAGGGGACTGATGATCTCAGAAGTTGAGTCCCATAGTGCTCAGAGCCATTTGAACCATTTTTATTTTATTTGTGATTGTAACTGCGTGTTTTCGGTCATTTGAGATTTACCTTGTTGATTTTTTAAAGATTTCTTGTTTGGAGGCCATCAGCCGTGAAAGAATTTGAGTTTGAAACTCGTAGTTGTAAAAGTTCGGCTACGTGCAGCTTTGGTTGTAATTATGTTACTAAATTACAATAAATTACAATTTTAAGGTGAAACTGACTCCAACCTTATTTGGCCCTTTCCACAATCCGAATCACCTGTTCTGCCCGGCGGGTTTAGCGGCCCTATCACCCCAATACAGTCCAGCCACGTAATTGCATGGCGAGGTGGCGAAGTAAGGGCTGTAAGAACAAGACAAACAGTGACATGGATAAGGGCGTTCCCTGGGGTAAACCCCGTCTCATCGATATCCGGGAGGGTAGGCTGACCTTCCACAATCTCCGAGACACTGATACCAGCAAAAAGGCGAGTTAAGACCTGTCGAGCGTCATTATTAA
This sequence comes from Schistocerca cancellata, assembly GCF_023864275.1. Taxonomy (NCBI): domain Eukaryota; kingdom Metazoa; phylum Arthropoda; class Insecta; order Orthoptera; family Acrididae; genus Schistocerca; species Schistocerca cancellata. The sequence continues at coordinate 925,997 of NW_026046765.1, read as the reverse complement.
ACCCGACTGCGGTGAGCACTCTCGTTAAAAAATCATGTCTGACAGAATCAAACGCTCTTAGGAAATCAAGAAAAAGCAAAGCCCCTGGGATATTAGCGGCAGCCGCCACCGAAATTACATCGCGACGTTCGAGAACAGAAGTCAGTATCGTGCGTCCAGCCACACAGCTTTGGTGGGCGGCAATAATGGTATCGAACAGCTTAGAGAGACGGATAGTAATTGCTAGAGCGACAATTTTATAATCGAAGTTAAGGAGAGTAATAGGACGGAGGGAATCAATCGTAAGGTGACATGTGTATTTCGGGAGGAGGACCAGTTTACCTTCCTGAAAAGGAGCGGGAAGTGAGACTCCCCGCATCACTTCATTTACCACTGACGTTAAGGTGTCACCAATGAGTGGCCAAAATTGAACATGAAACTCCTTAGGAATATCGTCTAACCCAAGCGACTTGCGGGACTGAGATCCTGTAACAACATCATATATATCATCCTTGTGAAAGGGCCGCAGAAGGGCGTCATTTAATTGAGGAGTGAAGACGCGATTTAGCAAGGATGTAAAGTCGTCGAGAGTTTTCAGCCGGGACATGGATATCGTACAGATCAATAAAACAGGTGTAAATAAAGTCGTAAATGCCGGTCGGTGTGGCCGAAAGGTTCTAGGCACTTCAGTCTGGAATCGCTCGACCACTACGGCCGCAGGTTCGAATCCTGCCTCGGGCATGAATGTGTGTGATGTCCTTAGGTTAGTTAGGTTTGAGTAGTTCTACGTTCTAGGGGACTGATGACCTCAGATGTTAAGTCCCATAGTGCTCAGAGCCATTTGAACCATTTGAAAAGTCGTAAATGTCACGGTGAGAGGTGAACATGCGGTCGTCAGCGGTTGTGAGACAGGCAAGGCACACACGTTTCTCGGGCGCCCGTAAACGGACTAGATGGTAGACTACAGTGACGTCAATTCGTTTTGTAAAAAGGAACGTGGGTGAGACCTCTTCCGGAGTCCCTCCATTTGAATGCGTTTGAGCTGCAGCAATTTGGCTTTGATGCGCTGTATATCAGTAACCCGTAGGGGAGCATGCGTAGCACTATCGCACAGTTGACCTAAGACTGAGTAGTAAAATTCTTGCGTTCGTCGATTGTCTGCCACCTTCGCAGCTCCAAAACGCATGAGAGCCCTACGCATTTGTGGATTAGCATGCAGTGTCCACCATGCCACGGTAGACGAGTACCGGTCCATAGTACGAGAACAACGAACCTGTACGTCCTGCAGGATGACACCAAGAGAGGTATCTTCCAAATAGGCTATATTGAGCATCCAGGGAGGACCAAACAATTTTACCGGTTGCTGCTCGTAATTAAACGTAAGGCTACGGCGCAATGGCCAGTAAAACAAGCTGGTATCACATCGGCATCCAGAAGCTGCCCACACAAGGAATCGGAAAGGTAAAAGCGATCGAGACGACTGCTAGACGTGGGAGTCAAGTATGTATGTCGCACAAGTGTAGGATAGCGAAAAACCCATACGTCACGCAAGCGCAAGGAGTGCACCAGGTCATCGAGTTCTTTACTGAAATTAAAATCAGGAGACTGATTCACCGGTCGTAGAACACAATTGAAGTCCCCACCTAAGACAATCTTTGTCGGGGATTTTCGAAGCAGGTAAATGATTTCTTCTTTATAGAAACTCGAATGTGCGGTAGTAGGACCTGTGCCAGAAGGGGCATAAAGAAGGAGTAAACCGAGGTCACAAAACGTGCCCCCAATCCCCCTTCCACTGTCTATTACTTCGAAATCCATCAACGGAATGCCTTCCCTGTAAAACAAGGCAGTGCAAGCAGAGTGTGCTCCCTGCCGCCGTTGGATAAGCAGCTGCAGCAGCAAGTCGTATACTCTTAGCTCACTTATTTGTTACATAGTTTAATTCTTAATTTCTTTGCGTGTTTTTGGTATTTGCATTGTTTAATTCATAAATTTCGGGCGTATTATAGTATTTGAGAGTTGTAGCATCGCGTTTTAGTACCTGAATAGTGTAAATTCGCGTAGTCTCCTTCCGCCTCCGAGCAGTGTGTCAGCAGTGCGCAAGTAGCAGCATTACTGCATTTACTAGGCAATCTTGTATTTTAATAACCGTTTAAATTTTGTGTCGAATTGTTTGTGCTCTCTGTCGATTAGTTCAGACTTTCTTTGCACAACAGTTTTTAGCATGGATAGGGACTGCAACTGCTGTGATCGGATGCAGGCTGAGTTGGCATCCTTTCGTTCCCAGCTTCAGTCGGTGTTGGCTTCGGTCACACAGCTTGAGGCTGTTGCCAATGGGCATCACTGTGGGGGTCCGGATGGGGGTTTGTCGGGGACGGCCAGCTCGTCCCACGCATCCCCCGATCGGACTACGACTGTGGCTGCCCGGGATACTGCCCACATTGAGGTTGATCCCTCACCTGTGGTAGAGTGGCAGGTCGTCTCGAGGTGTGGCAGGGGGCGAAAGACATTCCGGAGGGCTGAACGGAGGGCCTCTCCAGTTTGTCTGACGAACCGGTTTCAGGCTCTGTCTTAGGCTGATACTGATCCTCAACCGGACATGGCTGCTTGTCCTGTTCCAGAGGTTGCCCTTCAGTCTGCAAGATCCAGGCGGTCGCAGAGGGTGGGCTTACTGGTAGTTGGGAGCTCCAACTTCAGGCGCGTAATGCGGACCCTTAGGGATATGGCAGCAAGAGAGGGGAAGAAAACCAATGTACACTCCGTGTGCATACTGGGGGGAGTCATTCCAGATGTGGAAAGAGTCCTTCCGGATGCCTTGAACGTACACCCATCTGCAGGTGGTCGCTCATGTCGGCACCAATGATGTGTGTCCCTATGGACCGGAGGAAATCCTCTCTGGCTTCCGGCTGCTATCTTTGGTGAAGACTGCCAGTCTCGCTGGTGGGATGAAAGCAGAGCTCACCATCTGCAGCATCGTCGACAGGACTGACTGCGGACCTTTGGTACAGAGCCGAGTGGAGGGTCTGAATCAGAGGCTGAGATGGTTCTGCGGCCGTGTGGGCTGCAGATTCCTCGACTTGCGCCATAGGGTGGTGGGGTTTCGTGTTCCGCTGGATAGGTCAGGAGTCCACTACACGCAGCAAGCGGCTACACGGGTAGCAGGGGTTGTGTGGCGTGGACTGGGCGGTTTTTTATGTTAGATGGCCTCGGGCAAGTACAGAAAGGGCAGCAGCCTCAAAGGGTGCGAGTCAAAGTCAGGACATGCGGGTACCAAGCAGCAATCGGTATTGTAATTGTAAACTATCGAAGCTGCATTGGTAAAGTACCGGAACTTGAAGCGATGATAGAAAGCACCGAAACTGAAATCTATGTAGGTACAGAAAGCTGGCTGAAGCCAGAGATAAATTCTGCCGAAATTTTTACAAAGGCACAGACGGTGTTTAGAAAGGATAGATTGCATGCAACCGGTGGTGGCGTGTTTGTCACAGTTAGTAGTAGTGTATCCTGTAGTGAAATAGAAGTGGATAGTTCCTGTAAATTATTATGGGTGGAGGTTGTAAGTAGGCTGTTCAGGTTTTTATGTTGGTAACGTCCCCTAGTGCTCTGTATGAAAATCACTGGCTGTGCTATGTGCAGTCTGTGGCTGTTTTGCATTGTTGGAATTTGCTATTGTAGTGTTGGGCAGTTGGCTGTTAACAGCGCGTAGCGTTGCGCAGTTGGAGGTGAGCCGCCAGCAGTGGTGGATGTGAGGAGAGAGATGGCGAAGTTTTGAAATTTGCAATACTGGATATCATGAACTGCTATATACATTATGACTTTTGAACACTAATGAGGTAAATACATTGTTTGTTCTCTATTAAAGTCTTTCATTTGCTAACTATGCCTATCAGTAGTTAGTGCCTTCAGTAGTTTGAATCTTTTATTTAGCTGGCAGTAGTGGCGCTCGCTGTATTGCAGTAGTTCGAGTAACCAAGATTTTTGTGAGGTAAGTGATTTGTGAAAGGTATAGGTTAAGGTTAGTCAGGGTCATTCTTTGTAGCGATTACTGAAAGTCTGATTGCGTTGCGCTAAAAATATTGTGTGTCACTTTAGTGAATGTTTGAGTACGTTCAGTTTTGCTCAGCTGTTTGAAAAGCAAATAGTGTAAGAGGTTTATCAGCACAGTAATTCAGAAATTGTTCAAAGGGGACGTTTCATATGTCGACCCTTAGCCGAGGATACCTCACTGGAATCTACTGATTTTTTCTTGTAGTTTGTGTAATTAGTGTAGCTATTGTTTATTGCTAGCGCGTAATTGTAGAGAGAATTTCCTTTGTAGTTGTAGTTTCTCATTCTTGTACAGTAAAACAGTTGTGGCATGCATGTAGATTTGCACCAAGTATTTCGCAGCTGCGCTTGCAATTAACTAGATATTATTTTCAGTGCTATGTTAATGTGTTCCCCTATTTTTGCTCTTCAAATTGTGTTTTTCTGTGTTGTCGTGTGAAATATTGTGACAATAATGGTGTGTGAAAAACGTAATACTAGGCTCCAAAGTAAACTGAGAAATGACAGTGAAGACGAAAGCAGTGTGCATAATGGACACGACAAGGCTATTCTTGCAACACAAATCGTGACCAAAACAGACACCACCCATATGACAACCACTGGCAGAGTAATAGTTACAGAGAAAGATCGCATTTCCGTAGTAATGAATATAACAAAGACAATCACAGAAACAAACAATATGGCAACCAAAACTATTATTATCACGGGAGACAGAATAACTTCAGACGTGATAATTCACAGAGAAATTCTCCACCACTTAACCGACAAGAAAGAAACTACAGGAACTACCGACATGACGACAGACGATGTGATCGTAACGACAGACCCGAATTTCATCAGAACTGGCGGGATTTAAACAGGGCAGGGCCCTCTCGGCAAGGTGAATTTGTAGAAGTTAGGTCTCCAAACCCCAATAACGACGCGCGCCAACAATGAAACAGACAATGACTCGCACTGCAGGCAGCCACGTGGGCCCGCTGGCTCAGGGAAAAATAACATAGACGCTAACCTTGAGAAAAATTCCAGTATTCTTTACCGACGTATATCACATGATAATTGCGTTAAAGTTGAAACTCTGCATACTAGGAAGAGCAAAGGGTTACACCACATTTCACATGTAAAACCATTTATTGAGAGATAATCTGCTTTTTAACTTAGTCTTTGCTATAAAATTTTTCACTTCACGCTACTAGTACAATTTGTCAGACTTAGAAACTGTTACCATGCAACAATGTTTAAAGTTAAATATCCAGTCAAGAACCAAGAGAACTTATTTAAACAGAAATTACGAATGCATTGTTATTGTGAACAGACGACACAGTGTTATTGTGTGTGTGCATTCTTGCTTGTTAGTTGCACGATTACGTAATGACTATAAGGCTTACATACTTAGAACATTTACCAGAACTGCTAATGAGATTTTAATGCAACATTTTGGTTTACTTGAAAATACATTCTGGATTTAAAGTACTTTCTGTGAGATACCAGATGACACAGTGGTTAGTTTATGTGACAGCTACACGATTTTATCACGACGCTACTAATGTGTGATAATTTACAATGTTGCTTTTGCGGTGTTTCTGTTTTATATCTGCACAGTTTTTCTGAATTATTGAGGAAAGTAAAACATGTTTTAGTAGTAACTTTTGTGGTATAGCTACAATGAGACAGCCTCTTTCGTAGCACAACAATACGTTACAGCACAGTACTTTCTTCATCACAACAATAAGTGTAATAACTAAGATATCTATACGCAAAGCATTTCACTTTTGTTTATCATGAGGTAAGTACATTGACTTCTGCAGAACTTAGCTTTCGGAGGACAATAACTACAACACTTCCACAGAGATTTTCTTACAGCAAGACGCACATTTAGCGCTACAGGACACGTATTTGAGTGATTGATTGTGTACTTAAATCATTTATTTTTAAAGATATTTGAAGTACAATGATACAAAGGTTTTCCGTAATACATTTCATTCCATTGTTGTAATCTGTAACATCTGAGGGTATAATTACATTAATCCTCAGGGGGGTACATGCCTACTTTGTGTACCATGTGTTTGGCAAGCACAAGGAGCCCTAGCTAATATGGTATTTGCTTATACATCTTTACACATCGGTCCATATTTCTCTAATACATAAATTACACAGCTATCTGATCATTTAACTGAGAGACAAACATTTTTTTTTACTACATCAGTGACAGATGTTTATATAATCACACAGTTGGATAACTTTACACTTATGAAACTGTATTTTGTCTGTACTTTGTGAACTGTTCATATTTTTCAGAACCATTGTGATACTACGAGAGCTTTGCATTATATATTTGGTATGAGATCATGATTTTTAAAGTATGTTTGAGGTAGATGACACTATTGAAATGAGCAGAGAATTTTTTTTGGGTTTTGAAATTATTGCAGAAAGCTACAACGATATTGAGATTTGACTGAGGTGTTATGATGTTATTGTTACGATGACTATGTGTATTATGCTTTTGCGGTATGTTTATGATCAGTAAGCTGATGCTATATGAGGAATTTGATTATGCTATGTATTTATTATGATGAAATATTGAAGAAGTGTCGACGAATATGTATATGTGTAATAAGGTAAGGAATAATGAGTAGTGGTTAGGGACTCTGATTTGTGGAAAAGGATGTTGGAAACCAAGAATCGTACTTTAATAATTATGAAATGTGTGTACATGCGTGAATGTATTACAATGCTGTCGAAAATTTTTTGAACAGTGTTATATTTACAGAATTTTGTTTCTAAACATTTGTAACGCAACTTCTCGACCTGTGGAATTTTATATGAGACTGTCACTGTAGCGGAAAATGGTGTCGTAAATATTTCGGCAAGAAAGTAGTCCGTTGTGGGCACGACGCATTACGTGGGCAGCTGCGTGACAGTCGCCTGGAAAAATGCCATTAGTGTGTGCCTTTCAGAGGCTCAGGTGGACAAAAAAAAAGAAGGCCATTATCCTCGCTATTGACATTTCTTTGTAGAAAGCATCCTAAATATGACACGCTCAAACTTGAAAATATATGATTACACTGTGGAGCTCTTAATTTATGATATTTACTAAAATGCCTAATGAAATGATGAGGGACATTTTACATCTATTGTCTTTCTAGTTAAGAGATTGCTCATTTTGTTTAATATCTAGTTTCTAGCTGCCCTGCAGCATTGGTTAAAATAAAATTTTATAGATGTACTAATATAAATATTTTATGCCTACAGACCCAGTAAAGAATAACTTTGATGTACTTCAAAAAAAAACGAAGGAGCACAAAAACACATTTCCCTTCACAGGAATTGCATACAGAATTTTCTTTTCAAGTACTTGGTAATTTCTTTTGTAGAATAAATTGTGATGCATCACTCTAGTGTTAATATGTGACATAGGTATTAAACATGGCCATTTTTACTGTAATATTTTTTCTGCTTGAGCTTTCTCATGTTTAGATATAAGTTATTGCATTTGCTGCGGCTGTTTGCCAGGCATAGTGCTACTAAATTACACTTTGTATTGCTCTGTTAAGCTAGTTTTACTACTGATTTATTTTTCTTGTTTACTGCACAGTGCCTTATATTAGTTGTAATATTGCAATTGCTTTGCCTATTTAAATTTTTTGTCATTGATGTTTGTGTTAATTGTTTTTTGTACTGCTGCATTGCCTCATCCCTTAGTTTAGCATCTGAGCTCAGTAGATTTAAGTTAGCTTAAGAGGGGGTAGCCTATAAGAGAATGAGTTGCGATGAATTTGAAGAAATGCACTGAGAAGCTGTACGAGAAAAGTACAGAAAGCAGGTATAGATAGGACTTTTGGAAATAACGAAGAACGAAGGGAGATCTCCAAGAAGTAAAGAAAGTTTTGTTTGCAAAATACTGCAGTAAAACAAACCCTGTCCTTTCCTTGTATTATTCCGCTATATGTTTGTGTACCCTTGTGTATTTATGTTTTTCCTGTATTTATATGTTTATCTGATAAGACTTATGTTGTGATTTTTCTAATACCACACTATGATGAGGAATACTGTTATCCTCAAATATAATTGGCATTAATAATATGTTATTTACCTTGTAAATATGCACCATTTCCACCGACCGAACACCACTATAGACCTGTAAGCGGTGCTGAGCAGACTAGCGTTCCTTTCGAATGTGACGTATTTCCCCATAGGGAAGTAGAACGAGCCTCGGAAAACAGTCGTCTACCTCGGGTGGAAGGTTAAACACCCGGACATTCGTATATATCGCTTCTGCATTTGCCAAGAGAACCTTACTAGTGGAAACATCACGGTGAGTAAAGGGTACCTGCGAACCGTGACGAGAAAGTATCCTATCAACCTGGAGCGGGTCAAGAAACTTAGAAAAACACATATAATTCGCTGTCAAAATATGCAATATGCACCTGATCAGTAGTGACTTTTATAGTATCGACTAACGAATCATGTATCTCCAAAGAACCGGGCTGGACGTGACGCGTGGATTTGTCGAAGGTGAAGCTGACAGTACCTGAACGCGGAATTTTCGGGGAACCATGGTGGACATCACGGCGCGAGACGACGCTGCGACAGGAAGGACTGCACCAACACCGAACACCAACCGACAACCAGCGATGCGACGCGCATGGAGACCAACACGACACTAAACAGACACGAGGAAAACACGCAGCGCTACGGTAGACGCGGAACTAATAGCACAACCTAGTCGCCCGACGCGCGAAGCGGAAATGACCACTCTGCTACGGTGGCAGACTTCCAGTCCACTGATTACACAGTATGGATTGCGAGTAAACCGAGCAAAGACGAAACTAACCATAAAATTGACAACGACACTGGGGACCACGAACTTCATGAAGTGAACAAATTCTGCTGCCTTTAAAGCAAAATAACACGTTACTCACGAAGCAATGGGGATATACAAAGCTGAGTTAGGGCAGGCAAAGAGAGCATGCCTGTGATACCATAGAAGGATGCTGAAAATTACATGGAATGACAAGGTAAGTAATAACGAGGATCTCCGCATATTTGACGAAAAGAGGTAAACGTGGGAAACATCGACTGAGACATCAAGGAGAACTCTCACGGTACTTGAGATAACTGTAGATGGTAAAAACTGTAGAGGGAGACACAGATTTGAACATACCAGGTCGGGTTGACAGAGGAGATAGAGAAGATCCAAAGAAGAGCGGCGCGTTTCGTCATAGGGTTATTTGGTAAGCGTGATAGCGTTACAGAGATGTTTAGCAAACTCAAGTGGCAGACTCTGCAAGAGAGGCGCTCTGGATGAGGTATCGAATATATTGCTTCTCCCTACTTATACCTCCAGAGGAGATTACGAATGTAAAATTAGAGAGATTCGAGCGCGCACGGAGGCTTTACGACAGTCGTTCTTCCCGCGAACCATACGCGACTGGAACAGGAAAGGGAAGTAATGACAGTGGCGCGTAAAGTGCCCTCCGCCACACACCGTTGGGTGGCTTGCGGAGTATAAATGTAGATGTAGATGTAGATATACAACAAATTATTTTCTTCTTTGGAAAAATGAGCTCGAACCGCATGCAGAAGACAGTGCTTCGTGCTCCATCCTACTGAAAAATAACATTGTCGGAATGTTTAGGAAATTGTGAAAAAAGCCATCTGTGCAACATATCCAGTTATGTAATTATTACAGGAGAGTGATTGAGCAAAGTAGGTGAACTCTAAGGCAAAATTTTGTTTGTTGTATTCTCCTAGCTTCTATTTCCATTCATGTAAGTCATGCAGTCTTGTAAAATAGAACGAATTTTTCAAACATTCTGTACTGCTGGCGTTTGTTCTTCCTTTGTCTCGGTCATTGTAGAACTGCTGTCTGTTTCAAGAGGGTAACAAACAAATAATTGTGGCGATGAAAGAAAATGGAGGTGACTTGCTGGCCAGCCAAGAACAGTACGAAACTGGACTGTTTCGAAGAGCTGTTGAACACCCCTGCAGTAAACGAAGACTTTGACCTACCGCAACCAAATGTGGAAGAGACTACAGTGAGTGAAATGGATAAAGTTCTAAGATAAATCGAGAATAATAAGACCCCACGAATCGGTAGCCTCGCAATAGAACTACTGAAACAAAATGGAGAAGCATGCAGAAAGTGCTGTATAGAGCTATTCTTCAGTTCTGGAGAAATAAAAAGACACTAAAGAAATGGCAACAAGCAGTAATATGTCCAATATGTAAGAAGGGAAGAGAATCAAGTGTGAGAATTAAGGGTGTAAGTGATTTTTATCCAGCACATACAAATTGTCAGCAAGCATTATTGACACGTGGGACTTAGGGAAAAGGAGGAAAAGGCGGGGACGAAGCCTAATCAGTTACCGTTGGTTGCACAGTAAACGCGTACACTTTAGTTAAGGAAATATTTTTTTTTAAAAACAATAATTTAAAAAGAAATTGAATGTAACATAAGCTACACTGGCGGCTGAAGGCCTTATTAAGGATTCAAGTTATTTGTCGGCTGAAGGCCAAAAGCAATAGGAATCATTTAAACAAAATATTATTTTTAAACAATTGACACAATCAGACCAAATAAAGAAGGGAGTGATCCACAGACAGTGCTCCAAGGATCGGCGTGAGAAAAAGTCCCTACAGCTGCATAAGCGGTGAGATAGGCAGCCAAGAGTTACGCTCATTTAACAGGATGGCAACTCAAACTAGGGACAGCTTAAACGCCGACCAGCACACACGCAAAATCCGCCTAAGATGCGACAACCAATACCATGATAGAATAACAGTTAACATCGACAAATGAAAAGCATTTAATTACACAAGGTGGCGCAGACAGGGTTAAGATCAAACTGTCTATTCAAAATCTGACTAGATGCACATGGAACCACAAAAGACAATTCCACGAACAACTCAAACAATGCTAAAACAGTCACTATACAGCAAAAAGACGAATTGCACGTAGAAATGAACGCTAAGAACACAGAAACGGTCGAAAGACCAGATACACGTCGTCCACCTAGACAACCGACCGAACGACCAACCATCGATCGTTGCCAATCAAGTCAGGCAAGGGAAATGTCGGAGTATAAAACCGCCAACTGACAGCTTGATGGTATGAGGTCACTTCGACGGACGACACACAAACACACACACACACACACACACACACACACACACACACACATGTGAAAGTTGCACTGCTCGAATATAACGATCCATTCAACTTAAACTCGCTGAATCCGGACCTCGACGTGGTCGTGCACTCTCGCGACCACATCCTTCCATCGGGCAGTACATATATCGCCAGCTCCCTTGGCGAGTAACAGATACGGATCCTCTACAACTCCTGTAAACTTGATCCCCCTCTCCCGCTTGTCTCTCCCATCCTCTCCCACCCCCGTCCGCTGCCGCACCTGTATTTCCACGTCCCACCTGCTCTCCATCTCTCCACCCTCCTTACCCTCTCCCAAGGTGGCTTCCACCAACTCCCCCTCCCTCATGATGCCCTCATCCCCTCCATTTACCCCTCATATCAACTTTGATCCTCCCCTTCCACAACCTGTGTTTTTTCTTTATGGCACGCTCTCTCCCTTCTCTCCCTCCTCCCTTCCTCCCTCACTCCTTCACCTGGGCTTCCCCTACCCCCCGTAACTTCTTTCCTCCCCCTCCCATCATCTCTGCCACTGGCATCTACACCCTCCCCTCTCCCTCCTCCCCCACCTTTTCCCCTTTTGGCAGGTCCCCTGACTCGTACACGTCAAGTGAACATTCGCGCGCCGGAGATCATCGCCAGCGGCTCGTTCTGTGTGCCGTCGTGTTAGTGCTTTAGTGTTTTTACCGCCCTCGCTCCATTGTTCACATGTGTCGTTTCAGTTATCAGTGTGCGTGTACAAGTGCTGAAAGTTATTTTTTTTTTACTTTTCTACATCTCTGAATGGCTCCATGCTTTTTACTCAAGTGTCTACTGTTTTTTGTCCACCATTATGTTTTGTTTTTCTGTGTGTTCGTTGTGTCTATTTGTACTATCTGTGGCCGAAGAGCGGCGTAGTATTTCCGCTGCCGGAGCACCTTTTGTATAAGGTGTTCAAATAACAATAAAGAAAAAACAAATCGGCGAGTAGGCTACTGGCGCCATCGGACGTCACTGCTGCTCCGTCCCAACTCCCACACACGACGACCCGGAAATACTAGAGGTCGCTCCAAACATAGTACCACAGTACTCGCTATCGATAAACGCCGCTGCTGCCACTCACGGACAGACAAAGCAAGCAAACGTAGTGGCGTCAGTGAACAGACTGAGAAAACGAGGAGTCACAATCCGAATAGACGACGCCAACTTGTCGACGGCACAAACACTAGCCGGAGCACAGCTCAGTTCTCTTACTCAAGCTGTTGCCATACATAGAGGAAAATCCCTAAAGAACCAGGTCAGATTTCGGAAATGAATATCAACGACGAACCAAATATTAATTCCCACACAAGTAGCTGCAAATATGTGGAAATTTTATAAGAAGGACTCAAGACAGCTTGCGATAGAGCCCACAGAAAAAGTATATTGTGGATAGTGAAAGAACCTGGGATACCTTCGAAATTGATCAGGCTAACCAAAATGTACACTGAGGAAACAAAATGTAAGGTGCAGATTGAAGGCAGGGAGTCTGGATGAAACTTTACTTGATAATGGAAAAAGCCCTGAAACGAGAATTACCGATTAGAAGAAGGGTAGATACAGGAACCCAAGTGAAACCGTTAGCTTTCGTCGATAATATTGTTGTTACAGAGGAGGGGGAAGATGAAGTGATAAACAAATAAAGCGCTGATGGAGGAGGCATAAAAAGCGTTGACTTGCGGTAGACGCTGTGTCCCAAGGTTACAGTTGCTTTCCTTCGTACCAAAATACGAAGAAAAGTAAAGTACCATCTTTTTCCACTTCCATTGTGAAGTTAATATTTGGATGGAGCGAATTTAAATGCTGAAGAAATGTAGGTAGAGTACCAAGTCCATGTGGTCGCACCACCAATGTAACATCCACAACGCAGAAAATAAGAGGGTTTGAGATCGACTGACTGTAGTGCTTATTCTTCACAGTCCTCCATAAAATAATTGGTCTCCACAGGAGACATAGGGCTTCCCTTGGCGACACCGTCCATTTGTTCAAAATATCGGTCATGAAATAAGAAGTATATTGAAGTAAGCATGTGTTTAAGTAGTACAACTATGTTGTCCTCAAACTTGTTGCTAATGAGCTCTAAGAGTCCTGCAAGAACACCTTTGTAAATAAAGACACAGCATCGAAACTTACTAAGAGATCCGAAGATTGCAATCTAAGGGTTTTCAGGGCATCCTACGAAATCTTCAGAGTTTCTAATATGATGGTCACACTTGCCTAATAGAGGTCCCAGTAGTGATGTCAGATATTTAGCAACAAAATAAGTAGGTGCTCCTATGTTGCTTGCAATGGGATGGAGAGGCCCCCATTCTTATGGATCTTGGGTAGGCCGTAGAAGCTAGGAGGAACTGCGGCCTGTTGACGCAAACCCTTACTGACGTGCACTTGAATCGAGATCTTCCTGATGAGTTCCAAAGTCTTACTCTGGATCCTAGCCGTATGCAGGATCGTCGAGCGGTTTGTATATCAGGCTACTATATTATGTGCGTGAAAGAAGCACAGCAGAATTTCCTTTGTCAGCAGGTAAGAAGACGATGTCTCGTTCTCCTCTCAGTTCCAGCAGAGCACTTCTTTCAGCTGAGGTGATGCTGAAGTTGAACTTCTTAGGTGAAGCTCGAGTCAAGATGCGACATGTGTCACGCCCAATCTCCGCGACAGCATCCTTAGGAAGTTTCGAAACAGCCTGATCTATTCCACTAATCACATCTCGGATGGGAATAGTCCCCGGTGTAGGTGGAAAATTCAGACTCTTCTCCAGTTCCGGAACTGCAGCGTCGTCCAAGGTCTTCTCAGTAGGATTAAACACGCTGCGTCTTCTTGGCGTGTCTCCTTGCGTTCGGGCTTCGTGTCGATCGTATTTTGTCATTTGATGAACCTTAGCTTGTCGTTCAGTCCAGTCAGCCAGCATCCAAGTGGCGTTGTCTACCCAGTTCCTGAAATCTTCAGACAGAGTGATAGTAATTGTCGGGACACCAAGCATAATCCCTTTCTCTCACAACTGCCGCATTCCGTGGCTTTTAATTCTAATGGCAGCCGCAGAATTTATACAATGTTTAAATTTGACAAACGTAGGAATGTTTTGCTTGTCGCGGCATCTCAGTAAAAATTCAAGGCCGCTTAAGAATCTACCTCTCTTGAGGCGTAACTTGTCCAAATCACATATGTTCTTCGCCATCTGCTCCCTATAGAGTTACTAGATGTGACTCTTCAAGCTTTCCCGGAGAATATGTTGTAAATACAGGGTGTTTCAAAAATGACCGGTATATCTGAAACGGCAATAAAAACTAAACGAGCAGCGATAGAAATACACCGTTTGTTGCAATATGCTTGGGACAACAGTACATTTTCAGGCGGACAAACTTTCGAAATTACAGTAGTTACAATTTTCAACAACAGATGGCGCTGCAAGTGATGTGAAAGATATAGAGGACAACGCAGTCTGTGGGTGCGCCATTCTGTACGTCGTCTTTCTGCTGTAAGCGTGTGCTGTTCACAACGTGCAAGTGTGCTGTGGACAACATGGTTTATTCCTTAGAACAGAGGATTTTTCTGGTGTTGGAATTCCACCGCCTAGAACACAGCGTTGTTGCAACAAGACGAAGTTTTCAACGGAGGTTTAATGTAACCAAAGGACCGAAAAGCGATACAATAAAGGATCTGTTTGAAAAATTTCAACGGACTGGGAACGTGACGGATGAACGTGCTGGAAAGGTAGGGCGACCGCGTATGGCAACCACAGACGGCAACGCGCAGCTAGTGCAGCAGGTGATCCGACAGCGGCCTCGGGTTTCCGTTCGCCGTGTTGTAGCTGCGGTCCAAATGACGCCAACGTCCACATATCGTCTCATGCGCCAGAGTTTACACCTCTATCCGTACAAAATTCAAATGCGGCAACCCCTCAGCGCCGCTACCATTGCTGCACGAGAGACATTCGCTAACGATATAGTGCACAGGATTGATGACGTCGATATGCATGTGAGCAGCATTTGGTTTACTGACGAAGCTTATTTTTACCTGGACGGCTTCGTCAATAAACAGAACTGGCACATATGGGGAACCGAAAAGCCCCACGTTGCAGTCCCATCGTCCCTGCATCCTCAAAAAGTACTGGTCTGGGCCGCCATTTCTTCCAAAGGAATCATTGGCCCATTTTTCAGATCCGAAACGATTACTGCATCACGTTATCTGGACATTCTTCGTGAATTTGTGGCGGTACAAACTGCCTTAGACGACACTGCGAACACCTCGTGGTTTATGCAAGATGGTGCCCGGCCACATCGCACGGCCGACGTCTTTAATTTCCTGAATGAATATTTCGATGATCGTGTGATTGCTTTGGGCTATCCGAAACATACAGGAGGCGGCGTGGATTGGCCTCCCTATTCGCCAGACATGAACCCCTGTGACTTCTTTCTGTGGGGACACTTGAAAGACCAGGTGTACCGCCAGAATCCAGAAACAATTGAACAGCTGAAGCAGTACATCTCATCTGCATGTGAAGCCATTCCGCCAGACACGTTGCCAAAGGTTTCGGGTAATTTCATTCAGAGACTACGCCATATTATTGCTACGCATGGTGGATACGTGGAAAATATCGTACTATAGAGTTTCCCAGACCGCAGCGCCATCTGTTGTTGACAATTGTAACTACTGTAATTTCGAAAGTTTGTCTGCCTGAAAATGTACTGTTGTCCCAAGCATATTGCAACAAACGGTGTATTTCTATCGCTGCTCGTTTAGTTTTTATTGCCGTTTCAAATATACCGGTCATTTTTGAAACACCCTGTAGTCTTCACGTGTTTGCCGCCGGATGACGTTGTTCAAATTCCACAATATTTTCTCGGAGCTACTGTCCGACATCTTCAGATGGTTCAACTTTGCTGGTGGCTAGGTACGACTGACGGCATCCGCACATCGACGGCCTGTATATGGAACACCCGCGCGAACAATGCGCTTCCGCGGAAATCACGCATGCGCAATGGTTCGCAGATAGATGGCGCCATACTAAAATGCGCTTTGTCGAATATCGCAGTGGCCCTCCTGCGCGTGTGCTGTAAGGTATATTTACTAACAGTGCGGGCAGACGTCACTCACTAAAAAACTATACTAGACCAATGTTATGAAGGGCCTGTTGTCGATAAAAATCTTAATTTTCTCGTCGTGATTTAATAGCAGCCACCGCAGGGCTTCAACACATACGACACCACAGTGACAATAGAGACAAATCACAATATCGGAGAGGCGGAAGGATAAAGAAGGAAATCTGTCGTTCCTTTTTCAAAGTAACCATCCCGGTATGTCCTTTAACCGACAGGAATTTCAACCGGCGTCCTATCGAATGTGCATTCAGTGTCTTACCACAGCTCCATCTCCCCAAGCAGAACACCCAGCTAGAAGCGATTACTATCACGTATCCCACAGAACAGAAAATAATTTCACAAATACAGGGAACGTGAGAGGCCTACAGTATCTCTGCGGAGTTAGTGTATGGCGAAATATTTACTTATGATGGTAGTAAAATTTCGGCTTTTCCCTTGGTATTTGGTTGTTGAATCTGGTGATACGTTTAAAACATATGCTATATACATTACGTTTGTGATGTAGCTGTATGATCCAGACACAGATATTAACGTACACATTACTCTGTTAAAATCTCGTTTACATTCCATTCGGCGAATCTAATAGCCAATTCGGTTCTTTCGTTACAAAAGTTAATGTTATTTATACACACTGAAAATTGCCAATCTCGATAATTCGAATCGCAGTTTACTTTTCTGCTCATCTATCAGAGCCTGACGTATTTATCCATGCTCCATAATCGCGGAATGAGAGAGACAAACAGCAGTACCTCCACAACACGCTACAATATCATTCGCTGAGCACTGACCTTGAAACAAATGCAAAAGCCATTAAGCTTTAAATTCCCGGCTGCATGCTCAACTGTTAGCTCCATAAATAAAACATTCTTACCGCTGGGCAATATTTAACACCGCTAGACAGCTGCTATCGCAGATAGAGGGCGTGCGGCTGCGATTTTCGTTCACACACAGATGAGACCAATAAATCTGGAATCTCGGGCCTCAAAGAAAGGCCATGTAATCTGAAATCGTAGATCGTTCTCCTGTTAACTTGAAGCAGTACGATTATTCCATTGTCAACAATGGATGGTCCGTTTGATTTTGAGTTTTTCTGTTGTGGAAGTTGGAATGCAACATTTTTTTCTTGTCTTTTTTGAGGAGGATTTGCAAAAGTCGATTGTAACCTGCGTGTGTTAAATCAGTACATGCACGAAACATTATAATGAAAAATTAATGTCAATTCTGTAGGCCAAGTAGTTTATAGGATATAATTTCCTGCCCTTTGTTGTTGTCTTTCATTTCAAGCCCACGACTGCTGTTCACTGCTGAAAGGAGAATTATACCAGAGCCATCTAGCCATGAATATGAGAACTCTTTGGAAAGACAACAATGACGTAAGCAACACCTAAGGATCTAATACTCAGCGCCAGTTTAATTTTGCAGCATCTGAATAACGATAAATTACTTATATCTTACACGTATGCGGTTTTCAGATATGATACGGACATGTATGACGGCTGAACTTAGTAAAATCACTACTCCCTTTCGTTCTGTGTCAAATAGGGGTAGTTTCTAATCAAATTGTTTTTTGCAAAAGTCATGTTATGTCGTGGAAATATTAGAAAAAGAGGAACGTGATTTCATGTGATTATAAAAGCTTAGAAATAATTTAATTGAATGATATGTATTTTCGTAATAAGTGGGCACAGATGATCTGAGGAAACCGTTACTTCAGTGTTGAAGTACATATCTAACACGTTTATTAATAACGAAATTGCCGTGGAATGGTGAGTACGTGAAAATACGAGCGTAATCCCAAAAGTAAGGTCTCCTATTTTTTTATAAGTACAGAACTCTGTTTGTGTGGCAGTTGGCCACACTGTTATGGAGAATGCTTCACGCGCCGTGTGTAAACATGCGCACGCCCCGCTGAGGCGCTCAGTCTTGGCTTGGCAGCCGTTGAGAATGGAGCTCCCGTTGTTTGTTACCGCCAAGTGCGAATTGCGGGCAGTTATTCGATTTTTGAACGCAAAGAACACTGCGCCGATTGAAGTCCATCGCCAATTGACGGAAGTGTATGGTGAGTCGTGCACGAATGTCAAAAATGTTCGTAGGTGGTGTAGAGAGTTTTCAGCTGGTCGGACCGAAATTCACGACGAACAAAGGAGCGAGAGACCGTCAATTTCTGAGGAGACAGTGTTGAAGGTTGGGCAAAGCATGCGTGAAGATCGGCGGGTCACCCTGGATGATCTCTGCACGTTGGTTCCCGAGGTTTCCCGAAGCACTGCTCACAGAATTTTAACGGAAACACTGAACTATCGGAACGTGTGCGGAAGTTGGGTGCCACGCATGCTGACTGAGGACCACATTAGAGTTGTGGCGATTCGTGAATGAGTCGTTCATTTGAACGACTCTAAATAAAGAATCGTAAGAATCGACCCGTGATACGGACGAATCGTCGTTCAAAAGAATCGTAAGAACGATTGCATGTTTCCGAGTCGTGACGATTCGAAGTTCCAACGGTTCATCGATTCTTAGTACGCACTACGCTATGCTTCGATCGAAGGCAACTTCCGAATCATGCCGAGTCGTGCCGAATCATTACGACCGCCAGATGGCAGTCAAGTCGAGGATGCATGTGAACAAATGAAGCAATTTTGCGCCACCTTTTGCACAAATCGACTCCTCTTCCCTGGCATACTGAAATAAAACAATAGATGCAATCAAATCAAACGTGACATTTCGTCAATCAAGGCATTACACGTATAAATCGAGAATCACACCTGTAACGTCATATGCATGTTTACTCATAAATAAACTATTTCTGACACAGTTCGATTCTAACCCCATTGACGATTTCAGACATGTCCTGCCATCTGTGAGTAAGATGAAGAACTTTTTGCATTCCGTAAGAATCGTGCCCTCGCAGACTAGAATCGTGAACGAATCGTAGGAGTCGATTCGCAATGTGAGATTGAATCGTAGGAATCTAATCGGGAAAAAGAATCGTGTTGCCCAACTCTAGACCACATGCGACAACGAGTTGATGCTTCCCGCGCATTTCTTCACCGCCTTGCAGCCGAACAGGACTACTTACTGGACTCAATTGTCATGGGTGACCAAACCTGGGCATACCACTTTACACCTGAGACAAAGCAACAATCACGCCATTGGCGGCATCCTTCTTCGCCAAAGCCGCGGAAATTCAAACAAACACAGTCAGCCGGTAAAGTCATGAGAACCGTTTTTTGGGATAGGTAAGGGGTATTGCTGATCGACTTTTCGCCACTGGGACCACAATTAACGCTGACAGGTACTGTGAGACTCTGAAAAAACTCAAACGGGCAATTCAGAATGGGAGAAGAAGAATGTTGTGCAAGGGCGTACACATTCTCCATGACAACGCTCGCCCACGCATCGCTCGGCAAACCGTTGCTCTCCTGCAGCAGTACCAGCTGAACATAATCACCCACCCACCCTATAGGCCTGACTTGGCGCCCAGTGACTATCACCTGTTCCCTAGGTTAAAAGAACATTTGGCCGGAAAGCGATTCAGTTCCGACGACGAGGTGAAAGAAGAGGTTCATAACTTTCTGAACAGCATGGCGCCGAGCTGGTATGACATGGGCATACAAAAACTGCAACAGCGTCTACAAAAATGCATCGGCAGAAATGGTGATTATGTGGAAAAATAGCTAAATGTTAAAGCTGTAAACTGATGTAAACCACTATAGAAATAAACACGTCTAAGTACTTATAAAAAAAATAGGAGACCTTACTTTTGGGATTACCCTCGTATCATTACTAACTACAGAGGAATAGTTTTCAGTAGGATTTTGTCATTATCTAGTGAGGTATTTTAAATACTTTTCAATTCCTCAAAACACTGTAATACTACACTACTGGCCATCAAAATTGCTACACCAAGAAGAAATGCAGATGATAAACGGGTATTCATTGCACATATACATTATACTAGAACTGACAAGTGATTACATATTCAAGCAATTTGGGTGCATAGATCCTGAGAAATCAGTACCCAGAACAACCACCTCTGGCCGTAATAACGGCCTTGATACACCTGGGCATTAAGTCAAACAGAGCTTGGATGGCGTGTACAGGTACAGCTGCCCATACAGCTTCAACACGATACCACAGTTCATCAAGAGCAGTGACTGGTGTATTGTGACGAGCCAGTTGCTCGCCCACCATTGACCAGACGTTTTCAATTGGTGAGAGATCTGGAGAATGTGCTGGCCAGGGCAGCAGTCGAACATTTTCTGTATCCAGAAAGGCCCGTACAGGGCCAGCAACATGCGGTCGCGCATTATCTTGCTGAAATGTAGGGTTTCGACGGGATCGAATGAAGAGTAGAGCCGCGGGTCGTAACACATCTGAAATGTAACGTCCACTGTTCAAAGTGCCGTCAATGCGAAGAAGAGGTGACCAAGAGGTGTAACCAATGGCACCCCATTCCATCACACTGGGTGAAACGCCAGTATGGCGATGACCAATACACGTTTCCAATGTACGTTCACCGCGATGTTGCCAAACACGGATGCGACCATCATGATGCTGTAAACAGAACCTGGATTCATCCGAAAAAATGACGTTTTGCCATTCGTGCACCCAGGTTCATCGTTGAGTACACTATCGCAGGCGCCCCTGTCTGTGATGCAGCGTCAAGGGTAACCGCAGCAATGGTCTGCTGATAGTCCATGCTGCTGCAAACGTCGTCGAATTGTTCGTGCAGATGGTTGTTGTCTTGCAAACGTCCCCATCTGTTGACTCAGGGATCGAGACGTGGCTGCACGATCCGTTACAGCCACGTGGATAAGATGCCTGTCATCTCGACTGCTAGTGATACGAGGCCGTTGGGATCCAGCACGGTGTTCCGTATTACGCTCCTGAACCCACCGATTCCGTATTCTTCTGACAGTCATTGGATGTTGACCAACGCGAGCAGCAATGTTGGGATACGATAAACCGCAATCGCGGTAGGCTACAATCCGACCTTTATCAAAGTCGGAAACGTGATGGTACGCATTTCTCCTGCTTACACGAGGCATCACAACAACGTTTCACCAGGCAACGCCGGTCAACTGCTGTTTGTGTATGAGAAATCGGTTGGAAACTTTCCTGATGTCAGCACGTTGTAGGTGTCGCCACCGGCGCCAACCTTGTGTGAATGCTCTCAAAAGCTAATCATTTGCATATCACAGCATCTTCTTCCTGTCGGCTAAATTTCGCGTCTGTAGCACGTCATCTTCGTGGTGTAGCAATTTTAATGGCCAGTAGTGTACTTTATGCAGTTTGCCTTTTTCCATTCTCCCAATTGAAAACTGAAGCGTTTTGAGTTACAGTATCTGTAAAAGAATTTTTCTGGGATTCCGTGCAGAATCTGGGTTACATACTGTGGAACATGGAGTATTTTTTTTACACCGAAAAGCCAAAACATTAAGACCGCTGTCCACCGAGAGGTTGGATGCCGCCTGGCGACGTTGCGGCCAAATGACGCGCTATGAAAAGTATGTACGCGCAGCAGACGGATGAGGATCACGCTGGCGAGGATATGGATTTCTACTGGGGAAATCCTCTGGGATAAGTAACATTTTCAGAGGGCAGATTATTATTACGCCTGTGAACGAGTATCTCGAAAACGGCGAAGCTGGTCGAATGTTCACGTGCTACTGCCGTGAGCATCTACAGAAAGAGGTAGGAGGACAGTGAAACCACCATTAGGCGCTAAATGATTGGACGCCCTCGACTGTTCATAGAACGTGGGGTTCGAAGGTTTGTCTGCTCTGTAAAGTAGAGATGGGCAAAACTGTTCTTTTCAGAGATTGGATCAGAACTGTTCACTCCCTGAAATGAATTAGCTCTTTTTCATGACTCACCACTCATTTACAATAGAAAATAAATGGAAGGCACATTGCCCCTTAAACTTGGTTTATTCCAGTACTATACCTGTATTTTGATCTTATTTGATCCTATTTTGAAGTAACACAGATAATGAGTAAGAATTTTGTATTGTTTATTGAAATTTACACGATATGACAAAGTTTTTGATTATTGATTTATTTTGCAATATCGTGATTTTTTGGGTGATCGGAAAATGTTGTAACTTGAGATTTACATTAACAATATATTTGGCTATAATGTATTAAAATTTCATTAACCTCATACAAATACATCGTAAGCCATATATTTTTAAAGTGAACGTTTCCTTCCGAAGACGCCTAAAATCGCAAAATCCGTACCAGAATAAGGGAAAAAAAATATAAATTTGACTGTAAAACGAAAGTGCTGCATATAGCCTTACGCAGAATAAAACAAGGAAAATATTGGTGTATCACATTTTGCGATACGTTTATCGGTTCGCTCGTAATTAAAGCGTAAATTCGAGTGTCCATAATAAAAATCCTATAGTAAGAGGAGTCATCAGGAACCTAATCTAATCAGTTTAAACAAATAAAAATAAAATAAAAACAATTGATGTATGCATAACATAATAATGTAATATACATAGCGGTATTACTACGAAGAACAATATCCAGTAGGGACGAACTCCGATGGAGAGGCGCTGAGTCGAGCAGGTCGAGCCGTGAGCTGTATTACTGCGTGAGCTAAGACCGCAGAGACCAGAGTGACACCTGAGTCGCTTTGCTCAACGCTCTGGCTAGAGTCGAGACGGTGGGGTGAGCGTTGAGCGGGTGAGTTCCAAGGGTGGGGGGAGCGGTGAACTCACCCGCTCCGAGACAAATCATCCGTTCCCTTGCGAGCAGGTTGTTGCAAGTAGTTCCTATGTTATCCGCTAGGTGGCTCTCTGTCCTGTTGCTCGCATCAACTGCCAAGAGGGCAGGACGTGCGACTGAAACGATCGCCGACAGAGTGTGATGCAAAGTTAAGCTGCGCCAGACACTACAAGCGGCAGACGACGCACAGAGACGGCACGGCATATGTGAAACACAAAATCCAATGGGGCACTGCACAATGCAGGCAGCCAAGGTAGAAGCAGGGCAGAGGCCGGCGCTGGCTGTATTGTGTGGCGTGCACTGTGCTCTGACCAGCAGAGGCGCTGCTGATATGCTCCGTCTCTCTCTCTCTCTCTCTCTCTCTCTCTCTCTCTCTCTACCGCGGGAAACGTTTGGAGCTACCGTTCTTTTTTTCTGAATCACTGATTGTTCACTCCTTTGAAAGATTCAACTCTATGAATTAGTTCAAGAGCGGATCCCCCATCTCTACTGTAAAGTAGTATAGATGGTAATCTCTGCCGAAAGAGCACAATACTGGTGCATGTACAAGTGTTTTGGAGCACACCATTCATCGTGTGTTGTTGAACACGGAGCTCTGCAGCAGACCACCCTTAACGAGTTGATAAGTTGACCCAACTACACCGTCAACTACGATAGCAGTGGGCGCGCGACTATCGGGATTCAAGCGTCGATTAATGGAAATGTGTCGGCTCATCGGGCGAATCACACTTTTGCTGCAGTGGGTTGATGGTCGTCCCCACAAACGCCGTCATCGGGGTGAACGGCGGCTCTAAACGCGCAGCGCCGCTCGCACTCAGGCTGGTGGGAGCAGTATTGTGCTAAGGGAGATTTCCTGCTGTACTTGCATGGGATACACTCCTGGAAATGGAAAAAAGAACACATTGACACCGGTGTGTCAGACCCACCATACTTGCTCCGGACACTGCGAGAGGGCTGTACAAGCAATGATCACACGCACGGCACAGCGGACACACCAGGAACCGCGGTGTTGGCCGTCGAATGGCGCTAGCTGCGCAGCATTTGTGCACCGCCGCCGTCAGTGTCAGCCAGTTTGCCGTGGCATACGGAGCTCCATCACAGTCTTTAACACTGGTAGCATGCCGCGACAGCGTGGACGTGAACCGTATGTGCAGTTGACGGACTTTGAGCGAGGGCGTATAGTGGGCATGCGGGAGGCCGGGTGGACGTACCGCCGAATTGCTCAATCGATGTTGTCGCCAGTGGTCGGCGGAAGGTGCACGTGCCCGTCGACATGGGACCGGACCGCAGCGACGCACGGATGCACGCCAAGACCGTAGGATCCTACGCACTGCCGTAGGGGACCGCACCGCCACTTCCCAGCAAATTAGGGACACTGTTGCTCCTGGGGTATCGGCGAGGACCATTTGCAACCGTCTCCATGAAGCTGGGCTACGGTCCCGCACACCGTTAGGCCGTCTTCCGCTCACGCCCCAACATCGTGCAGCCCGCCTCCAGTGGTGTCGCGACAGGCGTGAATGGAGGGACGAATGGAGACGTGTCGTCTTCAGCGATGAGAGTCGCTTCTGCCTTGGAGCCAATGATGGTCGTATGCGTGTTTGGCGCCGTGCAGGTGAGCGCCACAATCAGGACTGCATACGACCGAGGCACACAGGGCCAACACCTGGCATCATGGTGTGGGGAGCGATCTCCTACACTGGCCGTACACCACTGGTGATCGTCGAGGGGACACTGAATAGTGCACGGTACATCCAAACCGTCATCGAACCCATCGTTCTACCATTCCTAGACCGGCAAGGGAACTTGCTGTTACAACAGGACAATGCACGTCCGCATGTATCCCGTGCCACCCAACGTGCTCTAGAAGGTGTAAGTCAACTACCCTGGCCAGCAAGATCTCCGGATCTGTCCCCCATTGAGCATGTTTGGGACTGGATGAAGCGTCGTCTCACGCGGTCTGCACGTCCAGCACGAACGCTGGTCCAACTGAGGCGCCAGGTGGAAATGGCATGGCAAGCCGTTCCATAGGACTACATCCAGCATCTCTACGATCGTCTCCATGGGAGAATAGCAGCCTGCATTGCTGCGAAAGGTGGATATACACTGTACTAGTGCCGACATTGTGCATGCTCTGTTGCCTGTGTCTATGTGCCTGTGGTTCTGTCAGTGTGATCATGTGATGTATCTGACCCCAGGAATGTGTCAATAAAGTTTCCCCTTCCTGGGACAATGAATTCACGGTGTTCTTATTTCAATTTCCAGGAGTGTATTTCTTACTGCAGTAAACTTCCTACCCTTCATAGCTATTCCGTAGGAATTCTTCGTTTGACACCAGGAAGTGTGCTCAGAGAACCTTATAATTCAATGCTGACTCAACCGCCGTCGTCGTTTCGATTGTGTCCGGATCTCCCTCCGTCTACACTAACTGTTCTCGAGGATGCGAGTATACGCTGACAACTTACTCATGGAGACGTTAGTACGCTGTTGTACAATCTTCTTTGACCTAAGACACTGGTAGCAGCAACAAAAAGTTGTTGACATTCATAGTTGGTTAGTTGAAGCTCTGCTGTACCGTTAAATTGCCGATCGTACCATCTTAAAAAAAAAATTCACGGGCCACACATTAATGTAACCACTGCGTGTGTTCGATTTCAACGTACAATAACAACTCACAGATAGTAGGTGGCGGCATTAACAGTGCAGAGTATACTGTATAAAGCGTGTCGGGGTGGAATAGGAAACCGGTGGGTGCATCATTGTCGTAACGTGTGTAATGAACACATTACGACGCAGAGAGATACAATACTTTAAATTCTGCGCCAAAGATTAAATTGAGAGGAATGTAGATAACAACCTCTGGAGTGTCCATATTTGATTCACTTTTGTTTCATACTCCAAAAAGGAGCTAAACTCTCGTTTGTTATCTTGTATGGGATGGAAGTAATTTTTGGAGTGTCCTGAAAGGCAGCCATCTTGTTAGTATTTATGATTTCTGCGACGAACGTAGCAAGTCTTATTGTCTTGTAAATATAAAAATAGTGAAAAGTATCCAAGTTTTAAGAGAATTATTTAAAGCGACGTAGCATTGTATTCCTTTTTTTTTTTCACCGTCTTCGCGAAGGAAACCGATGCCGACTTAGGAAGATACGCACGGTCGACAAAGAGAAGAATATCGATGTCGATTAATGGTTGGTTGGTTTTGGGGAAGGAGACCAGACAGCGAGTTCATCGGTCTCATCGGATTAGGGAAGGATGGGGAAGGAAGTCGGCCGTGCCCTTTCAGAGGAACCATCCCGGCATTTGGATGGCGACTAATGAATTAATACTGTGGCAGAAGAACTAATTCTACGTTTAAGGTGAGAACTCTGAATAAATCAAAAATGACGTACAATTAAAAAATATTATTAATCGAAATTGTAAATTATAGTACAGGCAAATTTCACGCAACACTGAATTTGTCCGCATTCAAGCCGGTCAATACAGTCCGTAAAAAAGACTTTCAGAAAACCAGTTATTTTATCTCGCCAACAAAAAAAATCCCAAAATTAAAATATTATTATTATTAATAATTTTTTAACTATTTTATTTCGCTACACTCGGAGTGATTTCGCTGACGTCCAAAGGGGCGTGATCATTGGCTTTTAGGCCAAGGGTGGAAGCATTTCCAAGACGGCTAGGTTTGTAAACCGTTCGCCTGCCGCCGTGGTTACATGGCAAAATGGCTCTATTCAAAAGTGTCACCGAAGCAACTGCAGTGCACCACGGATCACTCATGACGGGGGCGAAAGACGGCTGTGTAGGTGCTTACGGGCGATTAGACGTGCGACTGTTGAGCCACTTACCAACTGGCTGAACCGAGGGGCTGCGAACAGTGTCTCCTCAAATACCTCTCGGCTAATGTTGCTGCATATAGACTTCTGCAGCACGTGCCTGATTCATGCACCCATGCTGACTGCTGTACATCGGCGACAAACACAGCTCGACGTCCACTGAGTGTCGACACGTGTACTTCTCAGATGAATCACATTTTACGCTCCATTGCCGTTGGCGTGTACGGCGTGGAACGTCTGAAAACAAACACGTTGCAACGATTGTAGGAAGGGTCCAAGCCGTCCTCCGGCTGGAATGTTTTCGTGGCATTTCCGGCGTGATCTCGTCGTTGTGAAAGACGCAATGGATCAACACAAGTGTGCATATATCCCTGGGGACCAAGTCACTCCTACATGCAGTTTGCTTTTCCCCGGCACGAGAGTATCTACCAGCAAGTCTAACCACACGTCCTCTCTCAAATGATAACTTCTCCGTGTGTTGTTCACGCACCTGTACGCGAGGCGTAGTTGTTGTACAACTGAATGCATGGAATGAAATTCGCAAAGACTTCCCGTCCTGTTATCAACAAATCCCCTGTTTACTATTCTTGCCAGCTGCTCGGTGAAACTTAAAAGGTGGGTACACTGAGTCACAGCGCCAGAGATTGCGCCAAAGATTATTATTCCGCCGCCTCCACTGGGCGCAGTAGTAGTTCAGAGGATGTCGAGAGCAGTCCTTGTTCTGTTAGGCGAGAGAGTAGACGATCTGAGTGTTGACTGAAATGTTGTACTGTTCGGTTGGTGTAATGTGTAGATGGAAGAAGACGCAATTGTCAGAATATATTTGAGAAAGGAGATGGGCTTTTGATTTATGATGCTGGTGTAATGGAATATTTTCATCAATATACCGGGTGATCAAAAAGTCAGTATAAATTTGAAAATTTAATAAACCATGGGATAATGTAGATAAAGAGGTAAAAATTGACACACATGCTTGGAATGACGGTTTTATTAGAACCAAAAAAAAAACTTCACAAAATGTCCGACAGATGGTGCTGGACAGCAAAACGTCAGTGACTGCGCATGACAATCGTGTATAAAACGAGCTGTAATGAGAGAGAGAATCAGTTGCGCCAGCAGTCGCAGCATGTTGCCGTTACCTGAAAAGGCGCTTTTAGTGAAGCTGTATTATCAGAATGGGGAATGTGCTACTTCAGCGTTACGATCCTATCGCCATAGGAAGGGGATTCGAATGGGTACAGGTCCGTTGACAAATGCAGCTGTGGCGAGAATGATTTCAAAGTTCGAAGCCACGGGTTGTTTAGACGATAGACCCCGTAGTGGCCGACGGAGCACAAGGCGTAATGCTGTAAGACAGGAAGAAATGGAGACTGTAGCGGATTCGTCTATGCATTCTTAGGGTAGGGAGGACAGAAAGAAAGCAAATTTTAAGAGAGGTTAGAACTGAGACAAACCTTCAGTTTGAGAAAGAAATCAAAAAACATAATTCCGCCTTATTACATCAGCATAAACAGCCATTGGCTAAGAATTTTCAACTGTCAGCAGATATTTTAACTCCACCCAATTTTAACTCAGTCAATGTGAAATGTCAGCTATCTTTATTGCATCAAAATATTCGAGGACTGAGAAATAAAATTAATGAATTAACTATCTGCATAGATGAATTAGAGCCTTCAAACCCAGCTGACATAATCTGCCTCTCTGAACATCATGTGACCACTGGTATAGAACTTTTAAGTGTTACAGGGTTTAGGTTAGCATCTCACTTTTGTAGATCAGAAATGGAGAAAGGAGGAGTTGCCACATTCATCAGGAACTGTCATAAATTTAAGAACATAGACATTCATAAATTTTGCCTAGAACAGCATACGGAAGCATGTGCAACAGAATTAGATTTTCACAAAAAATCTTTCATAATATTAAGTGTATATCGAGCACCTGCAGGTAACTTTAATCTGTTTGTAAACCACCTTGAAGCTGTACTGGCCCATTTAACAACCAAAATCAAAGAAATAGTGGTTGCTGGTGATTTCAATGTAGATTTCCTTAAAGACTCTCCCAATAAGAACTTATTTGAGTTAGTAACACTATCATTCAACTTAATTCCCACAGTAAAGTTCCCCACTAGGATAGCTACTTGCTCACAAAAAGCCATTGATAATATCTTTATAGAAAAGTCCAATGAACAAATTTATATTACAAAACAAATAGTCAATGGCCTCTCAGACCATGACATGCAGTTCCTTCTGTTAAATGTTAATACTGAACAGGATATAAAATCTGTTAAATCTGAGCTCAAGAGGGTAATCAGTAAGCCAAAAACTGATTATTTTAGGACACTCCTCAGAGACATCTACTGGACTGATGTTTACAGTGCTCATGGCATGAATGAAAAATATAACATTTTTGCTAATAAAGTACTTACCTTATTCGAACACTGCTTTCCCCCAAAACTTACCAAGGTTAGAGCAAAGTCTACAAAGAAGCTATGGATTACTCGAGGAATAGGGGTATCTTGTAAAACAAAAAGAAAACTGTATCTGTCAATCCGAAACATTTCCAATATTGATGCTATAGCACATTATAAGAAATACTGCAAAATATTAAAGACTGTAATACGGATGTCAAAGCAAATATATTACAAGGAAAAGATAGACATATCAGATAACAAAATAAAGACAATATGGGATATAGTGAAGGAGGAGACCGGTAGAACCAGACATGAAGAGGAACAAATAGCATTAAGAGTAAATGATACATTGGTGACAGATGTGTATAGTGTTGCAGAACTTTTTAACAAACATTTTAGAACTGTTACTGAAAAGATGGGGTTGTCAGGTTCGGTAAATGCTGCTATGGATTACCTTAGACCAGACATTTCAAGTAACTTCCATAATATGAATTTGACCCTCACTACCCCAACAGAAATAATGTCCATCATAAAATCTTTAAAATCAAAAACATCTAGTGGGTATGATGAAATATCAACAAAGTTAATTAAAGAATGTGATTCTGAGCTAAGTAACATATTAAGCTATCTGTGTAACCAGTCGTTTATCAGTGGAATATTTCCTGAATGGCTGAAATATGCTGAAGTTAAGCCACTGTTTAAGAAGGGAGATAAAGAAATAGCATCAAATCTCCGTCCAATTTCACTGTTGCCAGCATTCTCAAAAATTTTCGAAAAAGTAATGTACAGTCGTCTTTATAACCATCTTATCTCAAATAACATACTGCCAAAGTCACAGTTTGGATTTCTAAAAGGTTCTGATATTGAGAAGGCTATCTACACTTACAGTGAAAATGTGCTTAATTCATTACACAAAAAGTTGCAGGCAACTGGTATATTTTGTGATCTGTCAAAGGCATTTGACTGTGTAAATCACAATATCCTTTTAAATAAACTAGAATATTATAGTGTAACAGGAAATGCTGTAAAATGGTTCAAATCTTATATCTCTGGCAGGAAACAAAGGGTGTTATTAGGAAAGAGACATGTATCAAGCTATCAGGCATCATCCAACTGGGAACTAATTACATGTGGGGTCCCACAAGGTTCCATTTTGGGGCCCTTACTTTTTCTTGTGTATATCAATGACCTTTCGTCAGTAACATTACCAGATGCCAAGTTTGTTTTGTTTGCCGATGATACAAACATTGCAATAAATAGCAAATCAAGTGTAGTCTTAGAAAGATTAGCCAATAAATTATTTGTGGACATTAATCACTGGTTCCTAGCCAATTCTTTGTCACTAAACTTTGAAAAAACACGCTACATGCAGTTCAGAACTTGTAAGAGGTGTCCCAAGAGTATATGTCTAACATACGATGACAAGAAGATAGAAGAAGTGGACAGTGTTAAATTCTTGGGATTACAACTTGATAATAAATGCAACTGGGAGGAGCACACCACAGAACTGCTGAAGCGTCTTAACAAATCTCTGTTTGCAATGAGAATTTTGTCAGACATAGGGGATATAAAAATGAAAAAGCTGGCATACTATGCTTACTTTCATTCCATAATGTCATATGGGATTATTTTTTGGGGTAATTCATCAAGCCAAGCTAAAGTTTTCCGGGCACAAAAACGTGCAGTAAGAATTATATGTGGTGTGAACTCAAGAACATCCTGCAGAAGCCTGTTTAGGGAACTAGGGATACTAACTACAGCTTCCCAATATATTTATTCCTCAATGAAATTTGTCATTAAAAATATATCACTTTTTCAAACCAACAGCTCAATTCATGGAATCAATACTAGAAATAAGAATAATCTTCACAAGGATTTAAAGTCACTTAGTCTTGTACAAAAAGGTGTGCATTATTCAGGAACACACATTTTCAATAACTTGCCAGCAGCCATAAAAAGCTTAACAACCAATGAAATTCAGTTTAAGAGAAGCCTAAAGGATTTATTGGTGGCCAACTCCTTCTACTCCATTGATGAATTTCTTAGTAAAACCAACTGATTTGTATATAAGTACAACATAACTTCTGCACAATTTCAGTGGAGTAATGTGTTCACTGAAAATTTGTGTGTGTGTGTGTGTGTGTGTGTGTGTGTGTGTGTGTGTGTGTGTAAGTATAATCTAACTTCTGCACCATTTCACTGCAGTAATGTGTTTATTGTAAATAAGTATTACAGTAGTTGTATTACATGTTTATTACCTTATAAATAAATAAAAACCTTTTTTATTTTAAATTCAGTGCATTAGTATTTGTAAAATGACTCTTAGTGTTCATTAAAAAATGACGATCATTCGACTTGGGACCTGTGGAATGGTACATTATTTGTTTTAGTTGTAAATATTTGTCATGTATTGTTGTTTTTCTGACATGTTCCACATCCTGGAGGACCTCCTCACTACGGATCAATTGGAATGAAAGTAAATCTAATCTAATCTAATGGGGAAGTCAGCGCTCGTGCAGTCGCACGTCGCACCGACATTCCATACACTACTGTTTGGTTGGCACATAGGCGTACCCTCCGATGCTATCCCTATAAAATCCATTGGCACCATGAACTGTTACCCGGCGATTTAGTGAAGCGGAGGGCATTTCCGGTGTGGACGTTTCAAAAGATGGCGGAAGATGACAATTCGTTGAGTAACGTGTTGTGGACCGACAAAGCTCATTTCACGCTCCGGGGGTCTGTAAACGCCCACAACTGCAGAATTTGGGCTACCGAAAATCCTACAACTGTCGTGGAAACTCCATTGCACGACGAGAAAGTCACGGTATAGGTTGGATTTACCACATCTACCGTTATCGGGCCTTTTTTCTTCGAGGAAATGCGTGATTCTGGTTTTGTAACTGCTACCGTGACAGGTGAGAGGTACGCCGATATGTTACAGAATCGTATCATCCCCAGCCTGGCTGATAAACATCTGCTGGAACGTACGATGTTTATGCGGGATGGCGCTCCACCCCATATTGCTAGACGTGTGAAAGATCTCTTGCGCGCGTCGTTTGGTGATGATCGTGTGCTCAGCCGCCACTTTCGTCATGCTTGGCCTCCCAGGTCCCCAGACCTGTCCGTGTGGTTATTGGCTTTGGGTTTACCTGAAGTCGCAAGTGTATCGTGATCGACCGACATCTCTAGGGATGCTGAAAGATAACATCCGACTCCAATGCCTCACCATAACTCCGGACATGCTTTACAGTGCTGTTCACAACATTATTCCTCGACTACAGCTATTGATGAGGAATGTTGGTGGACATATTGAGCATTTCCTGTAAAGAACATCATCTTTGCTTTGTCTTACTTTGTTATGCTAATTATTGCTATTCTGATCAGATGAAGCGCCATCTGTTGGAAATTTTTTGAACTTTTGTAATTTTTTGGTTCTAATAAAGCCTCATGTCATTCCAAGCATGTGTGTTAATTTGTACCTCTCTATCTACATTATTCCGTGATTTTATTCAGTTTTCAAATTTATACTGACTTTTTGATCACCCGGAATAATGAGGTAAAAAGGTATTACAGTTTTCTTTAATAACAATCCCTCTTGCTCACAGGTACAGTGAACAAAGCATCTGGCTCATGTTCATTTATTTGACTTGTAATTCTGGTTTCTATGTGCAATTATAGTATTTGTGGTTTTTCAATTAGTTCATTGTAAATGGTGCTTAAAATATTTTGTCGTATTGAGAAAGAACCGAGCCAGATACATGTACGTTGAGTCACACTACCACACACAGAACAGTTACACTTGTGCCTTGTTGTTTCGTAGCTTTTATAGTTACAAGGGACTTAATTAATCAATTGTGTTAATGGAAATTCCTTGTCATTCTTTATTTTTATTTTAAGCAGTCAGATTGCGTGCTAATAATAGTCAGGGCCAACCGGTTACGAGACTTCGTAACTGGTCACACACCAAGTAAAATTATTGCACTTATTCATTAATATTAGTCTTTTCTTTTTAACTAAGCCCCTATGCAAGCTGCAATGCAGCGTCATACATACGTCTACCGTCCGCCAAAGTTTACAACTTTATATTTTCTGTCGATACCTGCTTGAATACCAATTGGTGACCAATCTCAGTAACTTCTTCGTGGTACATCCTATTTCTTAGAGTGTAAAGCTGCGATCTATTGACGACAGTGATAATTAGTACTTTTCAATATTACGTCCTGTCATATAAATTGTAACCGTGGATGAAAGGTATTTCCAGGAAGAATTATGGTGCTGCGAGAATTGCACCATATTACTTCAAGAATGGTTGAAAAAGGTACCAAATACGGAGTGTTTCCTCTATATAAGTAGTATGACAAATGAAGATATGGTGGAAGCAAATGTGCACCATCCTCTCAACTGCTGCATTGTGACTAGGCAAGCTACTGGAAATTTATTTTGTCATTATTATTGTCAGAGGAAAGTCAGACGTTTGTTAGCAGAAACTGTGTGGAGAGTGTTTTTGGATTAATACAGCAATATTCAATTCTCATAACGGTTATCTTGCTTTTTCAAGTACCTTATATCGTTTTGATAAATGCTATCAAAAATGGTTCAAATGGCTTTGAATACTATGGGACTTACCATCATCAGAACTCTATGCTTAGAACTACTTAAACCTAACTATTCTAAGGACATCACACATATCCATGCCTGATGAAGGATTCCAACCTGCGACCGTAGCAGCAGCGCGGCTCCAGACTGAAGTGCCAAGAACCGCTCGGCCACAGCGGCCGGCTTCAATGCTATCTCAAACTTGCGTGGGCCTGCTGGAAACTAATGCCTCCGAATTTTTTATGTGACAGTTCTTAAGGAATTTTAAGTAAAACCCATTTTATTAACAGTCTGCGATTTTATTCCTCATGCCTGCATCCTTATTTCTCAGCACAGTCAATCCGGTGACGAACACTTTTTTCCCAGTTGATACCAGTTTCTGGATATCGTCCCTGTAGAATGCAGCGATTCATTACTACCATAGTGAAGTCCTCGGCAGTGCTCTTTAAGTTTTGGAAGCAGATGAAAATCGCATGGGGCCAAGTCGCAACGATACGGATGATCGATGACAGTGAGCCCAAGGGTTCGGACCGATGCAAATGGCTCACATTACTGATTTCAATTGAAGGCATGTTTTTTTTTGAAACTCGATTGCAGCTCGCTGTTTCTCATGCATCGTCATTTTACACTCGATGATTTGGAGTCGTCTAGCAGTAGAGGGTTACAACTTGGATCAGTGAAGGTGGAAAAGTCGACCGAGTAATATACACTATGTGATCAAAAGTATCTGGACGCTACAGAAACATACTTTTTTCATATTAGGTGCACTGTGCTGCAATCTACTTCCAGGACGTCCACATCAGAGACTTCAGTACTCATTAGACATCGTGAGAGAGCAGAATGGGGTGCCCCGCGTAGCTCACGGACTTTGAATGTAGTCAGGTCATTGGGTGTCACTTGCCTGTATGCGAGATTTCCACATTCCTAAACATCCCTATGTCCACTGCACTGTTTCCGATGTGATAGTGAAGTCGAAACTTGAAGGGACACGTACAGCACAACAGCTTACAGGCCGACCTTGTCTGTTGACTGACAAGAGACCGCCGACTGTAATGTGTATCTATCGAGACCATCACACAGGAATTCCAAACTGCATCAGGATCCACTGCAAGTACTATGACAGTTAGGCGAGAGGTGAGAAAACTTGGATTTCATGGTCAAGCGGCTGCTCATAAGACACACATTACGCCGATTAATGGCAAACGACACCTCGCTTGGAGTAAGAAGCGTAAACATTATACGATTGAACAATGGAAAAATGTTGTGTGGAGTGAAGAATCACGGTAGTCAATGTGTAAGTAGGCTGTTTATGTTTTCTTATTGGCAACGTTATGTAGCGCTCTGTATAAAAATCACTGGCTGTGCTGTGTGCAGTCTGTGGCTAGTTTGCATTGTTGTCTGCCATTGTAGTGTTGGGCAGCTGGATGCAAACAGCGCGTAGCGTTGCACAGTTGGAGGTGAGCCGCCAGCAGTGGTGGATGTGGGAAGAGAGATGGCGGAGTTTTGAAATTTGTAAGACTGGATGTCATGAACTGCTATATATATTATGACTATTAGGTAAATACATTGTTTGTTCTCTATCAAAATATTTCATTTGCTAACTATGCCTATCAGTAGTTAGTGCCTTCAGTAGTGTGAATCTTTTATTTAGCTGGCAGTAGTGGCGCTCGCTATATTGCAGTAGTTCGAGTAACGAAGATTTTTGTGGGGTAAGTGATTTGTGAAATGTATAGGTTAATGTTAGTCAGGGCCATTCTTTTGTAGAGATTTTTGAAAGTCAGATTGCGTTGCGCTAAAAAATATTGTGTGTCAGTTTAAGCACAGTCATGTATAATTGTTCAAAGGGGACGTTTCATATGGCGACCCTGCCAGGATACCTCACTGGAATCTTCTGATTTCTTTCTTGTAGTTTGTGTAATTAGTGTAGCTATTGTTTATTACTAGTGCATTATTACAGAGAGAATCTCCTTTGTAGTTGCAGTCTTTCATTGTTGTTGTGGCATGCATGTAGATTTGCACCAAGTAATTCGCAGCTGCGCTTGCAATTAACTAGATATTATTTTCAGTGCTATGTTAATGTGTTCTCTTATTTTCGCTCTTCAAATTGTGTTTTTCTGTGTTGTCGTGTGAAATATTGTGACAATAGTGGCGTGTGAAAAACGTAACACTAGGCTCCAAAGTAAACTGAGAAATAATAGTGATGACGAGTGTAGCTTATCAGCACCACTGAGTATTGAATTAACAGACATTCAAAGTAGTAATTTGGTAATTGTGCATAGGGAAATGGAGTGGGCGGCAAATAATGGTGTAGACAGTGCAACAATTAGTGAACAGGGAAGCATTGTCAATTGATGGGTCGGCAACAGCTCGCCTCAGGATTCCGAAATGACAGGGCACAATCTTGCAAATACTGTAGATTCAGGTTTTGCGTCCTCACCGTTTTCTCAAATAAGTCAAGACACATTTTCTGCTTTTCAAAATGCGAATATTGCCGGTTCAAATGCACTGCCGAATAGCACTGAGGAACATGTTTCAGACACGAGTGCATTGTTATTACAGTTAATGCAACAAATGGGACAAAGGCTACAAAAGTTAGACACAATGGAACAAAATCTTCAAAAGTTAGACACAAAGCTTGAACAAAATCAGAAACAAGTGGGACAAAATCTTCAAAAGTTAGACAAAATGGAACAAAATCTTCAAAAGTTAGACACAGTGGAACAACACCAGAGACAAACACAGCAACAGTTAGACGCAATGGAACAAAATATTCACACAACGCTTGAACAAACACGTGAAGATTTAACTACTGAGTTACATAAAATCGAATCGAAATGTCAAAAAGTCTGTAACGACGTAAAAACACATATTTGTGAGCATTTCCAACCTATTTTTTCGCGTCATGAGAATGCATTACAGAATCACAAAGCAGCCATAAAAGAACTGCAGACTATTTTTCATGAAAATCACGACACCTTGCAAGCTAAAATTGACTCAGTTGTATCTACCGATTCGGTTACGCAACTTGCAAAAACTCAGGAAAACTTAAAAGACACAGTACATACAATTTCAACACAAATGGACACTCTGAAACTTGGTTCAGAAAAACACACAAAGGAAATAATTTCACTAACGGATAAACTAGCCGAACTTTCAGATCAGTTCACTAACTTATCTACAAAGGTGGATGGTGAACTGAATGACACAAGACCTGTAGCCTTCATGGACACTGAAGAGTATGAACAAATTAGAAAATTCAAACAAAATCAAAATCAAATCAATACACAGTACAAAAGAGAAATCCGGGAAGTACAAGATCAGTTGGCACATATAATACAAGAATTACATATTTCAGACGACACTCGCGCTCCAGTACGGGAAGAGGGACATAGAAATACGGAACAACCACAAAATAATAACACAGGGCACTTCGGAAATTATGAAAGAAATTGGCAAGGTGCACCGAATTCTGAGATGGAACCGCCGACATGACGTAACAATGACCGATATGCTACTCGCCATGATGATTTTGACTATAAGCTGTTCATTACTACACGTAAATTCAAAATATTTAAGAACTCTGGCAATGACATTCATCCACAAGCGTGGCTTCATCAATTCTCTCGTTGTTTTCCTCCCAACTGGTCATTAGAGCACAGATTAGAATTTATGTGTGGCTATTTAGAGAATGAACCAGCTGTAAGAATGCGATCGGTCATTCACGATTGCCACAGTGAAGGAGAATTTTATCATGTCTTCCTCTCAGCATATTGGTCTCAAGCTACACAAGACGGAGTAAAACATAGCATCATAATGATGAAACATTTCGAACAATCTGAATTTTCCAGTCTTGTGAAATATTTTGAAGACATGTTGCACAAGAATCAGTACCTGTCAAACCCATACAGCCCCTCAGAACTCATTCGCATTTGCTTAATCAAACTACCTGAACATTTACGACATATTATTTTGGCAGGACGTTGCAAAGATGACATTGAAGCTTTTCAGGGACTGTTACAAGAACTGGAAATTGACACTGACAAACGCGGAACGCGAAAACAGGAGCACAACAATTACAGGTCACAATTCCGCGATGACAGAAATAATACACGACAAGGCCACTCTTACAACGTAAATCGTGACCAAAACAGACACCACCCGTATGACAACCGTTGGCAGAGTAGTAATAATTACAGGGAAAGATCACCTCTCCGCAGTAATGACTATCACAGAGATTACCATAGAAGCAGACAATATGGGAACAACAACAGTTATTATCAAGGGAGACAGAATAACTTGAGACGCAACAGTTCAGCGCGCAGTTACGATTCCGGGAGAAATTCTCCACCACATGACCGACAAACAAGAAACTATGTAAACTACTGACAAAACGACGGACCTGAATTCCATCAGAACTGGCGGGATTCAAAGAGAGCAGGGCACTCTCTACAAGGTGAATTTGTAGAAGTTAGGTCTCCTAATCCCAATAACGACGCATGCCAACAAAGAGACAGACAATGACTCGCACCGCAGGCAGCCACATGCGCTGGCTGGCTCAGGGAAAAATTACACAGACGCTAACCGTGAGAAAAATTTTAGCATTCTTTACCGATGTACCATATACCACATGATAATTCCACTGAAGCTGAAACTCTGCGCACTAGGAAGAGTAAAGATTTACATCACTTTTCACATGCAAAACCGTTTATTGAAAGATAATCTGCTTTTTAACTTTGTCTTTGCCATTTAACTTTTCACTTTACATTACTAGTATGCTTTGTCAGACTTATAATCTGTTAACATGCAACAATGTTTGAAGTTAAATATCCACTCAAGAACCAAGAGAACTTATTTAAATAGAAATTACGAATGCATTGCTATAGTGAACAGATGACACAGTGTTATTGTGTGGGTACATTCTAGCTTGTTAGTTGCACGATTACGTAACGACCATAAGGCTCACATACTTAGAACATTTACCAGTAATGCTAATGAGATTTTAATGCAACATTTTGGTTTACTTGAAAATACGTTCTGGATTTAAGTACTTTCTGAGAGATATCAGATGACACAGTGGTTAGTTTATTTGAGAGCTACACGATTATATCACGACGCTACTAATGAGAGACACAATTTATATTATTGCTTTTGCGCTGTATCTGTTTTATATCTGCAAAGTTTTTCTGTATTATTCTGGAAAGTAAAACACGTTTTGGTAGTAACTTTTGTGGTATAGCTACAATGAGATATCCTTTTTCGTAGCACAACAATACGTTACATTATAGTACTTTCTTGATCACGGTAAGGTATGTAATAACTACGGTATCTATACACAAAGCATTTCAATTTTGTTTATCGTGAGGTAAGTACATTGACTTCTAGCTTTCAGAGGACGATAACTACGACACTTCCACAGAGATTATCTTACAACAAGACGCACAGTTTAGCGCTACAGGACGCGTATTTGAGTGATTAATTTTGTACTTAAATCATTTATTTTTAAAGGTATTTGAAGTACAATGATACAAAGGTTTGCCGTGATACATTTCATTCCATTGCTGTAATCTGTAACACCTGAGGGTATAATTACATTAATCCTCAGGGGGGTACACGCCTACTTTGTGAACCATGTGTGTGGCAAGTACAAGGAGCCCTTGCTAATATGGTATTTGCTTATACATCTTTACAAATCGGTACCATATTCCTCTAACACAAAAAATTACACAGCTATCTGGTCATTTAACTGAGAGATAAACTTTTTTTTTACTACATCAGTGACACATGTTTACACAATTACACAGTTGGATAACTTCACACTTATGAAACTGTATTTTGTCTGTACTGTGTGAACTGTTCCATTGTGATACTATGAGAGCTTTGAATGATGTATGTGGTATGAGATCATGATTTTCAAAGTACGTTTGAGGTAGATGACACTATTGAAATGAGCAGAGAATTTTCTTTAGGTTTTGAAATTATTGCAGAAAGCAACGACGTTTTTGAGATTTGACTGAGGTGTTATGATGTTATTATTATGACGACAATGTGTATTATGCTGCTGAGGTATGTTTATGATTAATAAGCTGATGCTATATGAGTTATTTGATTATGCTACATATTTCTTATGATGAAATATTGAAGAAGTGTTGACGAATATGTATATGTGTAATAATGTAAGGAGTAATGAACAGTGGTTAGGGTCTCTGATATGTGAAGAAGGATGTTGGAAACCAAGAATCGTACTTTAAGAATCATGAAATTTGTGTACATGCGTAAATGTATTACAATGCTGTCGAAAATTTTTTGGACACTGTTATATTTAAAGGGTTTTGTTTCTACACTTTTCTACTGTAATTTCTCGACTTGGAAATTTTATTTGTATATTAGACTGTCACTGTAGTGCAAACTGGTGTCGTAAATATTTCGGTAAGAAAGTTAAGTGACCACCTACACGTAATGCGTCGTGGGCACCCAGCTGCGTGGAAATCGCCTGGAAAAAAGCCATTTGTGTGTGCCTTTCAGAGGCACAGGTGAAAAAAAAAGGGGTCATTATCCTCGCTATTGATATTCCTTTTCTAATGACACACTCCGACGCAGAGACATACAATACCTTAAAGGCTGCGCCAAAGACTAAATTGAGAGGCATGTAGGTTATAATCTTTGTAATGTTCACATTGGATTCTCTTTTGTTTCATACTCCAAGAAGGAGCTACGGGACACTTTTGATTGTTGCCTCGTGGAGGATGGACGTAATTTTTGGTGTCTGCACAAAGGCAGCCATATTGTTAGTAATTATGGTTTGTGTGACGAGCAGAGCAAGTCTTATTGTCTTGTGAATAAAAAATAGTGAGAAGTATCGAAGTGTTACGAAAATTATTTAAAGCAACATAGCATTGTATTCCTTGGTTTCCACCATCTTCGTGAAGTGAACCGATACCGACTTAGGAAGATACACACAGTCAACAAAGAGAAGAACTTCGATGGCGACTGATGAATTAATATTGTGGCAAAAGGACTAATTCTACATCTAAGGTGAGAACTCTGATTAAATCAACAATGACGTAGAATTCAAAATGTAATTAATCGGAATGGTAAATTATATTACAGGCATATTTCACGCAGCACTGTGTTTTTCCGCATTCAAGCCGGTCAGTACAATCCGTAAAAAAGCCTTTCCAAAATTCTAAAGTTAAAAAACACAGTAAATTCAAATGTTTTTTTATTTATTTCGCCACACTGGCGACCATGACAGGACAGTGCTGGTGGAACAATGAGTAAGTACTTCATTGTTGTGCTACAAATGTTCTTGTACTAATTACTGTTTCTCTGTTACATGACGCACATGGAAAATGACGAATAAGGTGAAACAATATTAATTGTATAAACGGATAGCACAATAACCAGAAGGAACAAGGACGAGGATTTACAAAACTAACGTAATCGTGAGTGACGCAGCTCAGCCGGAATTAAGGTAGGAAAGCATATTAAAATCCTGGTAGTGTTTGTGGCAACATACAATTACACTTTGATAATTACTTTTTTATGTTCAACAATCGCAGAATTAGAAGACGTAGTGCGGCATCTTGTAAATTTCTGACGCGCAACAAATAACAACCGCGAGTAATTTTTATTAATTCAACTGCGAGAGAATTTAAAGATTTAGATTAACAGTAAAGTACAGATAAAAATAATATCTCCACTATGGAATCGGAGAACTTCAATTTGACAAATGTTCATGGACACGTCACCGATTCTGACAATAGTGACGTAAATGATGA
This sequence comes from Schistocerca cancellata, assembly GCF_023864275.1. Lineage (NCBI taxonomy): Eukaryota > Metazoa > Arthropoda > Insecta > Orthoptera > Acrididae > Schistocerca > Schistocerca cancellata. The sequence goes on along the minus strand of NW_026046765.1, from coordinate 884,359 downwards.
CGCAATTAGTTTTTCAGCACAACATAATGTAGAAGTAAATACAATTCAATTGCACTCCACAGGGATTAACAAAAACGAACCACTTGCAAATGAAACCTTGTGCACAGTCGATGAAGCATCGATTACCAGATCAGATGAAAATATTTCGCGTGAAATCAGTGAACCTAGCCCGGTTTCGATTCAATCAGACCGTGGCAGAGAATCAATGGCAACAAATAATGGCATAAATACAAACACACAAGCTTCGTCAGTTACGCTTGAGGCATTATATAGTCTGTCAAACGTGAGCGAGCAATTATCTGATTTAAAGATCAGTCACAACACAACGAACACAAAACTGGCGAACATGCACAGACATTTCGATCAACGCTTAAATAAACTCACCAATGAAATCGATCAAAAGATCGAAGACAAAGTCATCAAAACCGTCAATAGTGAATACAATGTATTGACAAATGACTTAGAAAAGAAATTGTCAGATCTTACAAACAAACAGGAACAGGAACTGTCAGAAATAGTAGAAACACACAATCAAACACAAACCGTACAAAAAGAAATACATGAAAACGTACAGGCTATTCAATTAAATTTAACAAGAGTACAGTCCGCATGTGAAGAAATACCTGACCAAGTTAACAAAGTTAACGAAGAAGTCGGTTTTCTGAAACAGGAGACTCGACGTATCAAGGCGGACATTATCAAAATAAATGAAACTTTTGAAAACGGTAATGTAAATGAATCAATAACTGACCGGGAAACAAAACTTTTTGAAAAATTAGGTAATGAAATCAAAGTAGCCGAGGATAGAATACGCAAGGAAATTGCTGGTAGACTGAATGTTTCAAATGACTTGCCTACGTCAAGCAACAGGCAGCGCGACACTTATTCGCCCGCGCCAGATTACGATGTAAATAACGCAGAACATCACGCGCCCAGTCCGGCGAATGTGCACGCACCGGCACAGGCGAACAATGGCTATTCGCCAAACGCGGTGCTGCAACAGGCAGTAGGCGTGTCGCCTTGCATCTCGACGATTCTAGTCGATGAGAGCCTGTTGAAACATAGACAGTTTCCAGTTTTCTCCACAGAATCCAGTAAAACTCATCCAGTCGTATTTGTAAGAGCATTTAAAAATGTCTTACCAAGAAACTGGACTGAGGCACAGACGATTAGATATGTAGTAGGCTTCACATAAGGCGACGCACTTTTGTGGGCCACAGACATGGCTGAACAGTGCGTCACCTACGAACAATTTGAACGGGCTTTCTTGGAGAAATATTGGTCTGCTGGGGTCCAAGAAAGACTGCGACGTGAGGTATTCAACCCACAACCGTTCAACCTCAAAAACGGCGGGTTGAGAAAGTATTTCGAAAAGTACTTGAATAAGACGCGCTATTGGAACAATCCAATACCGCACGTAGATGTTCTCAAAATTCTGAAAAACAGACTATCCGCGAACTTACGCGAAAAATTGGTAACCATACCGGAGAACGACCTTGAATACTTTCTTTCCGTGCTTGACTCAATTGATCTAATATACGAAGAAGAGCCGAGTACAAGTAATCGGAATGAATATTCCGGAACCAATCAAAACAACGGTAACGGATATCATTTTAATGGCAGTGGACAAAACCCACACAGTTGGCATCCGTATGCGACAAGGCCAAATAATGGAACCTGAAATTACGGGAATCGGAGGAATTCGGCGCCACAGAGACGTGAAGACCGAAGGTATAGTACAGATTACGGTCCACGCCGGCATGGAAATGATAGAAATCACGTGAATAATTGGTCAGGCCCGCGTGATGAAAGGCGGCACACAAATGAAAATTACAGTTACAGTAATAGGAATGACAGACCAAGGAGGAATAGCGACGGCCGGTTGCAAGAAAATGTTGCACGCAGCGGTCCGGAAACTAAAATTGGCGACAGAATAACCACTCAGTACACTTTGTAGAGGTAACGGACAGTACTGAAGCAACGCCGTTGTCTCCCCCGGTAAACAACAATCGGTCGTAATGAGCCCCCACCGGCCGACCGATTTGACAAAAGGGGGCACAAACAAGCACACATTACATCTTAGACAATTATTTTTAAGATATGATCAGGATGCGACCGTAGAAGATGATCTATGTGAAGAAGAGATGAAAGCACCAGACAAGGTAAGTGACCTCGTGCAGGCTGTAATAACAGCAAAGATAGGAACTATAATTACCGACGTAATTTTAGATACAGGCGCATCTACGAATATTATTTCTAACCGTTTATTTAAAGAAGTTTCGAAAGCATTGAAATTACCAGTGTTGCCAATGGAAAATTGTAAAATTTTGACAGCTGTAAGTAACAAGTCAAAAAGTGTTAAGTGGCAGTTGTTGTATGATGGCCATTTCAATATAATAGACAAACCCCACCCAGTATGTTATCTGTTAGGTAACACACGAACGGGCAAGATGAAAGGGTTATACCCCCACAAGGATATCAAGGAATATTTTCATTAAAGGTTAAATGTTATTTTAGCAAAATTGAAATTATACAACCTTGGATCATATAGTAAAATTGCTGTCATTAACCTAAGAAACTTGCGAATACGAAAACAAAAGACTGTCAGTTAGTGAAAAACATGCATTAAACTAGAAAACATAACTGAAATTTCAGTTAAACATCGAAACTAGTAACCAACTGGGGGCATATGCCAGCTAAAAAACGCATAGTTAACCACACCTAATGGAACATGTGTTACTGGGAGTCTCAACACTATAAAATAAACCACACGGTACTTTTGTAGTCTAACTCAGTTATTTAAGAGAGAGGAAGAATGCCAAATTAACGCTAAGGCCAGAGTTTGTTCGCTTGAGACGAGCAACAAGCCACGCGTCGAAGTTGCAATCCAACGCTCAGCTCATGAGCACGCGATAGCTGCATGTCAAGACGAGGTCATTGGCCGCGCTGTAGGCAGCGAGCCGGGGAGAAATCTTCCCCCTTCCCTGTCCGATCAGCTGAGTGTATACAAAGCGCGAAGGCGCATGCGCGCTCGAGTCCAGACGACACGTGACTCATATTACACGATGGCGGCTGTCACGAATAATGTTCACCAACAATGCAGAGTTTTCTCCGCGCCTGCAGTCCAGTCATGGTACACAAGCGCGCATGCGTGGAACGTTTAAAAGTTTTGAGACCACGCTTACTATGAGACACAGTGACGAGAGCCATTCAAAAACAAGAAAGAAAAGGGTACACAAGTCTTGTAAATAGTAGCTTAGAAAATTTAATTATAAGCTGGTACTACGTAATAAAAGTGAACGTACAAGTACATACTGGTCATGGACGGTATTGTAATATTATATAATACTGAGTAAAATCTTAGCTTGTACGGAAGGACAAAGAAAATAGCTCAATAGAAAAAAAAATGTAGAGACATAACCGGAAGAAAGGCTATGTACACGAGAACAACACACAATTACATATAGGGAAAAAGCAACAAAGAGGAAAGAAAAGAGATAACGCATACATTTACATTACACAGTAGCGAGCGATTTTCAGAATGAACAACAAGGCAAACGCGTTAATCTTTGTGACTAAGGAAGAGAATGACACAAGCTTTAAAATAGGAAAATAATAAACAGATCTATGCAACGTGAGTAACGAATTGAATCGCCCTCAAAACAAATACCTAGGGTCTATAGAGAGAGAGACACACATTAACGTTAGGAAACACCTAAAGCACTCAGCAAACAACTTTGTAGAATATATAAGCTATAACACGAGGCTACATGTACGAAACCTGAAGTGTAAAGGAGGAAAATATGGAATGATTGCGCATTAATGGACCGTAAGGCTGTTATGTATGTAAGAAGAAATATTTAGTTGTAAGTATTATTAGTATAAGGGACGAAGCTCAGCACACCCTGAATTATTTTGGAATATTGAGGGAATGGTGCAGGGTACCGAAAAAGGGCCCCACCAGCAATGTGTATATTAAGTGGTAGATATTTTTTGTGTGTATAAACGTATGTATGAATGTGTGAAAGGCGAAAGAACGTCTGTACATGTACGAAACTTAAACAACGTAGAAGTGTATAAGGAAAATTAAACTCTAAGACAACCTCGTATAAACAGGTATACCTAATGTCAAGAAACAACTTAATTAAAACCGTAAGACTCTACGAGTTTACGAGAAAATACGAAATACCTGATACCCAGTGCAACATTAGCGATTCTTCACTCATGTATGCAGAAGGAAGATATGAATTACTTTACACACTTGAAACATGAAATGAGAAATCATGTCAAAATTATATCTTTCATACATATCACGATTTACAGTCACAAAGAATGAAAATGATATCGCCGCTGTACGAGAAACAGGTAAGTAGTGTGATCGACGACCTGTAAGCAAAGGAATCGTCTATAAAATAAACTGTGATAAAAAAACGTCATACAGAATTTCATGCTGCACTGAAGGTATGAAAGTGGATTATTCGTGTACATAGATTTTCATGACAACCGATGCATTAAAATGTCTGTATTTTTTTCTCTCATGATAACACAAGACGCTTATAAGCGCACTTTAATTGAAGATGATACACGCACACAAGGGCGTGCCGCTATTATGAAACTCTGTACATAGCAATAGTAGTTACACCCTGAACTTCAAAATTTTATGTTTATATGTCTATGTTAATGTAGGAAATTTTATTAGAGGTAATGATTTACAAGCACACCAGAACGTGCTTAAGCACAAAACACTGTACATATTAGGTTTATGCTACATATAAATGATTATTTCGTGCATTTTCAGAGTTTATAGGTAAAAAACCGTAGCATACACGTAGTCGTTGCCATTACCCTAAGTAGAAGGTAGAAAATTCCCTTCCCAAGGTGCAGTGGAGCGGCTACAGGTGTATTCTCTGCATGCTGATGCATGTCGTTGCGTATGACGAATACGTAACGAAGGTAAACCTTAACTTACACTCGAGTTCAAGAAGGAAAACAAAGGACTTGTTCCTTCTAACAGATTAATGGAAAAAGGTGTGTGTGTCAGTAAAATCCAAGACGAAGAAGCCACTATGAGTGGGCAAAATTTTTTTCAGTTTTCGTCGATAGTTTTTTCCTGTAATTAATGTAACCAATGTATTGTATGTGTTTTATGTTATTCCATTGTATGTGATGTACTTTGTATTTCATGCCAAGTCCCGTGACTTACAAATTTGTGAATATTTATGTACATTGACCAGAAGTATTGAGGGGAATGAATCTCAGTACAATAGGTAAAAGGGGTTAATGCGAAGAAAAAAGTGTAGCGAAAAAGGAAGTTTCGATCGCAATACTCGCGGTTAAAGTGGCGTGTGCAGAAATTAAAATTGTGCAAAGTAGTGCTACGTTGCAAGTATCAGCGAGCCTAAACAAGTGACATCGAAAATTGAAGCTTGTATCGTCAAACTACCCATGGCGTCACAATAGGAAAGGACAATGCCAAACAAGTTTGACATGGTACGCTTCTTACCTGGAGCTGCATCGACGGGATCGTCCTCCACCTCGCACATAGTGTGGTGTGTTCTTCGGGGCACATATTCCAATGTACCTCGTCGTATCCAGTCTAAGTACTGGAAGGAACTACAAAAAGCACACGCATACTGAGGTTCGGGAGTCTTGACGGTACCCGCACGTCGGTGTATATTCAGTGCACTGGCGCGCGCATTCAACCAACGTCGCCCGCTAACGGACGACCAAACAATCAGGCGCGCGTATCACCCGCCCATATTCAACACGGGCTAGCGAACAAAGCTCGTCACCCCAGAATAAATACAGGAAGCAATACAAGGACTTAATTTTCACCTCTGATGAGGAAGGAAACATTTGTAAATAACGTTGTATTCATTGTATATTTTATTGTACAAACTTTACCACATGATGTTGATTTCTCAGTGTTAACCGAAACTTTGTATATTAGGATTAAGGTTTGTAAATATTAGGATAGGTATACCAAAAAACTGACACACACTCAGTAATACCAAAGAATTCACAGTGCCATGAAAATGAGACAATAGAAATGAAGTTTGTAAATAAAAGAACCCCAAACCTATCAATTGCAAGTTCGACTACTGTATCCTGACAACCAAATAAAATTTTCTAGTGACAGTATACAGTAGGGGGGCAGTTGTAATGACACACTCCGACGCAGAGACATACAATACCTTAAAGGCTGCGCCAAAGATTAAATTGAGAGGCATGTAGGTTATAATCTTTGTAATGTATACATTGGATTCTCTTTTGTTTCATACTCCAAGAAGGAGCTAAGGGACACTTTTGATTGTTGCCTCGTGGAGGATGGACGTAATTTTTGGTGTCTGCGGAAAGGCAGCCATATTGTTAGTAATTATGGTTAGTGTGACGAGCAGAGCAAGTCTTATTGTCTTGTGAATAAAAAATAGTGAGAAGTATCGAAGTGTTACGAAAATTATTTAAAGCAACATAGCATTGTATTCCTTGGTTTCCACCATCTTCGTGAAGTGAACCGATACCGACTTAGGAAGATACACACAGTCAACAAAGAGAAGAACTTCGATGGCGACTGATGAATTAATATTGTGGCAGAAGGACTAATTCTACGTCTAAGGTGAGAACTCTGATTAAATCAACAATGACGTAGAATTCAAAATGTAATTAATTGGAATGGTAAATTATATTACAGGCATATTTCACGCAGCACTGTATTTGTCCGCATTCAAGCCGGTCAGTACAATCCGTAAAAAAGCCTTTCCAAAATTCTAAAGTTAAAAAACACAATAAATTCAAATGTTTTTTTATTTATTTCGCCACACTTTGTAGAAAGCATCGCAAATACGACACGCTCAAACTTGAAAACATATGATAACACTGTGGAGCTCTTAATTTATGATATTTACTGAAATGACTAATGAAATGACAAGAAATATTTTATGTCTATACACCTGATTATGACTACTGTCTTTCTAGTTGAGAATTTTTTTTTAATATCTTATGAAATGCCATATGGCTAATGAATGATGTTTAATGCCTTCCTTTGTACATATTCGCTCATTTTCTTTAATATCTAGTTTCTAGCTGCACTGCATCATTGGATATTATAAAATTTAATAGATGTACTAATATCACTATTTTCTGTCTACAGACCCAGTAAATAATACGTTTCTCATATACTTTCTTAGAAAAGAGAGCACAAATAAACATTTCCCTTTACAGGAATTGCATAAATAATTTTTTTAATTACTTGGTAACTTTCTTGCAGAGTAAGTTTTTGTGATGCATCACTCTAGTGTTAAGATGTGACACAGGTATTAGACATGGCCATTTCTAGTGTAATAGTTTTTCTGCTTGAGCTATGTCATGTTTAGATATAAGTTATTGCTTTTGCTGCTGCTGTTTTCCAGGCATAGTGCTACTAAATTTCACTTTATATTACTCTGTTAAGCCAGTTTTACTATGAATTTATTTTTCTTGTTTGCTGCGCATTGCCTTATATTGGTTGTAATATTGCATTTGCTTTGTTAATTTATGCTGCTTGCTTTTCCATTTGTATTTTTTATCATTGCTGTTTGTGTTAATTGTTTTATGCTGCTGCATTGCCTCGTCCCTTGGTATATATATCTGAGCTCAGTAGATTTAAGTTACCTTAAGAGGGGGTAGACTATATAAGACAATGAGTTGCGATGAATTGGAAGAAATGCATTGAGAAGTTTTACAAACAAAGTACAGAAAGCAGGTATAGACAGCACTTTTTGAAATAATGAAGAATGAAGGGAGATCTCCAAGAAGTAAAGAAAGTTTTGTTTGCAAGATTCTGCAGTAAAACAAACCCTGTCCTTCCCCTTTCTGTTATTCCACTATGTGTTTGTGTACTCTTGTATATTTGTGTTCTTCCTGTCTTTATGTGTTTAGCTGATATGAGTTATGTTGTGGAATTTTTCTAATAATATGTTATTTACTTTATAAAGATGTTTAGACATTGCTTATTCCGTTTTGTTTTAATGCTCATGTGTGAAGTTGATGTTTCAAAAGTTATTCTGATCTTTTATGTATGAACTTATGTCATAATTCCTGTAACACTGTTGTATATGTTATTTCGATTCTTTTGTAAAGCCTGTACTACAAATGTTATCTGTATTGTTATGTTCTTTAATGATGTATTTTGTACCTTTGTAATTGTATTCTTATATTGTAAATTTATAATTGTATAGACACCAGTTCTTCAAATTAAGTATAATTTCACTGCACACGTTTCTGTTGTTCAAAATATATGCACAGTATGTGAGAAGTTGGGACTGTTAGTGCATGCACGTGTGTTGATCATTCAGCAAGAGACTGCATAACAGGATTGCTGGTTCTAAGAACATTCCAAAAAAATTTTTTGTGAGTGCACAAGTGGTGGTTTATGGACTTGCTATATTCTCTGCAAGACTCTTCGATGGTGATTGTGCACCTGCACAGTCACAACAGTTGGCTGCTGGCTATCTCTACAAGGACTACAGTGGGTCTGCATCTTTGATGACCCACCAATGCCATTATTTCTGCAAGGACTACAGTGGGTCTACACCTTTGCTGACTGACCAGTGCCATTATTTCTACAAGGACTGCAGTGGGTCTGCACCTCTGGTGGCCCACCAATACCACAATCTCTACTAGGACTACAGTGGGTCTGCATCTCTGGTGGCCCACCAATACCGTAATCTCTACTGGGACTACAGTGGGTCTTCTCTGTGATGACCTACCTACCAATATTCTTCAAAACTTCGAATCACTCTGCTGTGGGTTTGCTCTGTTGTGGCCCATTACTTGTCTGCATGTCGAGAGTCAGCACTGTCTTTCCGTTGGAAGGACAACACTACTTCTTCAAGACTGCATGGAAATCCATTACTTCCGTGTGCATTTTCTTCTACTGCTCAGACTTTGAGAAAAATACTGCTATTTTACTGTGATGAACGATCAGGACTGTCTCTATGGACTGTGAGAAAATTTTAGCTTTTGACCAACATTGTATCAATAAGTGTGTGCATTTGATTTCTTTGTTATTGTAATTATGAAATATTTTATCAAATCATTATTGGCCACTGCCCAAAACAATTTGTAAAATTTTTTTGTGGGGAGCATGGGGGCTATGTAAGTAGGCTATTTATGTTTTCTTATTGGCAACTTTACGTACCGCTCTGTATGAAAATCACTGGCTGTGCTGTGTGCAGTCTGTGGCTAGTTTGCATTGTTGTCTGCCATTGTAGTGTTGGGCTGCTGGATGCGCACAGCGCGTAGCGTTGCGCAGTTGGAGGTGAGCCGCCAGCAGTGGTGGATGTGGGGAGAGAGATGGCGGAATTTTGAAATTTGTAAGACTGGATGTCATGAACTGCTATACATATTATGACTATTAAGGTAAATACATTGTTTGTTCTCTATCAAAATATTTCATTTGCTAACTATGCCTATCAGTAGTTAGTGCCTTCAGTAGTTTGAATCTTTTATTTAGCTGGCAGTAGTGGCGCTCGCTGTATTGCAGTAGTTCGAGTAACGAAGATTTTTGTGAGGTAAGTGATTTGTGAAAGGTATAGGTTAATGTTAGTCAGGGCCATTCATTTGTAGAGATTTTTGAAAGTCAGATTGCGTTGCGCTAAAAAATATTGTGTGTCAGTTTAAGCACAGTCATGTATAATTGTTCAAAGGGGACGTTTCAAATGTGCCGAACCAATGGCAGGGTGTGGGTATGGCGAATGCCCCGTGAACGTTATCTACCAGAGTGTGTAGTGCCTGAAGTCGGTGGTGTTATGGTGTGGTCGTGTTTTCCATGGAGGATGCTTGCACCCCTTGTTGTTTTGCGTGGTACCATCACAGCACGGGCCTACACTGATATTTTAAACATCTTCGTGTTTCCCACAGTTGAAGAGCAATTCGGGGATGGCGATTGCATCTTTCAACACGATCGAGCACCTGTTCATAATGGACTTACCTGAATCCTATAAAACACCTTTGGAATGTTTTGGAAAGCCGACTTCGTGCCAGGCCTCACCGACCGACGTCGATACCTCTCCTCAGTGCAGCACTCCGTGAAGAATGAGCTGCAATTCCCCAAGAAACCTTCCAGCACCTGATTGAACGTATGCGTACGAGAATGGAAGCTGTCACCAAGGCTAGGGATGGGCCAATACTACACTGAATTCCAGTATTACCGATGGAGGGTGCCACGAACTTGTAAGTCATTTTCAGCCAGGTGTCCGGATACTTTTGACCACATAGTGAATATGATATGTAATACCTCAGCCGATATTGAGAACAGAAAAAACTTGTGGTACATTACTTTTCTGCATGCCTCTGTATTATTTGTTAACTTGAACGATGACTGCATTTTATGCTATCTTTTTATGATTCATTTACGTATGAAAGTGAACACACGCGAGTGTGATGGGTCGGGTTATAACAGTACTTGATTAAAAGATATTGCATAGGTTCAGAATGAAGGTTTTCAAGAAGGTGAGTTGGTAGTGGTTCGTGGCTCAGTGGTAAGTACTGACACTGTGTGTTAGCGGGAAATAGTTATGAAAACGTTAATTAAAGATAAGGAGTGGAGCGAAGTGTTAAACTTTGTTTTTGCGTAGAACGATGCCCTAGAATTTCACTAACGGCGATACGCTAAATAATATTCAGCCAACCCCGTGTGGGGTTGTTAGTACCCCCATCGGGCGCCTCCCCAGGTGGCGGATAGGGGAATGCCTCCTAGATATAGGTGGTACTGGGGAAATCAAATACCCAGGGCGGACCAAAAACTAACGAAATGTAGCGTCTGAACTCCTAGAGAAGCGGCTACAAACAGCGTCTGTTCTCCATGTTAGGAGCGGCTGAACACACATTCTGGAACTTACAATCCCAGTTTTAACCTCGGAATGGCCCAAAAAGCCATCTCCCCCCTGAATTTCAAACAACTATGCATGATGTCAATTTCTCTAGATAGAACTACTCCAGGAGGTAACCAATCCTCCGCCGCTAACAGCAGCGCAATCAGGCCTAAGGATTCTGGAGAGCCTGAAGCACCATGTCGTTCAAGAAATTCAAAAACCTCTAAACTGAAGAAAAACAACGTACATTTCTTTGGAACCCTAAATATTAACTCGCTCTTGAAGCCGGGAAAACTGAAGCAGCTCACCAAAGTCTTGAAGGTACATAAAATCCAAATATGTGCGCTGCAGGAAACCAGATTTACAGATGAAGATTTAATGGATTATGAAGGATACAGGATATTTAAAGGAAAGAAAGGCTGGAACCCATGTGGAAGAGGCCTTCCCCACCTTGGAACAGGCTTCATCGTGAAATCTAACTGGGTAAACTCAATAACCGACTTCCAGTCACCTAATGAACGCTTGTCTTTTCTCACATTCCGCGCCCTAAATAAAACCTATACACTTATTAATTGCCACGCACTCATCAACAATGACAATAAGAAAAACCCCCAGAAAGTAGATACATATTGGGAATCTCTAGACCACGAACTTTCTAAAATCCCATCAAATGTGAAAATGCTGTTTGGGGACTTCAATGCACAAATAGGCCAAGAAAAAAAATACAATAAAACAGTAGGAAACTACCCGGCTCACAAAAGGACAAACAGAAATGGAGAAAGATTAACAGAACTATGCAAGGGTCATAACTTAAAATTAATGTCTACAAATTTCAGAAAACCTCCTAAGAAACAGAAAACATGGAAATCACCAAACACAAGTATTGGAGAGTTCCAGATAGATCACATAGCCATCACACACTATAATCAAAAAGAAATAATGAATGTGAGAATTCGGAAAGGGGCAAACATTGTAACTGACCACTACTTATCGACAATCAAATTAAATTTCTTACCACAAAGAAACAAACAAATACAAAACAGGAAAACTCAAAAGATAGACGCAAACATCTTGAAAGAGAAAAGAGAAGAATTCTGTCAAAACATAGTTATATGTTCGGATAAATGGGAATATATAAAAGAAGGAATGATAAGATCTGCTCAAGAAGTCGCAAAAATGAAAAAGAGAAAGAAACACGAATGGTGGGATGAGATATGTGAGGAAGCAATAGAACAAAGGATGAAGGCATGGAAGAAATGGCACTCAACCAAAAGTGATAAGGACTACCTGGAGTTCAAACAGCAAAGATCTTCTACAGCAAAACTCATTAGATCAGTAAAAAGACTATTTGAAAAGAACCAACTTATACAAATGGATAAAGATTTTAAGAGAAACAATAACAGATCCTTTTACAGCACATTCAGACAGAAACTACAAAAATATGTAGCACCAAATCTGTGTTTTAAAGATACCAGTGGAAAACTGGCAATGAATAATGAAGAAAATTGTGAAATATTAGCAAAATATTTTGAACAACTCCTCAACTGTCAGGAACCTATTGAAAAATTACCAGCCAACACCCAAACACAGTAAACAATAATTCTGAACCCCCATGCCTCATAGAAATCAGAGAAATCATTAAAAACCTTAAGAACAATAGAGCACCAGGGGAAGACATGATAATTGCAGAAATGTGGAAAAGTGTGGATAATACAACTCAAGAAAAACTACTGGGAATAATCAATGAGATTTGGAGAACGGAACGTATACCGGAAGAATGGAAAACTGCATTAATCCACCCCATCTTCAAGAAAGGGGATAAAACCGATGCAAATAACTACAGAGGGATATCTTTACTTCCGGTAACGTATAAAATTTTATCTAAGGCCCTACAAAACAGATTGAAGAAACAACTTGATCAAGAAATTGGTGAATACCAAGCAGTCTTTAGGAAGGGAAGATCTTGTGTGGAGCAAATTTTAAACTTGAAGTTAATTATTAAATATAGACGATTAAGAGGAAAAGACATCTTTATCACGTTTATTGACTTCAAGAAGGCGTACGACTCCGTTGACAGAACAACCTTGGTTAACATCCTTAGGGAGTTTGGAGCAGACAAGAAAACAGTCGCAATCGTCAAAGAAACACTTACGGATACCTATGCAAAAGTAAAGTTCCGTGGTGAGGTATCCAGACCATTCAAAATCAGAACAAGATTAAGACAAGGAGATGGGTTGTCACCTACCCTATTCAACTGTGTGTTAGAAAAAGTTATTAGAGAGTGGAGGAAGAAAACGACTGAAGAAGGAATACAAAAAATCAGATTAGGAAGAATAAGGGATGGATTAGAAGTAGATTGCCTCGCTTTTGCTGATGACTTAGCGATTCTGGCAGGAAGTTTGGAAGAAGCAGTCAAACAGATCAATATTCTGAATGAAACAGCAGAAAAAGCAGGACTGAAAATCTCCTTTGAAAAGACAGAGTACCTAACCAATGTAAAAGAGGCACCGAACAATATGATTACAAAGTATGGCCAGATAAAGAAGGTTTCTAATTTCAAATATTTAGGGGAAATCATCCAGCCCAATGCTTCAGATAAAGAAGGAAATAAAACAAGAACAAGAAAAATGGAAATGGCATTCCAGCTAACAAAGAATGTGTACAACAAGAAGTCAGTATCAATTAACGCAAAAATAAGGCACTACAACACTATGATTAAGCCAGAGTGTCTGTATGCATCTGAATGTTTAGCAATGAACACTAACAAGGAAATGGAAGCTATAGCAAAAAAGGAGCGAAAAATCATTAGAAGAGTACTTGGACCGAGGTTTGAGAATGGGACTTGGAAGCTTAGAAGTAATAGAGAAGTGTATGACAAAATTGAGAAAGTGGGAGATACTATGAGGAAGAGAAGAGTAAGCTTTTACGCCCATGTGAAAAGAATGAATGATGAAAGGCTGACAAAGAAAATATTCATGTTTTTTGACAAGAACCCCAGAACCCAAATTACCTGGTTCAAAGAAGTCAAAGCAGACTTAGAGGAGATGGGTATAGGAGAAGATGATATAACCAACAGAGACTTAATGAGAGACAAAATTCAACATTTTCAAGGATTTGAAGTGAAGAAGAGAAGAACTGGAGGAACAGTGTGGACAGAAGACCGAAGGGAGAAGCACAGAGAGAGGATGAAGACATATTGGCAGAAGAGAAAAGAGGAGGAGCGCAATAGGAGAAATGTACATTGAAAAATAGTTGTTTAACGCGGTCCCTAGACGGCCAAAATCGGAATTAAAAAAAAAAAAATCAGCCAGGTTTACATACGATTGACATCTGTGGGAGAATTCAGTTGAAACATAAACAGTTCACAAAGTGTACATTTTATTATTCTTACAAGCCTTTCAAGGTTGTATCCCAGTCACATAGATTTTCAGGTGCGACCAGCCATTCATAATGAAAGGGGCAGAATTCTAAACTAAACTCCGTCCGAACAGGCCACGAAAGGCCCAGCGGTACTGACCGACCACCGTGTCATCCTCAGCCTATTGGCACAGTGGAGTCAGTTTTCGTGATCGGAGCCGCTAGTTCTCAATCAGGTAGCTCCTTGCCTCAGAAGACCTTGCCAACAGCGCTCGGAAGATCGGACGGTCACCCATCTAAGTGCTAGCCAGGCCCAACAGCGCTTAATATCGGTGATCTGATGGGAATCGGTGTTTCCAGTGGGGCAAGGCCGTTGGCAAAGACGATAAAAGCACACTATATGCACAAACAGAGTAGAACTGCGCCGACCACGTTATATTAAGTGGCGTGTAGAAGTGTGTAGAGTCGTTACAACCTCCTCCTCCCTGTCACAAGTGTACAAATATTGACAGATAGTCAGAGATCTTTAGTAATCACCTCGAAAAATAATTTTATATAATTAATTTATTGGCGTCTACAGTTACAGAGTCATATTACACTCCGAAATTCCCAAGCCACAATACTACAATAGGCCGCTACTGAAGCCAAAACAAAATGGCACAGTCCATTGACAAAGTGGAGTGTCATTCGATCTTTTTTTTTTTTTTTTACATTTAAAGAGGAACAACGCCGCAACTGTCCATAGTGAGTTGGAGGATGTATATGGTCACAATGCAGCATCATATGAAACAAGGGTTAGATGACGCATAAGGTATGGGCCCCAATTTCGCCACCTTATTAGGTTATAACCTGTATAGCCCTGAAAGGTAAATAAGAGACAGAAAACAGATAAGTATACTCCTGAATTTAATCTCCGCTTGTAAGCAAGTTACAGCTAAATTGTGTAACATACCATAGTCACTATTTGACATGAACATTAAGACTGCAAAAACATAAATACAAAGAAGTTGTCGCAATTTCGTTCCCTACAAAAATTCTCAAAAGTACAATTAATTTAAACGTATGCTTGAAGACTAAAACTGCCGAACTTTTTCATTATTATAAATCACTTAACGGTCGTGTTTTCAATTTATTTTCTGCCTTCTAAATGCTTGTCACTTATGTCTGTGTGAATGACGAGGACGTTTCGTGATTCCAAACCAGGAATTTCGTGCAACGAACCCATTTCTCTCCACTTGAGTTTTCCAATTAGAAAAAAGTTAAATTTTAAAAATAGCAGATAAAATCATATTTTAACAACAGTACCAAACTTCGTCTCCAGGACGAAAATAGGAACTGCAAGGAGGATTAAATTACGAATCTTTCTTAATTTAAACAACTACATCAGAAATTGAGGCCGCCTTGATGCAAAACACCTTGATATTTGTTTATTTATTTATTTCCCAAACTAGTTTCGGCGACAATATCACCATCATCAGTGGTTTTTTTAATCTAAAAAATGCAGAAAATAGCAAATGTATTGGGCCTGACAGGAGTTGCATGTGAGTTAATATAGTCCAGTGTTTTCTGAATTTGTCTGAGTTGTTTCTGACTGGTCTTTTCCTTCTCTGAACTATGTTGTTTGTTCTGAATGTCACTGGGATCCCTTGCTTTCTCAAGATGTTTCTAATTGTATGTGATTTTTGTTATTGTATGTTAGTGTGTACCATCCGTCTCTTTTTCCTGATGTGGTGTGGTCTGCTGTGTTGTCTGTATGTACTGCCTCTGGGTTTTCAGATCCTTTGGCTGTGCTCCTGAGTGGCTGGCCGCTATTTTTATGTTTCATTTTTACGTTGTTGTTGAGCTTGTTTATAATGTCTCTTTTGTAGTCGTTTTCAACATCAATTTGCTTGATTATATTTAGTTTCTGTGTAGTTTTCTGATTTAAGAGGTGTTCTGGTTGTCCTATGAAGCATGTGTGTGAAACTGGCATACTTATGCACTGTCGGATGGTTGGATAAGCTGTGGATAACAGTGCTTGTGGATGTGAGTTTTCTGTAGATGGAGAATTCATGTTGGTGGTTGTTTATTGTGATTGTGAGATCCAAGAAATTTAGTTTCCTGTTTTTTTTTTTCCTATTTCCATTGTGAAGTGGATTTGTGGGTGTACTGTGTTATTGTTACTGTGTGGCTCTTCTATCCTGTTATGTGTTTCATGTAGAAGACAGATTTCCTCATCCACATATTGGTACCAGTAGATTATTTTATACCCTCCTGTTTTACAATGTTACTGAATATTGTGTTCTCTACAGGGTCCAAGAAAATGTTGGCTAAGGTTCCACTGATGGGGCACCCCAGGGGTAGCCACTCTTGTTGGAAATAGAAGCTGTTGTTGAAAGTGAAGTAGTTTAGCCTAAGAATGGATGAGATTTCATTTATTGGTATGTCTGGGAATTTCTTATATTTTAGCTGTTGTTCTGTAATGTTTATAGTTTCTTCTGTGGGTATGTTTGTGCACATGGATGAAATTTCAAAAGATACCAGTTTTTCTGTTACGGGGGTGTCGACATTCTTAATTTTCTCTGTTATGTCTCCTGTGTTTTGAGGCTTCTGCTGTTGGTGTAGTTTTCTGTGTATACTGTTCATGGTTTTCTCATCTGATGTTTTCTATCTGTGTTTATAAAAGGTTTGTTTCTTCTGATGATTTGTTTCATTTCCTCTGTCACTAGTTCTCGTGTCAGTTTTTACATGTTGTTCTATGATGTATTCAGGGACAGTAATGATATTTTCTGTGGTCTTATGTGTTATGTGGGTGTTCAAATTGTATTTGGGGCCTTTCTCAATTAGCTGCTGTTCTTCTTCTTTTGCCAGCGTTGTGTCAGTAAAAAACCTCAGACAAATTCAGCAACGCTGGAACATATCAACTCACATGCAAATCCTGTCAGGCCCAATACATATGCTATTTTCTGCATGTTTTAGAGTTTAAAAACTCCACAGATGATGGTGATACTTGTCACTGAAACTAGTTTGAGAAATAATTAAGTAAGCAAATAACAAGGTGTTTTGCATCAAGAAGGACTCAATTTCTGATATTGTTGTTTTCTGTGCAAAAACAGTCCAAATGGAAGAGTTCCAAGATAAAGTCATTGTTCTTTTCCAAGTTTATTATAATGGCCGCTATGGTAATACACAAAATCTTTGACTATAGGGTTACACACCTGAAACTGCAACACACCATTGCAATAGATACCAATATGTGAATACAATTCAGAGCTGATTCCTAATGGAATACCATGCTGTTAGTCTGACTGCTGCGCTAACTCACATCAACGCATAAAGCTGATTCCATCGTACTTGGAAGCTTTTTGTGGTGCACACAACAGACTCTCTCAACAAGACGATGGACAGAAGCGACGCTTGCGCCCACAGCTTAACATTAGTTACCAACTGTGGAAACCGGAAATTCTTAAGCGGACGAAATTAGGAATAGACGCGGAATTACGACCTCTAACCTTACCCTTCTAAAGCGTTAAAACAAATCTGCGTGATGAACGAAATGCCAGACCCTCTGTCTGCGGAGAACAGGGAATCGCAAGAGAAATGGAGGCCCTATGCTCGAAGACCACCATACCACAGTCGAGGGTGTAGTGCAAAAACTGAAAATCACTCATGGACCACTCTTTAGCATTCTGCGACGTTCTGATAACGGTAGAGGTCGCCTCTGGCTACATTCCGCGACTGCTCACGCCCATTCAAGAAACCTGCCGAACCGAGGAGCAGTGAAAATGTCGCAGCTGTGTCAGGCCAATCCAGATTACTTATCTAGCTACCTAATCGCCACGGACGAAAAGTGGATGATCACTGTGACCTGAGACGCAGGAGCAAAGCAAGGAGTGACAACCTGTGGGTCACCGCCTCCGAAAACGGCGAAGAACAAATCATCATCGAGAAACGTATTTGAGAGCGCCTTTTGGGACCACCACGGCGTGGTGATAACAGCAAAAGTAGTTCAGACTTCTGATAAAAGAGGATCACTTCGCCTTATGACAAGGACTTTGGGTCGCTGAGCGCTAGCTGTGCACAAAAATAGTGTTTGGCACTTTTTATTTTGGGCTGAGTGCCAAACCGCCTGAAGTTCCATAAGATATAAATTACTTGTTAGCCCTAATCTCTATCTTAAACTTCGCAACAGAATTTTAAGTATCTAAATCCAGAATGACCGATCAGTAACATATTAAGTAATTTTTATATAACCTCAGAAAAAACTTCAAACAGCCGAGTTTCGGTAAGTCTACCTTGCCATCTTCGGAACTGCATTGTATGGAACCTAGTTGATAGGGTAATAGGCTTGCAAATCAAGTATAACGAAGTACAAAATGAATTGCCCGTAGACTTGGAAAAATAACATCTCTCATGCTCACATAACCTCCTCCATCTGTATTATATATCGTGTCACATCACGAATACGCATGTGAATATCATGAAAATCATTGGACACCGGCATGTCATATTTTAAAATAAGCAATATGTACGAACACAAGGTAACGCACCTAATATAAGTGCTCATGATCACACGACAGCCGACTACAAACTGAGATGTAAACACAAAAACATGGAAATGATCAAGAAGATGTCCTATTGGCAGAACTTTGCATAGAGCTATTAAATATGATAAACTTCCTCCCACGGATATGATATCCATGCTCAGAAAGCAGTTGTCCTCGGATTGGCAAGAGGAATGGACAAGGCCATCTAAAATAAAAGTTTTTGTATGCCCATCCTTCTGACTGAAGGTCGGAGGCAGTTCTGCCGTTCACTTATGTAATAAAGCGGAACAGTTGCAACCGTCCTTTCGATGTTATTTAGTATGTAGCTACCAGTTTCGGTGATTCAGTACACCATCTTCAAGCCTTATCTGAGGCTTTTTTTTACTTTATATGAAACCAGTTCATAGATGATGGCCACAGATAGAACCGTGAATACGATTGGGGCTAACACCCTCAGCTTCGCTTAAAGTCTGAAGGTGGTGTACTGAATTACCGAAACTGGTAGGTGTATAATAAAACAGCTTAGTGCCCGGTGCTTCGCTCGAGTAGACTCTATGGCGTGAAGATATGTTTTTTTTTTGTTTTGT
Source organism: Schistocerca cancellata (assembly GCF_023864275.1). Lineage (NCBI taxonomy): Eukaryota > Metazoa > Arthropoda > Insecta > Orthoptera > Acrididae > Schistocerca > Schistocerca cancellata. The sequence goes on along the minus strand of NW_026046765.1, from coordinate 865,036 downwards.
TTTTATGTAATTGAATTTTTATGTTGTTCACATAATTTGGCAGATTATTTCACTATATAATCAGTAGACATATTTCTCCTGCCCTCGTAAGACTTGGTCGTTAGTGGTGAATTTTCATTCAGTTACAATTTATTACATTTACAGTATACAATTACTTACAATAAAACCTTATTTCTATGTCTATAAAAGAGTTAAAAAGATGTCATCATGGTTTTACGATAATGAATTACAGAAACATCAGACAAGCAAATCATGTGAACATCAGACAAGTAATTAATGTGAAACAATGTATAGCAACAGACATTATAAAAAAAGGCTTATTATCTATACAGAATGTCCTACATAAAATTCTAAGTCTGTTCCAACAAATATGTTCATGTGGACATCAGTGAAATACACTAAAGTATTGAGAACAAGGTATCAAGAGACACCTAAGGATAGTGATCACACACAAGAAATAAACACATAAGGATAGTGGTCACTCACGCAGATAAGGGCAACACAAGAAAAAAACATGGATCAGGGAATAACCAAGGTCCACATCAAAGAATACCTATGCAGTCAGTCAAACGTCAGTCTGTGATTATACTTAATATGGTCAGTATTTAGCATGCTATCTACCTAAATTTCATCCCTTAGTTAGTGCACCTTTTAATCCTTTAGCCTATAATTTCATCAAACTTTCAACAAATGTCATTGTTTATTGTACTCTTTGCCTCTTTCTGTCACATGTTTCGTTCATTCTCGTAAGTTCACATTATTGAGCTCCATTGCCCTACCTAACCATCTGTCGTTTTTGCCCTAACTAAAAATTATCATCGATTCCCTACATAACAATTTTGTCACCTTTGCCCTACCTAATCATTTCTCATGTTGGCCCTACCTAGACACTTCATTTCACATTTATCTTTTTAACCATTTCTTTGCCCTTTCACATTCATCTTTGTACCCATTTCTTTGCTCTTTCTTACTTTTCTCGCTTTGTTTCCTCCTTACACATCTTTCATGATTTCCTACATACCTTAAATGACTTATGAGAGGTCCCCACAGTACTATACCTAACATAATTATTATGCTACTGGCGCTGCATCCTAGAGTAACAATTTACACAGAAAACACGTATTATAAACTCAATACGTGATATAAATGTAAAAGGAAAATACAACATGAAAATTTTTCAAGCTAAAGCAATGCATGTTCATACAAGAATGTCACACACGTTAGTAGAAAGATACATATACAAAAGAATCTTACCCTATGCCATGACAAAAAGAAGAAAGTAAAAAAAATCATCATTAATATCCCCTATCCTTCCTGCATATTGTCTGTCCATGTCACACCTCACAAGTGATGAATTTCATCTTCGCTTCCCAAGAATTTAAAATTTCCCAAACATCTAGACTGTTATGACATTGTTTCATAAATATATGAAGTTTATCGGTTATACAAAGAACAGGCGGATTAATTGTAAAGAATTTAACAGAAGTTAAATTTTGAGTGCATGTAGCTATTTAAAAATCATAACAAAAAAATGTGTCACAGTACAGAGTAGCAATCAATGCTGAGCCCCATCTTTGCAATTTTTTTACGTGCACAAACCTAGACATAAAACATACACTTTGCATGGGGGCTTTATTAAATTAAAAAAATGCAAATATTTTTAGTAGCTGTATGTCCGATTACGCAAGTCTCGTAAACGGCTGGCCCTGACTAGTATTAGTACGCAATCTGACTGCATAGAACAACAACAAAGAATGAAATGAAAATTTCAGTTAATACATTTAATTAATTAAGTCCCCAGCAACTATAAAACCTACGAAACCAACAAAGCACAAGTGTAGCTGTTCTGTATGTGGTAGTATGACTCAACGCACATCTGGCACGGTTCTTCTTCAACAAGACAAGAATTTTTAAATACCAATTATACTGACGTGATAAAAGAAAATTACAAATACTATAATTGTGCAAGAAAACCAAAATTACACTCTAATACAAGAACACACGCCAGATGCTTTGTTGACTGAACCTGTAATGACACATTATTCAGGTCACTGAAAGAATAAAAGAATAAAAGAAAATACCTCCATATATATTGACGAAATGCACTCTGACCATTACAATATCTCCATTAGAACAACATCTGCTATCTCTCCCATCAAACCACTGCATAAAACATGGAACAACACTCTCCACTACCACATCTCACTCTGACTTCACGACAAGCAGTGTCCACCACAACTTCTCGGTAACAACTGCCTGCCGCTACGTCTCAATAAGCACTGCCAGTGGAGGCGACGGAACAATACTCTCTGGCGCGATCTTTGGCGCTGTGGCTCAGTGTAGCCACCTTTCATATGCCCTTCCTCCACGGGCTAGAATTTGATGGTATTTTTGCCAGCATTGGTGGTGAAAATACCACCAAATTCGTAAAAAAAAATACAGACAAAAATAAAAGATAATATTAATATGTAAATATCATATAACTAGATAAAATTTTGGCTTTGCACTGACCTTACAATAGCCTAATATATAAAATACAGTAAGGAATACAAATTCTTTCATACATATGACTTTACATAATAGTTTACACAAATATCATGTGGTTAAACAATTCAATCGATAGCGTCAGCAATGACGAATATGAGCAGGTAAGAGTCTTATAACTTTTCACAAGCAGTAATACACAAAAAATCAGTTTATACAAATATTCACATAAATGTTTTCACAACAAGTGGTTGACAGTTCCAGCAGTAGCACCCAGCAATGTTGAGTAGGTGCAGACACCATCAGGTGACATCATTTCAGTAGAAGCAGTCCATCAGTGGCACCCAGCATTGTGGAACAGGTGCAGACTCCAACAGGTGACATCATTGCAGTAGAAGCAGTCCATCAGTGGCACCCAGCAATGTGGAGTAGGTTCAGACTCCAACAGGTGACATCATTTCAGTAGAAGCAGTCCATCAATGGCACCCAGCAATGTTGAGTAGGTGGAGATACCATCAGGTGACATCATTTCAGTAGAAGCAGTCCATCAGTGGCACCCAGCAATGTGGAGTAGGTGCAGACTCCAACAGGTGACATCATTTCAGTAGAAGCAGTCCATCAGTGGCACCCAGCAATGTGGAGTAGGTTCAGACTCCAACAGGTGACATCATTTCAGTAGAAGCAGTCCATCAGTGGCACCCAGCAATGTGGAGTAGGTGCAGACTCCAACAGGTGACATCATTTCAGTAGAAGCAGTCCATCAGTGGCACCCAGCAATGTGGAGCAGGTTCAGACTCCAACAGGTGACATCATTTCAGTAGAAGCAGTCCATCAATGGCACCCAGCAATGTTGAGTAGGTGCAGACACCATCAGGTGACATCATTTCAGTAGAAGCAGTCCATCAGTGGCACCCAGCAATGTTGAGTAGGTGCAGACAGCAGTCCATAATATTCACTATCACTGATCACACAGTTCATCTGCAGAAATTAAACATGTCCTAGTGGCACCAATCATGTAGAAAAAGTACAAGTAACAGTCCATAATATTTACTATCACTGATCACACTGTTCATCAGCAGAAATTAAACATGTCCTAGTGGCACCAATCATGTAGAAAAAGTACAAGTAACAGTCCATAATATTTACTATCACTGATCACACAGTTCATCAGCAGAAATTAAACATTTTTAAGTGTCACACATCATGTTGAAAAGTGCAGGTAACAGTTCATAATATTCACCATCACTACTCAGACAGTTCAAGCATGAATAATAGTTTGAATACACATACAAATGCTTTTACACTAAACATACAAATCATAACAAACACACAAATGATGTCAGATAATTGTCATATTAACTATTACAAGTACATAAACATCAGTAAACCTATAATATTTATGGGTGTCAGTGCAAGCCACTACAAACAAATAAAATAATATTTAGGAGATAGGTGGGTAGGATTAGGAAAGGAAAACACACAAAACACACTCACTCATCTTTCATCCACATTAAGTACTACTGTGTAATTGAATAGTGTTAACTGTGTACATGCACTTCTGTCAAAATTTCATGTTCATCATGTGTATCAAGTAATAGTGGCAGCAATGTATAACAGTCAATAATAGTTAAGTCAACGTCATAGTCATCATGTCAAGACCAATGTTTGCCAAGCCAGATCAAAATGTACGGTTGCTGAACAACTGTCAGTGTGCCAAGATATGCAACTTTCTCTCTCCAAAAAAAAAAAGTACATACTGCTTAGTGATTTAACAAAGTGTGTGTAGACAATCTTCCTTCCATTTTAGTGTTCTAGTCTGCTATCTTCATCCTCCTTGTTCCATATAGACCAACAAAATATAAAAAAAAATATATGCACTTCGCTTACTTTACCTCTTATACACCAAAACTCCAATCAACTTCATATAATCTCAATACCTCAATAATACCTCTTCAGTACGTCGATACATATAAACCTTATTGCCAGTATCATTTCACTTCCATAACAAATCTTACCTCTAGTCAGTCTCCTCGAATAAGTACAGATAAAATCCTAATGCAAACCTCATCATCCCATACAATCCGAAGACACACTGTCAACACACAACCTCTGTGTAATCCATCTGACCAAAATCTTCTACTCATTATGAATTATAAACAAAGAATGCATACATGACCTCTAACAGACTTAGTTCGAATAACTCTCAGTAATTAAGTACGATTACGGAGTGTGAATGATCCTAATATTTCACAGTGTGTACACCACTTCAAGAATTATGGCAAACAGAAGCAAACATGTGGAGTATTTCTTGTGTCAAGTGTCACTTCCTATTTCAATTGCTCACGAAAAATGCAGTGTAATAACTGTCAATGGTCTAAACCTAGTTTTGGTATGTCATATCGTTAGCTTCCTTCCTATTAGCATAAATTTATACAGCTTCCATAAAACCTCCAGCTCATGTGACTTCTGTGATGTTTCTTGTACTAAAGTCGCTCGTCGAATTACTGCAGTTCATTTTCTTATGTTAAAATATAAAGCACTGAGCGTAAGCAAAACAAGCAATAGCGAGTAAATATACCAGTAGAGAACAGAATGTCAACAAGTGGATGCAGCACAAATCTCTGCCAAGCGAACAATCTATAACTAATACCATAATGTAACCTAAACTCTATGTTCATACACAGTACAACAGCATTTCTATATACCAAATTAAAGAGTAGTTGTGACAACAAACAGAAATGTATAAATATGCAATCCATACGCATAGCAGCAAACATATCTTACGTAATAAACAGGTCATCAGCATCATATCACCATAAGCAAAAAAATGTTCATATGTAATCTTATCAAATAAACATGAAGGCGCAAGCAGATAAATCACAAAGTATAACTTACATACCTAACCACATCAGCACAATTAATCAGGTGACAATTATAATTTAAATAAATAAGCACAGCAGGCACATAATTAAAAAATATGACATCAGTGAAAAAGCAGTGCAGTCAAGCGATGCATAATATACACAAGTTACAACCCAGTTCATTAATAATCATTGTCAAAATCAGTTAACGTATGCAAGCACGTCGCTTCACAAGTAAATTCATAGAACATGAAATTAGTACAAAGTATGAATCACGTAATCGCGAGCAGCAACTATGTCTAAAGTACGTACCTAAGTGGAAATATGTTACCTGAAAAATAAACTCAATTAATCGTTACCTTTTTTAGTTTATTACTTTCTTCTTCAAAATGACATTTTTCCTGAAATTTTCTCGATAGCAAGTCGTCTTAACGTCGGACACGCACAGAATTTACCTGAAGTTCTTAAATATTTTATAGAACCGTATCCTGAAAAATACTGAATGTTAATAATATAATTCATCAAGTCACTATAGCTTTATACTGATTTTATTCGGAGAAAGACTGTGTATTTGTTTACGGCTGTCAGTGCATTCGCACCGAGCGCTCGATCAGCTGTAGGCGCGTGACGTAGGAAGTGATTGTTTGCGGTCAACGACTGCCTTGTGCGGCGCACAGACTTGACTGTTGCTTTGAGTATGTGCCGCCGCCAAAACACAGCGCGGTATCCTTGTACTCTCCGCATGTTTACATGTAGCTGTTAGTTTCTCACAAGTATGTCATTCTACAAAAATTTTTCAAAAGTATATCATTCCACAAAAATTTTAACGTTAGATATATGATGTATTCCCTTAGAGCGTCGTGATTTAAGAGTTTCTACTTCTACAGTGTTATCATGAATAATTTTGCGAATTCTATATGGGCCGTTATAAAGCAGAAAAAATTTGCGACACAAGCCTTTTCCTTTGTGAGACAAACGATGAGACTTAATTAACACCTTCTGACCAACTGACAAGATTTTTGAACGACCAGGACGCTTAGCTGATTTCTCTCTTCTAGCAGCCGCAGATGCAATATTTTGTAGAGCCAGGTTGACAACTTCAGAATGCCGCAGTTTCCGTGAAGGCGGAAAAGGAACGATTTCAGAAATGCGATTTGTCGGTGCTTTATTTTTTAATATCAGTATAGGTGGTAAAGAAGTTGAATCATTAGGGAGTTCATTCAGAATGTTTTGAAAAATATGAAGATACTGATCCCACGTTCTGTGATTCTGATGACAATAAAGACGACACAATTTATTGATTTCCTTCATCCATCTCTCTCAAGCGTTAGATTGGGGGTGAAAAAGTGAAATGAAAATTGGTTTAATTTTACGACGCTGTAGAGTACGAAGCCAAATTTTAGAACGAAACTGTGATCCATTATCTGATATAACCTTATCAACATGACCCACTTCTTTAAGAAAATGTTTAATGAAAGCGTTAGATACTGAACGAGCTGTTGCTTTGCGTAAAGGTGTAAAACACACATATTTTGATGTCAGTCCACTGCTACGAAAATGTACGCAAAACCATTAGTAGAACGAACCACTGGACCGAACAAATCGACTGCAGCCATCTCCTTTAATTTCGCTGGAATGATAGGAAACAACGGTGCTCTGTGAGAAATTGTTGGCGGCTTAGCCTTTTGACATAATTTGCATTTGGCAAGAACAAATCGAATACGTTTTTCCATATTACTGAAGTAGCAATTTTCTCGTAATTTATGGAAGCATTTTCTGGGACCAAAGTGTGCATAACTGAAATGCGTATACCAAATCAGCTTATTAACCCACTCATCAGGAATACAAACTAACCAAACAGAGTTTCGACCGATTTTCGTTTGAAAAGAACTTTCCAGATAGATCGCAAAAACGAGGTGTGACCAAATTGTCCAATCTAACAAAGCGTCTAAGAAAATTACAGACACCAAGGAAACTACGAACATCACGTTTTGTGGTAGGAACAGCATAATTACGAATAGCGTCTAGTTTCTCTGGATCAGGAAGAATACCTTCTGTAGAAATAATGTGACCGAGAAATTTCACCTGTGAACGACCAAATTCAGATTTTTCCAAGTTCACTGTAATGCCAACTCTTGCAAAAATACGTAACAATGAATCCAAAATTTTGTTGTGCTCACTCCAAGAATGTTTAGCAATAAGAATGTCGTCAACATATGAAGTAATGTTGTCACGAAGATAAACAGGTAAAATTTCGTTTAAACTACAAATGAATGCTGCTGAAGATACAGTAAGTCCAAAGGGTAATTTCCGAAATCACTTTTGGGTAAAATAGTCATATCCGGTTATTTTTTACACGCTCTCTAGATAGATTGATAGTCGAAGAGTTGTTTTGACAGATGCAAAGAATAGTAAAAGAGTAGGCAGCAGTGCAGAAAACTAAAAGAGAAATATCACCACTACAGCTCGGGGCCCTATGCTCGCTACAGCACATATTCACTTAGTGTAGTGAATCCCGTGAGGACTCTAATAGCTGCACATAAATTCTAGTTTGTGACTTAGTGACCAATTTGGTGGAAGTGCGTACATAAATTGATCTAACCATGCACATGGATGTATGTCATTCTTAGAATTGCGGAAGATCTTAAATTTCCGAACAGTCAAAAAGTGTTTATAGTCAAAGTTTTCGCCTCGTGGCGACAAAGACCTACCGCGTCTGTCCCAGTCACAATGACGATTATTGTTAAATTCACGCGCCTGGCGCTCTCTTGTTGCATCCCGTACACGAAACAAATTACTTTCTTCAAACCCCTCTGCTACCTGTGATTCTAAATTTCTTCTGCTATCTTTTCCTACGATTTCGCCTTCAATTTGCTTGACTTGCTTTCGTAATGCCTCAACTTCCCTTTTAACGCGTTCATTAATTTTTCCCTGATTTTCAACATGCTTATTTATGTTCTGGTACTCTTCGGTTTCTGCAAATGGCAATGGTGCTGTATCATCTGAATCTCTGTTCCCATTTAAACTAAGATTTGTCAATTTATCTGAAATCTCCTCCACTCTTTCCGATAAGTCACCTATTTGTTCTTTCTGTTTATTTACGTCTTCCGTAAGTGTCGCGACTCGGGTTTCGGTATGGTCACATTTAGTAGTTAACTGTTCACACTGTTGTGTTAGGTTATTTATTCTGTCATTTGGTACGGATTCCTCAATTCTCTCAAATATTTCTTCCTTATCCTTTGCACATTGTAAATTTAATTCTGAAAATTTCTGTACTATCACGCGATCTCTTTCCTCCTGTTCTCTATCCTGTTCCCTTTGTCTAATCTCTACTGCAATTAATCTGTTATTGTGAGAATTCAAAATCGGTTGTACTTCTGCTCTGATTTCTTTCTTTAATTCATCTTTCATATTTTTGAAACATGTCCCTATTCGTGAATCTAACCGTGTTTCCAAAGTTCCCATCTCTGTTTTTAATTCAGATCCAAACCGTGTTTCCATTGTTCCCATCTGTGATCCAAGTGAGTCTAACCGTGTTTCCATTGTTCCTATCTGTATTTTTAATTCAGATCTAAACCGTGTTTCCATTATTCCCATCTCAGTTTTAAATTTAGATTCCAACTGTGATCCCAGATTTAATATTGCACCCATCAACTGCTCCATATTAGCCGGTTCGAAATTCTTTTCGCCCTTAACATTTCCCGCAAAACTAACTTCCTTCTGCATAGCCATAAAACTATCTGTGTTCGATACTATTTCAGAATCTTCTATCGTTAATCTTGTATTCTGTGAATTTTCTGATTGAGAAAAATTTTGAAATGGTTCCAGACTGTCTTCCCGACGTATTACATTGTTTTCCACATCATTATTCATCACACTGTTCTCCTGTGTTGGCGAGTTCGCCGTGTTAACAATTTCGTCCTTCTCACTATTCATCATTTTTGCCTTTTTCATTGATCGCGTAATCATTTACAAAACATACAAAACTCGTCACTGTACGAAAATTACACACAATGCCTCCTTATGTCCAACAATACCATTCACTCGAAATGTTTCCCTCAAACACGATTGACGAACAATTGAAATAATTGCACTAAATCGTCAAACACGTATACAAGACAACAAATCAAATTCTAAAAAAAGAAAATACCATTAGAAGAATGACAATTACCAATTCTACACATGCAAAATAGACTACAATTACTAAACTACAAATTACTACTACAATACTACTGTCTACTATTTTTACAATCAGAAGATTCCAAGGGACGATCCGAAGCAGCGGTCGCCACGTGCATGGGGGCTTATTTTAAATAAAAAAAATGCAAATATTTTTAGTAGCTGTATGTCCGATTACGCAAGTCTCGTAAACGGCTGGCCCTGACTAGTATTAGTACGCAATCTGACTGCATAGAACAACAACAAAGAATGAAATGAAAATTTCAGTTAATACATTTAATTAAAATTAAGTCCCCAGCAACTATAAAACCTACGAAACCAACAAAGCACAAGTGTAGCTGTTCTGTATGTGGTAGTATGACTCAACGCACATCTGGCACGGTTCTTCTTCAACAAGACAAGAATTTTTAAATACCAATTATACTGACGTGATAAAAGAAAATTACAAATACTATAATTGTGCAAGAAAACCAAAATTACACTCTAATACAAGAACACACGCCAGATGCTTTGTTGACTGAACCTGTAATGACACATTATTCAGGTCACTGAAAGAATAAAAGAATAAAAGAAAATACCTCCATATATATTGACGAAATGCACTCTGACCATTACAATATCTCCATTAGAACAACATCTGCTATCTCTCCCATCAAACCACTGCATAAAACATGGAACAACACTCTCCACTACCACATCTCACTCTGACTTCACGACAAGCAGTGTCCACCACAACTTCTCGGTAACAACTGCCTGCCGCTACGTCTCAATAAGCACTGCCAGTGGAGGCGACGGAACAATACTCTCTGGCGCGATCTTTGGCGCTGTGGCTCAGTGTAGCCACCTTTCAACTTCTCGAATTATTGTAAAGTATAGCTGCTACATGTTGTGTCGCTCTGATTAAAAAATGACGTACATCATTAGTAAAGAGGTTGAATAATTTGCATCAGAGACTAATAAACTCCAATCAAATAAATAATTGTGTTGTATCAAGTAACGTTAGCTTGATGTATTACTGTCATCCAGCCACATATTTTCAAAAACTTACCTTTTACACTTATCAACACGAAATGCATCCACATGTCATAAAAATTGACTATAGTAAGAAACAGAGTCGCTATGCCCTACTCATTTCTCACTCACTTTTTTTCTACATTGGTCTTCATAATCATTGCCTCATTCTATTACAGTATGCATTTAAAATCTCATAATTGTCACTTCACGCACCTCACCGCCATAAATCTCATTATTCATCACATCCGCTATCTTCGTCTCATTATACTCTTCCCTGCTCTGTTTTCATCCACTTGTTTCCACGTAAACATCACCTCATAGCTATAGTCGTAAATATTACAGTTCAGTAAACACAGTATCACTACATCGAAATACCTGGCACTCTTCTTTCCAGACAACACAATTACCACCCTAACGGTCTGTCTCTCTCATCAAATGAATTTTTTTTCGGTCATCCGTCTTCAGCTCTGAGTAGCACTAGAAGCCTACGTCCCCAATTATTTGCTGGATGTATTCCAATCTCTGCCTTCCTCTACAGCTTTTGCCCTCTACCATGGAAGTAATTCTCTGATGTCTTACCAGATTTCCCATCAATCTGTCCTTTCTCCTTGTCAGTGTTTTTCACATATTCCTTTCCTTTTCGATTCTGCACAGAACCTCCTCCTTCCTTTCCTTGTCGGTCAACATAACTTTCAACATTCGCTTGTAGCACCACATCTCAAGTGTTTTGATTCCCTTCTGTTCTAGTTTTCCCACAGTCCATGTTTCACTACCACATAACGCTGTGTCCGGACGTATATTCTCAGAAATCTCCTCCTCAAATTAAAGCCTATGTTTGATACTAGTAGGTTTCTCTTGGCCAGGAAGGCCGAAGTTTCTGGCTGTTCTCATTTCTGCTACTTCTCATTACTTTCCTATTTCTTCGATTTACTCTCAATCCATAACCTGTACTCATTAGATCGTTCATTCCATTCAGCACATCCCTTCACCTTGAATTTTATTTCTTCGATTTACTCTCAATCTACAGTCTGCACTCATTAGATTGTTCATTCCATTCAGCATATCATTTAATTCTTCTTCACTTTCCCTCAGGATAGCAATGTCAACAGCGAATCGTATCACTGATATCTTTTCACGTTGAATTTTAATTCCAGTCCTGAAAGTTAATTTTATTTCCATCATTGCTTCTTCGATGTACAGACTGAACAGTGGGGGCGAAAAACTACGTCCCTATCTTCACCCCTTTTATTCGGAGAGCTTCGTTCTTGGTCGTCCACTCTGTTGTACATATTGTATATTACCCGTCTCTCCCTATAGCTTACCCCTATTTTTCTCAGGATTTCGAACATCTTGCACCATTTCACAATGCCGAAAGTTTTTTCCAGGTCGACAAACCCTATGAACGTTCTTGATTTTTCTGTAGTTTGCTTCGATTATCAGTCTTAACGTCAGAGCTGAGACTCTGGTGCCTTTACCTTTTCTAAAGCCAAACTGATCGTCATCTAACATGTTGTCTCTTCTTTTCCATTTTTCTGTATATTATTCTTGTCGGCAACTTGGATGCATGAGCTGACTGGAGGTAATTCTCGCACTTGTCAGCACTTGCAGTCTTCGGCATTGTGTCGATGATACTTTTCCCAGCGTCAGGTGATATGTCACCAGACTCATACATTCAACACACCAACGTGAGTAGTCGTATTGTTGCCACTTCCCCTAATGATTTTAGAAATTTTTATGGAATTTTACTATCGCTTCTGCCTTATTTGATCTTAAGTTCACCAAAGCTCTCTTAAATTCTGATTCTAATACTGGATCCCCTCTCTCTTCTAAATAGACTCCTGTTTCTGCTTCTATCACATCAAACAACTCTTCTCCCTCATAGAGGCCTTCAGTGTACTTTATCCACCTATCAGCTCTTATCTCTGCATTTAACAGTGGAATTCCCTTTGCACTCTTAATGTTACTACCCTTGGTTTTAATGTCACCGAAGGTTGTTTTGACATTCCTGTATGCTGAGTCAGTTCTTCCGACAATCATTTCTTTTTCGATTTCTTCACATTTTTATGCAGCCATTTCGTCTTAGTTTCCCTGCACTTCCTATTTATTTCAATCCTCAGCTACTTGTATTTCTGTATTCTTGAATTTCCCTAAATATTTTTGTGCTTTCTTCTGTGATCAGTCTGTCTTCTGTTACCAATGGTTTCTTCGTAGTTACCTTCTTTGTATCTATGTTTTTCTTTCCAACTTCCGTGATTGCCTTTTTTAGAGACGCTCATTCCTCTTCAACATTACTGCCTACTGATCTGCTCCTACTGATCTATTCCTTATTGCTGAATCTATAACCTTACAGAACTTCAAGTGTGTCTCGTCATCCATTAGTACTTCTGTATTCCACTTCTTTGCGTATTAAATGAATTCGTAATTTTGAATAAGGACAACCGGTTGGGAATTCATTAAATGGATTTCATAACGACTGCAAACGCCGCAGTGCCTATTCCTTTGGACATGTGTGTCCAGGTCAGAATAACACATGCGCTCCAGTATCGTCTTTGCGTATTGGTTCTTCGTGACTGATCTCTTGAACTTCAGCCTACTCTCCATCGCTACTACATCGTGATGTGAGTCTATATCTGCTCCTGGGAACCCCTTACAATCCATATCTGATTTCGGAATCTCTGACTGACAATGATGCAATTTAACCGAAATCTTCCCATTTCACGCGGTCTTTCCCAAGTACAGCTCCTCCTATTGTGATCCCCGAACAGAGTATTCGCTGTTACTAGCTGTAATTTATTATAGAACTCAGTTAGTCTTTCTCCTCTCTTATTCCTTGTCCCAGTCCCATATTCTCCTGTAATATTTTCTTCTACTGCTTCCCCTGCAAGTGCATTCCAGTCCCCCACGACTATTAGATTTTCATCTCCCTTTATGTACTGTATTACTCCTTCAATGTCCTCATATACTTCCTCTACCCGTTCATCTTCGGCTTGAGTCGTCGGCATGTATACCTGAACTATCGTTGTCGGTTTGCTGTCGATTCTGACAAGAACAACCGTATCTCGGAACTGTTCACTGTAACACACTCCTTGCCCTACCTATCTATTCATAACGAATCCTACTCCCGTTATACCAATTTCTGTTGCTGTTAATAGTACCCTAAACTGATCTGACCAGATATCCTTGTCTTCTTTCCGTTTCACTTCACTGACCCCTGCTATATCTAGATTGAGCCTTTGCATTTCCCTTTTCAGATTTCCTAGCTTCCCTGACACATTCAAGCTTCTGACATTCCACGCCCCGACTCGTAGAACGCTAACCTTTCGTCAATTATTCAGTCTTTTTCTCATGGTCACCTCCCCTGTTTGGCAGCCCCCCCCCCCCCCCGAAAATCCCAATGGCGGACTAGAATCTTTTGCCAATGGGGAGATAATCACGACACTTTTTCAAATACAGACCGCGTGTCCTATGGATACACGTTAATGTCTCTTTGATACAGTGGTTTCCATTGCCTTCTGCATCCCCAAGGACAAGAGAGTGCTCCGAACCTCTGTCAGCTTCTCCGCCCTCTTTGACAAGGTCGTTGGCAAAATGAGAATGTCTTCCGCCACCAATGCTGATTATTAATCAAAATTTACGCGGTGGCGGGTTTCGAACCCTAGATCGAGGACGTTTTATGTACTAATCAAAGACGCTACCTCCCCCTTTTTTATAATCTCATTTTGTTCGTTATTGGTCGTTGTATTTGTTTGGGGCGGAGGTCCCATGTAATTTGTTCAAGTTCAGCATTGAACCACTTACTCAGTTTTTGTATTACAGAGAGTAGTTAACCCCCTGACCGGACACACTGAGCTACAATGCTGGCTCCCTAGACCTTGGTTAAAAGTGTTAATGTCTCTGAATTATCATCTCTGTGTACAGCCAAAAATATTTCTCAAGTGAACAACATATTGCTGATAACCAAAAATGGTTGAAATGGCTCTGAGTACTATGGGACTTAACATCTACGGTCATCAGTCCCCTAGAACTTAGAACTACTTAAACCTAACTGACCTAAGGACAGCACACAACACCCAGCCATCACGAGGCAGAGAAAATCCCTGACTCCGCCAGGAATCGAACCCGGGAACTCGGGCGTGGGAAGCGAGAACGCTACCGCACGACCACGAGATGTGGGCTGCTGATAACCTGTGTATAGTCTCAGAACTGGTTAAAAAAGTACTGTCAATGTTCGTTTTGTTAGAAATTATTTGTTCTTAGCCTTCTAGACGAAATTTCAAATTTCGCAGCAGTCTGTTTAGCGTACGCATCGTGGCAACAAATCGTTCGAGTTGTTCCGTGGTACATGAACTTTGTTGTTCGACAATAGTCGCCCAATTCTTGTTAAAAGTTGTCTACCGTGCGACGGGAGTCACTCTGGCATGGGATGGTATGCTGTTGTTTATCGCTAACTGTTGCTGTGCCCTGTAACTCAGTAAATATTTTCGTATAGGTGACATGCAATCCTATCATCTGGATACAACTTTAGAATTTATGATTATTCTGTTACGTCTACCACAGACTGCCCCTGCCCGGCAGACTACACTCAAGACACCCTTGTGTACCATATAACATACACAAGCACTTGCAGGCGCAACCAAGAGGAAAACAATTCTTCAAAACAAACAGAGCTTGCTAGAGACTAGTGCGAATCTTTTTCTGCAGAGGTAGCCTCGCAGATACAGGGAAAGTTGGAGTACTCCGCCGGCCTCCGCCGGCTTTATAAGGCCAGCGCAGCAGCAGTACAGCCAGTTCCTCACTGAGTTAGGACCAGCTCCGACGGACCTCACCGACGCTCTTCATGAATGGTCGTCTACAAGTTATTTGTTTCTGTGTGTATATAGTTATTGTTCGAGAAGTGTAGTTCAGTTTCAATAAGCGACATTATACTAAGTGTTCTACAATACTGAGTTTCTCCATATTCTGTATACGATTAGATTTTATATCCTTTTCGCCTTCCAATACATGCATAATATTCATTAGTGCTGTCCTTTACAATCAATCTTTCTTCGCCTAACAGATACAATCACAAGACCACAAAACACTACAAAAATTGTCCGTCACCCACCGCACTTTAACTAAGAATGTATCAGACTGCGCAGAGCCAAAGACTGCACCACAAAAAGACCAAAAATTGCTTAACAGCAACACAACTTGCTCTCTCTCTCTGCCATGCACATCAACAACGTACAAAAATGAAAATGACATGTCCACTTTACAACTGGCACAGCTTTGTCAAGTGCAGGACACGCTGGCAACATGCCCGAGTCGTGGCGAGTTACGGGAGTGTTCAAATGGTTCAAATGGCTCTGAGCACTATGGGACTCAACTGCCGAGGTTATTAGTCCCCTATAACTTAGAACTAGTTAAACCTAACTAACCTAAGGACATCACAAACATCCATGCCCGAGGCAGGATTCGAACCTGCGACCGTAGCGGTCTTGCGGTTCCAGACTGCAGCGCCTTTAACCGCACGGCCACTTCGGCCGGCTACGGGAGTGTAGGAATCCAGTGTGTAAATCCCACTCCCGCACCCGACTGGCAGCATCTTGCGCTGGACGACGTCCAGTTGGTCAGTGGCTGGGAGCGTTACAGTTCGACACTGGCAGCTGGACCCCAAGGCAGGCTGTGCTTTCAGGATGAAAGTTGAGCACCGGCGGCCTCAAGGCAGAAAGCAGCAATCGATCAACACCAACTCTATGAGTCTCCTATTCGATACCCAGCATGACCAGATGGGCAGTATATTTATGTACCAACTGGGTTAGTTGTGGAGTGGGCGCCACAAATGTCAAGGATTCCTCGTGCTAAGGCCTCCGTGGGTACAGTACCTCACTGGTCACTCAGCAAGTAGGCATGCAGCGCTGCCTATCAGGTGATGTGGCGTAAAGCTACGCCAACCTATTATGGAGAAGGGGCTCTCGTTGAGCAGCGATGTCATGTCTTTGGCTATCGCTTTACATACGAGTTATGTGAGACCGCCAGTTTTCGACGTTATTAATGTGTATCATATTAATCGACGACACTATTTCGAAATTCATGTAAAACTTTATGCACTCATACAAATGGATGTGTAAATTTCGCGTTTAAAAAAGTATTCATGCTGAAGCATCGTACAGACATAATTCTTTGGTCATCGTACAGCTTTCAGTACAAAGGAAATAGAAACAGGCCGCTCTGGAGTTGAGAGTTGAATAAGTGTAAGTCGCTAGGTCCGCACGGGATACCAATTCGGTTTCAAGGAGTACTTGTAAGTGGGCTGTTTATGTTTTTATGTTGGTAACGCCACGTAGTACTCTGTATGGAAATCGCTGACTGCGCTGTGGGCAGTCTGTGGCTGGTTGGACTCATTGTTAGAATATTCGCTTGTGCAGTGTTTGGCAGTTGGATGTGAACAGCGCGTAGCGTTGGGCAGTTGGAGGCGAGCCGCCAGCAGTGGTGGATGAGGAGAGAGAGATATGTCCGAGTTTTGAGAGTGGACGATATTGACGTATATTGACGTGTGCCCGTCAGAAAGAGGAAATTTGTAAGACTGGTTATCATGAACTGATATATATATTATGACTTTTGAACACTATTAAAGCAAATACATTGTTTGTTCTCTATCAAAATCTTTCATTTGCTAACTATGCCTATCAGTAGTTAGTGCCTTCAGTAGTTAGAATCTTTTATTTAGCTGGTAGTACTGGCGCTTGCTGTATTGCGGTAGTTCGAGTAACGAAGATTTTTGTGAGGTAAGTGATTCATGAAAGGTATAGGTTATTGATAGTCAGGGCCATTCTTTTGTAGGGATTATTGAAAGTCAGATTGCGTTACGCTAAAAAATATTGTGTGTCAGTTTAGTGATGATCAGAATAAGTAAAGAGAGAACTGTCTGAGTACGTTCAGTTTTGCTCAGCTGTTTGAAAATCAAATAACGTAAGAGTTTTTCCAGCACTGTCACTCTTTACATTCAAAGGGGAAGTTTCATACTCCATGGCACAGGCTCCTTACTTAGCTTACACTTACAGCAAATCTCTCGCCCACTGCAGTGTCCTAAGCAACTGAAAATAAGAAGGGTTAAAGTACAGACCCGCAAGACTACAGGTCCTTAAGATTACATATCCTTAACATCGGTTGGCTGCAGAATTCTATAACAAAGCTCCCTCAGACAGCACAGCTTCTGTCCACAAATGATCATGGATTTAGAAAGTGTTCATGTGCGGAAGTCAACAGACCGTTTTCTCGAACGATGTCCTGCGGACCATAGATGAAGGGCAACGGACAGATTTCATATTCCAAAATGTCCGGGAAGCGCTCGGCACAGTTCCCTACTGCAAACTATTAACGAATTTCCGATCAAACGGATTAGATAGCCAGATGTGTGAGTGACTCGATGACCTCTTATGTGGTAGAACCCAGCAGCCTTGTCCTCGACAGCGAGTATTCGTCAGAGACAAGGCTATTGTCGGGAGTGTCCCAGACATGTGTAATGGGACCAGTCTTGTCCTCTGTATAAGTAACTGATTTGACGGGTACGGTGAGCACCAGTCTGCGACTGTTTGCTGGTGACGATGCACTATATGGCATGGTATCGTCGTTGAGTGAACGTAGAGGGATACAGGACGACTTTGAATTTTTATTTCGTTAAATGACTGGCAGCTTGCTCTGATTGTAACAAAAGTAAGTGAATACAGGTTAGTAGGGAAAAGAAGGTTGTAATGTTCGAATAAGGCAGTGTGCTGCTTGGCACAGTCACGTTGTTTAAATATTCGGGGCGTAACGTAGCAAAGCGATATGAAGTGGGAATCGTGGTAGGGAAAGCGAATGGTCGACTTCGGGTTATAGGGGGTATTTTGAGAAAGTATGGTTTTCTGTGAAGAAGACGGCATATAGAACACTAGTGCGACCTGTTCTTGAGTGTTGCTCGAGTGTTTGGGATCCGCACCAAGTCGGATCGAAGGAGGACATAGAAGCAATTCGGAGGCGGGCTGCTACCGGTAGGTTCGAGCAAGACACAAGTATTATGGAGATGCTTCGGGAGCTCATATGGTAATCCCTGGAGGGAAGGCAACGTTCTTTTCAAGAAACGCTATTGGGAAAATTTAGAGGACCGGTATCTGAAACTGACTGCAGGTTTATTCTACATTTTACAAGATAAGGCGAGAGTAATAGGAAATGAAATGACAGGTAATGGTACAACTTTACCCTCCGCCGTACACCGTACCGGTGCTTCGGAATATGTATGTCGATGTAGAAGTAGGTGTGTAATTAAGTTCGATTATAGGAGAAAATCAGGGGTTTGTCACCTCAGTCAGGAACATAACTAGGCAGTGACTAGGTATTCAACGAACCTTCGGGTTGACATCTTTCCTGGCAAGTGCTTTTGTTAATAGCGTTTAGAACAAGGATGAAACTGAAATAAATTAACTAAATGCTCCAAATCGACATTTCACCACACTCATCCTGGAAAAAGTAGGACGTTGTTCGCAGACTGGTATGCAATAACTTGCTGTCGTTTACTTTTTCAAAGCATGCACAATAAATACTTAAATGTAGGCCAGAGAAGGATCCGGTACCACCACGAAAACTTTCCTGATCACAGCTTGAAAAAATCGCAATCATTTCTTGAGTAGTTTCACCAACTGCGAAATGGTCGTGTATACAAACAGTGATCCAATACTGTCAAATGTTTTTTATTTCAGTCTTTGATCACAATATGAATTCTTTAGACGATGACCGGTTTTACTCCGTAATGACCATTCGCAGATCTTTTTTAGACCATGGTTTATCACTTTTGGACATGATGTAAAAAAGATCTGAGGATGGTCATTACGGGCTGAAACGGCCATCGTCTAAAGAATTCATATTGTGATCAAACACTGAAATAAAAAACATTTAAAAACATTTCTTGTGTAGTCCTGAAATTATTGTAATCCATATATCACATTAGATGATATATTTCCCTTCCGAAATGGATAGAGATCTACTTGTCCACTTTTTTTCCCAAAAAGTTGTTTATCAGGTTGCGTTAAAGTGTACAACTTGAACGAGAGTATTCTGGGAACAAAGAAGGATATGCTTTTGGAACAGTTCCATTACTGATGATTTGGTCGACAGCGCGAAAGCTGATTTGATGCAGCTCTAGAAGAGGGTCTATCTGGTACAAGCCTCTTCATCCCTGCAAAACTACTGCAACCTACCTCCATCTATTTGTGCCTACTGTATTCAATCTTTGGTCTTTCCCTACAATATGTTCCCTTCATACTCTTTTTTGTGCCTCAGGTTGCATCCTATCAACCTATCCCTTCTTTTAGTCAAACTGTATCACAAATTTCATTTTTCCTTAATGCGATTCCACTCCTACTCATTTATTATTCGACCTATTAATCTAAATTGTATCTTTCAGCAGAACTATATTTCAGAACCTTCTCTTCAATCGCTTATCGTCCACATTTTACTTCCATACAAAGTACATTCCATACAAATACAAATACCTTCAGAAAAGACTTCCGAAAACTTAAATTTACACTCCAGATTAGCAAATTCCCGTTTTTCGGGACTGGTTTTGTTACTATTTCCAGTATGCATTTTATATCATCTCTACTGCAGCCATTGTCAGCTTTTTGATGGCCAACTAGCGAAATTCATCGAGTGCTTTTAATCTCTCATTTACTAATCTAATTTTATGACCATCACCTGATTGAATTCATCTACATTAAGCTACTCTTGTTTCACTTTTTTTAATGGAATGCAGCAGAGACATACCCGGTGGTGTTGATAGAATTAATTAGAACGAAAGTACTCTGGGAACAAAAAAAGGTACTTTTTTCGAAAAACTTCAGCATTTTCTCAAAGGAAGATTGGCGTTAGACCTCACGTCGACATTGAGGTCGTTAGAAACGGATCACAAGCTCGGAAAAAACAAGGACTGAGAAGGAAATCGGCAGTGCCGTCTTCAAAAAAGCCGTTCTGCCCTTTGGCTTCAACGATTTCGGGACATCCAGCACAAACTAAACATGGATGGCTGGATGTAGATATGAACCCAACTCTTACCTAATACGATTTTATAAGCACTGCGCCAGTTTGCTCAATGGACAGACGGTCTTGCATGGAAGTGCCACAACTACTAGACCTCCTTATTAATTTGCTGCAGAGCTACTGATGCTATTTCGAGATCTGATGAAGACTTATAAGTGGAGTAACAGTATAAATTTCTCCACGAAAATCATGCAGAAGGTAATGTTTCCTTTGTAGGTGACTTTTCGAAAGAGATTAAGAAAGGCGTTAAGATTAGGAAGTCTTTTCATATAGTAACGGATTTCGGATAAAATAAGTTTCTAGAAAAATTCAACTACATATTTTGTTGGTTTTAAGAGTTCCTCAGAGAACGAAGACGGCTTATAAGTGATTTGGTGGAAGAGACCAAACAGCGAGGTCATCGGTCTCAACGGATTAGGGAAGGATGGGGAAGGAGGTCGGCCGTGCCCTTTCAAAGGAAGCATCCCTACATTTGCCTCAAGTGATTTAGGGAAATCACGGAAAGTCTAAATCAGGATGACAGGACGCGGGATTGAACCATCGTCCCCACGAATCTGAGTCCAGTTTGCTAACCACTGAGCCACTTCCCTCGGTAGCTTATATGTCTGGACTGCATACTTGAATACTGCGCAAGTGTGTAGGAACAATATCCTTTCGATCTCAGAGAGGACGTCGAAAGGTGACTGAATGGTCACAACTGTTCGATTGACTTGGAAAACAGGCACTCGAAGGAAAGCGCCGCACCTTTCATGAGTATGGGATTAGAAAATATCAAAAATCGAGTTTCAGAACATAAACAACGACGGTTCTTCAGCTCCGTACGTATCTGCAGTACCGATCGTTAATTTCAAAGAACCTTGAGTCTTACTTGATATTTCAAATGTGGGTAAAAGCAAAACTTTATTTCTCCAGAAAGATAACTATTTAGGGGCTACAATTAAACATGTTTAACACGAACAGAAATATTACATTTTACTTTGATCAAAGTATCCTACCTCGGATTTAATGATTATCTCACAAACTCGAGGCGAGCGATCAATGAGTTTTTGTAGGTATTGTGAGCCTATACGGTAACACACAGCGGGTACATCTGTCCATTTCAATAGGATTTCAAGCGTGCCTTTCACTCATCATCATCATCATTTAAGACTGATTATGCCTTTCAGCGTTCAGTCTGGAGCATAGCCCCCCTTATACAGTTCCTCCATGATCCCCTATTCAGTGCTAACATTGGTGCCTCTTCTGATGTTAAACCTATTACTTCAAAATCATTCTTAACCGAATCCAGGTACCTTCTCCTCGGTCTGCCCCGACTCCTCCTACCCTCTACTGCTGAATCCATGAGTCTCTTGGGTAACCTTGCTTCTCCCATGCGTGTAACATGACCCCACCATCTAAGCCTGTTCGCCCTGACTGCTACATCTATAGAGTTCATTCCCAGTTTTTCTTTGATTTCCTCATTGTGCACACCCTCCTGCCGTTGTTCCCATCTACTAGTACCTGCAATCATCCTAGCTACTTTCATATCCGTAACCTCAACCTTGTTGATAAGGTAACCTGAATCCACCCAGCTTTCGCTCCCATACAACAAAGTTGGTCGAAAGATTGAACGGTGCACAGATAACTTAGTCTTGGTACTGACTTCCTTCTTGCAG
Organism: Schistocerca cancellata; assembly: GCF_023864275.1. Lineage (NCBI taxonomy): Eukaryota > Metazoa > Arthropoda > Insecta > Orthoptera > Acrididae > Schistocerca > Schistocerca cancellata. The sequence continues at coordinate 842,790 of NW_026046765.1, read as the reverse complement.
AAGAGAGTAGATCGTAGCTGAGCGCTCACTGCATTAGCTTTGCTACACCTCGCTTCCAGTTCTTTCACTATGTTGCCATCCTGTGAGAATATGCATCCTAAGTACTTGAAACCGTCCACCTGTTCTAACTTTGTTCCTCCTATTTGGCACCCAATCCGTTTATATTTCTTTCCCACTGACATTTCACTACCATATATATTTTCCTTTATGCCTAATATCTCTTAAATCGCTGAAGGATATGTTAGCTCATTATCCTGTTTTAAAGTGAACGCTTTCCGCATGGTATAGTATGATACAGAATCATGAGGCGGTAGTGCTTCTGGTCAAATATAGCCTTCTGTTTTCACAATGTCGCCAACTCGATCTCCAGCAAAACACCTCCAAACGATACTTCAGCCCCCACAGTGTTGGAATGCACTGCTGGGCCACCCTTTCTCCTTCAGCTTGACTAACAAATAGCTTCCTTCTGGTACTACAAATCCCGAATTTAGATTTATCTGTAAATAACACTTCCTTACACTCTGCATATATCTATTTACTATGTTGCCTACCCCGTTAGAGTCTCTTGTTTTTATTTGTGGGGTTCAAATGGGATCCTGTCAAGCAAGCACCAGCCAGTCTCTCTTTTACTGTTGCAGCAGGTATGTTTTTCTTGTTCATTTCTATCATTTCTGCGTGGATATGTAGTGCTGTTTGGAAACTACTACTCTTACCAGTATTTCTGATGAATTATCCATCTCTTAATTGTCGTGATAAGTCCTTATTGCTACTTGCTGTCTTTTGGCAGCGATGGGTGCGTTGCATTTGCTTGTCTGAGTGCTACAACTGCAGTACGTTTGTCTACAGATATCTCTCCTCTCTTGGAACGATAGTAAGCATTTGCTCACTGTCAACCGCCATTAAGGAACTGAAGTGCAAGAGCCGTGCCGTATGTATGATACCACTGGATGAAGTGCACTGCGGACTTTGTAAGTAGAAAACACACTTCTAGATAATATTGCATGTAGATGAAAACAGAACGTATAAACCTGACATGTTTACCTTTGGCTATAGCCATAGCGTTATATGGTATCTAGAGGTAATTAAATGTCAGTTATTAGGCTTATTGTGATTAATGAGCGGTAGTGTATATGAGATCACACAAACTCAGACAGACACGTTCCATTTGCTCCCAATTCCCAAGATCCATCCTCTGGCACTCGCTTCACAGTGATCCGGAGACTATAGATGTATGCTTGACACCGAAGTTCTCGCATCACCCCACATGCGTGCAGTGCCACGTTAATTGTCACAACAGAAAAGATATTCTGCAAATGCGGCAGCCATATTTACTTTGTAATTTACTGTGTTATCAGAAATTCAAACATTTAATTGCCTTTTTCAGCTGGCTAGGACATGAAAAATTAAAACTGCATTTCACCCAGATATAACAGGAAATTAGTCTATTATCAATATTGCCCCAGAAGACTGAACAATTACATCTCAGCTAATTTTGATTTAAGAATTAATGATACGTGACGGTAGCTACTTACGTGTTTAAGTACTTGTGAGCAATAAGTGATATGAAGTGAAGTGGATACCACAAAGTGGAATGACGCAAAACGGTAATTGCAGTTGGAGTGCCATAAGTGCCGGAATGTTACAAACCACTTGAGAACTTTGGAAGATCTAGTCAAGTGATCAATAGCAAATATGTCTTTGGTGCAGCAAGCTCATGCCGAAGTACACTGATACTTTTTACTTACATTTTTTTTAATATTTGGAGCACGTGGTTGTTGTATGGAAGTGCTGAGAATGATAAGCAACCAAAACATGACAGAGGCTTGAAAAAAAAATCATGATATACTACGCACATAGGACCACGATGACAGTACTGTATTAACTACAGACCGCGAGGAACCAAGTACTGCATTGTGTTTCTCACGTCCCACATGAACACTTCAGTTGTAGTGCTGTAAATCCATCGGCTTCAAAACATACATGAAATCGTTTTGGTTAACATACAAGCCGTACAGGTTCCCGGGCACTCGGTTGACGGAACTGCCTCGCGCCACAGTTCCGCAGGGAATACCTGCAGCTACATTATCCACGTTTGATCCATGGGCTGCTGTTGTTGAGATATTCAATACTATCGACAAGCGTTTTCAAACGCTGCATAATCATATTAAGTTCGAAAACTACTGAAAAAATATGTTGCTATTACAACTGGAAATAGCTGTTTTTTTTCTTTTTTTCAATTTTCTATGTCGCATTGTATATGACAGTTGTACTTTTCATATATTGCTTGTGTAATATACGGCCGGCCGGAGTGGCCGAGCGGTTCTACGCGCTTCAGTCTGGAACCGCTGCGACCGCTACGGTCGCAGGTTCGAATCCTGCCTCGGGCATGGATGTGTGTGTCGTTCTTAGGTTAGTTAGGTTCAAGTAGTTCCAAGTTCTAGGGGACTGATGACCTCAGATGTTGAGTCCCATAGTGCTCAGAGCCATCTGAATTCTTGTAATATACGATAGATCTGCAGAAATTGATTATCTCCTTCGATCCTTGACAATTATACAGTACGTTTACATGTTGTAAATTTAATTTCGAAGAATACCTCACATATGGACATACATTCAGTTATATACATGTATTCACATTGTTTCTACAAAGTGGCAGAACTATTTCGAAGTCATTATCAGTTATTTTTAACAATTAAAAGAATTTTCATCTCCTGTTCTACCTGGAGATAGTGATGAGCGACTTATCTTCCATTAATAAACATTCGAGTACACCTGTCTTTTTTATTTCCTCAGCGATCTTAGGAATCGGTCTGATGCTGCCACCCGCCGAACGTCTGCTCCATACGTATAAACAATTAGTATTATTATGCGGGAAAAGGAGCGGTGCTGGGAAATAATACCCGCCTCCCTGTCGAAGGGCTGCTATTCTACGTTCTGTGCTTCGCGAAAGCAGAACTGACATAACGGTCATAGGGATCGTTGATTCCGTTGTTGTAGACAGAGGTGCATTCGAATCCCTTTATGCTCCCGGATTAGTCTGAATTCAGTAAGCAAAGGAAACAGACAATCCACAGTTCATAACAAATTAGCGTACACAAAGCATTTGATAGTGGCTACAGTGCAATTGTTTGCTGCGGTTGGCGGTGGTAGTTCAGGTCCGATCTCTACCATTATCTTACGCAACCATAGTTCAGTACATTCCCACATAAAACTGCCACGATAAAGTGTCCGCGTAATACCGAGATTCTTAATATCTGAAGCAACTGAATGAATCTTTATAGCCTCTGCTTGTGTCTCCAGCATTAGGAGACGAGGCGATAGGCACAGAAAAACGATAGATGAAAAGCACCAGTTAGCTTTTGTTCTACAATATTACTTTTATTGTGTTAACCGGTTTTCGGCTTACAAGGCCATCTTCAGACATTTACTGAGTATTGTTACCAAAGACGTTACAATGTTTGCAAACAACAGTGGAAGACAAGTAACAAGTCTAGACTGAAGCAGAAACATACAGTAAGTAACATCTTTGATAGTGTGGTGGTAATGCAATGAAAAATTAAAAACCTGAACAGTAAAAAAATAAAAATGGAGTAGACGGAAAAAACTGTAACACAAAATAGGGACAGCATGCCTACATAACATTTTCCATTAATTAATTTGGGTAAATCCAGCAGGACAATGCGACACGGAGAAAAGCGCGCTTCGTTACAGGATCATTTAGTAATCGCGAAAGCGTTACGGAGATGATAGATAAACTCCAGTGGAAGACTCTACAGGAGAGACGCTCAGTAGCTCGGTACGGGCTTTTGTCAAAGTTTGGAGAACATGTTGTTGTTGTGGTCTTCAGAGACTGGTTTGATGCAGCTCTCCATGCTACTCTATCCTGTGCAAGCTTCTTCATCTCCCAGTACCTACTGCAACCTACATCCTTCTGAATCTGCTTAGTGTATTCATCTCTTGGTCTCCCTCTACGATTTTTACCCTCCACGCTGCCCTCCAATACTAAATTGGTGATCCCTTGATGCCTCAGAACATGTCCTACCAACCGATCCCTTCTTCTGGTCAAGTTGTGCCACAAACTTCTCTTCTCTCCAATCCTATTCATTACTTCCTCATTAGTTATGTGATCTACCCATCTAATCTTCAGCATTCTTCTGTAGCACCACATTTCGAAAGCTTCTATTCTCTTCTTGTCCAAACTATTTATCGTCCATGTTTCACTTCCATACATGGCTACACTCCATACAAATACTTTCAGAAATGACTTCCTGACACTTAAATCTATACTCGATGTTAACAAATTTCTCTTCTTCAGAAACGCTTTCCTTGCGAATGCCAGTCTACATTTTATATCCTCTCTACTTCGACCATCATCAGTTATTTTGCTCCCCAAATAGCAAAACTCCTTTACTACTTTAAGTGTCTCATTTCCTAATCTAATTCCCTCAGCATCACCCGACTTAATTCGACTACATTCCATTATCCTCGTTTTGCTTTTGTTGATGTTCATCTTATATCCTCCTTTCAAGACACTGTCCATTCCGTTCAACTGCTCTTCCAAGTCCTTTGCTGTCTCTGACAGAATTACAATGTCATCGGCGAACCTCAAAGTTTTTATTCCTTCTCCATGGATTTTAATACCTACTCCGAATTTTTCTTTTGTTTCCTTTACTGCTTGCTCAATATACAGATTGAATAACATCGGGAAGAGGCTACAACCCTGTCTTACTCCCTTCCCAACCACTGCTTCCCTTTCATGTCCCTCGACTCTTATAACTGCCATCTGGTTTCTGTACAAATTGTAAATAGCCTTTCGCTCCCTGTATTTTACCCCTGCCACCTTTAGAATTTGAAAGAGAGTATTCCAGTCAACATTGTCAAAAGCTTTCTCTAAGTCTACAAATGCTAGAAACGTAGGTTTGCCTTTCCTTAATCTTTCTTCTAAGATAAGTCGTAAGGTCAGTATTGCGTCACGTGTTCCAGTGTTTCTACGGAATCCAAACTGATCTTCCCCGAGGTCGGCTTCTACTAGTTTTTCCATTCGTCTGTAAAGAATTCGTGTTAGTATTTTGCAGCTGTGGCCTATTAAACTGATTGTTCGGTAATTTTCACATTGGAGAACATACCTTCACCGAAGAGTCAAGCAGTATATTGCTCCCTCCTACGTATATCTCGCGAAGAGACCGTGAGGATAAAATCAGAGAGATTAGAGCCCACACAGAGGCATACCGACAATCCTTCTTTTCACGAACAATACGAGACTGGAATAGAAGGGAGAACCGATAGAGGTACTCAAGGTACCCTCCGCCACACACCGTCAGGTGGCTTGCGGAGTATGGATGTAGACGTAGATGTAGATGTAGACACCCCACACGTCCAGAATTGCTCCAGGAACACTCTTCTGAGTGTAAATATTTCCGCTGGTCACCGAACTCCCCGGATATGAACGTTATTGACCTTATCTGTGATATCTTGCAACGTGTCAAATGGATTTATGAACAACCCTGGAGGATTCATGGTGTCAGTTCTCTCCAGCACTACTTCAGACACCAGTCGAATCCATGCCAGGTCGTGTTGCGGTACTTCTGTGTGCTCGCTGAGGCCCTACACGATATTAAGGATGTGTACCAGTTTCTTTGGCTCTGCAGTGTATGTTCACTAAGTGGATTCTTGTCGGTGAACTTCAGCTTAACTTCTTTCCACAAACGATCAACTTCTTACTGGCATGATTGGTTCGACTTGTCCTCATGCCGCTTAATGTACGCATTGTAACGTTTTGATACAAATTCATGTTGAACACAGTAACATCAGCCTTATGTGCGTAGCAGAATATCACGACTGACGCACTGACTGAGACGCTGTGATTTCGACCGGTGCGACCGGGAACTTTCCGAATGACGTAAGACACATGTGCAGCACTTGTTTCAAATCGGGGAATTCCGGGCATGCATACAGAAGCCACAAAGATTGGTGTGCACTTAAATATTGTCTATGTCCGGGATTTATTTCATAAAACAGATTGTTATGCGCTATAATAATGTAAACACTCCGAATTTTCAATGCTGCCTCCCTCCCCTTAAATGATTTTTGGTGAGGTTTTGACGGACCCGCCCCTCTTTTTGGGCTCACCTAATTAATGGACGTCCAGCAACATTTCGCCCAATTCAGTGTTACCTTCTGGCCACATAGCGGGCTACTATCGTAGTGGGCAGAAAAGAGAAGACGGAATGTGGCGACTATTATGTTAGATTGTGCTCCGCATCTCGTAATTATCATGGTTTTGTGCCTTATTCGGTAAAAACGAAACTCTTATAGGTCCTCTTTTTTGTCTGTTTGTGCAGCTGTTAAGAATTTTTCCCTCAAGAACGGAAATGCGTATCAAGTTGAAATTATGTCACATACTAAGGTCTTTAGTCCTTTGCAGGTGTACAAAATTTAAGCTTCTAAGACAATTCAGTCAGAAGATAGGGCCATTTATGTGGTGTCACCGCCAGACACCACACTTGCTAGGTGGTAGCTTTAAATCGGCCGCGATCCATTAGTACATGTCGGAACCGCGTGTCGCCACTGTCAGTAATTGCAGACCGAGCGCCACCACACGGCAGGTCTAGAGAGACTGACTAGCACTCGCCCAGTTGTACGACGACTTTGCTAGCGACTACACTGACGAAGCCTTTCTCTCATTTGCCGAGAGATAGTTAGAATAGCCTTCAGCTAAGTCCATGGCTACGACCTAGCAAGGCGCCATTAGCCTTACAGTGCTTGTATTGAAAGAGTCTCATTTGTATCGTCAAGAGCGATGTACTACAATGATGGATTAAAGATAAGTATTATAGAAGCTACGTACTTTTCTTTATAGCATTCATTACGTATCCTGTTCCAGACCTCACGCCAGCCGGCGTGTGTGTACGCGTGCCTTTCGGTTACCCGTCACTGTGGACTGGCTGTCTTGTCAGTCCACAACAATTTACATCACATATTTCCCAGTCTTAAACTCACCTATCACAACCTATAGGGTACTTCCCGTTGAAGCAGTTCATGAAATGTGGTAAAAAGCAAGGTTTCACACTGCAAGTAAAGTAAAAAATCCGAAAATCGTTAATTTGTAATTATATCAAACCAAAAACCTCTTGTCGACCCCTATTCAATAGTCTGGGAATTCTGACATTGCCCTCACAGTATATATTTTCTTTAATGTCGTTTGTTGTTAGCAATATTAGCCTATTCCCAAGAGTTAGCAGCTTTCACTCAGTTAATACTAGGCAGAAATCCAATCTGCATGTGGAATGCACTTCCTTGACTCTTGTTCAGAAAGGAGTGCAGTATTCTGCTGCATCCATTTTCACTAAGCTACCACAAGAACTCAAAAATCTTAGCAGTACCCCAAACACTTTTAAGTCAAAACTGAAGTGTTTCCTCATGGCTCACTCCTTCTATTCTGTCGAGGAGCTCCTGGAAGAGCTAAAAAATTAAGCAAATTCCAGTGTTACATTGTTGATTTTCTTTATTTAAATTTACGACTTCTCACCTGAATATGTTTTTTTTTATATTTCATTTTATCTGTTTCTAATATCGTGTTATAATTTCATGTATTGACTCCTTCCATGACTATGGAGACTTCTGCTTAATTTGGTCCCACGGAATAATAAATAAATAAATGAAAATATTTTTTGTCTTTTTTTTATCCGTCAGTCTCTCTGCCCGTCTGTTAAGACCTCTTCTTACTAAACCACACACTAAGGTGTGTGGTCCCTTGGCGGTGTAAAATGTTTAAGCTTCTGAGTCAGTGCAATCAAAAGATTCGTCCACCTTTGTCACATATTTTTATATTCGCAAACTCACTCATCATTCGCAAGAAGCAAAGTTTCGCAGTAAGAGTAAAGGAAAAAAATCCGAAAACTGTTAATTTGTAATTATATCACAAGAAAAACATTTTTTGTCATGATAGCCGACTGTCTGTCTGTCTGTCCGACTGGTAATACCCCTTTTCCCATTTATGTCCAATATTTTGATATCTTGCGAGTATCGGCACTCAGTTTCTGAGATGGATGAACCATCGAAATGGTGCTTCACAATTCATGTACACACATAGAGATTTCCGCGCGGGATTAGCCGAGCGGTCTGGGGCGCTGCAGTCATGGACTGTGCGGCTGGTCCCGGCGGAGGTTCGAGTCCTGCCTCGGGCATGGGTGTGTGTGTTTGTCCTTCAGATAATTTAGGATAAGTAGTGTGTAAGCTTAGGGACTGATGACCTTAGCAGTTAAGTCTCATAAGAATTCACACACATTTGAAAATTTTTGAACTTACGGAGATTGTATACTTAGTAGAGCGCGTTTTACTGAGGAACCCATGACGGGAAACGTCATACAACGACGCTACGAAGCTTCAAAGCTATAGGCGTTGGCGATTGTAAGTGTAATATATACGGTAATTCCGTGATGATGCTACGAACTTCCTAGGATGACGGGGGAGGAAAAATGTATCAATTTGAGGTAAGGGTCCCTGTACTGGAAACGAACGAGTCGAAATTTATAAGCGAAAACAGTTCTGATACCTCTGACAATGAAATACGTGTACTGGTAGCGTTGTTGCTACAATTCTAGGGTCGAAAACTTCCAGAGATGGTATTACGGACCAAAACACAAGAAAAAAGGTCGAGTAAACATGAGCTCTAACACGCATAGCTTAAGAATTATGAGCACCTGTTCAGTAGAGGAGATGTATTTCAACAGAAGAATATGAACAAGTGTTCATAGCTTCGCAGGTACGCATTTTAGAGCCCGTGATTACTGGACATTTTTACCTCGTTTTCATCCAATTCACCACCTGTGCCAGTTGCCTACTCTACAATTTTAGCAACAACAGTCCTGATACAAGTATTCCACTGTCAGAAGAATCACAACGGTTTTCCCTTATAACTTGCGACTCGTTCGTTTCCAGTACACGGATCCACATCTCAGATTGATAGATTTATGCTTCTCCATCATGCTAGAAAGTTTTTACGTCATCAAGGGATCACACTGTATATATATATAGACATTTACAGGCGCCGGCGCCTATAACTTTGACACTGTAGCGTCGCTGGATGACGTTCCCGTACATGGGTTCGTGTGTAAAACTTGATCTACGAAGTCCCGTATATAACATCAAGAAGTGTGTAACATGAATTGTGAAACAGCCTGTACATGCATAACTAAAGTTGTACGAAACCCCCGGTGCGCGAGTCCTTCTCGCACTTACTTCAGTATAAACAATATCTGTGAAAGTGGCACGTTACTTTATCTGTGTTTGCGACATTCTATTGTCACCTGACGAAGACCGAAGAAGTCGAAGATCGGTTCGTGTCGAAAGAAATATAATTTTCCAGAAGATTAGGAAGTGTTTTCCTATTTAACATTATTATAAGCGTGTACTATAGGGAACATACATAATGGAACATGAGGTATATCACTTTGAATTTTTATGCAATAGTTTTTTTCTGTGGCCTTTGCGATATCGCTGTTTCACCTTGGGGGGGATTTCAGTCAGCAGAGGTGGTGCACTGGTTAAGACGGCGTGGAACACCACGTCCCACACAGTCATATGGGCTGAGAAAATGTTAATTAGTATGTGAAATTCTTTGGTGTTCATCAAATCGGTAATATTTAAGTGTTTGGTTTATGCTTTAAATAAAAGCCGGCCGCGGTGGCCGTGCGGTTCTGGCGCTGCAGTCCGGAACCGCAGGACTGCTACGGTCGCAGGTTCGAATCCTGCCTCGGGCATGGGTGTGTGTGACGTCCTTAGGTTAGTTAGGTTTAAGTAGTTCTAAGTTCTAGGGGACTTATGACCTAAGATGTTGAGTCCCATAGTGCTCAGAGCCAGTTGAACCATTTTTTAAAATAAAATTGGTTATTAAATGTTACTTGACCTTTAAGATGTAGTGTTCTTGCATTTCCTTTTTAAATTCAAATCTGAGGAACACACGTAATTATTCCTTATTAACTAGGAGATCGGTCGATATAATTCGTTTCGTGACAATAAAGTAGATTTGTGAGTTCATTGTTATAATTAAGACGATCGTCAGCCTTGAGGGAGATGTCTTTATGTGATGCCATCACGCTCATATGCGTGGATGTACATGATAGAGTCGTTTTTGTACTTAAGAAACAAAACCTTCCGCTGAGGACAGAATGGCTGGCATCACCCCAAGAATGAGGTGGCGACAAGACGCCAAATGTTACTACTCGCTCTTTTTACATCTACGTCTACATGATTACTCTGCAACTCACAATTAAGTGCGTGGCAGAGGCTTCATCGAATCACCTTCAAGGTATTTCTCTACCCTTCCACTCTCGAAAAGAACGCGGGATAAACGAACATTTACATTTTTCTGTGAGAACTCTGGTTTCTCTTATTTTGTTATTATGATGTTCTCCCTGTGCAGGTAGGTGCCAACAAAATGTTTTCGCATTCGGAGGTGGAATTTGGTGATTTAAATTCGTGAGAAGGTCCTGTCCAACGAGAAACGTCTTTGTTTTAATGATCACCACCATTCGCATGTCACATCCGTGACACTCTCACCTCTGTTTCGCGATAATACAAAACAGTTTTTACAGTTTTATTATTAGTATAGATATATTCGTAGACTTCAGTATACCATTGTAAAAGACTTAAAAAATTCTCCATCTAACACGCATCGTGTAATGCGTTATTTTTTTAACACAAAAAACTTGTTTGGTAGATTCTTGAGTGTTGCTCATCACTCTGGAACCCTTCCAGGTAGCACTAACAGAGGAAAGAGGGAGAGAGAGAGAGAGAGAGAGAGAGAGAGAGAGAGAGAGAGAAATTCTAACGAAGGGCAGTGCGTTCCGTCACAGCGCCGTTTATTAGGCGCGAGATCGTTACAGAGATGGTCAACAGAGATGGTCAACAAGCTCCAGTGGACGCTATAAGAGAGGCGATGCGAGTCACAGACTGGCTTACCGTTGAAATTCCGAGAGACTACGTTCCAGGAAGGGCCGGACAGCATATTGCTTCCTCCCACATACTTCTTGTGAAGTGCCAATAAAGGGAAAATTCGAGAAATTTTAGCTTATACAGAGGTTTACGGCAAAAATCATTCTTCCAATGCGCTGTTCGCGAATGGAACAGGGAAGGAGGGGACCAAATAGTGGTACTCAGAAGTATCTCTGCCACATACCGTCAAGTTGCTTGCGGAATATTGATGTAGATGTCGGAATTCTTCGCTTCTTGTTCCGTCATGGTCAAGTAAACACGCACCGAAATTATGTGCCATTGAATATAATATCTTCATTGGTGATGCGACTGAATTATATTGCACTGAGAGCACTTCCATGCAGTGATGGTACATCTTATGCAAATAAAACGAATTTATCTCGGGAAAGAAAATATGTCTTGAATCTTTACTTGCTCAATAAAATGATTGAAACTATAGACAGAAAATATGTATTTGCGAGTTGCTAAGGAGGCACATAGATAACGCTATTTCTGGAAGATTAACAAAATTCAATATCTGGGAGTAAGCAGTCTTCTAGACGATACATAAAGGAAATTAAAAGGAATTGGACTGTTTTCTCTAGTCGAAACGAAGCTGCAAAACGAAAAATTAAGATATAACATCAAAAATCAGAAAGATTAATGCGGCCTACGCACTGGTGGAAGTTAGAAGCTGCAAAACGAAAAATTAAGATATAACATCAAAAATCAGAAAGATAAATGCGGCCTACGCACTGGTGGAAGTTACTGTTGCGGTCGTAATAAGAAAACCAGATCTTCGGTAAAAAGTCGTACAGTCACAAATCACGGACAGACCTTGATGAAATGTCCGTTATCAACGCAATTTGACTCTTCTCTATTGTCTTACTCACGTTCTCCCGCTTTCTCTACCCTCATTCTTGCTCTTGCACACGAATTTCGTAACGCTATCGATCTCAGAACTCCGGCTCCACCCTGTTATTTCTCTTCCACTTCGCGTACGTGGTTTCATTTCTCCAGAATCGGCAGCCGAAGAACGAGAAAACTGGTGGGTACAACGCAATTTTTTTTGCCCTTCCCAGCACACTCTTACGGCGCGGAAGTGCTAACCACCATCTATTTGTATAGACATTCGCACACTTATATTACTGTAGCTATGTTAAGGTGTATTAAGTAAGGGTTGAACGATGAACTGGAGTTGGTGTCCAGGTAAATTGTACAAATAGATTAATTCCTTTTGCAAAAGAGTTGGAAACTATGCTCAGCTAGTGGTACCATTTCCATACTCACCGTTCGGATTTTATGAGCAAAAAGTTAACCTCGTTCAGATTTTAAGTGCAAAAACAGTCACCATTAAATAATTCCGGACTGGAGCGAGATTTATGGCTCAAATTCGGCCCACCGATATATCGGACTATGGTCTTAGGTAAGTTTTAACCAACTGAAAAATATCTGGTGTCATTAGGGTTTTACGAGCAAAACGCACGTATTTTCTATTTTTTCCTCTTCTACGTATCAAACTTGTGCAAGTTTGTTCAAATTTCGTAACAAGATAGACAAATATATGTAATTAATGGTCGTCCTGTTTTGTGAAAGCTTCATCCGTTGCCCCAATGTAAGTAACATGGTTCGAAATACAATAAAAAAAAAGGGACCTTCACCGGATCACTCAACCAAAATCTACATTGGCTGCCAAGCTATGCCAGTCTAATGTGAAAATTACGATATAGTAAATGTTGGAGACCTGAATGAAAAATGCTCCTACCACAGCACAAAAAAGTCGAATATATCGTGGCCAGAGTTAGAGGTGTAAAAGAAGGTAACTAGTTTTTCGACTTATGTGGCGGCTTCGAAGAGATTTAAATCAAAACCATTCTGGCATATAGGCGCTATTTTACGAGTTGACCCTACTTCCTCAGTGCAATGAGCTCTCTAAGGTGTTGGGACGCTTGCTTCTTGCATTTTATAGGCCAAGGTCCCTGATCCTGTGCCCAAAATCCAGAAGATTCGCCAGCTATAGAAAGAATATATGTAGTATCACATGGTACACACGTAATAACCAAAAAAAGTCTTATTCGCAGATAGGATGAAATTTCTGGGAGTAGATTTGTTCCTGGAGGACGATAAAACACTTTTTTTTGTTTCTGGGTGGGGGAGGAACTAATATTTTCCCCTAGGGGACAATTTCTCTCCCAAATGACTCCCTGTTACATGTATGATGAGGGGTAAGAACAAATATATGTGATTCTAGAGAGTGGGATGCTTCTACAGTAGGAAGAATCCGGGAGGGAGGGGGGCGCAGCTATAACAGGAAATATCTCAAAATGGGAATGCATGTATCCACAGGTTCAGTTACACGCTGTGTCATATTGCACGACACGACGAATGCCTTGCTTGATGACGTGGGGGCATGTGTCATTTTATGCGACATGATGTCATGTATCGTGTTACACATGGATACTAATAGTAACTAGTACAGCCGGCCGAAGTGGCCGCCCGGTTCTGGCGCTGCAGTCTGGAACCGCGAGACCGCTACGGTCGCAGGTTCGAATCCTGCCTCAGGCATGGATGTGTGTGAAGTCCTTAGGTTAGTTAGGTTTAACTAGTTCTAAGTTCTAGGGGACTAATGACCTCAGCAGTTGAGTCCCATAGTGCTCAGACCCATTTGAACCATTTTAGTAACTAGTACAAGAGCTTGAATATGTCAGGAGGTTCTGCTTTAAACGTGTTTGAAGCTGCCAGATAAGTCGAAAAGCTAGTTCCCTTCTTTCACTTCCTTAACGCTCGCTGCGCAGGATATATTCGCCGTTTTTCGTGTTATGATAGGAGCATTTTCCGTTCTGGTAAGTACATAGTTCGAACTACAGTAAGTTTTTTGAGCGCATTTTGGCGTTATTGACTCAGTTACAGTAAATTGCAAATAGCAAATTCTTTTGCAATAACAACTTTAGTTCATGTCAGTATGTGTGACAGTTGAAAGTACGTATCTGGCAGGCATACCTAAGTGTTGAATATATATGTGTCATTAGTAATTTTGCGTATTACTAGGATGAGACATTTATTTACTTGTTAAACCAGAACACCGTCGACAGCCTTCCGGACTTGGTTCAGGCAAATTTTCTTAGTATTTTGGCATAAGGAACCCGATGTTTCAGGTAGCTCGTTGTAAAATAATAGCAGTGCGTTTGATTTCTTAACCCTATTTACCTTTGTATTTGTACGTAGACTGAAAATATCTACTCAACAGTGTACATCCCGACTGTATGTGCTGTGCGTCCTATTTAGAAACAAAATTGTTCCATTCAGTCGTGGAACTTGCTGTTGACCACACTAACGACCACTTTACTCTTTGGCCTCGATTTTGCCTTTCAATACGGCTCGGGCAGTGTTGTATGTTAACAGAGGTACACTGCGATGTGGGTAGGTTTACTGATGAAGCGTTGGCTGATGTGCATCTCGTCTATGGGTTCGCAGGACGTAATGAAAGAGCGACACAAAGACGCTGTTCTGAACAGTTTCCGCAGCAGCTGCAGCCACATCATCCAAGTTTTGCATCTGCAACTTTTGCAGCTCTTCTGCAGTTTGCTACACAGTACGACGAAAAGTGGACCTTAATATGGGCTGTGTCCCCTCTTCACCTTCATGACGCCTTCGGTTCTGCTGCGGGCACGTTGAATGAGGTGGCTAAATGTCCACGGAGAGATGGCAGCCCATTCTCCCTCAGGAGCCGAAATTTGAGGAGGTAGTGATGCTAGACTCTGTAGCGTGGAGCAAAGTTGACGTTCCAACTCATATCAAAAATATTCCATTGAACTCAGGACATTGGACAGGCCAGTCCATTTCAGTAATATTACCGGCCTTAGATCACTGCTTCACAGTTGCTGCCTTGCGACAGGGTGCATTGTTTTTCTGCTCATACAATCAATCATCGTCCCAAACTGTTCCTGTATTGAACGCAGTCCATAGCGCTGTAAAATGTGCTCATGTCCTACCGAATTTATGGTCTTGATAAGCGCAATAACGTGACCACAACCTAACCACTACAAACAACCTCCTATCCGGGCACCACCTCATCTACACTTTACTGTTGACAATACAAATGATGGCAGGTAACGTTCTCCAGGCATTTGCCAAACCCAAACCTTTCTATCGGATTGTCACGGCGTATAGCACCATTCATCAAGAATGGTGTCCCACAGGATTCAGTCCTGAGTCCCTCATTGCTCTTAAAATATATCAATGACTTGCCAGTCTGTAATCATGAAGATGAAAGCTAGTTTGTTTTCCTGATGATACAAGTATACTATCGCAACCAACAAGCAAGAATTAGCTGAGAACATTGTAAATATCTTTCAGAAAATTATTAAGTGGTTCTCTGCAAATGGACCTTCACTAAATTTTGAGAAAACACTGTTTATACAATTCTGTACAGTAAATGGCATAACACCATTGATGAATATAGACTATGAACAGAAGTCTGTTGCTATGGCAGAATATTCAAAATTTCTGTGTGTTTGCATTGATGAGAAATTGAATTGGAAGAAACGCATTAGGGCTATTGCGAATTTTGGTGATAAAAATATCACTAAATTAGCCTGCTATGCCTATTTTCATTCACTGCTTTCATATGGAATCATATTTTGAGGCAATTCGTCACTAAGAGACAAAGTATTCATCGCAGAAAAGCGTGTAATCAGAATAATAGGTGGAGCCCACCCAAGATCACCTTGCAGACATTTATTTAAGGAACTCGCGATATTCACTGTACCTTCGCAATACATATATTCACTTATGAAATTTGCCATTAATAACCTGTCCCAGTTCAAGAATAACAGTGAAATGCATAGCTACAACACTAGAAGAAAGGAAGATCTTCACTATTCTGGATTAAATCTCACTTTCGCACAGAAAGGGGTGAATTGTGCTGCCACAAAAATCTGTGGTCATTTACCAAATAGCATTAAAAGTCTGACAGATAGCCAACCAACATTCAAAAGCAAATTAAAACAATTTTTGAATGAAAACTCCTTCTACTCAACAGATGAATTTTTAGTTATGAAGTTGTTGTTCTTGTGGTCTTCAGTCCTGAGACTGGTTTGATGCAGCGCTCCATGCTACTCTATCCTGTGCAAGCTTCTTCATCTCCCAGTACCTACTGCAACCTACATCCTTCTGAATCCGCTTAGTGTATTCATCTCTTCGTCTCCCTCTACGATTTTTACCCTCCACGCAGCCCTCCAAAGCTAAATTGGTGATCCCTTGATGCCTCAGAACGTGTCTTACCAACAGATCCCTTCTTCTAGTCACGTTGTGCCACAAACTTCTTTTCTCCCCAATCCTATTCAATAACTCCTCATTAGTTACGTGATCCAATCTTCAACATTCTTCTGTAGCACCACATTTCAAAAGCTTCCATTGTCTTCTTGCCAAACTATTTATCGACCACGTTTCATTCCATACGTGGCTACACTCCATACAAATGCTTTCACAAACGACTTCCTGACACTTCAATCTATACTCGATGTTAACAAATTTCTCTTCTTCAGAAACGCTTTCCTTGCTGTTGCCAGTCTACATTTTACACTCCTGGAAATTGAAATAAGAACACCGTGAATTCATTGTCCCAGGAAGGGGAAACTTTATTGACACATTCCTGGGGTCAGATACATCACATGATCACACTGACAGAACCACAGGCACATAGACACAGGCAACAGAGCATGCACAATGTCGGCACTAGTACAGTGTATATCCACCTTTCGCAGCAATGCAGGCTGCTATTCTCCCATGGAGACGATCGTAGAGATGCTGGATGTAGTCCTGTGGAACGGCTTGCCATGCCATTTCCACCTGGCGCCTCAGTTGGACCAGTGTTCGTGCTGGACGTGCAGACCGCGTGAGACGACGCTTCATCCAGTCCCAAACATGCTCAATGGGGGACAGATCCGGAGATCTTGCTGGCCAGGGTAGTTGACTTACACCTTCTAGAGCACGTTGGGTGGCACGGGGTACATGCGGACGTGCATTGTCCTGTTGGAACAGCAAGTTCCCTTGCCGGTCTAGGAATGGTAGAACGATGGGTTCGATGACGGTTTGGATGTACCGTGCACTATTCAGTGTCCCCTCGACGATCACCAGTGGTGTACGGCCAGTGTAGGAGATCGCTCCCCACACCATGATGCTGGGTGTTGGCCCTGTGTGCCTCGGTCGTATGCAGTCCTGATTGTGGCGCTCACTTGCACGGCGCCAAATACGCATACGACCATCATTGGCACCAAGGCAGAAGCGACTCTCATCGCTGAAGACGACACGTCTCCATTCGTCCCTCCATTCACGCCTGTCGCGACACCACTGGAGGCGGGCTGCACGATGTTGGGGCGTGAGCGGAAGACGGCCTAACGGTGTGCGGGACCGTAGCCCAGCTTCATGGAGACGGTTGCGAATGGTCCTCGCCGATACCCCAGGAGCAACAGTGTCCCTAATTTGCTGGGAAGTGGCGGTGCGGTCCCCTACGGCACTGCGTAGGATCCTACGGTCTTGGCGTGCATCCGTGCGTCGCTGCGGTCCGGTCCCAGGTCGACGGGCACGTGCACCTTCCGCCGACCACTGGCGACAACATCGATGTACTGTGGAGACCTCACGCCCCACGTGTTGAGCAATTCGGCGGTACGTCCACCCGGCCTCCCGCATGCTGCATGGCGGCTTATTTTAAATAAAAAATGCAAATATTTTTTGTATCTGTAAGTCCGATTACGCAAGTCTCGTAAACGGCTGGCCCTGAGTAGTTTTAGTACGCAATCTGACTGCTTAGAATGACAACAAAGAATGTAAGAAAATTTTCGTTAACACAGTTAATTAATTAAGTCCCCTGTAATGACACATTATTCAGGTCACTGAAAGAATAAAAGAAAATACCTCTATATATATTGACGAAATGCACTCTGACCATTAGAATATCTCCATTAGAACAACATCTGCTATCTCTCCCATCAAACCACTGCATAAAACATGGAACAACACTCTCCACTACCACATCTCACTCTGACTTCACGACAAGCAGTGTCCACCACAACTTCTCTGTAAGAACTGCCTGTCGCTGCGTCTCAATAAACACTGCCAGTGGAGGCGGCGGAACAATACTCTCTGGCGCGATTTCTGGCGCTGTGGCTCAGTGTAGCCACCTTTCATATGCCCTTCCTCCACGGGCTAGAATTTGATGGTATTTTTACCAGCATTGGTGGTGAAAATACCACCAAATTCGTCAAAAAAAAATACAGACAAAAATAAAAGATAATATTAATACGTAAGTATCCTATAACTAGATAAAATTTTGGCTTTGCACTGACCTTACGATAGCCTAATATATAAAATACAGTAAGGAATACAAATTCTTTCATACATATGACTTTACATAATAGTTTACACAAATATCATGTGGTTAAACAATTCAATCGATAGCGTCAGCAATGACGAATATGAGCAGGTAAGAGTCTTATAACTTTTCACAAACAGTAATACACAAAAAAATCAGTTTATACAAATATTCACATAAAATGTTTTCATAACAAGTGGTTGACAGTTCCAGCAGTAGCACCCAGCAATGTTGAGTAGGTGCAGACACCGACAAATGACATCATTTCCGTAGAAGTAGCTCCATCTGTGGCACCCAGCATTGTGGAGTAGGTGCAGACTCCAACAGGTGACATCATTTCAGTAGAAGCAGTCCATCAGTGGCACTCAGCATTGTGGAACAGGTGCAGACTCCAACAGGTGACATCATTTCAGTAGAAGCAGTCCATCAGTGGCACTCAGCATTGTGGAACAGGTGCAGACTCCAACAGGTCACATCATTTCAGTAGAAGCAGTCCATCAGTGGCACCCAGCAATGTTGAGTAGGTGCAGACAGCAGTCCATAATATTCACTATCACTGATCACACAGTTCATCAGCAGAAATTAAACATGTCCTAGTGGCACCAATCATGTAGAAAAAGTACAAGTAACAGTCCATAATATTTACTATCACTAATCAGACAGTTCAAGCATGAACAATAGTTTGAATGCACATACAAATGCTTTTACAATGCTCTTACACTAAACATACAAATCATAACAAACACACAAATGATATCAGATAATTGTCATATTACTATTACAAATACACAAACATCAGTAAACCTATAATATTTATGGGTGTCAGTGCAAGCCACTACAAACAAATAAAATAATATTTAGGAGATAGGTGGGTAGGATTAGGAAAGGAAAACACACAAAACACACTCACTCATCTTTCATCCACATTAAGTACTACTGTGTAATTGAATAGTGTTAACTGTGTGAATCCACTTCTGTCAAAATATCATGTTCATCATGTGTATCAAGTAGTAGTGACAGCAATGTATAACAGTCAATAATAGTTAAGTCAACGTCATAGTCATCATGTCAAGACCAATGTTTGCCAAGCCAGATCAAAATGTACGGTTGCTGAACAACTGTCATTGTGCCAAGATATGCAACTTCCTCTCTCCAAAAAAAAAAAAAAAAAGTACATACTGCTTAGTGATTTAACAAAGTGTGTGTAGACAAACTTCCTTCCATTTTAGTGTTCTAGTCTGCTATCTTCATCCTCCTTGTTCCATATAGACCAACAACAACAACAAAAAAAAATATGCACCTCACTTATTTTACCTCTTATACACCATAACTCCAATCAACTTCATATAATCTCAATACCTCCATAATACCTCTTCAATACGTCGATACATATAAACCTTATTGCCAGTATCATTTCACTTCCATAACAACTCTTTCCTCTAGTCAGTCTCCTCGATCGAGTACAGATAAAATCCTAATGCAAACCTCCTCATCCCATACAATCCGAAGACACACTGTCAACACACAACCTCTGTGTAATCCATCTGACCAAAATCTTCTACTCATTATGAATTATAAACAAAGAATGCATACATGACCTCTAACAGACTTAGTTCGAATAACTCTCAGTAATTAAGTACGATTACAGAGTGTGAATGATCCTAATATTTCACAGTGTGTACACCACTTCAAGAATTATGGCAAACAGAAGCAAACATGTGGAGTGTTTCTTGTGTCAAGTGTCACTTCCTATTTCAATTGCTCACGAAAAATGCAGTGTAATAACTGTGTTGGTATGTCATGTCGTTAGCTTCCTGCCTATTGGCATACATTTATACAGCTTTCATAAAACCTCCAGCTCATGTGACTTCTATGATGTTTCTTGTACTAAAGTCGCTCGTCGAATTACTGCAGTTCATTTTCTTATGTTAAAATATAAAGCACTGAGCGTAAGCAAAACAAGCAACAGCGAGTAAATATACCAGTAGTGAACAGAATGTCAACAAGTGGATGCAGCACAATTTCTATAACGAGGCTTCGCCAAGCGAACAATCCGTAACCCATACCACATCGTAACCCACACTCCATGTCCGTACACTGTACATCAGCATTGCTATATACCAAATTAAAGTATAGTTATGACAACAAGCAGAAATGTGTAAATGTGCAATCCATACGCATAGCAGTAAACATATATCTTACGTACTAAACAGGTCATTAGCATCGTATCTTAATAAGTAAACATGAAGGCGCAAGCAGATAAATCACAAAGTATAACTTACATACCTAACCACATTAGCACAATTAATCAGGTGACAATTATAATTTAAATAAATAGGCACAGCAGGCACATAATTAAAAATATGACATCAGTGAAAAAGCAGTGCAGCCATGCGATGCATAATATACACAAGTAACAATCCAATTCATTAATAATCATTGTCAAAATCAGTTAACGTACGCAAGCACGTCGCTTCACAAGTAATTTCATTGAACATGTAATTAGCACAAAGTATGAATCACGTAATCGCGAGCAGCAAATTACGTCTAAAGTACGTACCTAAGTGGAAATATGTTACCTGAAAAATAAATTCAATTAATAATTACCTTTTTAGTTTATTACTTTCTTCTTCGAAATGACATTTTTCCTGAAATTTTCTCGATAGCAAGTCGTCTTAACGTCGGACACGCACAGAATTTACCTGAAGTTCTTAAATATTTTAGAGAACCGTATCCTGAAAAATACTGAATGTTAATAACAGAATTCAACAAGTCACTATAGCTTTATACTGAATTTAGTCGGAGAAATTAGACTGTGTATTTATTTACGGCTGTCAGTGCATTCGCACTGAGCGCTCGATCAGCTGTAGGCGCGTGACGTAGGAAGTGATTGTTTGCGGTCAACGACTGCCTTGTGCGGCGCGCAGACTTGACTGTTGCTTTGAGTATATGCCGCCGCCAAAACACAGCGCGGTATCCTTGTACTCTCCGTGTGTTTACATACAACTGTTAGTTTCTCAAAGGTATGTCATTCTACAAAAACTTTTCAAAAGTATATCATTCCACAAAAATTTTAACGTTAGATATATGATGTATTCCTTTAGAGCGTCGTGATTTAAGAGTTTCTACTTCGACAGTGTTATCATGAATAATTTTGCGAATTCTATATGGACCGTTATAAAGCAGAAAAAAATTTCCGACACAAGCCTTTTCCTTTGTGAGACAAACGACGAGCCATAATTAACACCTTCTGACCAACTGACAAGATTTTTAAACGACCAGGACGCTTAGCTGATTTCTCTCTTCTAGCAGCCGCAGATGCAATATTTTGTAGAGCCAGGTTGACAACTTCAGAATGCCGCAGTTTACGTGTAGGCGGAAAAGGAACGATTTCAGAAATGCGATTTGTCGGTGCTTTGTTTTTTAATATCAGTATAGGTGGTAAAGAAGTTGAGTCGTTAGGAAGTTCATTCAGAATGTTTTGAAAAATATGAAGATACTGATCCCAAGTTCTGTGATTCTAATGACAATAAAGACGACAGAATTTATTGATTTCCTTCATCCATCTCTCTGAAGCGTTAGATTGAGGGTGAAAAAGTGAAATGAAAATTGGTTTAATTTTACGACGCCGTAGAGTACGAAGCCAAATTTTAGAACGAAACTGTGATCCATTATCTGATATAACCTTATCAACATGACCCACTTCTTTAAGAAAATGGTTAATGAAAGCATTAGATACTGAACGAGCTGTTGCTTTGCGTAACGGTGTAAAACACACATATTTTGATGTCAACTCCACTGCTACGAAAATGTACGCAAAACCATTAGTAGATCGAACCACTGGACCGAACAAATCAACTGCAGCCATGTCCTTTAATTTTGCTGGAATGATAGGAAACAACGGTGCTCTGTGAGAAACTGTTGGCGGCTTAGCCTTTTGACATAATATGCATTTGGCAAGAACAAAGCGAATACGTTTTTCCATATTATTGAAGTAGCAATTTTCTCGTAATTTATGAAAGCATTTTCTGGGACCAAAGTGTGCATAACTGAAATGCGTATACCAAATCAGCTTATTAACCCACTCATCAGGAATACAAACTAACCAAACAGAGTTGTCGACCGATTTTCGTTTAAAAAGAATGTCATTGCGAACTAAATAATGCTGTCTAATCGCTACGCTTTCCTTTCTCCTCCACTTATCCTTAATGTCCTTCCAGATTGGATCCTTATTTTGCTCCTTAGCGATGTCCTGGAGCGAAGACGAAATAAAGTTCTCAAACGCAACACCTTGAATATACATCAAACAATAATTGTTTTCCTTGCAGTCCTCTTCAGCACTTTGTTTCAAACCCATAGGTGCACGTGATAAAGCATCAGCAACAATATTTGAAGAACCCTGTATGTAAACAATACTAAAATCAAATTCCTGTAGTTACAACGCCCATCGTGACAATCTGCCGTGAGTTAATTTTGTTGACATAAGAAATTCGAGAGCTCGATGATCGGTGTAAACCTTAGTATGTCTGCCAAACAAGAATGTCCGAAATTTTGTAAAAGCCCAAACAACAGCCAAAGCTTCAAGTTCCGTAATCGAATAATTCTTTTCTGATTTAGAAAGAACACGACTTCCAAATGCAATAGTCCTTTGTACTACAACGCCGTTTTCTTCTATCTCTTGAAATAAATGTGCACCTAGGCCTTTGTATGATGAGTCCGTTGCCAAACAAAAATCTTTAGATAAATCCGGGTGTGAAAGAAGTGGGGCAGCAACTAAAGCATCACGGAGTTGTTCAAATTCTGACTGAGCTTCCTCATCCCAACACCAATTAGATTTCTTTCCAGATAGTTCACATAAACGAGGTGTGGCCAAATTGTCCAATCTAACAAAGCGTCTAAGAAAATTACAGACACCAAGGAAACTACGAACATCACGTTTTGTGGTAGGAACAGCATAATTACGAATAGCGTCTAATTTTTTTGGATCAGGAAGAATACCTTCTGTAGAAATAATGTGACCGAGAAATTTCACCTGAGAACGACCAAATTCAGATTTCTCCAAGTTCACAGTAATGCCAACTCTTGCAAAGATACATAACAATGAATCCAAAATTTTGTTGTGCTCACTCCAAGAATGTTTAGCAATAAGAATATCGTCGACATAAGATGTAATATTGTCACGAAGATAAACAGGTAAAATTTCATTAAAACTACGAATGAATGCTGCTGAAAATAAAGTAAGTCCAAACGGTAATTTACGAAATCACTTTTAGGTAAAATAGTCATATCCGATTATTGTTTACTACTGTCTAGATAGATTGATAGTAGAAGAGTTGTTTCGATAGATGCAAAGAATAGTAAAAGAGTAGGCAGCGGTACAGAAAACTAAAAGAGAAATAGCACCACTACAGCTCGAGGCCCTGTGCACGCTACGGCACATATTCACTTAGCGTAGTGAATCCCCTGAGGACCTTAATAGCTGCACATAAATTTCAGTTTGTGACTTCGTGGCAAATTTGGTGGGAGTGCGTACGTAAATTGATCTAACCATGAACATGGATGTATGTCATTCTTAGAATTGCGGAAGATCTTAAATTTCCGAACAGTCAAAAAGTGTTTATAGTCAAAGTTTTCGCCTCGTGGCGACAAAGACCTACCGCGTCTGTCCCAGTCACAATGACGATTATTATTAAATTCACGCGCCTGGCGCTCTCTTGTTGCATCCCGTACACGAAACAAATTACTTTCTTCAAACCCCTCTGCTACCTGCGATTCTAAATTTCTTCTGCTATCCTTTCCAACGATTTCGCCTTCAATTTGCTTGACTTGCTTTCGTAATGCCTCAACTTCCCTTTTAACGCGTTCATTAAATTTTCCCTGATTTTCGACATGCTTATTTATGTTCTGGTACTCTTCGGTTTCTGCAAATGGCAATGGTGCAGTATCATCTGAATCTCTGTCCCCATTTAAACTAAGATTTGTCAATTTGTCTGAAATTTCCTCAACTCTTTCCGATAAATCACCTATTTGTTCTTTCTGTTTATTTACGTCTTCCGTAAGTGTCGCAACTCGGGTTTCAGTATTGACACATTTGGTAGTTAACTGTTCATATTGTTGTGTTAAGTTATTTAATCTGTCATTTGGTACGGATTCCTCGATTCTCTCAAATATTTCTTCCTTATCTTTTGCACATTGTAAATTTAACTCTGAAAATTTCTGTACTACCACGCGATCTCTTTCTTCCTGTTCTCTATCCTGTTCCCTTTGTCTAATCTCTACTGCAACTAATCTATTATTGTGAGAATTCAAAATCGGTTGTACTTCTTCTCTAATTTCTTTCTTTAATTCATCTTTCATGTTTTTGAAACATGTCCCTATTCGTGAATCTAACCGTGTTTCCATTGTTTTCAATTCAGATCCTAACTGTGATCCCAGTGAGTCTAACCGTGTTTCCATTGTTCCCATCTGTGTTTTTAATTCAGATCTAAACTGTGTTTCCATTCGTGCTCCCAAATTTAATATAGCACCCATCAACTGCTCCATATCAGCCGGTTCGAAATTCTTTTCGCCCCTAACATTTCCCACAAAACTAACTTCCTTCTGCATAGCCATAAAGCTATCTGTGTTCGATACTATTTCAGAATCTTCTATCGTTAATCTCGGATTCTGTGAATTATCTGATTGCGAAAAATTTTGAAATGGTTTCGGACTATTTTCCCGACTTATTACATCGTTTTCCACTTCATTATTCATCACACTGTTCTCCTGTGTTGGCGAGTTCGCCATGTTAACAATTTCGTCATTCTCACTATCCATCATTTTTGCCTTTTTCATCGATCGCGTAATCATTTACAAAACATACAAAACTCGTCACTATATGAAAATTACACACAATGACACTTTATCACCAACAATATCAATCACACGAAATGCTTCCTTCAAACACGATTAACGAACAATAGAAGAATGACAATCACCAAATCTACACATGCAAAATAGACTACAATTACTAAACTACAAATTACTACAACAATACTACTGTCTACTATTTTTGCAATCAGAAGAATTCCAAGGGACGAGCCGAAGCAGCGGTCGCCACGTGCATGGAGGCTTATTATATATATAATGCAAATATTTTTTGTATCTGTAAGTCCGATTACGCAAGTCTCGTAAACGGCTGGCCCTGACTAGTATTAGTACGCAATCTGACTGCTTAGAATGACAACAAAGAATGTAAGAAAATTTTCGTTAACACAGTTAATTAATAAAGTCCCCAGCAATTATAAAACCTACGAAACCAACAAAGCACAAGTGTAGCTGTTCTGTATGTGGTAGTATGACTCAACGCACATCTGGCACGGTTCTTCATCAACAAGACAAGAATTTTTAAACACCAATTATACTGACGTGATAAAAGAAAATTAGAAATACTATAATTGTGCAAGAAAACCAAAATTACACTCTAATACAAGAACACACGCCAGATGCTTGTTGACTGAACCTGTAATAACACATTATTCAGGTCACTGAAATAATGAGAGAGAAGAATAAAAGTAGTTTGTTACCTTAATTTATATTGACGAAATGCACTCTGATCATTACAATGTCTCCATTAGAATAACATCTGCTATCTCTCCCATCACATAGCTGCATAAAACATGGAACAAACACTCACTACTACCCCATCTCACTCCAACTTCAGCTACAAGCAGTGTCCACCACAATTTCTCGGCAAGAACTGCCTGTCGCTGCGTCTCAATAATCACTGCCAGTGGAGGCGGCGGAACAATACTCTCTGGCGCGATTTTTGGCGCTGTGGCTCAGTGTAGCCACCTTTCAATGCCCACTATACGCCCTCGCTCAAAGTCCGTCAACTGCACATACGGTTCACGTCCACGCTGTCGCGGCATGCTACCAGTGTTAAAGACTGCGATGGAGCTCCGTATGCCACGGCAAACTGGCTGACACTGACGGCGGCGGTGCACAAATGCTGCGCAGCTAGCGCAATTCGACGGCCAACACCGCGGTTCCTGGTGTGTCCGCTGTGCCGTGCGTGTGATCATTGCTTGTACAGCCCTCTCGAAGTGTCCGGAGCAAGTATGGTGGGTCTGACACACCGGTGTCAATGTGTTCTTTTTTCCATTTCCAGGAGTGTATATCCTATCTACTTAGACCATCATCAGTTATTTTGCTCCCCAAATAGCAAAACTCCTTTACTACTTTAAGTGTCTCATTTCCTAATCTAATTCCCGCAGCATCAACCGACTTAATTCGACTACATTCCATTATCCTCGTTTTGCTTTTGTTGATGTTCATCTGATATCCTCCTTTCAAGACACTGTCCATTCCGTTCAACTGCTCTTCCACGTCCTTCGCTGTCTCTGACAGAATTACAATGTCGTCGGCCAACCTCAAAGTTTTCATTTCTTCTCCATGTATTTTAATACCTACTCCGAACTTTTCTTTTGTTTCCTTTACTGCATGCTCAAAATGGTTCAAATCGCTCTGAGCACTATGCGACTTAACTTCTGACGTCATCAGTCGCCTAGAACTCAGAACTAATTAAACCTATCTAACCTAAGGCATCACACACATCCATGCCCGAGGCAGGATTCGAACCTGCATGCTCAATATACAGATTGAATAACATCGGGGAGAGGCTACAACCCTGTCTCACTCCCTTGCCAACCACTGCTTCCCTTTAACGCCCCTCGACTCTTATAACTGCCATCTGGCTGTACAGATTGTAAATAGCCTTTCGCTCCCTGTATTTTACCCCTGCCACTTTCAAAATTTGAAAGAGAGTATTCCAGTCAACATTGTCGAAAGCTTTCTCTAAGTCTACAAATGCTAGAAACGTAGGTTTACCTTTTCTTAATCTAGCTTCTAAGGTAAGTCGTAGGGTCAGTATTGCCTCACGTGTTCCAATACTTCTACGTATTCCAAACTGCTCTTCCCCAAGGTTGGCTTCTACTAGTTTTTCCATTCGTCTGTAAACAATTCGCGTTAGTATTTTGCAGCCGTGACTTATTAAACTGATAGTTCGGTAATATTCGCATATGTCAAGTAGTAACTGTAAAAAAAATTAATTATTTTGTGTAAAGAAAACTTGTGTTACAGTGACACGTTCCACTTGTCGTATTCATGATCTATGGAACAAGAATTAATTTATGTACAAGGTGTGATTCAGAAGTTTTAACACTGATTCATTTCTGAGTAGAGGAGCGCACGTGGACCTGTTCCGCTGGGTGGGGGAAGTAGTGGGAGGTCTGAGGGAACGAACTGACGCTGCGGCAGTTGCCTCTGGAACCCTGGAGAGTCAACATCGCTTGCAGGGTGAGTGCGTGTCATTGACCTCGGTCGAAAAGTGGGAGATGCGGGAATAGAGCAGCCCTTGGAGCAGCATCGATTAAGTTTTGCGTGCGACTGAACAAAACCGCCACGGAGACTCTCGGTATGATTCAAGAGGTCTTCAGGGAAGAAGCCTCGTCCCGTGCAATGGTTTTCATGTGGCACAAACGTTTCAAAGATGGCCGCGGGAGTGTTGAAGACGACGATCACTCTGGGAGGCCATCTTCAAGCGAAACGGATCAAAATGTGGAGAGAGTGCGGGAATTTTTAGACAGTGGCCATCGTCTTAGTGTGAGTGCTCCGCCTCTTGAGGGATCGAGTTCGCAGCGTCCGCCTGGCGATCGAGGGTCATTGGATTCTTCACCACGACAACGCGCCCGTTCACACGTCGCGCGCCGCCGCCGAGGTTTTGGTCACGTTCAACGTGACAACACTGCCACAGCCACCCTACAGCCCCGACGTGGCTCCAAGTGACTTTTTCCTCTTCCCCTGAATCGAGACAGGCCTAAAAGGGAAGCGATTCGACTCCATCGACGCCATCCAGCAGGGTTCGACGAGATCCCTTTAACAGGATGACACCCGAGGCCTTCCAGAAGGGCTACGAACAGTTGAAGACGCGGTGGCAGCGCTTTGTTGATGCTGAAGTATCATATTTTGAAGAATTTTAGTCCGCTATACTTAAATGTTCAATAAATTTCTAGTTCTGAATTATGTCTTGAAACTTTTGAATCACACCCTGTATGTATGTATTCATCACCGCTGTGATATCGCTCTTCACACCACCTCAAAAGTCGCTCAGCATCGACTGCAGAAATATGTGCCTTTTGAGGTCGTGCTCAACTCCGTACACAAAACTATTGTTTTAGCTAGACTGCTTGTAGTACTATGGAGCTAACGGGTGATTCCTGACGTCGATTTCGCGCGGTTTTTTACAACAACACCCCCAATGATCGACGGTCTCCGTCCCTCTGTACATGAGGTGTCCGTGGTCTTTGTGTAACTGTGGTCGCCACAACAATTGAAATGTTCCTGGTGTACTTGTTTGCCAGCCGGTGTGGCCGAGCGGTTCTAGGTGCTTCAGTCTGGAACCGCGCGACCGCTACGGTCGCAGGTTCGAATGCTGCCTCGGACATGGATGTGTGTGATGTCCTTAGGTTAGTTAGGCTTAAGTAGTTCTAAGTTCTAGGGGACTGATGACCTCAGATGTTACGTCCCATAGTGCTCAGAGCCATTTGAACCATTTTTGTACTTCTTTCTCAGGTAACGCCCAATTACGAGGTGCATTCAAGTTCTAAGGCCTCCGATTTTTTTTCTCCGGACTGGAAGAAGATAAGAACATGCGCATTGTTTTAAAATGAGGCCGCATTCATTGTCAATACGTCCCAGAGATGGCAGCACTGTACGGCAGATGGAATTTTACCGCCAGCGGCGAGAATGAGAACTGTTTTAATACTTAAAATGGCGATGTCTTCCTTACTTGAACAGCGTGCAATCATTCGTTTTCTGAATTTGCGTGGTGTGAAACCAATTGAAATTCATCGACAGTTGAAGGAGACATGTGGTGATGGAGTTATGGATGTGTCGAAAGTGCGTTCGTGGGTGCGACAGTTTAATGAAGGCAGAACATCGTGTGATAACAAACCGAAACAACCTCGGGCACGCACAAGCCGGTCTGATGACATGATCGAGAAAGTGGAGAGAATTGTTTTGGGGGATCGCCGAATGACTGTTGAACAGATCGCCTCCAGAGTTGCCACTACTGTGCACACAATCCTGCATGACGACCTGAAAATGTGAATAGTGTCATCCAGGTGGGTGCCACGAATGCTGATGGACGACCACATGGCTGCCCGTGTGGCATGTTGCCAAGCAATGTTGACGCGCAATGACAGCATGAATGGGACTTTCTTTGCGTCGGTTGTGACAATGGGTGAGATGTGGATGCCATTTTTCAATCCAGAAACAAAGCGCCAGTCAGCTCAATGGAAGCACACAGATTCACCGCCACCAAAAAAATTTCGGGTAACCGCCAGTGCTGAAAAAATGATGGTGTCCATGTTCTGGGACAGCGAGGGCGTAATGCTTACCCACTGCGTTCCAAAGGGCCCTACGGTAACAGGTGCATCCTACGAAAATGTTTTGAAGAACAAATTCCTTCCTGCACTGCAACAAAAACGTCCGGAAAGGGCTGCGCGTGTGCTGTTTCACCAAAACGACGCACCTGCACATCGAGCTAACGTTACGCAACAGTTTCTTCGTGATAACAACTTTGAATTGATTCCTCATGCTCCCTACTCACCTGACCTGCTCCTAGTCACTTTTGGCTTTTTCCAACAATGAAAGATACTCTCCGTGGCCGCATATTCACCAGCCGTGCTGCTATTGCCTCAGCGATTTTCCAGTGGTCAAAACAGACTCCTAAAGAAGCCTTCGCCACTGCCATGGAATCATGGCGTCAGCGTTGTGAAAAATGTGAACGTCTGCAGGGCGATTACGTCGAGAAGTAGCGCCAGTTTCATCGGTTTCGGGTGAGTAGTTAATTAGAAAAAAAAAATCGGAGGCCTTAGAACTTGAATGCACCTCGTATTAGTCCACGTTCAATGTCACTCAGCTCTTCCGTCCGACCCATTCTGCTGTTAACTGGTTCTCTATTGACAACAAGTTCCTCTCGTCTCCAGTTATACTGAAGCGTCCGCAACTCGTGACATCTATTGGCCAATTCGGCAGTACATTGGGGTGTTCGTATACCTTTCTACATTTACATCTACACAGATACCCCGCAAACCACCGTACGGTGAGTAGCGGAAGGTACCATGTAGCGCTAACAGTCATTTTCTTTCCCGTTTCACTCGCAAACACAAAGAGGCAAAAACGACCATCATTGTGCCCCCGAATGAGCCCTAATTTCACGTATCTTATCTTCGTGGTTCTTACTCGAAAAGTATATTGGCGATTGGAGAATCGTTCTGCTGTCAGTTTCAAATGCCGGTTTTCGAAATTTTCTCAATCGTGTTCCTCCAAAAAAAAGCCACCTTCCCTTCAGGGATTCCCATTTGTGTGCCTGAAGCATCTCCGTAACCTGCATGTTGTTCGAACCTACCGATAACAAATCTAGCAGCTCGCTTGTGAGTTGCTTCGATGTCCTCCTACAATCCGACCTGGTGCGGATCCCAAACACTCAACCACTACTCAAGAACGGTCGCACTAGTGTCACATATGCGGTCGCCTTTACAGGTGAACCACATTTTTTCCAAAATTATCCCCATAAACCGAAGACGACCATTCGCCTTCCCTATCAAAATGCTGACGTGCTCCTTCCGCTCCACACCGCTTTGAAACGTTACCCGCAGATATATCAACGCCGTGATTGTGTCAAGCAGGACTCTACTAATGCTGTGTTCGAACATTACGGGTTTGTTTTCCAACTCAACTGCGTTAAGTTACAATTTTCTACACTTAGAACTAGCTTCCATACGTCACCTTGTATCTTCCTACAATCACTCATCTTCGACACATTTCCATACACTACAGCGTCTCAGTAAACAACCGTAGATTGCTACCCACACTGTCCGGCACATCATTTACGTATATAGAGAACAACAGTGGTCCCATCACATTTCCCTGGGGCCCTCCTAACAATACCCTTGTCTCTGTAAACATTCGCCGTCGTGATTTTTTTTGGTTTTTTGTTTTGTTTTGGGATTTCATAGTTTTTCGCGACTTAAATCCGTCTCTGATAGTATATAGTATCGTCCGGTGATTCTTTCTTTCTTGGTTCTATATTTACTTCATGATTTTGTTTTGACATTACTTCATCTGATGGTACAAAACAACATTTCGTCACACCTTCCTCGATTTCTGTTATTTCAAAATTTTGTTCATCCGAACTATCTTCTGTATCTGACCATTCTGGGTCACTGTTCGGTTATAACAGAAACACCTTTCTTAGACACATTGAGAGGGGCCCACTTGTACCAGGAGCCCGATGTCGTAATATATTTGGAAACCGTGACTTCGATAGGTAATCATTCTTGGAAATTACCCTGATTTGTAATATTTTGTGTGTTTTGTAATCCCGATAAGACAATCCATTTCTTTAAACGATGTTAGACTTTTGTCATGTAGCAATCCAAATGTGTTTAATTACGTCAGTAAGTGAGAATTGTAGAACAATTGACAAGCTCACTGATTTTGAAGTTAATGTAAAATGCTTCATGTTAGATTTTGTGTAGAAGAAACTTTATTTCGAATACAATTTTCCAACTGAAGCGCTCGGTCTTAGCATATCCTGTTATCAGTACCTCATCCTCTTCCATGTCGTGTTTATTTAAATTCAATGAGTATTTTTTAAAAGAAATAATTTTTCAATCACAGTCAGAATCAGAAAAGTATTAATGTTTGTAACAGTTTCAATGTGGGCAGCATTGCATAGCGCTGAGCCAATATCCAGAATTATCACTGAACATTTGCAAGGTTATTCATTTATCAACTAATCTATTACATTATTAGTATGAAGCTATTTTATGGTCGGCATTGCACTTCACTGAGCCAAGATTGAATATTTTGTATGCCTACTGTGGATTACATCCGTTGTGTCTCAAGAGTTAAGGAGAGCGTATTTCATTGTTTATTTGCATAGGGAATTTTACCAGTTTATTGCACAGGGCCATAGAACTCGGTGCTCACAAGACTAGAGTAAACTTCAGTGGCATTGATTTCGTTGTAGGCATTACGTACTGGTTTTCCTGATTAAATGGATTAATTTTTTTGTATTACAGTAAAACTGATTAAGCACACCATTTGCTCAACAAGACAACACACAGTAAATTTGGATAGCACAAAATAATATTATTTATAAAGAACGTTACACATGGCGACAGCTCTGTCAGTGTTGTCTTTATGAATACTTTGCTGTTAAAATAGTCAGATAAATATATTCTGTTCTCTCAACCACTCTGTAGCAATAACAGTAGTTACATTTTTTGGTCAAGACGCAGTTAACTAACTTTTATAAAATCTTTCCACAGTTCATCGGCATTCTTATGCTCCGCCTTATTTATTTTCTTTTTCATTGAGATGAGCGTTGAAATTTTGTATGTGATTTAAGATGCCGCGCAAAACTGTTGAGGTTCCGGCGCGTAATCTTACAATTAAAGATACCGAAATGGACGACTTTCCGATTATTGACAACAGTGTTGAGAATGATAGTAACCACTCTGTGGTACAACAGTTGCAAAGCACCACAGAAAACGTGAGTTCCGTTTCGAAAAATAATGAACAATTTCCTGACACTATAATTTCACCCACTAATTTGACTAGTAATCAGACGGCAGATTCCGATATTGCGGACGCCGCTGATCTGCACGCGGCTGATGTTCACAATTCAAAACTTGATTGTTTTTACGAATCAGGTCAATGATTTACCTACTTTTCACACAATTAATCAGACTGCCAATAGTATGTCAAAGGGAAGAATAGTGCGAAGTGTTCAGATAATGTATCCACACCATAAAACACAACACAGGTGACACCCGACGCATCGATTGAGAAGAATACGGAAGCGACGCTGCAAAATCTCATGCAAATGATGGTCAACCTGAACACTCAGTTCCATGAACAATTTTCTACTTTACGAGAAGTTCGGGTTGGCACCACCACTCAGTTCAATGAATAATTTTCCGCCATACCTGATGAGCTTAAATCGTACACAGTAACGAGTGATAACCGTTTCAAACAGGTATTAAGGCTGGTGAAAAACGTCTTTGCGATAAAATTGAAGTGATAGCCAGGCAATGCGCGGGCAGCACCAAACGTTTGAGAGATGACATTAATGCTTTAAGATATCGATGTAGTGAAACCTATAAAAACCTTACAGATGAAATCCAATCAGTTAACGAAAGAGTAGATCAACAAGACGCTCGATTAGATGCAAGTCTTAACATTCACACTGAGACATCAAAAAAGCAATACAAAGACTTTCTCCGTAAACACACAGAGGAAAATAATCAGTTTTTACAGTCATTAGCAGCACAAAGACAAGAAGTAGAACAGCAGTTGCTCACTAGTCTTACAGCCCATGTCGACGCTAGTATAACTTCCGTCACAGACGAGTTTAACACAATAATGCAATCACAGAACCACATACGTACCAGACGTAACTGATTTCAAAACCTCTGTTGACACACGAATCTAAAAAGTTGATCAAAGGTGTACGGATGACATTGAGTCGTTAAGCTCCCGTCTTGAACAAATAGGGCTGGTGCAGGACCCTGACACACTTAAAGCAGATTTGAAAAAGATAAACGAAACTACACGCAAACTACAGAAGCAAGTCGACGCTTTGGATTGAAACAATTCCACACTCAGTCTTACGATCACGGAAAAATGTGATGAGCTATCGGCAAGATTAGAAACACTTGAAAATCAAACCGAAAATAAATCAGGCAACACAGCTCTCATTCCGTTCACCGAATCTCAAGAATATCAGTACATGCAGCAAACATTAAACCAGCTTGGTGCACATAACAGTTCATTTCATAGGAAAGTTAGCAGTTTACATCAGGAAGTAGACAATATTAGAAAATTTTCTTCACGTTTTCAGTTTCAAACTGACGTGCCACAACAACAGTTACCTACTTTTCAGTCTTACAATAATATGAGCAGACTACAAGAGTGCGTGACTTTGATACAAGCCAGTCATCTCACAATCACTTCATTTACACCGCCGAACCCTCTCAAAATATACAACGCGAAGGATTCGACTATAAACATTTCTTATCTGTAAAGAAATTAAAGGTATTTAGAAATAATCGCACAGACCTGCATCCCCTTGGTTGGGTGCAGCAATTTTCATTTTCGTTGCCACCAAACTGGCCAGTGAAACACAAGCTCGAATTTATCTGTAGCTCTTTAGAGGGAGAACCTAAGATGCGTATGATACCCATAGCAAGGCAATGTCACTTCTTCGAACCGTTTCAAAATGCTTTTCTACCCGCGTATTGGTCGGAAACGACTCAGCGAGGAATTAAAGACCATCTAATTAGTTTACCCAATTTTGAATACTCCATTTCTCCAACTATCACCCAGTGTTTTGAATATATGGTTCAACAAAACCAGTACCAGACCGAACCGTATTGCCAATCTGCGCTCATACAATTATGCATCTCAAAACCTTCGCGCTCATTATAAGTCTCTCTTCCCACCGGACAGCAAAAGAAAAGCATTTCAGCTTTCAGGGATTTATTACAGTTATTAGAAATTCAGTAATCGGACAACTCTTTTGTCAATAAGAACTTTAATAACGGCAATCAAGGTAAAAACTAATTCGGTTACAACGCCCATTCCGTAGCAAAAGAGATAAAATATTTGGTTCCGATAACGATTTTCATGGACATGCTAACAAGAGACAACATTTTGATAACCAGTGTATTCAGCAGCAGAAACTATATCAGAATTTTGACGCCAACAATCACTGTTTCCAGCCGCAATTCTTGCCGCAACAACCCGGAAATATCCAACAACAGTACGGTCGACAAACCGAACCGAAGGTCATGTTCCACCACCCAGCTTTGCCAGTACAGCCCAGTCCAGAAATTTTACGCAGTCGCAAGTCGCAGTCGCAACTTCTCCCACAAAAACCAATGGTCACAGTCACCTCGAAACGATCAACGGCAAAGAAATTTTCACCACAAGTATGAAGGGAATAATCAACAATTTAAGCGTAGTTTTGACAGCAGCAACTTTCATGACAATCAGCCTTACCAGTCTCGTTTCCATCCACCACGGAATCCTGCAGACCGAAACAACCGCACAGTAGATATAATTGAACCATGACAGCAATCTTCTGCCAGCAATCAGCTCACTAATAATGTATGACTAGAAACTATCGAGGCTGTGCAATCGGAACAGGTGCAATGCAATTCTTCCACTCATAATACCGTTCAGGAAAACGTCGTAACCTTCGACGACATTGGCGGGACATTATTACAAGAGAGACACCAAACTCGAAAGAATATTTCTCATCCCAGTGTTGAAATCAAAATTGATTTGTATTTATTTTCTGCAGTGATCGACTCTGGTTCATGAAACAGCATTCCACAAATGTAACGCTGACAATACCTGTCCTACCCTTCCACTTGGTAAGACGAAAGTTCGAAGCGTAATCTCTGACAAGGAAGTAAATGTGAAACTGCAAACCCACCTATCTTTTATATTTGTTGGTCACACATTTCACGCTAATGTCTGGATCGTTCCTCCCTTAAAAAACGTCATCTTTGGTATGGATTTCCTTGTCGAACATGACGCTGTTATCAACTTTAATAAATCCTTGCTTATACTGAAATCTGATACGCAACAACTGTCACTTATACTGAAATCGGAAACGCAACAAATATCTGTCACTTATACTGAAATCTGATACGCAACAACTATTTTTCACTTTTCAGAATACTTTATCAGCTGAGGAGCAAGACATTAACAGAGTAGAGGTCATTTCAGCATCTAAGAATACTAATTGCCGTACAACATTGTTTACAGAAACGTATTTCCGCAGTAACAATATCCCTGAGGAAGTAAATTATGACATTGTGCAGACGATCAACAGGAAGGTGAATGACTGTAAAGCCTCGACCGACGAAGAGCGCCAACAACGATGACTTTTGTCGTGTAACAATCCAGGTGTGTTTAATTATGTCAATAATGGGGAATTGTAGAACACTTGAGAAGTTTACTGATTTTGAAGTTAATGTAAAAGGTCTCATATTAGATTTTGTGAAGGAGAAACTTTATTTTGAATACAGTTTTCGAACTGAAGCATTCGGTCTTAGCATATCCTGTTATCAGTACCTCATCCTCTTTCATGTCGTGTTTGCTTAAATCCAATGATTGTTTTTTTAAAAGAGATGATTTTTGAGAGTCAGAAAAATATTAGTGTGCCAGAATCAGAAAAGTATTAATGTTTGTAACAGATTCAATGCGGGCAGTATTTCGCAGCGCTGAGTCAATATCAAAAATTATCCCTGAACATTTGCAAGGTTATTCATTTATCAACTAATCTACTGACGCTATTTGTATGAAGCTATTTTACGGCCGGCATTACACTTCACTGAGCCAAGATTGAATATTTTGTATGTCTACTGTGGAGAGACCACAATACAAAGATTACATCCGTTGCGACTCAAGAGCTAAGGGAAATGTATTTCATTGTTAATTTGCATAGGGAATTTTATCAGTTTATTGCACAGGGCCATAGAACTCGGTGCTCACGAGACTGAGTAAACTAGAGAGGGATTGATTTCATTATAGGAATTTCATACTGGATTACAGTAAAACTGATAAGCACACCATTTTCTCAACAACACAACACACAGTAAATTTGGATAACACAAAGACATTTTTAATGAACGTTACAACACGTTAATTTCCTCTTCCGATCGGGCCTTACGGATTCAGGGTCATGGTTTCCTCCTAATGTTGTTAGTTCTTTTTTGCACAGCAGCTTCTTCGTCTGAACAGTCTTTTAC
The DNA here is from genome assembly GCF_023864275.1 of Schistocerca cancellata. Lineage (NCBI taxonomy): Eukaryota > Metazoa > Arthropoda > Insecta > Orthoptera > Acrididae > Schistocerca > Schistocerca cancellata. The sequence continues at coordinate 805,572 of NW_026046765.1, read as the reverse complement.
ATCGGCTTTATAGTCGTCTACCTTTACTCCATATTTTGTGCAGCCCTCGTGAATTTCAGTAATTCGTAAACAGTCATCTGTATCTACTTCTTCCGGGCTACTGACAACAGTTTGTCCTGCTGGCGATTCCTTGTCAGGAATGCTTCGTCAGCAACGCTGAGGGCTTCATCCTGTTTCATTCCCCTAATTGCGACCGTATTTCTTTTCTTACTATTGATCTCAGCGTTTCTGACAGTTCGCGTACTTTGCGCCGTGCCCTTTCCTAACTACTTGCCACCTCTTTACTAATTGCAGTTCGCGAACTTTGTGCTGTGCTAAATATTTCAATTTCCTCCTTTATATAGGGCCACGTCCTCTTCTCGACGTCCCTTTTTCTCCTTTCGCTACTACCTAACCTTTTGGTCGTATAATCCGTTTTGAAATCCTCCCACTCACACTTGGCACAGATCATCGATCTGTTCACACCAACTAGTGATCCCCGACAACTCATTTTCGCAAATTGTTCAAAGTAACGTCGGCGCTTTCTTCCACGCCTACGAACATGTTCAAGCTTACTCTTGCGCCGGTGTCATTGCCTGCCGAAGCAGATTTATTGTATTTTACTGTGACGCTTTCATTTTGCTCTACTTGCCGTAACTACATCTTCCATACGAACACCTGATCAGTCTGTTGTATTCTTCGACGGATAATATAAGTTTCATCACCTGCCTGCCATGACTCATTCGTGAGAGGACCTGCGGTGGTTCGCAATCGCTCTCTCGAGTTTTAGATTCATTACGTCGACGCCGGTATTGTTTCTTAGGTTTGACCGTGAAAATCTTAGTTTGGCCCGCAACATCCATGGTCCTTAGTTTTCCACGTTGTTGTCGTTGTCATGTTGCGGTGCAAATCCTCCTCCGCGAACGTATCAAGTACATCGACCTCTGCCTCTACCTCTTTGAACCATATTAGCTTGATACCTATAGCCATAATTTTGTTCATTGTCATTGTTATTACCCCTATTGCTGTTATTATGGCGATAATGGCCATTACTTTGCCAGTGATTTTCATCCTCTACTCTTTCTTAAACCGCAGGAAACCTTTTATGATTGCTTCTTACGTATCTCTTCGAATCCTCTGGCAGCTTTTTCCACAAATCCAATATAATTTCAGATTCAGATTGGCCACTTCTTAAGTGTGTCACTTTTTGGTACCAGGATTCACAGAAATCTTTCATAGAGTTTCTCCCCCTATTGTCATATAATCTAGCCATTATGAATATCGCAGCAATCAACCTTGTTTTTGTGTATCTTGAAGTTTTCCCGGCGTATTGATTGGTCCATCATATTTCGGGCTTGCAGCCGGATCACGTTGACATCTTGGCACGATATTTCGGCTAACAAACATGCAGCCATCTTCAGGTGAGTACGAGACTGAAGATGGCTGCATGTTTGTTAGCCGAAACATCGTGCCAAGATGTCAACGTGATCTGGCTGCAAGCCCGAAATATGATAGACCAACCTTGTTTTTGTTCCGATCGGTATTCCTCTGTAGATGTTTGAATTCGTTAAACGTGATCTGCTTAGTGTTCAAATTTTGTCCCCATCGCTTAGCACCACCTGCTGGTACACTGATAACTACGTTAATCTTTTCCTGAGCTGTCAAATATTCAGGAAAAATCCTTTCGAAATTTTTCCGGTTATCTAATGGGTGCCAGCCAGTATTTCTTTTGGCTGGATCAAAGCGCTCTTTCACCTTCCGTTAGTTTCACCTTCTAATAGTTCGTAAATGTGGTATGCAATAATTGACGCAGCTATACTTGTTTCTTATTTTCTTTTCAAGGTCGCAGATTTTGCCTTGAATTTGTGAAGTGTTTTGTTTACACATCTGTTCGCAAATATTTACTTGGTTGATAATTTCATTCTCAGAATCAACTTTTGTCTCTCTAAAATATGAGATTTCATTTTTAAATTCGTTTTCAGACGGAAAACATTTTCGTCCGCTTTCGATATTACTGAAGGTTCTACCGTCGCTGGGATAGTTATTACTTCTGAATCGAATCTTTCGTTGATACTGCCCCTGCGTATTGGCCACATTGGTTTTTATGACCCAAATATTGATTTTGCAAAACTCTAATTCCTCTCTCTCGAACCCCACCCTATGAGGAGAGAGGGAGAGATTTAGTTTTAACGAATCAAAATTTACGAAGCAAATAAGTATTTTTTATTTATCCGTAACCATTTTCCATGCAAAAATGAGAACATGGATTTTGTTGAATTACAGCGCCGACTACGAAGAATCAAAACAAATGTTTAAAACAAAATGTACCCCAGGGGGCTGGGGTGAGGTGCTAATTTTAGCACCAGCAGATGTCCCCCTCGAAAATAATCAGCTTTGGATTCTACATATTTTTTCGTGTGAAGCTTATTTTTCGAGTTATTCTGGTTTGTCAACTTCAAATTTACACCCTGTATATGTCGACAACTCTGTTAGAAATGAAGAAGTTTTTCCAAACAAAACACACAGCGCATACGTCGTCATTTTCGGTGTCGCGCATAAAGCATATAAATTTTCAGTGCAATACAGATACTAAGGTAAAGGGCGGAGGAGGGGGGGGGGGGTGTTAACCAACCAAATGAAGACCGTACGACCGTACGACAAAGTGTTACGTGTGAAGATCGATTGTCGGTAAGCTTCCCTGTGGCTCCTAATTTCTCTTATTTTCTCGCGCTGGTCAATTCGTTATCACCGTGTGAGAGGAAGCAATAGGTTGTCTGATTCTTCTTGGAGCGTTTTTTCCGGAAATTTATACAGTAAGCCTCTCCGTGTCACACGACTCCTCTGTTGTAGCATAACACTCTCGTGGTTTCAAGTATAATCCATGACGGAACGCATAGCTCTTCTTTGGAACTTCTCAGTCGCTTCTACACTCCTGGAAATGGAAAAAAGAACACATTGACACCGGTGTGCCAGACCCACCATACTTGCTCCGGACACTGCGAGAGGGCTGTACAAGCAATGATCACACGCACGGCACAGCGGACACACCAGGAACCGCGGTGTTGGCCGTCGAATGGCGCTAGCTGCGCAGCATTTGTGCACCGCCGCCGTCAGTGTCAGCCAGTTTGCCGTGGCATACAGAGCTCCATCGCAGTCTTTAACACTGGTAGCATGCCGCGACAGCGTGGACGTGAACCGTATGTGCAGTTGACGGACTTTGAGCGAGGGCGTATAGTGGGCATGCGGGAGGCCGGGTGGACTTACCGCCGAATTGCTCAACACGTGGGGCGTGAGGTCTCCACAGTACATCGATGTTGTCGCCAGTGGTCGGCGGAAGGTGTACGTGCCCGTCGACCTGGGACCGGACCGCAGCGACGCACGGATGCACGCCAAGACCGTAGGATCCTACGCGGTGCCGTAGGGGACCGCACCGCCACTTCCCAGCAAATTAGGGACACTGTTGCTCCTGGGGTATCGGCGAGGACCATTCGCAACCGTCTCCATGAAGCTGGGCTACGGTCCCGCACACCGTTAGGCCGTCTTCCGCTCACGCCCCAACATCGTGCAGCCCGCCTCCAGTGGTGTCGCGACAGGCGTGAATGGAGGGACGAATGGAGACGTGTCGTCTTCAGCGATGAGAGTCGCTTCTGCCTTGGTGCCAATGATGGTCGTATGCGTGTTTGGCGCCGTGCAGGTGAGCGCCACAATCAGGACTGCATACGACCGAGGCACACAGGGCCAACACCCGGCATCATGGTGTGGGGAGCGATCTCCTACACTGGCCGTACACCACTGGTGATCGTCGAGGGGACACTGAATAGTGCACGGTACATCCAAACCGTCATCGAACCCATCGTTCTACCATTCCTAGACCGGCAAGGGAACTTGCTGTTCCAACAGGACAATGCACGTCCGCATGTATCCCGTGCCACCCAACGTGCTCTAGAAGGTGTAAGTCAACTACCCTGGCCAGCAAGATCTCCGGATCTGTCCCCCATTGAGCATGTTTGGGACTGGATGAAGCGTCGTCTCACGCGGTCTGCACGTCCAGCACGAACGCTGGTCCAACTGAGGCGCCAGGTGGAAATGGCATGGCAAGCCGTTCCACAGGACTACATCCAGCATCTCTACGATCGTCTCCATGGGAGAATAGCAGCCTGCATTGCTGCGAAAGGTGGATATACACTGTACTAGTGCCGACATTGTGCATGCTCTGTTGCCTGTGTCTATGTGCCTGTGGTTCTGTCAGTGTGATCATGTGATGTATCTGACCCCAGGAATGTGTCAATAAAGTTTCCCCTTCCTGGGACAATGAATTCACGGTGTTCTTATTTCAATTTCCAGGAGTGTATTAATCGTACTTGATGAAGGTCTGAGACTGACAATAGGCTGAACAAGACTATTGCCAGCCACTTGTTTCATAAATGAATAACATTTCCTGTAGATTCTCTCCACTGAATCTCAACCTGCCATCTGTTTGTCCTACAGCTGGATGTTCCACATTGGCTCGCTCCGGGTAGTAGATTCGAAAACATAGAATAAAACAATACTGCTGTCTTGTATCGCATCATAAACGTACTCAGATAATACTACGCTCCTGGCGGAACAGGCAAACCAAACCCTCCCTTTTTTCTGAAACTTCTTCTAGATGGATACATCAATTTACATAACTTTGGGAGGTTGTAATTAAGGTGCAGCTATTCACAGATGTCCACTGTGGGCTGTAATTACCGTATGACAGCGTAACTTGGGATATACTGCAAACCCTTACTGCGGAACCGATATGCGCTGGAAAAAAAGATTAGTTCAAAATTTGGCAACAAGGTGCAAATCTGGAGCTGTGAATGCAAGAAAGACGTATAGAAATATTTCCGTATGTAAAGAATTAGGAAAGAAACCTAGGCATGTAAGGTCAAAGAAGTGACAAAGGGCTAATGTTGATTTTATTACTAACCATCACTCACAAAAATGGTTCAAATGGCTCTAAACACTATGGGACTTAACATCAGATGTCATCAGTCCCCTAGATTTAGAACTACGTAAACCTAATTAACCTAAAGACATCACACATCCATGCCCGAGGGAGGATTCGAACCTGCGACCGTATCGGCAGCGCGGTTCAAGATTGAAGCGCCTAGAACCGCTCGGTCACAGCGGCCGGCCATCACTTAGACAGTTTGTTCAATATGAGCACTGGACACGTCAACGAGGTGCTGCATCCGTAAAATGCAGTAATCAACATCTGCTCGCACAGTTCCGGTGTTCCTATATACTGGCCGTCAGATCAAACAGAGACCGAACGTTTCCCTGACAATAGCATTTAAATGGTTCAAATGGCACTGAGCACTATTGGACTAAACATCTGAGGTCATCAGTCTCCTAAAACTACTTAAACCTAACTAATCTAAGGACATCACACACACCCATGCCCGAGGCAGGATTCAAACCTGCGACCGGAGCGGTGGCGCGGTTACGGATTGAAGCGCCTAGAACCCCTCGGCCACCTTGGCCGGCGAAACGCTTTCGTTTAGATATTCGCAGAGCCGAATTCAAATCAGGTGATCTCGCAGGGGCAATGAATCAGGAAAACCGCCGGAGGCAACACTTTCGTGGAAGGTTGCATTAAGCAGACCTTTCACTGGGCGAGCGACATGAGGTGTTTCTCCATCTTGCACGAATCCAGCGGTTTCCACAGAGTCGTGCTCTTCCAAAACAGGAAACACACGCCTCACAATGATGTCTCTTCAACATACGGAAGTCACGGTACACCTAACAGGCACTCTGAGTGTATTCTCTTCAAAGAAGAACGGATGAAAATAATGGTGCTTGTGAATCCACACCACACACACACATGCGGGGAGTGTAACGGCTTTTCGCACACAGCACGCAGTTTAACAGTGCCAAAATTCTACAATTCTATATATTCACTGTACCCTGCAGTCTAAAATGTGCCTCGTCACCACACAGAATATTTCCTGGCCACATGTCATCAACTTCAATCCTTGCCAGGAAACGAAGAGCAGATTGAGAACGTTGCTGCGGATCATGAGATTTCAGTCGCTGCGCCGTCTTGATCTTACGTGTACCGATGCAAACAGACCACAGAACTTCCCGCACTATTGACTGTGGGATGGTCACTCCCCGTGACACTGCTCGAGTGCTGTGTGGTCGGCAACAGCAATCTCATCAAAGATTTTCGCAGAATTTCCACTGCAATAGGACACCTAGGACCACACCGAGCTCACCTGAGCTCACCTGGGTTTTCGAATTTCTTTATCTTCTTTAAACCATTTACTGACATCGGGTCTCTGCTCAGACCTTTCACTCGGCGACACACTCCCAATGTAGCACTGTAATTATTGTTGCTGTTCTTCTGCGGACAGCAGCAGTCATGACAGCGCTACATTGCGAGAATGTCGCTCTTCCCGAAAGCCGTACTATCCATTCACGTTATGGCTTGTCAAATAAGAGCGCGTACATGTCATACCGTCATGCAAAAACCGTAAAGCGCCAGGGGTTTGCACCTGGTGGCTAAAACAGGAACTATTTTTTTTCCTATCACAAATCGGTTCCGCATTAATGCTTTAGCGTATCTACCAAGTTTTGCTGAAATACGGTAGTTACATCCCACACTTGACCTCCGTGAACAGCTGAACTTTAATTGTAAACACCCTGTAGAAACTATCTCTATTGGAAAATATTACTTAAGCGTTACTGTATACAAGAGAAGTTGAAAGTAATGTAAAACGATAATCTTTTCGTGAGAGCTACAGTACATTGGTTGTAGTGCGCTGTACAACGAACAACAAATTATTAATTTTGCATATGTTATTAAGTGAGGACTATAATCTAGGGCTCAGGAAACAATCCCCTTCCAGGAATTGAGTTTTTATTATAATTTTACTTTGCACTGAGCGAGGCAAACTCACTGATCATGTCACTGAACTCAAGTTTAGCAGCTCTGTCGTATTCTCTCAACGATGTAGTTACATTTGACAGGCACAGCTTTAAGTAGTTGGTATCACATGAATTTGCTGAGACTACGTTCACAAGGTGCTGCAGTAACTAACATTGTCGTAAATGCCTCAAAAGAATTTCCGTGTGTGGTTAATCATGTTTTAATCCATACTCTGAGGAAAAATTCAAAATATTCAAACGGGAATCCGTATCAACGGACTCCCATCAGCTCTTTCACCTGTAAGTTGATGGTAGGAATTCGGTCTACTACCTTTCGTTGTTGACTTGTGGCGTCGTGTTGTACTGACGAGTCTTCTACTCATTATCTGTAGGTCAAGATACCTCGCAGAGTTCATTATTCACCAGTGAAATAAGTCGACAAAACTTGTGTTTACAATTAGTTTTCTTTGCATCAATATTGCTGCTACATTTGGCGGCAAAATCAGCTGTACGTTTTTTAAGATAAGATAATTTTCATTTAAGGCGCTTCCTGACAGACAATTAATGTCCGATCAAATCAATTTTGCATTTCAAGTATTGTTCTATCAAATACAAACAATCCTGTTGGCAGAACAGCCGCAACTGAGCACTATAGCAGAGGCTGAAAATACCGCTTCAGTTGTAAATTATTTTCACACGACCGCTTTCGGGGGTTATAACATTCCGAAATCGGTCGTGTGAAAATAAAATAATTTACAACTGAAGCGGTATTTTTAACCTCTATTCTATCAAATAGTTTGAATCACTCTAGCTCAAACAGTCTCGTTTCAGTTCTCAGCCGGCCGAAATTGGCAAAATTCGAAAGCATTCAGTCAAATCTCACATTCATTTCAGCATCTGCACCAATGCGGAAGAGAAAAAAATAGCAAAAACTAATGTCGAATATGAGCGAGCTTTGTAGGGGGCAGTTGTGTGAACGAAGCGCACTGTTGCCGCGTTAGGGATAAACGTCCTTTGGGCGGTAGTCAGGACCTACACGATAACATGTTGCCAGACAAGCGACGTATCATTTTTGTCGCCCTCAGACAATATTTGTATTTCCTTGGCCCTTGAGCTTTTGGTAAGGAATTCAAAAATAAATGAAATCTAGTAATTGTGGGAATGATTGATTTTTAAAATGAATACTACGTGGTTCATTCAATAATTAAAGAGACGAATTGGTCTGGAGTAAAAAGTGTTTATTTTTACAAAACAATACTTTTTCTACTTTTCATTCAACATAATCCCCTTGAACATTCATGCACTTGTTCCAAAGGGCTACAAGCCCTTTTATTCCAGCTGCAAAAAACTCTTTATATTGATCTTTGAACCAATTTCCCACATAATTTTTCATGTCCTCTTTGTCCTGGAACCCCTTCCCGCGTAATGCCTCATTCAGTGCACCAAACAAATGGAAATCACTAGGTGCTACATCAGGACTCAAAGGGGGATGAGGCGGTACTTCCCAGCTCATTTTGTCGGTGGTTTCACGGGTTATTTGAGCAATATGAGGACGTGCGTTGTCTTGCTTGAGAATCATAACCCTCCTCTGAGATCCACGACGTGTCTCGTGGCTGGCTACACCTTGTTTAAAAGCAAATCCGAGTAGTATTGGCTGTTTATTGTACGAAGGCTCTTTCGAGATTATTACAAAAAACTGGACCCCTATCATCCCAAAAATCGTCAACATCACTTTTCCTGCTGATGCTTCGGTTCTGAATTTTTTCTTGACAGGTGAGCTGGTGTGCTTCACTCCATGCTTTGTCTCTTTGATTCTGGCTCATAATAGTGAACCCAAGTTTCATCAAAAGTTAAAATTTTGTTGAGGATATACTCACCTTCTCTTTCATAACGTACCTTTAGCTCTGTGCTGACTCTCAACGTTGTTTCTTTGTGTAGCCGCGTCAGCTCATTTGGGATCCATCTTGCACATGTTTTGCGGTACTTCAGCTCGTTACAGATAATGTTATGAACTGTACCAGTACTGACTTGAACCTTATCAACTATCATTTCCACAGTCACTCGGGCGATCGGCACGAATAATGTCATCAATTCGACTTTGAAGTGAGGAAGTTGAAACTCAAACTGTTCCCAGAACGGTGTTCGTCAGTCACTGAGTCGCGACCATTTTTGAACTGGTCTACCAAATTGTGAAAATTTGCACGATTCTTAAAATCTGCAACATAAACTTTAGGCATTGTAAAGTAAATATACACTGGTTTCTCGCCTTCAGCAATTAAAAAAACGAATAAAGGAACATTGTTCAACTAGTGTGGAGGTTTCAAGCGGATTTGCCATCTTGAAATGTATTTTTGAGGCTATAAACAAAACAATGTTGATACACCAGCTGATCAGGGATCATCCCAGTGATGCCAATTTAAAGCCATAAAAGTACGAAACTTGCCTTACTAACACTTTTTTCCCCCGACCAATTTGTCTCTTTAATTATTGAATGACCCTCGTAGATAAAGATTCATCTGTAACAGCAATAAATATCTGAATCATGTTCTAGTATCAAATATTAAAAGAAGACGCAATTCGTTTCCACTTAACGTAATTCCTGAAATCTTTAAAATGTTCTGTTGAGTGCTGGAAGAAATAGACTTAGTGTATTGTCGTAGCTTCAATGAAAATAAGCTGTCTATTAAACTAAGTGGAAAGAATGAAAATACCAAACGACCGTTATTTTTTGTTTAATAATGGTACTTTTTGATTATATAGTTCGCAAGTTATTTCAGATTCCTTCGGAAGCAGTGTGACAGAAATGCAAAAAAAAGGTATCATACAATTTTATGTTGGCGTGTTAAACTGAGTAAGTTGTTCATCATGTGAGAAGAAAACTGGTCTACTAAAATTTTCGAAAATTTGCCGTAAAGTACTTGAAAGTTGTTGTGAACACTACTGAAAAGGAAAAGAAAAATTTGTGTGTCGTACGATGTAGAAATAGTCTACTAATAGTCATGTATAATCCTTGCAGTTGTTCAATGCATGTACTGAAAAGTTTTCCGTTTGACAAAATCGCTATATTGAAATTCCTCTAGCCTTTAACTAGCAGAGAGCGCTCAAAATGTTGTTACTGATGTCGTGTTGCTTGATATTCGGAAGTCATTCAGTACAGTCTCGCAGTGTCATTTAGTGAGTGGATCATTCATGAAAAAGGCGAGATTGGAGTGAGGAAAGGTTGGGAATTTGTACGGGCGCTGATAACCGCGCAGTTGAGCGCCCCACAAACCAATCATCATCTTTAGTGAGTGGATTTGGGACTCCTGAAATTTCATTGTTCCCTGGGCCAAGTAGGACAATTTTGAAGTCAGTGGTGGCTTGAAGGACACCTTAGCAATTATCTCTCAGGCGGCTCTTTTGTGAGACCATATTTACCGTAACGTTTTTCCTCCTGTTGCTACACTTTCACTCGTGTCAGTTTACACTACTAATTACGACACACATTTCATAAATGTTGCACTTGGGCGGCTCTGGCGCCCCCTTGGCTTGGTAAAGCAACCGGCCCACTGTGTTGCTTGGGGCTTAAACCGGCCACAGTTATTCCATGTGGATGAAATGACACTGTAGAAACGATAGAGCGAACAGTTTACGTTACCGGTAATTGAAAGGCTTTGTCTCCTACGTAGAAAATGGGAACACGAGAAGTAGGAGGACATACACTACTGGCCATTAAAATTGCTACACCAAGAAGGAATGCAGATGATAAACAGGTATTCATTGGAGAAACATATTATACTAGAACTGACATGTGATTACACATTTTCACGCAATTTCGGTGCAGAGATCCTGAGAAATCAGTACCCAGAACAACCACCTCTGGCCGTAATAACGGCCTTGATACGCCTGGGCATTGAGTCAAACAGAGCTTGGGTGGCGTGTACAGTTACAGCTGCCCAAGCAGCTTCAACACGATACCACAGTTCATCAAGAGTAGTGACTGGCGTATTGTGACGAGCCACTTGCTCGGCCACCATTGACCAGACATTTTCAATTGGTGAGAGATCTGGAGAATGTGCTGGCCAGGGCAGCGGTCGAACATTTTCTGTGTCCAGAAAGGCCCATACAGGACCTGCAACATGCGGTCGTGCATTATCCTGCTGAAATTTAGGGTTTCGCAGGGATCGAATGAAGGGTAGAGCCACGGGTCGTAACACATCTGAAATGTAACGTCCACTGTGCAAAGTGCCGTCAATGCGAACAAGAGGTGACCGAGACGTGTAACCAATGGCACCCCATACCATCACACCGGGTGATACACCAGTATGGCGATGACGAATACACGCTTCCAATGTGCGTTCACCGCGATGTCGCCAAACACGGGTGCGACCATCATGATTCTGTAAACAGAACCTGGATTCATCCGAAATAATGACGTTTTGCCATTCGTGCACCCAGGTTCGTCGTTGAGTACACCATCGCAGGCGCTCCTGTCTGTGATGCAGCGTCAAGGGTAACCGCAGACATGGTCTCCGAGCTGATAGTCCATGCTGTTGCAAACGTCGCCGAACTGTTCGTGCAGATGGTTGTTGTCTTGCAAACGTCCCCATCTGTTGACTCAGGGATCGAGACGTGGCTGCACGATGCGTTACAGCCATGCTGATAGGACGCCTGTCATCTCGACTGCTAGTGATACGAGGCCGTTGGGATCCAGCACGGCGTTCCGTATTACCCTCCTGAACCCACCTATTCCATATTCTGCGAACAGTCATTCGATCTCGACCAACGCGAGCAGCAGTGTCGCGATACGATAAACTGCAATCGCGATAGGCTACAATCCGACCTTTATCAAAGTCGGAAACGTGATGGTACGCATTTCTCCTCCTTACACGAGGGATCAAAACAACGTTTGACCAGGCAACGCCGGTGAACTGCTGTTTGTGTATGAGAAATCGGTTGGAAACTTTCCTGATGTCAACACATTGTAGGTGTCGCCACCGGCGCCAACCTTGTGTGAATGCTGTGAAAAGCTAATCATTTGCATATCATAGTATCTTCTTCGTGTCGGTTAAATTTCGCGTCTGTAGCATTTCATCTTCGTGGTGTAGCAATTTTAATGGCCAGTAGTGTACATGTGAGTATCGCTCGTGGTTAGTTCTGCCGCTGTTTTTCTCCCTTTCTCCTTTCGGTCAGTTCTTGCGAGTCCTCTGTGCCGGTGCCCTCGGTGCTGCCCTACCTCGCCACCCCCTCGCCACGATCCTGTGTGTGACGCGTCCACTGCCGCGTTACGTGAGTATCGACACACACAGGAGAAGAGCGCCCTCTTGCTCCGCCGGAAGCAGAGGCGGCTGTGCAAGCACGAAGCGGTGACTAAGAGCCGCGTGTAAACAAGCCTTATCACCGCCTTCTCTGCTGAAGCGCCGCTCCACCGCGATAAGCCCTTTCCCGGGAAGGGAAGGCTATCTCTGCTTGTCGAAACACCTAGAAAGCTGCAACAGGCTTGTACACATTCGATTCGGAGAACGTCGATATTTGCGAGCACCGTTGCCGGTGAGTTATAAACACAGCAGCACGTCTAGCGGTTGGAAAAAAAATTGAAAACACCGAGGGAAATGCGCGTTTGAACATAAATTCAGATAAATCAATTATTCAAAAGCAGTCTTAATCGCATTTAGAGGGTGCATCAAAAATGACCGGTATATTTGAAACGGCAATAAAATCTAAACGAGCAGCGATAGATATACACCGTTTGTTGCAATATGCTTGGGACAACAGTACATTTTCAGGCGGACAAACTTTCGAAATTACCGTAGTTACAATTTTCAACAACAGATGGTGCTGCAAGTGATGTGGAAGATATAGCAGACAACGCAGTCTGTGGGTGCGCCATTATGTACGTCGTCTTTCTGCTGTAAGCATGTGCTGTTCACAACGTGCAAGTGTGCTGTGGACAACATGGTTTATTCCTTAGAACAGAGGATTTTTCTGGTGTTGGAATTCCACCGCCTAGAACACAGTGTTGTTGCAACAAGACAAAGTTTTCAACGGAGGTTTAATGTAACCAAAGGACTGAAAAGCGATACAATAAAGGATATGTTTGAAAAATTTCAACGGACTGGGAACGTTGCGGATGAACGTGCTGGAAAGGTAGGGCGTCCGCGTACGGCAACCACATAGGGCAACGCGCAGCTAGTGCAGCAGGTGATCCGACAGCGGCCTCGGGTTTCCATTCGCCGTGTTGCAGCTGCGGTCCAAATGACGCCAACGTCCACGTATCGTCTCATGCGCCAGAGTTTACACCTCTATCCATACAAAATTCAAACGCGGCAACCCCTCAGCGCCGCTACCGTTGCTGCACGAGAGACGTTCGCTAACGATATAGTGCACAGGATTGATGACGGCGATATGCATGTGGGCAGCATTTGGTTTACTGACGAAGCTTATTTTTACCTGGACGGCTTCGTCAATAAACAGAACTGGCGCATATGGGGAACCGAAAAGCCCCATGTTGCAGTCCCATCGTCCCTGCATCCTCAAAAAGTACTGGTCTGGGCCGCGATTTCTTCCAAAGGAATCATTGGCCCATTTTTCAGATCCGAAACGATTACTGCATCACGCTATCTGGACATTCTTCGTGAATTTGTGGCGGTACAAACTGGTTTAGACGACACTGCGAACACCTCGTGGTTTATGCAAGATGGTGCCCGGCCACATCGCACGGCCGACGTCTTTAATTTCCTGAATGAATATTTCGATGATCGTGTGATTGCTTTGGGCTATCCGAAACATACAGGAGGCGGCGTGGATTGGCCTCCCTATTCGCCAGACATGAACCCCTGTGACTTCTTTCTGTGGGGACACGTGAAAGACCAGGTGTAGCGCCACAATCCAGAAACAATTGAACAGTACATCTCATCTGCATGTGAAGCCATTCCGCCAGACACGTTGTCAAAGGTTTCGGGTAATTTCATTCAGAGACTACGCCATATTATTGCTACGCAAGGTGGATATGTGAAAAATATCGTACTATAGAGTTTCCCAGACCGCAGCGCCATCTGTTGTTGACAATTGTAACTACTGTAATTTCGAAAGTTTGTCTGCCTGAAAATGTACTGTTGTCCCAAGCATATTGCAACAAACGGTGTATTTCTATAGCTGCTCGTTTAGTTTGTATTGCCGTTTCAAATATACCGGTCATTTTTGAAACACCCTGTATTATTATTATTATACCGCCAACCGGTTTCAACCCGACGTAGGGGTCATCTTCTGGGCGTTTACACTGTAAAATTATGGATATCCGTGAGAAAGACTCCATTACACAACAGCTAAAATTACGTAAATTTAAAGTAGGTTACCCATTGGTCGACTGCTGGTGGTGTCGCTCCTGTCTACATAACGGCAGGAAACTATGCGAGACTAACCCTTCGTATGGGCTTAAAAAGCGTGCTGAGATCACGTGAATAGACGGCAACACCCCCAGCGGCGATCAACAGCATTTAATACATTTTATTACGTGTAACTACTAGTCACCTTGGTTCAACGTAAATTTAAGTGACAGTTAATAACAGAAAACGGAACCACTCCATTTAAAAAAAAAGCTACAATTATAGTGTTAATAATGAAATAATAACAAATGTTCCGTAGTCAACTCGTAAAATTCGTAAAAATATATTACATTATGTGCCATAAATAAAGTAAAACAATTTGTGACACACAAAAACTGGTGTCGTCTTGTATTATAATATATCTATTCGTACGTTTACGTAGAAAATAGTTGAGTCAGTTTACTAAAATGGCTAATATGGAAGGAGTACAATGCCCTCTACTCCTTGTGGTGAGGACGCCGTTGCCATGGAGTATAAAGCGTATATCAAGCGCCCTCTAGTCTGTGTAGCGAGGACGCCGTCGTCATAGTAGCAGCTGATGCGTTCGTATGGTGTTATCTTTGCCCTGGCCACGGCGTCCGTTGCCGTGGTAGCGGTATGTCATGGCTCTTCATCCACAGAGAAGTTGTCACTTATTTGAGGTTATGGTAATATCGACAATCGAGGATAACCAAAAAAATCTAAAGATAGGATAAAAGTTTACGACTCGTTTGTAATACCTATTAAAGGTATTAAGATATTAAAATAATAAAAGGAAAAGTAGCATCATTGTGTACAAATAATATTTTCGCATAGCTCGAAAAAAATTTTATCGTGGCTTTCTATTTCTTCATTCAGCATCGCTACCGGATTCTGTTTATTATGTTTAAAAATTTCCGGGCTCTCTATAATATCCATCATAGGTCCTTTTTGGGTTACATGCAGTATCTTCAGATTTTCCTTTATATTGATTTCTTCATGTTTTTCCATCCAAATGCTGTCCGAACTGTGATTTATTACGTGCTGTTCCAGTAGTATGTTCTTTAAATCTGGTATTATAGTCTACACAGACTAGAGGGCACCTGATATACGCTTTATGCTCCATGGCAACGGCGTCCTCACCACCAAGGAGTAGAGGGCTTTGTACTCCTTCCATATTAGCCATTTTAGTAAATTGACTCAAATGTTTTCTACGTAAATGTACGAATAAATATATTAAATACAAGACGACACCAGTTTTTGTGTGTCACAAATTGTTTTACTTTATATTATGGCACATAATGTAATACATTTTTACGAATTTTACGAGTTGACTGCGGAACATTTGTTATTATTTCATTATTAACACTATAACTGTAAGTTTTTTTTAAATTGAGTGGTTCCGTTTTCTGTTATTAACTGTCACTTAAATTTATGTTAAACCAAGGTGACTAGTAATTACACATAATAAACTGTATTAAATGCCATTGATCGCCGCTGGGGTGTTGCCGTCTATTCACATGATCTCAGCACGCTATTTAAGCCCATACGAAGGGTTAGTCTCGCATAGTTTCCTGCCGTTATGTAGACAGGAGCGACACCACCAGCAGTCGACCAGTGGGTAACATACTTTAAATTTACGTAATTTTAGCTGTTGTATAATGGAGCCTTTCTGACGGATATCTATAATTTCACAGTGCAAACGCCCAGAAGATGACCCCTACGTCGGGTTGAAACCGGTTGGCAGTATAATAATAATAAATGCGATTAAGACTGTTTTTGAATAATTAATTAATCACACTAATCGCTGCATCATCTCCACATCCATGTTGTCCAGAAATAAATTCAGATGCTAGCTAGCCCAGCCTTCACGTTGTGCTGTGGTACTTGACCGCGAACGGCACTTGTGCGATATCGTCGATACTTTGCGATTGTCAGTCGTCGTCGGAGCAGTGTTCGACGAAGTTGTGAAAGCGTTACGGCGCAGCTAAGTGAATACGAACGTGGGCAACTTGTTTTGGTACTCCTATTGTGGGCGCTTCCGTAGGGAAGCGAGCTGAAGTGTTTGGTGTTTTAAGATTTATTCCTCCTACGCAATAACGTCATCCGCGGACAATCGTTGAAGAAGATTGCGACGAAAAACCAAAGGGAAAGACAGCTGGTGACTTATGACCTCAGATGTTAAGTCCCATAGTGTTTAGAACTACACTCCTGGAAATTGAAATAAGAACACCGTGAATTCATTGTCCCAGGAAGGGGAAACTTTATTGACACATTCCTGGGGTCAGATACATCACATGATCACACTGACAGAACCACAGGCACATAGACACAGGCAACAGAGCATGCACAATGTCGGCACTAGTACAGTCTATGTCCACCTTTCGCAGCAATGCAGGCTGCTATTCTCCCATGGAGACGATCGTAGAGATGCTGGATGTAGTCCTGTGGAACGGCTTGCCATGCCATTGCCACCTGGCGCCTCAGTTGGACCAGCGTTCGTGCTGGACGTGCAGACCGCGTGAGACGACGCTTCATCCAGTCCCAAACATGCTCTATGGGGGACAGATCCGGAGATCTTGATGGCCAGGGTAGTTGACTTACACCTTCTAGAGCACGTTGGGTGGCACGGGATACATGCGGACGTGCATTGTCCTGTTGGAACAGCAAGTTCTCTTGCCGGTCTAGGAATGGTACAACGATGGGTTCGATGACGGTTTGGATGTACCGTGTACTATTCAGTGTCCCCTCGACGATCACCAGTGGTGTACGGCCAGTGTAGGAGATCGCTCCCCACACCATGATGCCGGGTGTTGGCCCTGTGTGCCTCGGTCGTATGCAGTCCTGATTGTGGCGCTCACCTGCACGGCGCCAAACACGCATACGACCATCATTGGCACCAAGGCAGAAGCGACTCTCATCGCTGAAGACGACACGTCTCCATTCGTCCCTCCATTCACGCCCTTCGCGACACCACTGGAGGCGGGCTGCACGATGTTGG
This sequence comes from Schistocerca cancellata, assembly GCF_023864275.1. Lineage (NCBI taxonomy): Eukaryota > Metazoa > Arthropoda > Insecta > Orthoptera > Acrididae > Schistocerca > Schistocerca cancellata. The sequence goes on along the minus strand of NW_026046765.1, from coordinate 788,373 downwards.
GGCGTGAGCGGAAGACGGCCTAACGGTGTGCGGGACCGTAGCCCAGCTTCATGGAGACGGTTGCGAATGGTCCTCGCCGATACCCCAGGAGCAACAGTGTCCCTAATTTGCTGGGAAGTGGCGGTGCGGTCCCCTACGGCACTGCGTAGGATCCTACGGTCTTGGCGTGCATCCGTGCGTCGCTGCGGTCCGGTCCCAGGTCGACGGGCACGTGCACCTTCCGCCGACCACTGGCGACAACATCGATGTACTGTGGAGACCTCACGCCCCACGTGTTGAGCAATTCGGCGGTACGTCCACCCGGCCTCCCGCATGCCCACTATACGCCCTCGCTCAAAGTCCGTCAACTGCACATACGGTTCACGTCCACGCTGTCGCGGCATGCTACCAGTGTTAAAGACTGCGATGGAGCTCCGTATGCCACGGCAAACTGGCTGACACTGACGGCGGCGGTGCACAAATGCTGCGCAGCTAGCGCCATTCGACGGCCAACACCGCGGTTCCTGGTGTGTCCGCTGTGCCGTGCGTGTGATCATTGCTTGTACAGCCCTCTCACAGTGTCCGGAGCAAGTGTGGTGGGTCTGACACACCGGTGTCAATGTGTTCTTTTTTCCATTTCCAGGAGTGTATTTGAACAATTTGAAGACAGCTGTAAAAGTCACTACATACCTGAATGTCGTGCCCCTGAACCCTGACTGCGCCGAACGAACATGAAGAAAGTTCCATAAGCAGGGAATGCAGGGCAAGCTGGCATTCCAAAACCAGTCCGTTACAGGAAAACGAGGTGCCGAAGCCATGAAACCTGGACTATGGAGCTACGCAGAATGTCGTTTGGTCGGACGAGTCTTGTTTCGCCATGTTTCTAACTTCTGGTCTTGTTTACATACCAAGAGCGAAACATGTCCGGGGCTCGGTGATGCTTAGCGCAGGGGTATCGCAGTATTACTTGCGCCCCAGGGGGATTTCTGTCCCGCTCTTTCAGATCGAAAGTGAAATAATTTGCAAATTATATAACTGAATAACTCCATTATTTAACAAAAAACAATAGAAATTTGGCATCTTCATTATTTCTACTCAGTTTGATAGACAATATTTTTATTTTGTTAACTGAACCTTTGATCGGTTCTTGGTAGGTCAACATTATAATAAATGAAAAGCACCAGTTTGCTTTTGTTCTACAGTATTACTTTTATTGTGTTAACCGGTTTTCGGCTTAAAAGGCCATCTTCAGACATTTACTGACGAGGGAACCTCCCCATCGTACCCCCCTCAGATTTAGTTATAAGTTGGCACAGTGGATAGGCCTTGAAAAACTGAACACAGATCCGTCGAGAAAACAGGAAGAAGTTGTGTGGAACTATGAAAAAATAAGCAAAATATACAAACTGAGTAGTCCATGCGCAAGATAGTCAACATCAAGGATAACATGAAGTTAGGAACGCCGTGGTCCTGTGGTTAGCGTGAGCAGCTACGGAATGCGAGGTCCTACGTGCAAGTCTACCCTCGAGTGAAAAGTTTAATTCTTTATTTTCAGTTTAGGTGACAAACTCATGTTTTCATCACTTTTTTGGGAGTGATTATCACATCCACAAGAAAACCTAAATCGGGCAAAGTAGAAGCATCTTTTTACCCATTCGCCAAGTGTACAAGTTAAGTGAGTCGACAACATATTCCTGTCATGTGACTCACATGCCGTCACCAGTGTCGTATAGAATATATCAGACGTGTTTTCCTGTGGAGGAATCGGTTGATCTATGACCTTGCGATCAAATGTTTTTGGTGCCCATTGGAGAGGCACGTCCTTTCGTCTACCAATCGCACGGTTTTGCGGTGCGGTCGCAAAACACAGACACTAAACTGATTACAGTGAACAGTAAATTTATTACAGTGAACAGAGACGTCAATGAACGAACGGACAGATCATAACTATGCGAAAATAAAGAAAATAAAATTTTCACTCGAGGGAAGACTTGAACCAAGGATCTCTTATTCCTACTCCGCAGCTGCTCACGCTAACCACGAGACGACGGCACTCTTGTGTTTATGTTATCCTTGATGTTGCCTATCTTGCACATGGACTACTCAGTTTGTATATTTTGTTTATTTTTTCATAGTTTCACACAACTTCTTCCTGTTATCTCGATTGATATGTGTTCAGGTTTTCAAGACCTATCCACTGTGCAACTTATAACTAAATCTGAGGGGGGTGCGATGGGGACGTTCCCTTGTGAGTATTGTCACCAGCCGGCCGCGGTGGTCTAGCGGTTCTAGGCGCTCAGTCCGGAACCGCGCGACTGCTACGGTCGCAGGTTCGAATCCTGCCTCGGGCATGGATGTGTGTGATGTCCTTAGGTTAGTTAGGTTTAAGTAGTTCTAAGTTCTAGGGGACTGATGACCACGGATGTTAAGTCCCATAGTGCTCAGAGCCATTTTAATTGTCACCAAAGAAGTTACAATGTTTGCATACAACATTGGAAGGAAAGTTGCACGTTTAGATTGACGCTGAGACATACAGTAAGTAACATCTTTGACAGTGTGGTGGTAATGCATTGAAAAAGTAAAAAATTGTACAGTAAATAAACGAAAATTGAGTAGATAGGAAAAACTTTTAACACAAAATAGGAACAGCATGCCTACATACCAGTTTCTATTAATGAAGAAAAATAATGAAATAGAATTAGTGCTTGGCAGGCCTACTTTAGGTGGTATAAAACATGGAGAGTGATTCACAAACCAATTAGAAGAAGAAACAATTATCAGTGTAGCTACAGAATACTTACGTAACTTAAGCAATATCAATACGATAAACAGAAACAATTAAATAAATGCCGGAAAATGAAGGAGTTTGAGGAAACATTCAGTAAATGCAATCTTTGAGAGTGTGGTGATACTGCATTTTTAAAAGGTAAAAAGGCTGAACAATACACAAATACAAAAGGAGCAAACAGGAAATCACTAAAATTATGTTCAAAACTGCGGCTATGTAACAGTTTGCATTCATTAAATGAACTAAGTAAAATATAAACAATATTTGATGAGACAACTACAAGAGGTATTAAACATGGACAGTAATACAAGTACTAGTTAAAATAAAGCCTTAACAATTGAAACTACAGTCTGTATGGAGTACATAGACATCCTCAATAAAGTAAAAGAAATTAATGAGTACAGGAAAATGGGAATATGTGGGAACAGACAGTGTGGGAAGTAATGAACAACAGATATGATTATATGATGTGTAGGAGAGGGTAAGTGTTGATCAGTGCCTGGTCATTTAGGATTAGACCTGGACTGTGGGCAAGATGTTTGTCAATTTCCAGGGCTTCCAGCAGGTTGAGTTTACGGCCATGGTTTGCTAACTTCAGTACATGGAACACTGGCTGGACGTTGTGACCCTCAATCAACAAATGTGGAGTCAGAATTCTGCAACGTCGAGCTGGGTTCATGTTCAGCCAGCCTAGTTGCTATGTCTCTGCCTGACTGACCGAAGTAAAACGTGTCACAATCAGAACAGGCAATTTTGTATACCCCACTGTTGGCTAATAACTGGATCTTATCTTCGCTATTGAAAATACACCGAGCTGTCGTGTTCTTAACATAGTAGGAGAGCCTATACTTGCAGGATTTCAGTGCTTTGGCTACAATCTGTGATCTCTCTCCTAGATATGGTAGTGTACACCATTTCTTGCAGACGGTGGATGGGGAAGCAGATGGGCCATAGAGGAGGAGTATACTTTTATTAACGCTAGAATAATACAGTAAGTCTTGTTCCCATGCTCCATATCACAACGTTCTTTTTCCGCAAGGATGATGCTGTGTACCAAAGTCAACTGGACCACCGTTCAAACAGCCCCCATTGTCCTGAACTGGTTTTGCGAGTACCATGATGAACTGCGGTATCTCCCCCGGCCACCGCACTCACCAGATCTCAATGATACCGAATGTTAGTGGTCTACTTCGAGGCCAGGGGACGTGTTACCAGAACTTGCCTCTATTTTGCATGAATAATGGTAAAAGGTCCTTTTAAAACCATACATGGCCTTCTGTGAATGATCTCGAGACGAACTGAAGCTGTTTCGAATGCCATCGGTTCTCCTATGCCATATTAGGCGTGGTAATTTGTTGCGGTTTTTGTGTTCCTATATTTTAGTCCATCTCCGGTAGTATAGGCGTAACGGATAACGTGATGTCATCTGCTGTACTGTATGAGTATCATCTAGAACCATTTAACCTCTTACCGAACCATACACTGCCAAAAATTAAATTAAATAATAATTTGAATAAAAGTAACTTTTTTAATATAACGCCTTTTCAAACAGGAATAAAAGTATAAAATAATGTCTCCAGATCCTAGAGGTTCCTAACGCCATACAGACTGTCCTGGAAATCTGTGATTGTGAATTTTTAATAGCTATGAAAATACTTTTAAGATTTATAATGCAAAAAGTGCGGTGCGTGCAGTAGATAACAGTTCGGAGGTGAACTATTCATGCATCAATTATGTACTGAATCCCCTTCACGTGTTTAGTTAAAAATCTTATAAATAATTTCATAGCTATTAAAAACTCACAATCACAAATTTTCGGGACTATATACATGGTGTCAGTAAACTACGTGGGGCTAGGATATAATATTTTACAAAGTTTAGTCTGAGTTAATATGTGATTGAATAAAAATATATTTTCATCTAAATAATTGTTTTCTTCTCTCAGTCCTGTGTGTATGTGTAATTTCTTAGTATATTTACCCATTTTCCTGTGTAATTTCTCAGTAACATTTACGCATTTTCCTGAGATTGTAAGAGAGACAGGTGTCAAATTTCAGGTTTATTTCCGTGTCCGTACAACAGAACAGTTTTACAAGCTGCGACTCGGTCGCGAATTGAACAGTGACCCTAAAAGAAAATAAATTTCCTTTATTGACGGCTATGGTCACAATTTTTTTATGTCATCATACTACCATTTTAGGTCTATCATGACCATCTTCAGATTTGTTTTATAAAAAACGTGTCCTAATATACTGGGGCCATAGTGGCATTGTCAAATGCTAAACACAAAATCAACGCCAGCATCTTCAGACATATATAAATAATAGTATATAAAGAGTCATGTTGTCAGCAGCACTACCGCTTACAACAAGTTTGTGTTGAACAGTGGTTTTGAACTGTTTAAAACAAGACGGTCATTATAGACCGAAACCGGTAGTCTGATGACATAAAAAATTTGTGACCATGGACGTGAAGTAAAGGAAATTCAGAATAGTTTTATACCTACCTACCAACAATATACCAACGCAATTAACTACTATTTTCCTAATAATGGAAGGTGGATACACTTAATATTTCACAGGTGTTTCACATTATTGAAACAATGTTTTCGATACACCGTAGCACGCAAAAGATGAGTAGCGTGCCGTGTGTCTTATCAGTAAAATCATGAATGACGCAGCTAACTGCTTTCAAAAAGCCATAGATTATGACGAATGGAATTAAGTTACTTGTATGATTAATGTTTGTAACATTTGTAATTAGCACAGTACTGTCGCAATCGACGTTTTTAAATGGAGCGATTTGCATTATTAATCAGCGTTCGCGGGCCAAGATAGGAACACAGCGACATAACGAATGTTAAAGGTTAACAGGCCGCAGGGACAGCGCGTGTTCGCCATTATTGCTGCATGAACATAGCATACCAGCTCAGTTTCGGTTCTGATAGTACCTCACTCCTAGTTACCACACTTCCTGCAAACTAACTAAACTAGAATTCAGACTAAGAGGGTGGATCCGGCAGCGGCGCATTAGATGCCAAGGCCAGGCGTCTGGGTTCGCATCCCGGTCCAGCACACAGTTTACCGGAAATGTCAGCACAGCACGCATACCCGTGCAGAGCAAATGATTTGTTAAGGATAGCTTAACAGAGCTAACATTACGATGAGCTGGGAACCTGGCTTTTCACATTTACTAGATTTTCTATCTCATTTAGCGCAAAATTTAACTATAAGTGTTGACAAACAGTACGCTACGGTTTTTCTTGTTTCAAGAACTCCTTAATAAATCAGTGATATATTTTAAAGAACTGTATCATCGGAAATGAAAATCCGAAAGTTCTGACACAACTCATAGACAAAATCTATGAAACTGGAGAATGGCCTGAAGACTTTTTGGACGTCACAGTGGTTACCCTTGAGAAGAAAAAGCGAGCCAAGAAGTGTAGTGATCATAGAACAAGTAGTGTGATATCGCATGTGGCAAAGGTCATTGCAAGAATACTAAATAGACGGTTGGAAAACAAAATTGAAGATGAGATGGCAGAAGACCAGTTTGGCTCCAGGAAAGGAAAAGGGACCAGAAACGCCATTGGCATGATGAGGATATTGTCAGAGAGAGTTTTGGCCTTTAACGAAGAAGTTTGCGCTGGTTTTATAGATTGGCAGAAGGCCTTCGACAGAGTAAATTGAAATATATTGATGAACATCCTTAAGGAAATAAGAATCAATTGGAGAGATCGGAGACTTATAAGGAACTTGTACCTGGGACAAAGGGTAAAGGTACGACTGAACTATGGAGAAACGAACAGTGTGGAAATAGGAAGGGGCGTGAGACAAGGTTGTTGTCTGTCGCCAAGTCTTCGATCTGTATGGAGAAATGCTGGCGAGAGAAGCACTGAAAGGATGCGGGAACTTCAAAGTAGGAGGTCGTCTCATCAACACCGTCAAGTATGCAGATGACCTTGCAGTGCTCGCCAAAAATCAGAGACAGCTGCAACACATGGTGAACAATTTGGTGGAAACGGGAAGAAAATACGGCATGGAAATCAACATCGAAAAATCAAAAGTGATGCGCATATCAAAACGTGAGAAACACTTGAAGATAACTGTTGACAATCGGGAACTGGAAAATGTGAATCAGTTCAAGTACCTGGGAAGTTTTATCACAAAGGATGCCCTCTCCACCAATGAAATAAGAGCAAGAATCACCATGGCCAAAGCTGCTTTCAGCAAGAAGAGGACTCTACTGACCAGCAAGTTGAGTTTGGCATTGAGGAAAAAACTGATAAAGTGCTACATTTGGAGCATTGCACTGTATGGAGCAGAGACATGGACCATGAGAAAGAAGGACAAAAAATACTTAGAGAGCTTTGAAATGTGGTGCTGGAGGAGAATGAAAAAGATCAAGTGGACAGATCGCATAAAAAATGACGATGTACTGCGAAGAGTAGGAGAGAAGAGAAGTATTCTGCGTACAATTCTTCAGAGAAAAGCCAACTGGATTGGACATGTACTTGGACACGAGGGACTCATACATGATGTCATCGAAGGGAAACTCAGAGGAAACGCAGGACGAGGAAGAAGAAGAATTCAACATCTGGACGCCATGAAAGATGAAAAGAGATACAACAGATTGAAGGAAGAAGCTGAGGACAGGGAACAGTGAAATCAGAAATTCTCCGTACGAAGACATGGACTTGCCACTAGGCAGAATACTACATAATAATAATAAACATGAGGAAGCTACTGACGAAAATAAATGTGTGAGTCTTGCCTAGACAGCTCAGTAGTTACATCATTTCCCTGTGATAGGCAAAGTTTCCGAGTTCGAGTCCCGACCCAGCACACAGCATTAAAGTGCTAGTTAGTTTCAAACGAGCTCACCCTCCGCGACTGAACAAAAATCAATTCTGAAAACAAAGCTGTTTTCACATTTCGGTAGATAAAAATAGTTGCCACCGTTAACCACAGGGACAATTTCTCGCTGTTTTTCTTGACACTGAAAATCTTTTATCCCATTAATAATGTCAATTCCTGCACATAGCTGTGCCACACAATTTATTTTCATGTGTAGTCCGTAATTAAAAAATCCAGACTGTATCGTCACATCCACAGGTCTCTAACCTGCTTTACTATGAGATTATACACTGTAGCGCCAAATAAACTGCAACAGGCATGCGTATTCAAATACAGTGAGGCAGAATACGGCCCTGCGGTCGGCAACACCTACATAAGACAGCAAATGTCTGGCACAGTTGTTAGGTCGTTTACTGCTGCTATAATGGCAGATTATCAACATTTAAATGAGTTAGAATGTGGTGTTAGTCGGCGCACGAGCGATGGGACATAGCATCTCCGAGGTAGCGATGAAGTGGGGATTTTCCCGTACAATCGTTTCAAGAGTGTACCGTGAATATCAGTAATCCAGTGAAACATTAAATCTCCGACATCGCTGCGGTCGAAAAAGATCCTGCAAGAACGGGACCACCCACTCATGTAGCGTTGATGAATGCGCGACACCAAGTTTTACGCCTCGCCTGCGCCCTTTAACACCGACATTGGACTGTCGATGACTGGAAACATGTTGCCTGGTCGGACCAGTCTCGTTTCAAATTATATCGAGCGGATGGACGTGTACGGATATGAAGACAACTTCATGAATCCATGGACCCTGCATGTGAGCAGGGGACTGTTCAAGCTGGTGGAGGCTCTTTAATGGTGTGGGGCGTGTGCAGTTGGAGAGATATGGGAACCCTGATGCGTCTAGATGCGACGCGGAAAGGTGACGCGTACTTAAGCATCCTGTCCTGTCTGATTACCTAGATCCATTCATGTCCATTGTGCATTCCGACGGGCTTGGCTAATTCCAGCAGGACCGTGCGACACGATGACCAAGCGACACGACACGACCAAAATTGCTACTGAGTGGCTCGAGGAAAACTCTTCTGAGTTTAAACACTTCCTCTGGCCACCGATATCCCCAGACATGAACATTATCGAGCATATCTGGGATACCTTGAAACATACTATTCAGAAGGGATCTCCACCTCCTCGTACTCTTATGGATTTATGGACAGCCCTGGAGGATTCATTTTGTCAATTCCCTCCAGCACTACTTTAGACATTAGCCGAGTCAACGCCAGTTCGTGTTGTGGCACTTCTAAGTGCTCGCGGGCGCCCTGCACAATATTAGGCAGGTATACCAGTTTCTTTGGCTCTTCAATGTATATTCTTGAAACCTCTTCGTGAAAGTGACAAACAACAAGGTGTGAGTTCTACAGTTTCGTTCTTGGCAAGGTGGGGGATGACATTTTTCTTCCGCGCTTAGCGATTAGTGACGAGGCAACATTCCATTTAAATGGAAAGGTGAACCTTCATAAAGTGAGAATATGGAGTACATAACAACCACATGAAGTGGTACAACATCTCTCCAAAATTAATATGTTGTGTGCAGTTTAATGGGAAAAGGTGTATGGTCCATTTTTCTTTGGTGAAAACACTGTTACAGGAAGCGCATGTCTCGACATGCTAGAGAACTTTCGTTTCCCGCAACTGGACACTGATTCGAAAAACTTCATTTACCAACAGGATGGGGCACCGCCACACTGGCATCTGGAAGTGCGGGAATTTTTAAATTAAAGAATTGCTGAACGATGGATCGGTAACACTGGACCAAACGATTCAGCATTATAATACTGGCCTCCAAAGTCACCGGACCAGACTGTATGTGTTATCAACAACAATGAATGAACTGAGGCATCGTATATCAGGAGCTCCACAGCTGTAACTCAAGCCATGCTCACAGCGATGTGGAAATAATTTGAACAGCGCATTGACCATATGCCGCGCATCTCATGGAGCCATATTGAACACCAACGAAAAGGTATGAAAAATGGCTTTTCTGAGTTTCTCGTTGATCAAAAAAACAAAATTCACTGTATATGTTTATTAGTTTCAGAAATATAGACGTGTGCCAAATCGGATGATTCTTTTTTATATATCCTGTATTATGTTTTTTCCAGAGCTGATAACATGCAAGAGTTAAGGTCGTTCACTAAAATACATTGCGTAACTGTACCCATTGCCTTCCTGAAGTCCAGAAGGACAGCACCACTTTGGGCGACTACGTCTCCGACGCCCTGATTCGCACAGACAAACAGTGCGCGTTCTTTCTTTCCTCTCAGAGAGAGGATGGAGGGGAGGGTCTTGTGACTGTGTCGGCTTCTGTTGTCCTTACTTTAAATGTGCCTCAGACAAGAATAGATATATTAACAGCACTGCTGACCAGTTGTGTGGCAAAACGTAGGATTTCAGACTCGTCCCACTTCAACTTTTCCTGCAGTGACGCCCTCACTTGTGTTAGGCACAACTATCTATATCCGAATCCCGCTCCAGCTACTGCCGGACTGTTAGGCACAACTACAGTACTGTAATCTGGTAGCCTGCATTGCTGAATAGAATGGTACAGAATCGCTATGTATCATATCTTGGCTTTGCGTCTCACAATCGTTTGTGCGTTTCCACGCTGTACAGTGTGAAATTAAGGTTCAGAGAAAATATAATAGACACTATGTCATCTCGTAACGTACAAGACATCTTTTTAAATGACGCACTGCAAATCATATGAGTTGCTAAGGTACACATCGCTGCTAATAAACGTAATTTTCGATTCGCTGTGGTGAGACCTTCGTTACATGAAAGGTTAGAATCTACGAGTCTCTTTGCGGTAGTGTGTTGTTGCTTATAACATGCCAACAATCCACTTTGCGATATTTCCGTCGTACTGAACGTTAAGCTGCCTAGCGTAGGAATTACTTTTTATGAGCTATGGATCTAGGAGCTTTTATGTTTTCATCGTTTTTCTTCGCAATCGAACAGCACAAATGTTTAATATCTGTGCTATACTCGTCAACAAGGCCATTAAATAAGGACAAGCGCTCATGTGAACACTGAGAGGCACTGTGTTAACACTGTTCCTCCCACATCCCTGGTTCTTATGCATTCGGCACTTCGTTACGCCCGATAACGGCTGTTAACTATTCGGCCCATAGTGCGGGGATAATACAGAAATGTTGCTAGAAGTAGTTAACACGAACACAAAGCCAGCTTAATAACTCCTTAGAACTGAAAGTTCTCCGTATGCAAAAACCAGTTCACAGTTGCCTGATAAGTTCCACCACTTGTGATTCCTTTGAACTGGCTGACATCTGTGGTTGACGTTGCCCTGCGGTGTTCGTGTTTGTCAAAATATTAATGCGGAATGACTGACGCACAGTTACCAGCGATTGTAACAATTAGCTGTGCACCCAGAAACGTCAATGAATTGACCTGGCATCTTCACCATGATGTCGCGCGTGATTCTTAGTGTACGAGGGCACTAAACCCTCCACAGCCTGCTACAGTGGAATGCAGTGTGCGGGAAGAACGGGTCTTTATACACCGCAGTAGGAACTAGTACTTTTGTAGTTGCAGCGTAACGGCCCTTAAACGAAATGCATACGGGAGGAAGCAATATGCTTTATGGCTTGTCTTGGAACCTCCAGTTACCGAATTTCCAAGAGAAAACCGTTGGGTGGTGTCTAATGGGGCCCCCTCGTGAGTTTATTAAGAAGCATTTCTCTGACTTTTTGCGCTAATTACCCTTATGGCAGCAGTGGTGGGGCTGGGCCAGTCCGAGTCCGGTCTACAATGCTGCCAGATTCCCCGGTCGTTTTGAACCCCCTTCTACACCCTTCTGACGTATGCCAGTCGTTCAATGTATAAAATAGCGGGAAAAAGCAAAATTGGTAGGAAACCCAAAATAGACCAATGGTGATAGTGTTTCCCTCATCCCTCTGACACCATTGTGCAAATAGGGCAGTTGTCCTAAGTGTAACTGGATGGAAATTCAAAAAATTCAGGGTAGGGATTCAAGTCTTCGCCCTTCACTGGAAAATGCTCTATGGTACTACTCAACGACGTGCATTTACTTCTTCAAGAATCTCTATCTTACACGGGATAATAATATGTATTGATACTCACTAATGGACAGACAAGATAGGTCGAAAAATACGTACTACAAGATCGATCACGCTCCGTTCACACAGGTCGTAGCAGTAATGTCATATGAGGGACATTTACTGCTGATCTACAGCACCCTTGCAGATGGCTGCCTTTTCGGCAAGATTATGCACGACCCTATCAATAACGAATTAACTCACGATCGCTTAAGGTGCATACCAACGATATGTCTTCTAATTTCAGCCCTGTTGATTTTATGTGAGGCGCTATAGAATGAGACATGCACACCAAAGCCATTCTGGCCAATCTCATTGTTGTGTAAGGGTGTTGAAAGGTCATGCATTTGTAGGGCTCTCCAACGATTTGTGAGACTGTTACATACCTTTCCATGACCTACTGCCATCACAAACCGAAGGATAAAAGGAAATATCAAACACTATTCTTAATATGTCTCTAACTGAGTTCTTAATGGATGTACAGTATATGTTGTACAGTCATTAGAAATTGAATTAGTCAGTGTACCAATGGTAAACCATGATGATCCTCTAGTGTGTGTGTGTGTGTGTGTGTGTGTGTGTGTGTGTGTGTGTGTGTGTGCACTCAAGGAACACACAAGCACCTTGTAAGGAAACAAAACTCCATTAGCAACTAAGCAGGTTGAATGACATAAACAAGTCCTATGTGAAACTCTTCAAAATATGATACCTCGTAAATGACCCACACTAGAATCCTACAAAAAACACCACCGACATTCCAGTTTACTCTACTTTTAGTCTGTTAATGTCAATAATAGGCGTTGTTCCATTTTAAAAAGTATGCATCAGTGTGTTCCAAAAGGATAACGCACTATCCCACACTGCAGTTCACACCACAGACTTCTTGAAAAATGTACAGACTCTTCAATGGCTTCATTACTCTCCTGATTTGTCGATCATAGAACCAATCAGGGCTATCATGGAAAAGCTTATATTTTCATAGCAAACTCCAGGTGGCCTTCTTCATGAATAGGCAATGCATGACCTCCTGACATTGCAAGTAATTCCTCAACATGATATTCGGAAGATGTTTGCTTCCATGCCACAACTAATACGAGTTTATTTGTGCCTCATGAATTTTCATTTTTTTCCTGGAAGTTCTTATGTTGCTAAAACATTAGTTTTTGTAGATCTAACTTTTAGCAGCGTCCTACGCTTTTATAGAGGTTCCAAACTGTGAGCTCTCACTCCATTTTCTAGATGTTATCTGTGGCGTCCGGTGAATCCCAGAGGAAGACAGCTATCTAGATTTCGTTCACAATGGTGTATTTCCTGGACTTTGCCGAAAACAGCACTTTATCTCTTTCCACATTCAAGTCGTAAAACAGTTTCTGACGGAGCCCTTACGTCACGGGAGATCGTATGTATGATACCTGTGGAGTGCCCAGCATCCAGCCGCAGAACTCGGAAGGAGAGTCTGGTAACGCGAGTGGCACTGACTTGCGGCCTATCCAGCTCGCCCTTCTCAGAATTAACTCGGGAGTGGCCCTTCTATCGGGCTAGGGAGCCTCGCTGCTTGCCCGAGGGCTGGCAGCTCGTCCCAGTGTGTTTCCAAAGGGCCTCGTACTTAAACACGCCATCTGCATGGATACTCTGCAGATCGCACTTAGTGCCTGTCAAAGGGTTCATGGAACCACCTTCGCAATAATTCTCTATTATTCGAATCTCGGACAGCGCACGGGAAAAGCGAACACCTATATTTTTCCGTGCGTGCTCTGATTTCCCTTATTTTATTATGATGATCGTTTCGCCCTGTGAAGGTCGTCGCCAACAAAATATTTTCGCATTCGGAGGAAAAAGTTGGTGATTGATATTTCGTGAGATGATTCTGTCGCAAAGAGAAACGCCTTTGTTCCAATGGTGTCCACTCTAAATCCTGTATCATGTCAGTGACACTCTTTCCACCGTTTCAGGATAATACAAACCGTATTGTCCTTATAATACGAGGAATTCCGCCTTATGCAAGACAGCTTTTTAGTTTTGTTTTACCCGTACCTGTTTCAGCACTTTTTGTGCTATCTTCAGTGGGTTATTTTATTTTCTTACTTACATGAAGCTATTGGGTATTTATGTTGGTAGCTAGTTTCCTACACAATCTACAACTTGTTATAGCTTTGATGTTCTAGTGTTTTCTCATATGTTTAGGCGAGGTGAATACGCTGATTTCTGTGACTTTCGGTCGTTTGACAACGCACATTTTACGATTTTCAAACAGAGTTTTCACCGCCATGGCGGCATGCATGAATAGGTAAAAATCTTCACGATTGTATGATTATATACCTGCAGAACAGTCGTGAGAAACAGTGACATCCATTAAATATCTGAGCGTATGCGTAACGAACAATTTGAAGGGGAACGATCACGTACAAGTAAATAACAGAAAAGGCAGGTTAGAAGGACCCACAGCACGTGTAGTCCATCCATGAATGAGGTAGCTTACTGAATTTTCATTTCGCCGATACTTGAGTAGTGCTCTTCAGTTTAACACCCTTTCCAGATAGATCGAGAACAGTAAATAGAAAAAAAGCCAAAGCAGAGCAGCGCGTATCGTCGGAGGTCCGTTTAGCATGCGCGGATGTGTCACTGGTGCTCACCCAACTACAGAGGAAAATCCATTAAGCGTTCCTTCGTGCACCACGCAATTTTTTTACTGTTAAAATTCACAGAGAGGAAGCTTTTAGAAGAATCGACGAATTTCTTGCTTCTTCCTGACAAATGGAGGTAAAGTTAGATAGATTGGAGTTCCTGTTGAGGCTTAGCAAATAGTTCTTCGTGGGCACCAATGCATCATTTGTGACTTAAACATGGTGGTGGAGAAGGGGGATGTGGTCTACAAAATATCCTCCACACAACTGGTAGGTATCTAGTGCAGTAGTATAGATATGGATGTCAGTGTGCACTATCCAACTGCTATTTTTATTTGACACTTCAAACATTTATGCAACTTCAAGCATAATGCTATTCGTAACATGCTTTTTAATTGCGGTTTTGAATGTCTATAGAGCTTCTATTTCCTGCCTGATGACTACTGGCAATCTGTTAGACATGTAGGTACTATTTCAACTTTTCCCATTACTTAGCGAAGGTCGTTACAGGAAATGAAATTTGTAAAGATGCGCTCATGAGTCAGTTGATATTTGGGCAGGGGGGCAGTATCATATCGCAGAGTTCTTTGCAGTGGTGGCCTGTCACAGCTTGGTTGGCGAAATTTTGGAAGGGTTGGTTTTGTTTATGGGACTTTTTCGGAAATTCTGTATTCAGTAGACGTAGATCTAGATGGACATAGATCTTGCTTTCACTAGTAAGGCTGCCCGATACGTTGGTGCATAGCGTACACATTTCTCCATTAAATTAGAACAAGTAATTCTGTTTCTGATATTCCCTTCAAACATGATACATTTCTACATTCACTGACGTCTCGCCAGAAACAGAATTCTGTGATCTGCGAATGGATTTGAGGCTTATGCTCTGTGGGCCAGGATATTCAGCCCACTCTTCCAACACCCAAAGTTGTATAATGAGCGCTTAGTCTCTCTCAGCAGAAAGGAAGTCAGTTAATTACTTTGGAAGGTTGCTGTCGTGCATTATTTTTGAGTCGTAAAACCACGTAACTAGATTTTTGCTTTTCTTTACGGAACTGAAGACCACGTGTAGACTATTTGATCAAAAGTATCCGGACATCTAGTAGTGGATATGGAGTGAAATCGACGCTATAACTCATCCCAAAGGTGGGTTCAAGCTCGGACTATGGGCAGGCCAGTCCATCTGAGAAATGTTACTGTGCACAAACCATTCCCTAACAGATGCTACTTTATGACAGGGTGCGTTGTTATGGTGATACAAATACAATCATCTCCGAACTGTTCCTCTACTGTACCCAGTACACAGTTCATATCCTTCGGTATTTGTAGTTTTCTGAAGCACAATAAGGGGACAACATCCTAGCCACGAAAAGCGCCACCCTACTGCAACATCACCTCCCCTGTATTCGAGTGTTGGCACTGTACATCATGGCAGCTAACATTCTCCAGACACCCGCCAGACCCGAACACTTCTTCCGGCTTGCCATAGGGTATACCGTGATTGATTAGTCCAAATCACTCGTTTCCAATCACCCACTGTCGTTCTTTACACAACTTCAAGCGTCGCTTATCAATTATAGAAATGTGGTCTTATGAGGACTTGCTCGACCGCTGTACCTCATTCTTACTAACTCCATATGCACAGTCCTTGTGCTGATTGTTCTGCTGGCAGCGCTTTGGAACTCACAAGTGATTCATTCCCAAATTTCAGGCGATTTTTACATCCAACACCTCCAATGTGTGACGGTCTCTGTCCATCAGTACACGAGGTTTGCCTTGTCTTGATTTACCTGTGGCGGTTCCTTCGCATTTCCACTTAACAATCACATCACCAGCAGTTGAATTGGGCAGCTTCAGAAGGGCTGAAACGTCGTTGATGGCCCTGTTACTCAGGTGATATCCAGTGACTAGTCCACTTTGGAATCCACTGAGCTCTTCCCACCGTCACACTCTCCTAATACTGCTTCTCCAATGACAATCAACGGTCCGCGCGATCACGGTGGCGGGTCTTCCTGTCATGACATCTAATGCTCGGTCCCGTATTCTTTACGGATGTCAGGAGACTTTTCATCCAGACACTATATGTTCAGTGGGTACAATTTCTTTGTCCCTTTTATTTATGCTTCATGAATTACGTATTCTGTTTGTTCGGATATCTTCATTCCTAGGGACTTTCGCCTTCTCTCTATGGACTGGTTTTTTGCTTAGTGAGACACCCTCATACGCCAGTTTCGCTTTGTAAAATGTTATCGGCCAAAGGAAAGGTAAAACAAATCGCATCCAGATCTCAGTGATTTTCAGCAAGGTTTTTCTTCCATCTTCCCCACTTATCACCTTCAAAAGACTGCACTAGTCTGTTTAATTTTACGTTTCAAATGACTTGCACTTTTAACGGCGTAACTAATTCTTCTGATCACCTGTAACTTTCAGCGTCGATGATCAGTGCGTCAACTAACTGAATTAGAATCGACTGACCTCTCACGAAACGCTGAGTTAGTGTGCTGACATTTTCCAGTCAGTGGTGTATTCGCCTCTTAGTTTGTTTTTTATTATGTTCATATTGTTTTGCATCTTAAACGGATTGCACTCACATATACATTGCACCAGTGATTCCTAGTTGCATTACGGTTTTCAGTTGCATGTCAGGCTTTCTCAACACCACACATCTGTGTAGTTGTAAAGGTTGAGAAGGCGAAGCAGTCTTGTCGGACAATAGACCTAAACATCTACATCTACATCTACATCCATACTCCGCAAGCCACCTGACGGTGTGTGGCGGAGGGTACCTTAAGTACCTCTATCGGTTCTCCCTTCTATTCCAGTCTCGTATTGTTCGTGGAAAGAAGGATTGTCGGTATGCCTCTGTGTGGGCTCTAATCTCTCTGATTTTATTCTCATGGTCTCTTCGCGAGATATACGTAGGAGGGAGCAATGTACTGCTTGACTCTTCGGTGAAGGTATGTTCTCGAAACTTTGACAAAATCCCGTACCGAGCTACTGAGCGTCTCTCCTGCAGAGTCTTCCACTGGAGTTTATCTATCACCTCCGTAACGCTTTCGCGATTGCTAAATGATCCTGTAACGAAGCGCGCTGCTCTCCGTTGGATCTTCTCTATATCTTCTATCAACCCTACCTGGTACGGATCCCACACTGCTGAGCAGTATTCAAGCAGTGGGCGAACAAGCGAACTGTAACCTACTTCCTTTGTTTTCGGATTGCATTTCCTTAGGATTCTTGCAATGAATCTCAGTCTAGCATCTGCTTTACCGACGATCAACATTATATGATCATTCCATTTTAAATCACTCCTAATGCGTACTCCCAGATAATTTATGGTATTAACTGCTTCCAGTTGCTGACCTGCTATTTTGTAGCTAAATGATAAAGGATCTATCTTTCTGTGTATTCGCAGCACATTACACTTGTCTACATTGAGATTCAATTGCCATTCCCTGCACCATGCGTCAATTCGCTGCAGATCCTCCTGCATTTCAGTACAATTTTCCATTGTTACAACCTCTCGATACACCACAGCATCATCTGCAAAAAGCCTCAGTGAACTTCCGATGTCATCCACCAGCTCATTTATGTATATTGTGAACAGAAACGGTCCTACGACACTCCCCTGCGGCACACCTGAAATCACTCTTACTTCGGAGGACTTCTCTCCATTGAGAATGACATGCTGCGTCCTGTTATCTAGGAACTCCTCAATCCAATCACATAATTGGTCTGATAGTCCATATGCTCTTACTTTGTTCATTAAACGACTGCGGGGAACTGTATCGAACGCCTTGCAGAAGTCAAGAAACACGGCATCTACCTGTGAACCCGTGTCTATGGCCCTCTGAGTCTCGTGGACGAATAGCGCGAGCTGGGTTTCACATGACCGTCTTTTTCGAAACCCATGCTGATTCCTACAGAGTAGATTTCTAGGGAGGGAATTAGGCAAACAATGTTGAAATTATCTACACTCCTGGAAATTGAAATAAGAACACCGTGAATTCATTGTCCCAGGAAGGGGAAACTTTATTGACACATTCCTGGGGTCAGATACATCACATGATCACACTGACAGAACCACAGGCACATAGACACAGGCAACAGAGCATGCACAATGTCGGCACTAATACAGTGTATATCCACCTTTCGCAGCAATGCAGGCTGCTATTCTCCCATGGAGACGATCGTAGAGATGCTGGATGTAGTCCTGTGGAACGGCTTGCCATGCCATTTCCACCTGGCGCCTCAGTTGGACAAGCGTTCGTGCTGGACGTGCAGACCGCGTGAGACGACGCTTCATCCAGTCCCAAACATGCTCAATGGGGGACAGATCCGGAGATCTTGCTGGCCAGGGTAGTTGACTTACACCTTCTAGAGCACGTTGGGTGGCACGGGATACATGCGGACGTGCATTGTCCTGTTGGAACAGCAAGTTCCCTTACCGGTCTAGGAATGGTAGAACGATGGGTTCGATGACGGTTTGGATGTACCGTGCACTATTCAGTGTCCCCTCGACGATCACCAGTGGTGTACGGCCAGTGTAGGAGATCGCTCCCCACACCATGATGCCAGGTGTTGGCCCTGTGTGCCTCGGTCGTATGCAGTCCTGATTGTGGCGCTCACCTGCACGGCGCCAAACACGCATACGACCATCATTGGCACCAAGGCAGAAGCGACTCTCATCGCTGAAGACGACACGTCTCCATTCGTCCCTCCATTCACGCCTGTCGCGACACCACTGGAGGCGGGCTGCACGATGTTGGGGCGTGAGCGGAAGACGGCCTAACGGTGTGCGGGACCGTAGCCCAGCTTCATGGAGACGGTTGCGAATGGTCCTCGCCGATACACCAGGAGCAACAGTGTCCCTAATTTGCTGGGAAGTGGCGGTGCGGTCCCCTACGGCACTGCGTAGGATCCTACGGTCTTGGCGTGCATCCGTGCGTCGCTGCGGTCCGGTCCCAGGTCGACGGGCACGTGCACCTTCCGCCGACCACTGGCGACAACATCGATGTACTGTGGAGACCTCACGCCCCACGTGTTGAGCAATTCGGCGGTACGTCCACCCGGCCTCCCGCATCCCCACTATACGCCCTCGCTCAAAGTCCGTCAACTGCACATACGGTTCACGTCCACGCTGTCGCGGCATGCTACCAGTGTTAAAGACTGCGATGGAGCTCCGTATGCCACGGCAAACTGGCTGACACTGACGGCGGCGGTGCACAAATGCTGCGCAGCTAGCGCCATTCGACGGCCAACACCGTGGTTCCTGGTGTGTCCGCTGTGCCGTGCGTGTGATCATTGCTTGTACAGCCCTTTCGCAGTGTCCGGAGCAAGTATGGTGGGTCTGACACACCGGTGTCAATGTGCTCTTTTTTCCATTTCCAGGAGTGTATGTTCAGTGGGTACAATTTCTTTGTCCCTTTTATTTATGCTTCATGAATTACGTATTCTGTTTGTTCGGATATCTTCATTGCTAGGGACTTTCGCCTTCTCTTTATGGACTGGTTTTTTACTTAGTGAGACACCCTCATACGCCAGTTTCGCTTTGTAAAATGTTATCGGCCAAAGGAAAGGTAAAACATATGGCATCCAGATCTCTGTGATTTTCAGCGAGGTTTGTCTTCCATCTTCCCCACTTATCACCTTCAAAAGACTGCAATAGTCTGTTTAATTTTACGTTTCAAATGACTTGCACTTTTAACGGCGTAACTAATTCTGATCACCTGTAACTTTCAGCGTCGATGATCAGTGCGTCAAGTAACTGAATTAGAATCGACTGACCTCTCACGAAACGCTGAGTTAGTGTGCTGAAATTTTCGAGTCAGTGGTGTATTCGCCTTTTAGTTTGTTAGCCCGCATCTCGTGGTCGTGCGGTAGCGTTCTCGCTTCCCACGCCCGGGTTCCCGGGTTCGATTCCCGGCGGGGTTAGGGATTTTCTCTGCCTCGTGATGGCTGGGTGTTGTGTGCTGTCCTTAGGTTAGTTAGGTTTAAGTAGTTCTAAGTTCTAGGGGACTTATGACCACAGCAGTTGAGTCCCATAGTGCTCAGAGCCATTTGAACCATTTTTTTTAGTTTGTTTTTTATTATGTTCATATTGTTTTGAATCTTAAACGGACTGCACTCACATATACATTGCACCGGTGATTCCTATAAGGTAGAATCTAGTTGCATTACAGTTTTCAGTTGCATGTTAGGCTTTTTCAACACCACACATCTGTGTAGTTGTAAAGGTTGAGAAGCCGAAGCAGTGTTGTCGGACAATAGACCTAAACGTTGTTCTAGGGAGGGAATTAGGCAAACAATGTTGAAATTATCTATATATCGGGTGGCTGTAACTAAAGTGCTGTTATCACTTAGGTCCAGTGTGGGCCGTAATTATCGTATAGCATTGAAACTTCGTCGATGTGCTAATCCGTTAATGCAGAACCGATTTACGCTGGGGAAAAATTAGTTCCAATCGTGACCACCAGGTGCAAATCCGGCGCTGTACACTGTTTGTATGACAGTATGACATCTACGCTGTCATTTGACAGAGAAGAGTAACTGTACGCTCTTAGTGAAACCGTTTTATGTAAACGGAGCAATTAAAGTGCCGTATTGAGAGAGTATCGCCGACTGAAAGGTCTGAAGAGGGACCGAATGTCATTAAATGGCTTAAAGAAGGCGGTAACGAAATTCGAAAACACGAGTAGGCTTGGTGTGGCAAGAGTAAGGTGTCCCACACAGGTGGAAGAGGAAAGTGTCCTACTCCGGTGAAGCTATTGATCAGGATTCTGTCGCTGTAACAGAGCATGCAGTGTTAGTTCTCGTGCAGTGTCACGAGAATTGTCCACACCGTGGTTAACAGTACGAAAAGTTTTGTGGTCTGTTTTACGTCGGTACACGTAACATCCACACCGTGCAGCAACCTCATGAATCGCAGCAACCATTCTGAATTTGCTCTTCGGTTCCTGGCAAAGATCGAAGTTGATGACATGTGGCCAGGAAATGTTCTATGTGGTGACGAAGCACATTTTAGACTATAGGGTGCAGTGAATAGACTGAACTGCCGCATTTGTGGTCCTGTTGAATCGTGTGTTCTGCACGGATAGCCACTTCACACGCCGCATGGAACTGTGTGATGTGGGTTCACAAGCATCTTTATCCTCGGTTCGTTCTTCTTCGAAGACAATACACCCAGAGAACCCGCCAGGTGTATCGTAGCATGTGCACCTTATCAAAACCTCCTTCTACAACACGTGATCCCTCTTTTTGGAAGAGCACAACTGTGTGGAAACCACAGTTTTCATGCAAGATGTGGCAACACCTCAGGTCGCTCGCCCAGTCATAGATCTGCGTAATGCAACGTTCCACGAACGTGTCATCTCCAGAGTTTTTCGAGATGCATGGTCTGCGAGATCACCTGATCAGAATTTGTGTGACTTTCGGCTCTCAGAATACCTAAAAGAATGCGATTGTCGGAGACATTCGGCCTCTATCTGATCTGAAGGCCGGTATACAGGAACACGTTTCTCCGATACCACTGTAACTGCTGCGAGCAACTGTTGGTCACGTCGTTTTACGGCTGCAAGTTCTCGTCGACATCTTCGCTGCTCTTACTGAACAGATTGTGTTAGCAGCAGTTAATGATAAAATCAACGTTATACCTTTTTCACTTGTTTGACCTTTTCTACCCGTGTCCCTCTCGTAACCCATTACTTATGGTAACATTTCTGTACGTCTGTCTGGCATTCACAGCACACGATTTTCACCTGGTGGCCAAAATTGGGACTATTTTTTTAGCCTAAATCTGTTTACGTAACGCAGTAGAATATTGAGCAAGCAGTAAAGGAAACAAAAGAAAAATTCGGAGTAGGTATTAAAATTCATGGAGAAGAAGTAAAAACTTTGAGGTTCGCCGATGACATTGTAATTCTGTCAGAGACAGCAGAGGACTTGGAAGAGCAGTTGCACGGAATGGACAGTGTCTTGAAAAGAGGGTATAAGATGATCATCAACAAAAGCAAAACGAGGATAATGGAATGTAATCGAATTAAGTCGGGTGATGCTGAGGGAATTAGATTAGGAAATGAGTCACTTAAAGTAGTAAAGGAGTTTTGCTATTTGGGGAGCAAAATAACTAATGATGGTTGAAGTAGAGAGGATATAAAATGTAGACTGGCAATGGCAAGGAAAGCGTTTCTGAAGAAGAGAAATTTGTTAACATCGAGTATTGATTTAAGTGTCAGGAAGTCGTTTCTGAAAGTATTTGTATGGAGTGTAGCCATGTATGGAACTGAAACATGGACGATAACTAGTTTGGACAAGAAGAGAATAGAAGCTTTCGAAATGTGGTGCTACAGAAGAATGCTGAAGATAAGGTGGGTAGATCACGTAACTAATGAGGAGGTATTGAATAGGATTGGGGAGAAGAGAAGTTTGTGGCACAACTTGACTAGAAGAAGGGATCGGTTGGTAGGACATGTTTTGAGGCATCAAGGGATCACAAATTTAGCATTGGAGGGCAGTGTGGAGGGTAAAAATCGTAGAGGGAGACCAAGAGATGAATACACTAAGCAGATTCAGAAGGATGTATGTTGCAGTAGATACTGGGAGATGAAGAAGCTTGCACAGGATAGAGTAGCATGGAGAGCTGCATCAAACCAGTCTCAGGACTGAAGACCGCAACAACAACAACAACGATAATTACAGCAGACACTGGATCATTGTAAGTAGCTGATTTTAATTATAACTAACCAGTATCAGATTATCGCCCATCAAGAAACATAGCCGAATGCCAAATGCATGAGCTAAGTATACCGTGCAGACACTATTGCCATAAATATAAGAAATCATTGGGCAAGCACGTGTCAGATATGAAGACAAAATGCACGGAATTAGTCAGTGAAGTACGAAATCCACACTGGAAGAAATTTTGTGCGAAAAAATGGTAAAACACAACAATAAGGTGAGGTAGCTAAAAAAGGTGTTCAGTAGTTTTTCTCCTTGGGAAAGGTAATTACTAAGAAAAAATAATTTGGGTAACTGGGCTTCACTGTGGCTTGAAGACATAACTAAAGTTATCTAACACTACACGTTTGCATCATAATGTAGAACTTGATTCCGAACCCCAGACAGTTCAGACTAAATTGATGCTTGTTATTAGCCACGAATACCGTAAGTTAGTAAAAGTATTTACAAGTATCCCTAGGTCTCTGAAAAAGCATCTGAAAAATTTGCGATTATCAACTGTACACGACTATTTTTAGCACACTTCGTCAGAATACATTAGCTTTTGACATGAGCTGCGCGTCCTCAGAAGATTACGGCTTAAGGCGTAATTGAGTAAACCTTTGTAAGGTAAGCAAGCAATCCCATCCACAGATCAACACATGGGTACAAATGAGGCATAATCTTGTTTTTTAATATCAGTTTATTATCCATCAGGTACCCTAGCAACTGCACACATCGAGTCGCACCCAGTGGGTGCCCATGATATTTATTCTAGTACGTCAATAACATTTTTGTTTGACTGATATTGTGTATTATACAATGAATCTTTGTAAGATTAACGATCAAACAACTGTTTCCCATGAATCAATTGTAAAAGTGTCCGTTATTCTGGCTGTGACAACTATTGATGTTTTTGAATGCTTTAGCAGTGTGCTCCCTGCCGCCGTTGGATAAGCAGTTGCCAGCAGAAAGTCGTGTATTCCTAGCTCACTCATTTGTTACATAGTTTAATTCTTAATTTCTTTGCGTGTTTTTGCTACTTGCATTGTTTAATTCATAAATTTCGGGCGTATTATAGTATTTGAGAGTTGCAGCATCGCGTTTTAGTACCTGAATAGTGTAAATTCGCGTAGTCGTCTGTCTTCTGTTTTTGTTTTGAACGGCCAGTGTCGGTTGGTCACAGTCAGTGTGCTCCCTGCCGCCGTCGGATAAGCAGTTGCCAGCAGAAAGTCGTGTACTCCTAGCTCACTCATTTGTTACATAGTTTAATTCTTAATTTCTTTGCGTGTTTTTGCTACTTGCATTGTTTAATTCACAAATTTCGGGCGTATTATAGTATTTGAGAGTTGCAGCAACGCGTTTTAGTACCTGAACAGTGTAAATTCGCGTAGTCGTCTGTCTTCTGTTTTTGTTTTGAACGGCCAGTGTCGGTTGGTCAGTCAGTGTGCTCCCTGCCGCCGTTGGATAAGCAGCTGCAGCAGCAAGTCGTATACTCCTAGCTCACTCATTTGTTACATAGTTTAATTCTTAATTTATTTGCGTGTTTTTGCTACTTGCATTGTTTAATTCATAAATTTCGGGCGTATTATAGTATTTGAGAGTTGCAGCATCGCGTTTTAGTACCTGAATAGTGTAAATTCGCGTAGTCGTCTGTCTTCTGTTTTTGTTTTGAACGGCCAGTGTCGGTTGGTCACAGTCAGTGTGCTCCCTGCCGCCGTCGGATAAGCAGTTGCCAGCAGAAAGTCGTATACTCCTAGCTCACTCATTTGTTACATAGTTTAATTCTAATTTCTTTGCGTGTTTTTGCTACTTGCATTGTTTAATTCACAAATTTCGGGCGTATTATAGTATTTGAGAGTTGCAGCAACGCGTTTTAGTACCTGAACAGTGTAAATTCGCGTAGTCGTCTGTCTTCTGTTTTTGTTTTGAACGGCCAGTGTCGGTTGGTCACAGTCAGTGTGCTCCCTGCCGCCGTCGGATAAGCAGTTGCCAGCAGAAAGTCGTGTACTCCTAGCTCACTCATTTGTTACATAGTTTAATTCTTAATTTCTTTGCGTGTTTTTGCTACTTGCATTGTTTAATTCACAAATTTCGGGCGTATTATAGTATTTGAGAGTTGCAGCAACGCGTTTTAGTACCTGAACAGTGTAAATTCGCGTAGTCGTCTGTCTTCTGTTTTTGTTTTGAACGGCCAGTGTCGGTTGGTCACAGTCAGTGTGCTCCCTGCCGCCGTCGGATAAGCAGTTGCCAGCAGAAAGTCGTGTACTCCTAGCTCACTCATTTGTTACATAGTTTAATTCTTAATTTCTTTGCGTGTTTTTGCTACTTGCATTGTTTAATTCATAAATTTCGGGCGTATTATAGTATTTGAGAGTTGCAGCATCGCGTTTTAGTACCTGAATAGTGTAAATTCGCGTAGTCGTCTGTCTTCTGTTTTTGTTTTGAACGGCCAGTGTCGGTTGGTCACAGTCAGTGTGCTCCCTGCCGCCGTCGGATAAGCAGTTGCCAGCAGAAAGTCGTGTACTCCTAGCTCACTCATTTGTTACATAGTTTAATTCTTAATTTCTTTGCGTGTTTTTGCTACTTGCATTGTTTAATTCACAAATTTCGGGCGTATTATAGTATTTGAGAGTTGCAGCAACGCGTTTTAGTACCTGAACAGTGTAAATTCGCGTAGTCGTCTGTCTTCTGTTTTTGTTTTGAACGGCCAGTGTCGGTTGGTCAGTCAGTGTGCTCCCTGCCGCCGTTGGATAAGCAGCTGCAGCAGCAAGTCGTATACTCCTAGCTCACTCATTTGTTACATAGTTTAATTCTTAATCTCTTTGCGTGTTTTTGCTACTTGCATTGTTTAATTCATAAATTTCGGGCGTATTATAGTATTTGAGAGTTGCAGCATCGCGTTTTAGTACCTGAATAGTGTAAATTCGCGTAGTCGTCTGTCTTCTGTTTTTGTTTTGAACGGCCAGTGTCGATTGGTCACAGTCAGTGTGCTCCCTGCCGCCGTCGGATAAGCAGTTGCCAGCAGAAAGTCGTGTACTCCTAGCTCACTCATTTGTTACATAGTTTAATTCTTAATTTCGAGGCCCATGCCAGTGGCTTCTGGGTACCCCAGAGCCAGTTGCGGGCTCCAAAGTGCTCCTTAAGGGGCTCCGGAAAGGCTCAAAATCATGAAAAGTTCAATTTTTACTTTTTGCGTTTTCTGAATCTGCAGACTATTACCTATTAATAGATATATAATTTATTCAATTCCGAAGACTACAACTATTTTTAAATTTTTTTTGAAATGTGTTCCACATGGGCGTGACCCACTGTGGCGCTGTTAAACTGCTGTCAAATGGTGTTATTATTAACGTCCGTGTTCATCAGGTACATTTTAGTGATGTGAGATAAAGTATGTGTTGTGGCTAACCTGTGATGGTTCAACATATATCGCTGGTGTGATTGTCGATTGTTTCATGTTTATTTACTCTGTCGTTATCTCGAAAATATTCGTAATTAATTCTGTTTCTTGAGTCTCTGTTTTGTTGAAGTATAATAATGAGTAAAAGTAAAGTTATTAGAAATCCTCTGAAGGCTTTTAAGAAAAGGAGAAATGTTGGAAAGCCAAAGGTATGTGTTATTACTGTAAATAATAACATTCTAACATGGTACGAGCGATGCTTGCTTTAGACAAGGAACGCCTTCGGGCTGCAGACAGGGCTGTAAAGAGTCTAGAAATACAAGCAAGAGTAAACAGGAGGAGGAACAAGAGGAAGCTGGAGGAGGAGTTTGCAGAGGATGAAGATAATCCATCCTATGGACCTGGAATGCACTAAAAAGTTAATCCAATCTTTGTCGCTCGATTCCCAAAACTTTTATTTTCTCATACTAATTACATGTTTTCTAAGGATCTTCCAAACATATTTGTTTCAAACTTTCAGTAAATGTTACACAGTACCTTCTGCATAATTTAACACAGCTTTTTTCCAAAAAACTGTATATTTTTGAATATATAAATAAAAAATTAGTTAAGTTGTAGCCCATATTCCAATAAATACTCTGTAAAAAGTTCAACTTCCTACCTCAAATACTTTGTGAGGAAAGATGTAATTTATAAGCGTTATTTTAACATTGCAAGTATAGGGCGTTACGGAGCCCCTTAAGGACATCAAACACTCTCCTGCTTCGTTAGGGTCGAGCTCCGTCTTGCATTAACCACATCTTGTCGAAATCAGCGTCACTTTGAATAATGGGAATAAAATCATCTTCCAAAACCTCCACATATCGTTCGCTAGTCACCGTACCATCAAGGAATATCGCACCGATTATTCCGTGACAGGGCATTGCACACCACACAGGCGCCAGTTGAGGGTGAAGAGACTTCTCGATCGCGAAATACGGATTCTGAGTCACCCAAATGCGCCAATTTTGCTTAGTGACGCACCAATCCAAATGAAAGTGGCTTCGTCGCTGAACCAAACCGTCCATACCCATACTAATGCCGGTCCTGCCCCATGGCCAACAGTGCAGTGCGAACTTCCTAACGCAAGCCGTTCAGACGTTATGACGATTTTGTTTCGTATATTTCAATAATTGTCACCCTGTATTAAGGTACCACGAAGGGCATAGTCCGCTTAGCAAAAGAATACCTCCAGTTCGAACAGTTTTTTTAGCGCTCCGAAATACCACACTATGGGCGCCGTAGCCGTTGTCTATCGAATGACACGCATTTAAAAGCCAGATTTACATCCGCCAGCACGTTGCGGAGAACAGGTTTTTTCACAGCTTTACGTGTAATACGAGGGGGTAAAAAGGACGCTTGCGTAGAAACTAATTATATATTAATAACCACAAATTAGTAGCTCGCAATTAATTCAAACAGAATTTTAAATTTAGTTAAACCGGGTTTCTTTGAGAGACGCTAATGAATAACGTCATCTGGTCCATGGAATCGATACTGTCTCATTAACTTAGTTGTTTACAGCATTACAAATTTAAGCTGCAATCAAAACTGTCAAGCGTAGAAATTAGGCCTTACCTCAATTATATACAGTACGGGATTCCAATTTTTATATTCATTTCTTTTCTAATAGTTTTTTGTTTCCTCATCTTTTGCGAAACAAGCGAATATTACCAGGCCCACAAATATACATGTCTGACGTGACTGCTGTTTTCAGACGTTGTGATTTCAAAAACTTCATTTTTTTATGCGGCCCGCGACGAATTCCTGTGCTGTGCCAACCTTTTCATCTCACAGTAGCACTTGCAGTCTACGTCCTGAATTATACTTTCTGGATATATTCCAGTCTCTGTCTTCCACTACAGCTTTTACCCTCTGCAGTTCCCTCTAATATCATAGCAGTTAATCCCTGATCTCTTTACGTGTCCTGTCACCCTGACCCGTCTTCCAGTCAGTGTTTTCTATATATTCCTTCCCTCGCCAATTCCGCGGAGAACCTCCTCATTCCTTAATTCTTCGTTTCTCTACAGTTCCGGTTTTCCCACGGTCCATGTTTCGCTACCAAACAATGCTGTGCTCCAAACCTACATTCTCAGAAATTCCTCTCTCAAATTAAGGCCTATGTTTGATACAAGTATGTATATTCTCTCTCATTATATTCTGGGTGGTCAGAGACAGTCTGAAAATCTGGTAAGGAGGTTACAGGACAGGTTGTGCTGAGAGATAGTTCTTAAAGAAAAAAATTCGACGATCTGCGCCGTTTCCGAATCAGTTAGCATTTAAGTGAGTCTATCATGTTATCGCGAGCCGAAATTCAA
The DNA here is from genome assembly GCF_023864275.1 of Schistocerca cancellata. Classification (NCBI taxonomy): domain Eukaryota; kingdom Metazoa; phylum Arthropoda; class Insecta; order Orthoptera; family Acrididae; genus Schistocerca; species Schistocerca cancellata. The sequence continues at coordinate 759,518 of NW_026046765.1, read as the reverse complement.
GTGGTCCGCCACATATAATTAGTGCCACTTGTTCTCATATGAGTAGCATCGACGCTAGCGCACGAGACTGCTCAGCTTTTGGCTCGGGTTCGAACCTTAGTACCGTCCCACGTCCAATTTCTGTTTCGGTCTCTTGTTCGGTTTTTGGAAACCAAACGAAGAACATATTTGGCGAGACCGGCTCTGTCGGGCCGTTTTAATCTGCGCACACAGCACCCTAACGGGGTAACTTACATGCTAATTAACTCGGAAACAGTGCAAAGTATCGAATTTTTTCCCAACAGTAATATCTAGGTATAACCTACTTGCAACACCCTTAAAAGCTCTTCAGACTATTTCTAACCAATCGGAACATTTTTTAGCATAAATTGTGCTGGTTTTTTTTTCTTTCACACAGACGATTTTTACAGAAAACGGAAAAGATGTATTTCTGGGTTATTGGCTTACGTTTGGAATACTGTACCAGAAATTGGATTTGCAGCAACAACAAACAACACTCAACAGTAAGAGAAGAGAGGAGGAGGGGATGAGAGGAGATGGATAAAGAAGAAGGTGAAGTTGATCAGAGAGAGGGGTCAGAGGAGATGGACAGGGGGAAAAAGATGGCAGCGCCGGATAAAAAAAAATGGTTCTGAGCACTATGGGACTTAACATCCATGGTCATCAGACCCCTAGAACTTAGAACTACTTAAACCGAACTAACCTAAGGACAACACACAACACACAGCCATCACGAGGCAGAGAAAATCCCTGACCCCGCCGGGAATCGAACCCGGGCGCGGGAAGCGAGAACGCTACCGCACGACTACGAGATGCGGGCAGCGCCGGATCTACCTATATTTCCGAACCAGGGTGAAAACTTGACAACGGCGCCCCCTCCCCCCTCTCGAGTGTTTGAAGTAGGACATCAAAAATTAAAGAAAAAACTATTTTTGAAAAATAAGTTAATTTTATAGCGTACATCTTTCTGAAGAATTTGGTAGATATGAGGAAATGTAAGACATTTTATTTGCTTTTAAGTGTGCCATAGTGGAGTGCGACACTTCCTCACACAGCATTGTTCTATCGCACGTTACTGTGGAATTCAAACGAGTATATTTTGTAATTGAAGCCATCAAACCTATATCCAGGACAGTGAAAATTAAGATGTTCTGTGGTGCCTTTCCTGTTCCCAGTCGGTCGATGTGACTGTGCACTGGACCTTAGCAATGAAGCCTTCTGGCAAAAATTTTCTATCGATATATCATTTCCATCTATACACCGCAGAGATAGTATGTTATCTTCCTTATTTGTTATTCCCGTTAGTCGTTTATTTCAATTATGGTAGTCTGAATCTATGGATTTCGCTAATACACTACTGGCCATAAAAATTGCTACACCAAGAAGAAATGCAGATGATAATCGAGTGTTCATTGGACAAATTATACTAGAACTGACATGTGATTATACACTCCTGGAAATGGAAAACAGAACACATTGACACCGGTGTGTCAGACCCACCATACTTGCTCCGGACACTGCGAGAGGGCTGTACAAGCAATGATCACACGCACGGCACAGCGGACACACCAGGAACCGCGGTGTTGGCCGTCGAATGGCACTAGCTGCGCAGCATTTGCGCACCGCCGCCGTCAGTGTCAGCCAGTTTGCCGTGGCGTACGGAGCTCCATCGCAGTCTTTAACACTGGTAGCATGCCGCGACAGCGTGGACATGAACCGTACGTGCAGTTGACGGGCTTTGAGCGAGGGCGTATAGAGGGCATGCGGGAGGCCGGGTGGACGTACCGCCGAATTGCTCAACACGTGGGGCGTGAGGTCTCCACAGTACATCGATGTTGTCGCCAGTGGTCGGCGGAAGGTGCACGTGCCCGTCGACCTGGGACCGGACCGCAGCGACGCACGGATGCACGCCAAGACCGTGGGATCCTACGCAGTGCCGTAGGGGACCGCACCGCCACTTCCCAGCAAATTAGGGACACTGTTGCTCCTGGTGTATCGGCGAGGACCATTCGCAACCGTCTCCATGAAGCTGGGCTACGGTCCCGCACACCGTTAGGCCGTCTTCCGCTCACGCCCCAACATCGTGCAGCCCGCCTCCAGTGGTGTCGCGACAGGCGTGAATGGAGGGACGAATGGAGACGTGTCGTCTTCAGCGATGAGAGTCGCTTCTGCCTTGGTGCCAATGATGGTCGTATGCGTGTTTGGCGCCGTGCAGGTGAGCGCCACAATCAGGACTGCATACGACCGAGGCACACAGGGCCAACACCCGGCATCATGGTGTGGGGAGCGATCTCCTACACTGGCCGTACACCACTGGTGATAGTCGAGGGGACACTGAATAGTGCACGGTACATCCAAACCGTCATCGAACCCATCGTTCTACCATTCCTAGACCGGCAAGGGAACTTGCTGTTCCAACAGGACAATGCACGTCCGCATGTATCCCGTGCCACCCAACGCGCTCTAGAAGGTGTAAGTCAACTACCCTGGCCAGCAAGATCTCCGGATCTATCCCCCATTGAGCATGTTTGGGACTGGATGAAGCGTCGTCTCACGCGGTCTGCACGTCCAGCACGAACGCTGGTCCAACTGAGGCGCCAGGTGGAAAAGGCATGGCAAGCCGTTCCACAGGACTACATCCAGCATCTCTACGATCGTCTCCATGGGAGAATAGCAGCCTGCATTGCTGCGAAAGGTGGATATACACTGTACTAGTGCCGACATTGTGCATGCTCTGTTGCCTGTGTCTATGTGCCTGTGGTTCTGTCAGTGTGATCATGTGATGTATCTGACCCCAGGAATGTGTCAATAAAGTTTCCCCTTCCTGGGACAATGAATTCACGGTGTTCTTATTTCAATTTCCAGGAGTGTATTTTCACGCAATTTGGGTGCATATATCCTGAGAAATCAGTACCCAGAACAACCACCTCTGACGGTAATAACGGCCTTGATACGCCTGGGCATTGAGTGAAGCAGACTTGGATGGCGTGTACAGGTACAGTTGCCCATGCAGCTTCAACACGGTACCTCAGATCATCAAGAGTAGTGACTGGCGTATTGTGACGAGCCAGTTGCTTGGCCACCATTGACCAGACGTTTTCAGTTGGTGAGAGATCTGGAGAATGTACTGGCCAGGGCAGCAGTCGAACATTTTCTGTGTCCAGAAAGGCCCGTACAGGACCTGCAACATGCGATCGTGCATTATCCTGTTGAAATGTAGGGTTTCGCAGGGATCGAATGAAGGGTAGAGCCACGGGTCGTAACACATCTGAAATGTAACGTCCACTGTTCAAAGTCCCGTCAATGCTAACAAGAGGTGACCGAGACGTGTAACCATTGGCACCCCATACCATCACGCCGGGTGATACGCCAGTATGGCGATAATGAATACACGCTTGCAATGTGCGTTCACCGCGATGTCGCCAAACACGGATGCGACCATCATGATGCTGTAAACAAAACCTGGATTCAGCCGAAAAAATGACGTTTTGTCACTCGTGCACCCAGGTTCGTCGCTGAGTACACCATCGCAGACGCTCCTGTCTGTGATGCAGCGTCAAGGGTAACTGCAGCCATGGTCTCCGAGCTGATACTCCATGCTGCTGCAAACCTCCCCGAACTGTTCGTGCAGATGGTTGTTGTCTTGCAAACGTCCCCATCTGTTGACACAGGGATCGAGACGTGGCTGCACGAGTCGTTACAGCCATGCGGATAAGATGCCTGTCATCTCGACTGCTAGTGATACGAGGCCGTTGAGATCCAGCACGGCGTTCCGTATTACACTCCCGAACCCACTGATCCCATATTCTGTTAAGTCATTGGATCTCGATCAACGCGAGCAACAATGACGCGATACGATAAACCGCAATCGCGATAGCCTACAATCCGACCTTTATCAAAGTCGGAAACGTGACGGTATGCATTTCTCCTCCTTACACGAGGCATCACAACAACGTTTCACCAGGCAACGTTGGTCAACTGCTGTTTGTGTATGATAAATTGGTTGGAAACTTTCCTCATGTCAGTACGTTGTATGTGTCGCCACCGGCGCCAACCTTGTGTGGATGCTCTGAAAAGCTAATCACTTGCATATCACAGCATCTTCTTTCTGTCGGTTACATTTCGCGTCTATAGCCCGTCATCTTCGTGGTGTAGCAATTTTAATGTCCAGTAGTGTAATTATAAGAACGCTGATCAATCGCACACTCAGTCAACTACGTAAACAAAGAGCGATTGGCATTCACCTGTTCGGATCTATTCGGCTCATCTCGTACAGCCCCGTCCCTATCTCGTACAGCCCCGTCCCTATTTGTCTTCCGAAAAGTTTTTTTTATTTCCAGATGCAACGGGGTTTCCCTTAGCAAAGACATCACACACAAACTATGCACGCTTTCAAAAGTCAACTTATGATTCGTTCAGGAATCAACTTAGAACGTGTTCAAAAATCAGCAGGGATGCGTTTCTAAATCATATGAATAATCGATTTCCAGCGTGTACTGGATGCTAGGTGCTTTGTGAGACAAGGTTGTTTTCTTCAAGAATATGAAATTGGCGCCCACTGAAACTGCCGCCCGGGGCAGATACCCCAATTTGTCCCCCTTCCCTAGATCCAGGCCTGTAAAATTGACAGAGGGAGGGAGCAGGTAATGGACGGGGAAGGAGAAGACACGACAGTGAGCGGGGTGAGAAGGGGAAGAAGGAGAAAATGGAGAAAGACGTGGGGGAAGTAGATGGACAGGGCCCCGGATTAGGACGTATGTCCAATTTCCTTACGTATTAGAAACGTATGCCTTTTCTTTTCTTGCATCCCATTTAACCAGAATGAGCCACAGCAACATGTTTCTGGGTAAGGCCAGTATCTGATGAAACGTCAGCAATAACAACAATTTTAGACATAACTAGGATCATTCCACAGATCTACACATTTGTCTACTACTACTGCTACTACCGTCACCACATAGCCAGCACAACAAGCTACATGCAACTCTCTACAGACTATCTATGCTTATGTCTTAATAAATTTTTAAACAATAACACAAAGAACTGATTATTCACAACGAACAAGCAACAAGATAAATTCTCAGCAGTCGCCCGCTCACACTGCAGCTAAACAAAACACAACAAATCACGCTCATAGCGTGTAGTGAGCAAACAGACATGCTCTCGCTCGCAACGCACACACCTGCACTCGTGTATGGCATCAATGTACAACCGCTACTTGACACACGGCACGGCACGGTATTTGTGTCTGGCGAACGCACCCAGTGAATCACTCGTACAGCACACAGTGCACTGTATAAACCGTGCAGCCGTCATCTACAAAAGCACTCAGGTAGCGCTTCTCTTGGTAAGCAGAAAACGGTATCTCCACTTCGACGGCGACCGCTGTCCGTCTGGCTCGAATAGACACCAACCGCTCCACACAGCAGCCACGCCTCACGCAGACACTTGTGACGTCATGCTGAAAGAACGGCGTTCGGCGACGCGGTTCTTTCCGTCACTTTACGACGGACCTGCACCTACCTGTGAACATTGTCTCAGCAGATCATCAGTAGGGAAGCCGAGTGAAACGTACTGTACTTCGACGTGAACCAGGCTGCAATTAAACTCACTAATCTACGTTTCGGGCGAAAGTTTTCACACGAAATGTAAGGTTGGAAATTTTGTCCTTAATTAATGTATTCTGAAACTTAGGTGAACAAGTATCACTGCCAAGCCCGCGCTAGTCTTAACACAGCCTCTCACAATCCCTTTCACTCACGTTAGCAAGTTTATGGTGTTGCATTTCCCGAAAACGGTTCAAATGGTTCAAATGGCTCTGAGCACTATGGGACTTAACATCTGTGGTCATCAGTCCCCTAGAACTTAGAACTAATTAAACCTAACTAACTTAAGGACCTCACACACATCTATGCCCGAGGCAGGATTCGAACCTGCGACCGTAGCAGTCGCGCGGCTCCGAACTCAGCGCCTAGAACCGCGAGACCACCGCGGCCGGCTCCCCGAAAACATATTAGCTACAAAAATACGGATTCTTTTTGATTGAGAATGCTCGCCAAATATTAAGTCTGTCGATACCTAATGCAGTCACAGTTTTTAGCCACCGACCTGCTCAGTACGCCACGCGGAATATATGTCTTTTCTCGTCACAAAATTCACTTAAAAATCCGAAATTTCTACACACACATCGGAATAATTATGCCGTCACTTTCCAACACTTTTGATGTATGAAACACTGCTAGATCCGGCAACTTATCATTTCCATATGAACTACTACTACACACGTCCGATCTGTTTCGTGGCGAGGCTTCCACTCGTCTCCAGAATACTCTTAAGTCTTCTCTACCAGCAGAGAAAGGCGCGCGAAGAATATTGCTTTGCCATTGGTCAGTTTACTCAACAGTCAATAGCACAACATTCTCCCGTGTCAATTCGCGCTTTTCATCAATAACCTATCGCAAAATAGTAAACCTAACGACTGCACTTTTTACCGACGTAATTACCTAATATGCTGAAGTTTTGTTTATGCATAAAGATATTTACTATTGTTATTTATACCTTAATTAACTTTCCCTTTACCATAAACTTACTTTACAAATCTATTGTGCAGAAATCCCCTTTGTCCACATCCATACTTCTTCTAAATGTTCCCACACTAAATCCCACTACCTAACTCGTTAAACAAATATCTTCATATTAACCTTAAACCACACTCACGCATCATTCATACTGCTAAAACACATTTACAACAGTTTATGAAAAACATTCTATTACTTTAGTGCACTCTAGTGGGCACAATCGAAACTAAATCAGTCTCCTATCCAATATTGTGCTCTGTCGGCTGATACATAAACTACGTGCGCATCCAGTCTCGCGTCACCATCTGTCACTATCCAGCTCTGAGACACATCTCTCACTTAACCGCCTCCAAGGCAGGATCGGTATACGGCGCTACGCCTCAGGCAGCGCACCAGAGTCCGTAGCCGTACCCGTTGAAACTTCATAATATAACTTTTTACTTCAATTTAAATAACTGAGAAGGTGAAACTACTACGCTTTTACTTAAGTTGCTTAATGCGACTGAACCATCTAAAACTGCTGAGTGAAACTGACGTAGCGTCATTTTGACTGTCTATATCGTTTCAACACCGACTTATTCTATTTATTAATGAACCACAATATATACGGATAACGCAATCTATTAATTAACACAAAAGAATGGCCCTGAATTAGAAGAAATCCTAACAATAACCCATACATTTCATAAGTCACTGCCTTCACAGAACATCTTCTTGACACGAACTGCAGCAAATATAGCAAGTATACAGCCAGCTAAATAAAAGGATTGTAAGTACTGTAGGTTCTAACTACTAATAGGCACGTGGTTAGCAAAGGAAAGATTTTGCTGCGGAGTAAACAATGTATTTAGCATTTATTTGGAAGGTAGGAGACGAGGTACTGGAGGAATTAAAGCTGTGAGGAGGGGGCGTGAGTCCTACTTGGGTAGCTCAGTCGGTAGAGCACTTGCCCGCGAAAGGTAAAGGTCCCGAGTTCGAGTCTCGGTCCGGCACACAGTTTTAATCTGCCAGGAAGTTTCAATGTATTTAGCAGATTTTACCTTAATCATGTGACATCCAGCTCCAAAATTTATACACTCGTCCATAACTCCATTATCAAATTACAATCCATATCCAACCAATATTAAATCTCCATGACGGACACACATCCAGACCGTCCGCTCCCGCTACTAATACTTCTAGCTTCCATCACTCCTAACTATTAACCTCTAACCACCATCACTGCTGACAACTTCAAACTGCCAGTCCGATCAGCCACAGTCTCTCTTACAGAGGGCGCAGAACGCTGTCAGAGATATTAATGCAGCCTATAGCGCTGCCAACATACAAACACATAAAGGGTCTGCTTACACTGTACCCGCACTGCACCTTGCGCGCGTGCAAAGCCAGCTCTCACTTCCTCCTCTCAAGCAGCTACATACACTCCTGGAAATTGAAATAAGAACACCGTGAATTCATTGTCCCAGGAAGGGGAAACTTTATTGACACATTCCTGGGGTCAGATACATCACATGATCACACTGACAGAACCACAGGCACATAGACACAGGCAACAGAGCATGCACAATGTCGGCACTAGTACAGTGTATATCCACATTTCGCAGCAATGCAGGCTGCTATTCTCCCATGGAGACGATCGTAGAGATGCTGGATGTAGTCCTGTGGAACGGCTTGCCATGCCATTTCCACCTGGCGCCTCAGTTGGACTAGCGTTCGTGCTGGACGTGCAGACCGCGTGAGACGACGCTTCATCCAGTCCCAAACATGCTCAATGGGGGACAGATCCGGAGATCTTGCTGGCCAGGGTAGTTGACTTACACCTTCTAGAGCACGTTGGGTGGCACGGGATACATGCGGACGTGCATTGTCCTGTTGGAACAGCAAGTTCCCTTGCCGGTCTAGGAATGGTAGAACGATGGGTTCGATGACGGTTTGGATGTACCGTGCACTATTCAGTGTCCCCTCGACTATCACCAGTGGTGTACGGCCAGTGTAGGAGATCGCTCCCCACACCATGATGTCGGGTGTTGGCCCTGTGTGCCTCGGTCGTATGCAGTCCTGATTGTGGCACTCACCTGCACGGCGCCAAACACGCATACGACCATCATCGGCACCAAGGCAGAAGCGACTCTCATCGCTGAAGACGACACGTCTCCATTCGTCCCTCCATTCACGCCTGTCGCGACACCACTGGAGGCGGGCTGCACGATGTTGGGGCGTGAGCGGAAGACGGCCTAACGGTGTGCGGGACCGTAGCCCAGCTTCATGGAGACGGTTGCGTATGGTCCTCGCCGATACCCCAGGAGCAACAGTGTCCCTAATTTGCTGGGAAGTGGCGGTACGGTCCCCTACGGCACTGCGTAGGATCCTACGGTCTTGGCGTGCATCCGTGCGTCGCTGCGGTCCGGTCCCAGGTCGACGGGCACGTGCACCTTCCGCCGACCACTGGCGACAACATCGATGTACTGTGGAGACCTCACGCTCCATATGTTGAGCAATTCGGCGGTACGTCCACCCGGCCTCCCGCATGCCCACAATACGCCCTCGTTCAAAGTCCGTCAACTGCACATACGGTTCACGTCCACGCTGTCGCGGCATGCTACCAGTGTTAAAGACTGCGATGGAGCTCCGTAGGCCACGGCAAACTGGCTGACACTGACGGCGGCGGTGCACAAATGCTGCGCAGCTAGCGCCATTCGACGGCCAACACCGCGGTTCCTGGTGTGTCCGCTGTGCCGTGCGTGTGATCATTGCTTGTACAGCCCTCTCGCAGTGTCCGGAGCAAGTATGGTGGGTCTGACACACCGGTGTCAATGTGTTCTTTTTTCCATTTCCAGGAGTGTATTTAGAGCTTCCTCCTCTCAAGCAGCTACATATTTATGACAACGAAGAAACCAAATGTTTCACTTGCAGTAATCTCAGCTGTCCTCTTAGGTTTTTGCCTAAGCACATCCTCGGATACGGTGACATATTCGGAAATAAACAGCCGAATATTTGTGCACGCAAAGAACTATAAATGTCATTGCTTCACTCGCAGCATCCTGAGCTATACTCTTGTTAGGTACATCACTTTGATGCCGTCGTTTTACAGTAGGTGGCAGCAGCGGCATGTGGCAGTGCAGATTGCAGGTCGTTAAAAGTGTCATACAAAAAGCTTAGGTGTTCGTAAACATAGTCAATGTGTGATTGCATCACAAATTTATTCTCGGTCGAATATGTCAACTTACAAGTCCGATTATCCTCATCTGCGGAAAATTTTAGTTTTCTGCTTTCACACGAAGAAAACTGCGACTGAGGCTCGTACAGTGCTGGGTAAAACCTACGATGATGCACCTATCAGTGAAGGAACGTTCAGAGAACAGTTCGGTGCTTCAATTATGGTGATTTTGACGTGAAACATCGGCATGGCGGTAGGAGAGACAGGCTTTCGAAGCTACTGAAACGGACGGAAATAATCACCGGAGATCGTTATAGAAAGCAGTTGACGCATTTGAGCGGGCCAGCATCACAGTGCTTGATCCTGTGTCGCGAAACCAGTCAAGACATACTTGAAAACATTGAAATGGGAAGTCCTAGCCCAGCATCAAAGAATTGCAGTAAGGTATTTGAAGGAAGCACTTGAGCTACGAATTCACGACATCCAGAAACAAACGGCCCCAGTATGCCTACATCGATTATTTTTTAGAGATGCATATGGGACCTGAAGATGGCATAATGACTTGCCGAAACTGATAGCGAAAATAAAATGAATTAACATCTCAATTGCACGACTGTCTGTTTTTTTTTTTCTTTATTGTGTTTCATTCCCCTGCCCCATATGGGCAAGGGAGGGCTGTCAGCAGCACAATCCGCCGCTCTTCAGCCGAGTGACACGACAACTAAAACAAGAATAAAATAATACATACATAAGGAGATAAAAAAGGGGAACATAAAACAGAGTAAGGGGAGAAAATGGAGGTAAAAATACACTGACACTTAGACGTTCATTGGGGGCAGTTAAAAAAGTCACCAGAAAGTTTAAAAAACACAGTTGGCGATTCTTAAAACACAGAGAAGACACTGGATGCGCATGCACAGGTTAAAAGTTGGCCACAGTATTAAAAACACTCCGAAACAACACACTTAAAGCCCACTTGGAGCACACACGACGAAGAATAAAACTACCAGGTGGGACCTGCCGAGGGAAAGGTCAGAGAGGATGGAAAAGGAGGGGGGAGCATGGGGCAGCTGTGGAAGCGGCGGGATGTAGAGAGGAGGGGCAACCGTGGGTTCACGAAGAGGTAGGAGACACATGGGGGGGAGAGGAAAAGGGAAGACAGGGCAGGAGGGAGTGCAGAGACACTGAAAGAAGGCACAAGAGATAGAGGGGTAGTAGGAGGGTAAATCCGCTCAGAAGGAGGGAGGGGGAGGAAAGGGAGCCCTGAGGAGGAGGCAGGAAGAGGGGGTTAGAGTTGGTAGGAATGGTAGATGTCAGGGCAAAGCTCATCATCCGGGAGGGGTAGACGGTGGAAGTTGTGTTGGGAAAGGAGATGGAGGGTGTGGAGATGGAGAGAGGGAGGGACACAACGGTAAAGGCGCGGCAACTGGTTGGGAGTGGAGAGGAAGGGAGACACCGGGGGGACGACTGTCTGGCGAATTTCGTTGTAAAATATTCGGAAACAGCAGGCTAGGTGCGAGTAGACCCGGCGCTCTGAGAGTCCGTACCGACTTAAGTATGTACCGGGTGATCAAAACATCAGTATAAATTTGAAAACTTAATAAACCACGGAATAATGTAGATAGAGAGGTAAAAAAATTGGCACACATGCTTGGAATGACATGGTGTTTTATTAGAACCAAACAAAAACCAAAGTTCACAAAATGTCCGACAGATGGCACTGGACAGCAAAACTGCTACCGTGACGGGTGAGAGGTACGCCGATATGTTACAGAATCGCATTATCCCCAGCCTGGCTGATAAACACCTGCTGGAACGTACGATGTTTATGCAGGATGGCGCTCCACCCCACATTCCTAGACGCGTGAAAGATCTCTTGCGCGTGTCGTTTGGTGATGATCGTGTGCTCAGCCGCCACTTTCGTCATGCTTGGCCTCCAAGGCCGCCAGACCTCAGTCGGTGCGATTTTTGGCTTTGGGGTTACCTGAAGTCGCAAGTGTATCGTGATCGACCGACATCTCTAGGGATGCTGAAAGACAACATCCGACGCCAATGCCTCACCATAACTCCGGACATGCTTTACAGTGCTGTTCACAACATTATTCCTCGACTGCAGGTATTATTGAGGAATGATGGTGGACATATTGAGCATTTCCTGTAAAGAAGATCATCTTTGCTTTGTCTTACTTTGATATGCTAATTGTTGCTATTCTGATCAGATGAAGCGTCATCTGTCGGACATTTATTGAACTTTTGTATTTTTTTTTTTTTTTGTTCTAATGAAACCCCATGTCATTGCAAACATGTGTGTCAATTTGTACCTCTCTATCTACATTATTCTGTGATTTATTCAGTTTTCAAATTTATACTGACCTTATGATCACCCGGTATATAGACTCTTCATCGAACCCAGGAATCGAGAATCTAGACAATTTTTCCTTGTTATCTACACTGATACTGACACGATATCAGTCTCAGAAATTCCAAGACTTTAGAGAATGTTTTATTTTAAGTTTAAATTTTTTGTTTAATTTCGCACTTGGTATTGTACTTCCTGAGAAAAAGGTTTCTTAACACACGAACAGACATTGCGATTAAAAATTCGTGTGATGTAATTACAAACTACCAATTTTCTGTTTTTTTTCCCTTACTTATTCTGTGAAATCTTGCGTCTTGCCGAATTTCATGACTCCAGGTCAATGTGAAGTACTCTATAAGTCTTGATAGCGAGTCTGAGAGTATCAAGATATGTGACATAAATGGGCATATTTTTTGACTGCACTGACTTACTAGCTTTTTTTTGCATCGCCAAGACCATAGTACGTGGCATAAATTTTAACTTGATAAAATGGTTCAAATGGCTCTAAGCACTATGGGAATTAACATCTGAGATCATCAGTCCCCTAGACTTAGAACTACTTAATCCTAACTTACCTAAGGACATCACACACATCCATGCCCGAGGCAGGATCCGAACCTGCGGCCGTAGCGGTCGCGTGGCTCCAGACTGTAGCACCTAGAACCGCTCGGCCACTCCGGCCGGCTCTTTGTGTGCTTAGCGATTGACGTACGGAACCTTAAAAGCGGCCAAATATATGTGACAAGTAAGAATACAAATGTCATTCTTCGTCCCGTAATCTGTTACAAACTAGAAGATGAAAAAAGAAATTAGTATATAACAGGACGCAAACCTATTTCCTTCTGCTCCTTAGTTCGACGTCTCCAACCACACGACCACACAGAAGGTTGTGAAATTGCAACATATTATCATTCATCTCAGGATCTCCTGAAGACTTCTACCGCCAGCGTGTCATGAACTGACATTTGATTATAAGAAATCCAACCAAGGTGACGTGTTCGCCATGAATCTTCACTGCCCTAAAACAGTGATGAGCTGTGTGTGTTGGCTACAGCAGACTCTGCGCTTGCTCCTGCGCGAGGTGTGGGTGTTCGCTGCCTATAGAGTCTACCGTCGGCCACGGCTGTGCCCGGAACTCCCTGGTTCGTCTCCGTGCAGCGCCCTTGCCACCAGCTCGGTTCCCGCGGAGCTTACATTGACCAAGTTTGCGCCGTCTGCCCACTCGTGGCCTAAGAGTGAACGCTCCATGCAGAACGACTCTCTGGAAGCGGGGAAAGCAGCCATGCCTCTTGACACGGCACAGTACATTATTAGCAGATTCAACCAACACATTGCATCCTCCAACGTGTATCTTGCAGACAATGAAATTCAAACTAATGCGAAATCTCTGACAACAGCCGGTCATCCCGCATACCATTTGCACCTAAGACATGAAGGAGGGCCGGCCATTGTGGCCGAGCGGTTCTAGGCGCTTCAGTCTGGAACCCCACATACCGTAAAGTGAACTGAGGAGTACAGATGTAAATACGAGTATACACAGTCTGGTCGCATTAATTTGACCACCTGTCAAAAACCTTTCGGAGTGCAGACCGCTGCAACAGGTTCTGGAAGGTACCGATAGGGAGGTGGAGCCATCCCGACTCCAAAAGAGGTTCAAATGGCTCTGAGCACTATGGGACTTAACATCTGAGGTCATCAGTCCCCTATACTTAGAACTTCGTAAACCTAACTAACCTAAGTACATCACACACATCCATGCCCAAGGCAGGATTCAAGCCTGCGACCGTAGCAGCAGCGTGGTTCCGGACTGAAGCGCCTAGAAATGCTCGGCCACAGCAGACGGCTCATAGAGACTGCAGCTCGTGGCTAGCTACGTTAGGTTTCACGGTTGAGCATCCATGGTGCGAGCAGCCCGATCTAGATAGTGCCACAGACACTCGATTGGATCTAAATTCGGACTAGTTGGTGGCTAGGGGAGTACGGTAAACTCATCCTGCTGCTTTTCGAACCACGCACGTACGCTGAGAGTCATGTGGCACGTTTCATTGTCCTGCTGAAGATGCCATCGTGCCGAGCAGCAACAAACTGTTTGTACGGGTGGACGTGGTACTCAAGGATTGATGCACACTTGTGTTGACCTACTGTGCCTTCTATAAAGTCGAGACCACACAGAGAATGCCACGAAAACATTCTCCGACCGTAACGCTTCTTGCTCCGTCCTGGACCCTTCCGAAGATCATTGGACGGACGTGCAGGCCAAAGGCTATCTGTCAGATGGAGAATAAAATGTGATTCGTATAAAGAGGCTGTCTGTCCCCTCTTACTGAACGTCTACTTCGTGCCACATTTCTCGACTTTCGAAAGGCTTTCGACTGAGTTCCGCACTTCTAGCATTCTGCGTGGTGTCTGTTGTTCTATTATCGTGTCTCCCTACCACTTTCGCGCAACGACGCTCTGATCGTGTTTTTTAGGGAATTGACTAGTTTGTACCTGGGACCTGTTGCTGGTAAGGAGACGTCAGACTGCACATGACATGTAGAGTTCAGAAGAGTTCAGTGAGACTAGCGATGATATAACCAAATACTAAATGATTTCAGCGTCAGCTCCACTGCACTCCCTGTAAAAGAATCTTAGTACTAATTAAATTTAGTGGAAGGGATTCAAGGCTTTCCTATTTTTAGTTAGCTGGTAAAATAACGTCTAAAAAGCAGTTAAGTTTACCATTGGAAATTTTATTCTACTCACAAAACATTGTTTATAAATTGCACTATTGATAAAAGGAAATGTTTTAATACAGGATGGTAAAAACCAACTGCGTTCAACAAAAATGTGAACGAATATTCCCTGAATGGGTTTCCAAGTTCTACAATGGATCGAAGGATGACCTATGCCGTATCACATCTATAATCTAGGCTTAAATTAAGTTTCACAAAAGAGAAAACTATCAAAATGGTCTACAGTGACCCTCAATTATCTTTAATTACTTATCTAACTTGTCGTAAATTACAGTGGCTGATGTGGCTTCTCAGTAACTATATAACAGAAAAATCATCAAGTTTCAGATTTTTACTTCAAGTGGCAAATGTGAACACCATGAGCTTCAATTGACGATCGACACTAGTATTACGCAAAAAGGGGGTGTAACAGATGAGACTTCTGCAGTTCTGAGTGAAGCTTTATGCGCTGTTATGCGGCATCACGTGCGTTCATTACCTTGTCGGTGTTCGTCAGGGGGCGGCGGACAGCACAGCTCTGCTCACCTCGCTGTCTCGGAAGCAAATCTCTCCTAACTTCTCCTTACTACAATTTACCGAAGTTGGTTTAAAAGAACTATCTGGCTGTGTTTTCATCTGACCAATCAGGGTCTCAATGTTAACCTTAAGCCCTGCCTACAAAAATTCTGTCAATCCAATGAGAAACGTTATACTTTTCGTGGTGGGGCAATGTTTTTAAAGTTTGCAACGTAACAGAGACGCGAAAAAGTCTCACGCTATAACTTGCGGCTGGGGTGGCCCTTTTTGTGTTATCGTAAGATCTATACTGTTCTTCTGGAGGGCTCTAGCTTTTAACATGGGCTGGGGGGTGGTCCTAGCGGTTAGCTGGCGACGTGGGTGTCCGTCCCTTATCGTAAGGCCTTCTAGCTTAACACGGTTCTGCTCTCGGCTTCTGTTCTCGTTTGTCCCCTCGGAATTGCGTCTGTCTCACGGTGGGAAGGTATGACATGCATTTAGGCATTCTTGTGTTAGTCTGTGGTATTCCATTTGCTCACTCGTTACTCGTATTACTTTGGTTAATTTAATGTCACGATTTATTCGGAGCTATGTGACATACTACTGGATTTGCTTATCATGTCAGTCACTACTGGATTTGCTTATCATGTCAGGGTTTTCATGGAAGGTGTTGGCTTTGCCTGACACCTTACACACTGTCGCTTGCTCCAAAAAGTGCACACTTACGTCCTATCAGATGACATATGCGGTTGGATAGATAGTTTTCTAACAGTATGTCGTCCTGAACGGGGTGACTTCAACAGAAACAAGCGTAACTTCAGGTGTGCCCCAGGGCAGTGTAGTAAGTCCGCTACTTTTTACGATTTACTTAAACGATTTGGTTGATAGTATTGACAGCGGCATTATGGAGCAGTAGAAGGGATTATAATTATGTTTCCTACACATAGACAGAGTGGATGGAGCGCTGCTTCTTCACTTGGCTGCTTTAAAACGCCAAAACCTCTTAGTGAAGGCGCAGAGATTAGGAAATGCGTCAACGAAACTGATTCTAAAATGAGTTCTGTTTTCTGAAGTACGGAAATTAGTCATTGTTCTCAGCAGTTACGCAACCTACCGAGGGAACCCAGATGTGCATCAGAATCGTCCGCAGCACTGCGTCAATACATCGCAGCAGATAAGATAAACGCATTATCCTCGGCAGAGCAATGCAATCTGCGTCACTGCTTGCTGTCGAGAGAGCATATCAGCTTTAAGTGGCTGCGTCCCTTCACGTATTGTAGCCTAGTTCCTGTCTGCTGCTTCGCTTCGGCCTCAAAAGTACGTCCCCAGTTAAATAATCTGGAAGGCAGTTTTTAACATATCCATTTCAATTTAGCTCTCATAGCGCAATGGCCAGTCCTGACAAAACTCTACCATCTGGTGACAAGATACATGAGACAGGCGAAATACCCTCAGACTTCAGGAAGAATATTATAATTCCAATCCCAAAGAAAGCAGGTGTTGACAGATGTGAAAATTACCTAACTATCAGTTTAATAAGTCACGGCTGCAAAATACTAACGCGAATTCTTTACAGACAAATGGAAAAACTAGTAGAAGCCGACCTCGGGGAAGATCAGTTTGGATTCCGTAGAAATATTGGAACACCTGAGGCAATACTGACCCTACGACTTACCTTAGAAGAAAGATTAAGGAAAGGCAAACCTACGTTTCTAGCATTTGTAGACTTACAAAAAGCTTTTGACAATGTTGACTGGAATACTCTCTTTCAAATTCTGAAGGTAACAGGGGTAAACTACAGGGAGGCTATTTACAATTTGTACAGAAACCAGATGGCAGTTATAAGAGTCGAGGGACATGAAAGGGAAGCAGTGGTTGGGAAGGGAGTGAGACAGGGTTGTAGCCTCTTCCCGATGTTATTCAATCTGTATATTGAGCAAGCAGTGAAGGAAACAAAAGAAAAATTCGGAGTAGGTATTAAAATCCATGGAGAAGAAATAAACACTTTGAGGTTCGCAGATGACATTGTAATTCTGTCAGAGATAGCAAAGGACTTGGAAGAGCAGTTGAACGGAATGGATAGTGTCTTGAAAGGAGGATGTAAGATGAACATCAACAAAAGCAAAACGAGGATCATGGAATGTAGTCGAATTAAGTCGGGTGATGCTGAGGGAATTAGATTAGGAAATGAGACACTTAAAGTAGTAAAGGAGTTTTGCTATTTGGGGAGCAAAATAACTGATGATGGTCGAAGTAGAGAGGATATAAAATGTAGACTGGCAATGGCAAGGAAAGCGTTTCTGAAGAGGAGAAATTTGTTAACATCGAGTATAGATTTAAGTGTCAGGAAGTCGTTTCTGAAAGTATTTGTATGTAGTGTAGCCATGTATGGAAGTGAAACATGGGCGATAAATAGTTTGGACAAGAAGAGAATAGAAGCTTTTGAAATGTGGTGCTACAGAAGAATGCTGAAGATTAGATGGGTAGATCACATAACTAATGAGGAGGTATTGAATAGGATTGGGGAGAAGAGAAATTTGTTTCACAACTTGACTAGAAGAAGGGATCGGTTGGTAGGACATGTTCTGAGGCATCAAGGGATCACCAATTTAGTATTGGAGGGCAGCGTGGAGGGCAAAAATCGTAGAGGGAGACCAAGAGATGAATACACTAAGCAGATTCAGAAGGGTGAAGGTTGCAGTAGTTACTGGGAGATGAAGAAGCTTGCACAGGCTCGAGTAGCATGGAGAGCTGCATCAAACCAGTCTCAGGGCTGAAGACCACAACAACAACAACAGCGCAATAGGTTTGGTGTTTTAAGTAATTACGCGCAAGCAGAACACATCATGTCATTTTTAGCGGAGAAAAATCTTCAGACGTAAAAATAATTTCGGACGTACCCCAAAGGTGTGTTGTAGGACCATTACTTTTCAGAAAGTACATATTATTGATCGACTGACAGAATATCCTAATGAGTTTTGGTGTTACGTTAAATCAGTAAACGGATCGAAGCCATCTCTCCAGCCACTCTGCGACGATACTGGCTTCGCAGCAGAGGATATCACAGAAATGGCAGAATTATTAAACGTCTGTTTGACAGACAATGATCGCACTGTAGTTCCTTCTTTAAGTCGTCGTACGAACGACACGATGGCAGGTATCGAAACAAGCGACCAAGGGATAGAAAAGCAACTGAAATTACTGAGCAGGCGAAAGGCCGCTGGGCCTGACAGGGTACGAATTTCATTCTAGGTGAGTGTGCGGAAGAGCTTGCCCCTCTTCCAACAGCAGTGTACCGTAGGTCTCTTGAGGAGCGAAGTGTTCCTAATTGATTAGACAAAAGCGCAGGTCATTCCCGTTATCGTAAAGAATCGTTGAACAGACGCAGAAAGCTTTAGGCCCATATATCTGACGTCGGTCCATTGTAGAATTTTGGAACATGTTTTACGGTCGCATACTACGACATTTATGGATGCTGAAAAATCTACTCTATAGGAGAGAACAAGAAAGAGTTAGATACAGACGCCAATGTATATATCATGTTCCCTGTTTTTCTGAAGGCGTTCTGCACGGTTCCACATTGCCATCTGATGAACAAAACACAATCATACGGACTATCAGACCAGCTGCGTGATTGGATTCAAGAGTTTATAGCAAACAGAACAGAGCATGTGTTACGTGGCCAGTTTCCTCTCAAACTCGTATGCGTCACACTTCAGATTATTTTTATGCTCATTTCCCTTGATCAAGTAGTCGATCACTGACACAGCATAATAATTTCAATCAAGGTTCAGTATCTCCAGTGAATGTCACGTTCGTTGCTTTTTTTCCACTTCTCCTTCCAGAACGGTGAAGGAACTGCAGAGCCTATGAGCTGGCTAGCGTAGGATAAGAGTCTGTTTAAAAGTAACAGACTACCATAAAAAGCGATCAGAGTCCAAGGCTGAGTCGCAGCCGCTGGTGGCCAGATCAGCATTCACATCCACCACCTCACGCTCTTTGAGCGGGACACAGGATGGCTTTTTCCTGTCGAGAAAACAGAGCATTGTTCGAAGAAGCCTTTTAGGAAGATGAGGAATCTCTAGCCACGTATCGCCTTCCAAAGACTGGCGTATAAACCACCTTCATATCGGGAGCGATGCCACAAAGTAATGTTCGGTTTAAATTGCAGAATGCAGCGCTCCAGTTGGTTCTTGCTCTTATTTTCCATAGAGCTCGCATTTTCGCGTCCTTACCTACTTGTCAGCCATCTCACAGGTCTGCTTGGAAAGCGTAGCATGAAATGGTAGAGATTTTCTACCTGCCTCCCCACGTGACAGCTCTGTTGATTAAATGGAGCCTGAACTAGCAAGAACAGGATATTAATTTGTAACCTCCCCCTCACTTATCGACCTTAATGACAGTGAAAAAATTAAACCGCGTGTACCTAATAGAAATTTGGGAAAAGCAATCGTCACCGAAGTTAATTTGTCGGAAAAGAGGGAGGGAAGGGTTACATCTAAATGAAAGGAAAAATGCCAATGAAACTGGTGGAAATTAATTTTTGAAAAGGGGTAAAGTTAATAAAGAAAGTAAATGTTACCAAGCTGAGCTGCAGTCACAGGTAAGCTAAAATACGGTAACAAAACTCGCACTCTTAATTTGTGCTTGTGTAATCTAAATATTGTAGCCAGCTATGAATACTTTAACTGAACTTTGAAATTAAAGCAGTGAAATGCTATAATATTACTTTAATCTGGCGTTTGAATTTCAACGACACTCGGGTTCATTCCGGAAAAGGTAGCGACCCTGCTTGGTAATGCAATTGGGACAATGAGCAACATATGTTCATGCTAAGTTGCTGTAATTATACTTACGAAAATGGTACAGTTTGAAAAGCTGAGGTCTGCCATACAGTTCTAAAACATTACGTGCTTCCAGTCTTCCTTGTTGGTTGATTGAAGGTTTGAAGCCGTCGATCGAGGAGGTGGCGACAGTCACTCATTGTCGGCCGTCGCTGTTGCAGAAGCTGGATGTTGGCGCGCCTTCTTCTCGACACGGTCACCAGGCGAAACGGGTTCTTGATGTGCCCCAGCTAATGCTTCCCGTCCGCGACACCATGTCAGAAACTATCATAGCAAGAGCGCAATTACATGCTGCCCAACACCGAAAGCGCGGCAACTCGCGGGAGCGTCACACAACACCTGCTCCACTGCACTACCCCAGCCAGACTCTTCTCTGCCCGCGCTCCACGCGGCAGAGTTAACACTACCAAAGATCCTACACACTTTGATTCTTCACACGACCTATCGATGTAATCGTTCGATAGCAGTTTTCCCTAGGCAAGACCCAGCGTAAAAATACAAATAATATTTACGAAACAAACCAATTATACATCGACATAAATGCATAAATATACAAATAGTAAAACAATTACAATATACAAAGACACAGAAATGTTATATCTTGAGGTAACAAAACAAGGAAAAAAATTATAGTACAATAGATGGAAATAGGAGGATATGCATTTCCGGCGTTACAAATTAACATCTTAATTTCGCTTGTTCTGGACGGAACCCGCAACGTCTGCCGCCATTGGCTGGTGAGTTCCTGTTGTGGCGAAAAACAGTCAAATTATGTTAGGAGATGGAGAGTAAACACCTCACGGCAGGTGATCGAGAGTATGCTTCACAGCAGGCTTTTGAAGCGCAATGACTTCCTGCTTGGCTACAGAAGAGGGAGCACACCCCCAATACCCAGCCATTGCTGCGCCGCCTTCCGCGGGTTTGGTAAATTGGGTTCAAATGGCTCTGAGCACTACGGAACTGAACATCTGAGGTCATCAGTCCCCTAGAACTTAGAACTACTTAAACCTAACTAACCTAAGGACATCACACACATGCATGCCCGAGGCAGGATTCGAACCTGCGACCGCAGCGGTCGTGCGGTTCCAGACTGAAGCGCCTACAACCGCTCGGCCACAAAGACCGGCGGTAAATTGGGCCAACGATCAAAAATTCCATAGGCAGTCCACATTAGTTCACTGCATTCAGGAGCAACATACTCCATTTTAATAATCCGCAGCGAGCTAGTTTGTTTTCCTTACGCACTGATATTCGAAACTATTTTTCTGTATTCTTTCTATAATTTACCAACGCTGCTTCCAGTCGTTGATGTAGTCATGAATTATTTGTAGAACTTCGCATTTATCGTGCTCATCTATCTATGCCAAGGTTAGGGTGCATCAGTGCAAGCCCTTGTCCAAGTATTAAATACTTGGACGAGGGGTAACTGATGTGTTTTTGCTTTTTGATTATAAATCTGTTTGCTGTTGTGACCACTTCTTCCTGTTACAGATTAGGAGATCTCTTGTTTCATTAATATGTCTATGAGTGCGCTGTGGTACCCATATTGTCATGCTTGATTGGGCAACCCCCACTAATCGTCCGTCAGTAAGATGTTTCAGTTGCATGACATTATTATTTCTTTCAATTAATTTGCATGATCATAAGGGGTGATTCCCTTTTCTGTAGGCAACTACAGATCGGATTCTACCATCAACCGACACCCCACACGTATCATTCTTAAAGGATAGAAGCCTTCAGACGTAAAACTAATTTCGGACGTTCCCCATGGGAGTGCTATAGGTTATGGTACCGATAATTTTCACAGTATATTTAAATGACCCAGTACATGAACAATCACTGGAAGCAGTACCTCCATAAAGTATCTAGGAGAATGCGTACCCAGCGATTTAAAGTGAAACGATCCCTTAAAACTAAAGACAGGTAAGGCAGATGCCAGACTGGGATTCATTGGAAGAATTCTCAGAAAGTGCCACCCACCCACAAAGGAGGTTGTTTGCAAAACTTCCGTTTGATCTGTATCTGAATAATGTTCGTCAGTAAGGGATCCGTACCAGACAAAATTGATGCAAGAGACAGATAAGATTCAAGAAGAGCAGCACATGTCGTTGACAGTTGATTTAGTAACACTGGAAGCATCACGGAAACGATCAGCCAACTGCAATGGCAGTCGTTGCAAGAGAGGCGTTCTGCATCGAAATGTGGTTACTATTAAAATTCCGAGAGCCTGAAACCCTCGAAGTGTCAAACAGCAAATTCCTTTTTCCTACGTACTTCGCGAAGACCAAGAAGGTAAAATTAGACATATTCTGTTCACACAGAGGCTTACCAACAATCGTTCTTCTCACGGACCATCACGACAGCGACAGGGGAGAGTGGGGCAGGGGGAGGGAGGGGGCGCGCCATGAGGTGTAGAAGCGGCAGTGCTACCCAAAGTACCCTCTACCCTACACCATAACGTGGCTTCTGAAGTATAAATGTAGACGTAGATGTAGACATGTTCTTTACGTATTGTGCTTTCCCTATTAACTTGTGAATACAAGTGCCTGTTACTTTAGATTCAGAATTAAATGTTGGCATTGCAAGGCTTAAACATTTTCTGCCAAGCGCACCTTGAGAAGCTAGGGACGCGAAGTGAATAGTGTGCCAATGCGTGACCGGTTCACTCCCTGTTACTCACGTTCTCGAAGCTTTCCCCTAACGGACAGCGAACTGTTCCTCTTAGCTATTACACGTTCATTTATAATTCTCAAGAAGCAGGAAAGGGAAACGTGAAAGATTCAGGCACCATAGAACAAATGTCCCTGTCACAAAATATATAACAATGGAATGTACATAGCACTTACCAATGCCAATACTGCTTCGCTAGAACGAAACTTGAATACGAATAATTTTACCACTGAACTAAAAAACTCTTCGAAAACCGACTAAAAATTAAGTACGATCCATCATGCCGTTAAATACCAAAATAGTTTAAAGTGTTTAGGACAGGCGTTGATTATCATCAACTATAACAAAACAGTAAGTTCGTTTCACCGGCATGAAAAGTAGGAATGATGGTAGGGCCGTCCCTTGCTCCCCAAAAACCGTAGACTACATTTTTTCGTCAGCTAGGAGCGTATCTACCGTTCAGCCTTGAACACGTTTATCCCATTTGGAAAACATGCTAACAAAAAGGAATGTAAAATAGTTGTATGAATTATCATATCTATGATTAAATATCGACATCGTTTAAAACGCTACTATTTCCGAACACAGTTCGAAATCATAATTTAGGAACTACCTGTAACTTGTGACTGTAGCTATTTATGTCATCGTTACAGAAAACGGCAAAACTTTAACTTACGAGAGCCATCCGGAAAATAAAGAACGTTTTGTGTCCACACGTGACCGCCTCCCCCTACCATCACCACTGTCGACCAACCTCTGACCTTGGTACTCGTCCGCTTCAGTTTGGTGGCAGCTACAGTGCAGTACGCTTGATTATTGCTGGCCGTGCGACTTAAAAATGTGTGAGAAAATTGAACGTGAGGTGAGCAATGTTATATGATTTTTGAAAGCGCAGAAATCCAACCTACAGAAATTTATACACTCCTGGAAATGGAAAAAAGAACACATTGACACCGGTGTGTCAGACCCACCATACTTGCTCCGGACACTGCGAGAGGGCTGTACAAGGAATGATCACACGCACGGCACAGCGGACACACCAGGAACCGCGGTGTTGGCCGTCGAATGGCGCTAGCTGCGCAGCATTTGTGCACCGCCGCCGTCAGTGTCAGCCAGTTTGCCGTGGCATACGGAGCTCCATCGCAGTCTTTAACACTGTTAGCATGCCGCGACAGCGTGGACGTGAACCGTATGTGCAGTTGACGGACTTTGAGCGAGGGCATATAGTGGGCATGCGGGAGGCCGGGTGGACGTACCGCCGAATTGCTCATCACGTGGGGCGTGAGGTCTCCACAGTACATCGATGTTGTCGCCAGTGGTCGGCGGAAGGTGCACGTGCCCGTCGACCTGGGACCGGACCGCAGCGACGCACGGATGCACGCCAAGACCGTAGGATCCCACTCAGTGCTGTAGGGGACCGCACCGCCACTTCCCAGCAAATTAGGGACACTGTTGCTCCTGGGGTATCGGCGAGGACCATTCGCAACCGTCTCCATGAAGCTGGGCTACGGTCCCGCACACCGTTAGGCCGTCTTCCGCTCACGCCCCAACATCGTGCAGCCCGCCTCCAGTGGTGTCGCGACAGGCGTGAATGGAGGGATGAATGGAGACGTGTCGTCTTCAGCGATGAGAGTCGCTTCTGCCTTGGTGCCAATGATGGTCGTATGCGTGTTTGGCGCCGTGCAGGTGAGCGCCACAATCAGGACTGCATACGACCGAGGCACACAGGGCCAACACCCGGCATCATGGTGTGGGGAGCGATCTCCTACACTGGCCGTACACCACTGGTGATCGTCGAGGGGACACTGAATAGTGCACGGTACATCCAAACCGTCATCGAACCCATCGTTCTACCATTCCTAGACCGGCAAGGGAACTTGCTGTTCCAACAGGACAATGCACGTCCGCATGTATCCCGTGCCACCCAACGTGCTCTAGAAGGTGTAAGTCAACTACCCTGGGCAGCAAGATCTCCGGATCTGTCCCCCATTGAGCATGTTTGGGACTGGATGAAGCGTCGTCTCACGCGGTCTGCACGTCCAGCACGAACGCTGGTCCAACTGAGGCGCCAGGTGGAAATGGCATGGCAAGCCGTTCCACAGGACTACATCCAGCATCTCTACGATCGTCTCCATGGGAGAATAGCAGCCTGCATTGCTGCGAAAGGTGGATATACACTGTACTAGTGCCGACATTGTGCATGCTCTGTTGCCTGTGTCTATGTGCCTGTGGTTCTGTCAGTGTGATCATGTGATGTATCTGACCCCAGGAATGTGTCAATAAAGTTTCCCCTTCCTGGGACAATGAATTCACGGTGTTCTTATTTCAATTTCAAGGAGTGTAGACAGGTAACTGAGGTTTACGGCAATGTGATGAACGAAGCGTCCGTTCGGAAATGATGTATCATGTTTATGGTGGACGAAGAACGTTCACGTAGGAGATCGCTCGGGCCGGCGCTCGGTTGTGGCTGGCGGACTCAAAACAAGGATTGAAACAAATATCCAAGAAGGCAGACGTTTCACAATTAGTGGACTGCAGCGGCCTACTGTGAGATGCTTTAACGACTCTGCCGAGCCATTAAAAACAAGCTGCGCGGAATGCTAACCAGCGGAGTCATCCCCTTTCACGATAATGCACGTCCGCATTCAGCGGAATTGACGCTGGACGTGCGTCAGCAGTTTCAGTGGGAAATGTTTCGACACCCGCCACACAGTCCGGACTTAGCCCCGAGTAACTATTATTTATTCTCCAGAGTGAAAGATGTATTAAGTGGACAACGCTAGGAAGTGATGACGAACTTAAACAAGCCATTATTCATTGGTTCAAAAACTCGGCGGCAACTGAGTATGCAGAAGGGGTAGAAAAGGTGATGAAACGGTACAACAGTTGCCCAAATCTGAACAGTGATTATGTAAAAAAAGTAGCTTGGTATAATACTGTATGCAAAATGCAGTTTAGTTTAATTATAGGAAATAAAAATTTCTGTAGAAAAAAAATGTTCCTTACTTTCCGAACTACCCTAGTAATTATTTGAATTAAATTAATTCATTCTTCCTCTGCAGCCTGACAGAGCAACTTCGCATTTGCAAATGAAAAGTACGAAAATATGGGTGCTTAACGGTAATCATTTATTTAATTAACCGGTTGTCATCTTGCAAGGCCACCACTGGAAAATGGTCTTGCAGGCCGAAAACCAGTTAACTACATAAGACAATGTCGTAGAAAATCTGTATTTCTGTACTTTCTAAATAACTGAACTAATTTATTGAAACTGGATAATAGTGAGGCAATAAATCCTTTTTATTTGACAAATTCAACGCAGAAATTTACACATTTTCCATCGCATAGGAATGTTCTTTTACACGGTTTAGTTCAACTCATTACGAAGTGTCGTATTTATGATCTATGGAACAAGTACTAATCTAATCTAATTTATGTGAGTGGTTGTCAAACTTTTTTGCTCAAGAACCAGTACTGACGTGCGGCGGTATTGATCGTATTATAAGTGGGTAACCTACATAAATTAGTATGTTATGAGACCCCAGCAGTCCAGTGGCAAGTCTGGCGCCGTACACAAGTACTGACTGTTAAAATCGGCACCATCGGCAACACTTGGAGCCCTCTGTTCTCTGCTCCAGACAGCCACAACCAGCAGCGGCCTCAAAGTTGTGGTAACTGCCTGGCGAAGAGTTGTGCGTCTGAGTGGATGATTTAATGTATTAAAAAAAGTAATTTGCATTTGATTAACAGAATCTTCCGTCGGTCCTTTGTAGAATAACATGATAATAAATGAAAACCACTAGTTTGTTCATTACTTCCCACACTCTCTCTTCCTACATATTCCCATTTTCCTGTATTCATTAAGTTGTTTTGTTTTCTTGAAGTTGTCTTTGTATTCCACATAGACTGTAGTTTCAATGGTTAAGGCTTTCTTTTGATTGGTACTTGTATTACTGTCCATGTTTAACACTCTTTGAAGTTGTCTCATCAAATACTGTTCATATTTTACTTTGCTCATTTATTTAATGAAAACTGGTAGACAGTCACTGCTTTGATTATAATGTTAAAATGCAGTACCACCACACTCTCAAACTGTAGGTTCCCCTAGACACCTCCATTTTCCTGCATTTATTTATTTCTGTTTATCTTGTTGATATTGCTTAAGTTCCTTATGTATTCTGTATTTACATTGATAACTGTCTCTTCTTTTAATTTGTTGTGTATCACTCTCCATGTTTCATACCTCCTGATGTAGCCTTGTCTAGTACTAATTTTATTTTGTTTTATTAGTTTTTTTCATTAATAGAAACTGTTATGTAGCCATGCTATTCCTATTTTGTGCTAAAGGTTTTCCTGTCTACTCCATTGTTATTTATGTACTGTTCAGTTTTTACTTTTTCATTGCAAAGATGTTACTTGCTATATGTTTCTACTTCAGTCTCGATGTGTTACTTCTCTTCCAATGTTGTCAGCTAACATTTAACTTCTTTGGTGATAATACTCTGTAAATGTCTGAAGATGGCCTTGTAAGCCGAAAACCGGTTAACAGTAAAAGTAATATTGTAGAACAAAAGCGAACTGGTACTTTCCATTTATTATTTTGTATTTATATTTAATTTCATTGTGCAGTATGAGACACGAGGAAGAGAGACATTGAAGCATTCCTCCTCCCCCCTCTGCTCCCCCTGCCACATCATCTAACCCCGCAGTGGCAGTGCTCTGCCCCTTTACGTAGCTCACGGTCGTGTTCAACAACATCGTTTCAAATTCAGCACATTTTAAAGTACTACTGTCTGTAAGTACTTTTTGTTTCTTACTGAGCAGGAAAACTACACTCTCGGCTGCTGGTTGCTCGATTATTGCAACTTATGGCTGAGAACCGCGGGCCGTGCGAATACTTGATTCGGACCGTAAGCGGTCTGTGGCCACTGGTTGACGACCGCTGATGTATGATTCATATTTTCTCTCCCTGAATATTACTGAACCTAAGTTTCAGTGATTTTAGTCTACTCCTGTGCCAGGGAAAAAGAAAAACAACAGAAAATGCAAATATATGAAAAACATTTCCTGCTTTTCTGCAGCAATCCGCTTGGTCACAAATTGATGATCAGTTCGTTGACTATGGAACCAGCTAAACGCTCTAGCCACACAGGAACTGCGGCACTGATATTACAAAACATCACAAATTAACGTCATCGGAAAATAAATGTCTCATCTGTATAGAGGTACTATACTTTTGCCCTTTGCCTGTATTCTCCTTCCGAAAGCAAATCCCAGATGGCTCTGGATTCCAAGACCTCTCAGTGGTGTCTTTCCTTCAACTCACAACGTTTCCAGTCATTATGACGTTACGTCAGACTTCAAGAACAATATAATAATTCCAATCCCAAAGGAAGTAGGTGCTGACAGATGTGAAAATTACCGAACTATCAGTTTAATCAGTCACAGCTACAAAATACTAATGGTTCAAATGGCTCTGAGCACTATGGGACTTAACTGCTGAGGTCATCAGTACCCTAGGACTTAGAACGACTTAAACCTAACTAACCTAAGGACATCACACACATCCATGCCCGAGGCTGGACTCGAAACTGCGACCGTAACGGTCGCGCGGTTCCAGACTGAAGCACCTGGAACCGCTCGGCCACACAGGCCGTCGGTTTCTTCATGCTCTGACACTTAGTGGGAGGAGTGAAATGCCAGTCCCAGTTCCCTCTGCAGACACAACCTATAATCGTACTGCAAAATACTAACACGAATTCTTTACAGATTAATGGAGAAACTGGTAGAAGCCGGCCGGGAAGATCAGTTTGGATTCCTTAGAAATATTGGAACACGTGAGGCAATACTGACCTTACGACTTATCTTAGAAGAAAGATTAAGGAAAGGCAAACCTACGTTTCTAGCATTTGTTGACTTACAGAAAGCTTTTGACAATGTTGACTGGAATACTCTCTTTCAAATTCTGAAGGCAACAGGGGTAAAATACAGGGAGCGAAAGGCTATTTAGAATTTGTACAGAAACCAGATGGCAGTTATAAGAGTCGAGGGACATGAAACGGAAGCAGTTGTTGGGAAGGAAGTGACGCAGGGATGTAGCCTCTCCCCGGTGTTATTCAATCTGTTTATTGAGTAAGCAGTAACGGAAACAAAAGAAAAATTCGGAGTAGGTATTAAAATCCATGGAGAAGAAATAAAAACTTTGAGGTTTGCCGATGACATTGTAATTCTGTCAGAGACAGCAAAGGACTTGGAAGAGCAGTTGGACGGAATGGACAGTGTCTTGAAAGGAGGATATAAGATGAACATCAACAAAAGGAAAACAAGGGTCACGGAATGTAGTCGAATTAAGTCGGGTGATGTTGAGGGTATTAGATTAGGAAATGAGACACTTAAAGTAGTAAAGGAGTTTTGCTATTTGGGGAGCAAAATAACTGATGATGGTCGAAGTAGAGAGGATATAAAATGTAGACTGGCAATGGCAAGGAAAGCGTTTCTGAAAAAGAGAAATTTGTTAAGGTCGAGTATAGATTTAAGTGTCAGGAAGTCGTTTCTGAAAGTATTTGAAAGGAGTGTAGCCATGTATGGAAGTGAAACATGGACGATAAATAGTTTGGTCAAGAAGAGAGTAGAAGCTTTCGAAATGTGGTGCTACAGAAGAATGCTGAAAATTAGACGGGTAGATCACATAACTAAAGAGGAGGTATTGAATAGAACTGGGAGAAGAGAAGTTTGTAGCACTACTTGACAAGAAGAAGGGACCGTTTGGTAGTACATGTTCTGAGGCATCAAGGGATCACAAATTTAGCATTGGTGGGCAGCGTGGAGGGTAAAAATGGTAGAGGGAGACCGAGAGATGAATACACTAAGGAGATTCAGAAGGATGTAGGTTGCAGTAGGTACTGGGAGATGAAGAAGCTTGCACAGGATAGAGTAGCATGGAGAGCTGCATCAAACCAGTCTCAGGACTGAAGACCACAACAACAACAACAACACGACGTTACGTGCTTAACATAAAAATAACATGCATAAATATCATAATAAATGTAAGTACCTATTATAATCTGGTAGCTGCAGTTTATTTGGTGATTAATGAAACAGCTTTTCAATAATTTTGTGTTTTCTTCTGTGAGAAATTGTGCTCCGTTTCCATGACCCACCCGCCTTCCACGAAGTAATATTAGTCCCGCCCCTGCCCCCTCCGCCTGTCACTGTGAACCCTGCGTTTCCCCCCTCCCCCTCACGTATCTCATATTCTACGTATGTTCTTGGTGACAAGTATGCGGAACGTGAAGCAAAAAAATGTATGACAGTAACACAGATAGAACTGAAGATATCGTAACTAAATTTATTGATTTTTATTTAAGTTGGGGTTTTATGAAAAGTCGGTGCTATCAGCGACGTTTCTGATCAACTTTAATCGGTGTACTTTTTTTTCCTTATCACTCTGTGACTTAGAACTCCGTCCTTGCTTTTGCTCTCCTCCAATATGAAAATGACAGGGCGAGAAATATGTCCCTTTGAACGCTTGTTAAAAGATATAGTAGGCGTAATTTCTCTCAGTCTGGCTGTCTTTGTACGTGAATGGATGCGTGGGCGAGAGATAAACGCAGAGAAGCGCATGAAAAAGCCAAGGCGTTTGACCGTGGAATTAGCACAGAGTGCGAATAAAGTGCGCCAGAATTATTGCGAAGGCGAGCGCTAAGCCAACCTGAAATCTTTTTGGGATTTTATACTTAGCCAAGCCTTTCAGTGATACAAGTCACATATTATAAGAATTTAATGTGTCTCAACCTCGAGCCCCGGTGATTTTATCTTCGGCTTCTTTGTTGAATTCTGTTTCCGTTCGCTGCCTCCTTTCGTCGTGTGTTACACGGAATACCTTTCCAATATTACTCCGCTGGTAGCGAATAAAGTGGGCTTACCAGTGTCGTGGACGCGGCGTACGTTTCGGACTTTCTTTCGCCATCAGGCCTATTGCCAATTACGGAAATGGCGTCCTGAGTGCACGCGCATGTTTCCGGCTCTGCCAAATTGGAGCGACCGAGGAAGGATTTTAAAACGAGAGTGTAGCAGCACGAGGAAGGCTTCAGCACGAACAGGAAGACGGACGCTAGGAACTCTCCCGTTTCTTTCTTACTTAGTAATTCGCTTAAGTAACGGAGGCAGGCAGGGCAGCGTCCTATAGTAAGGAAGTGTTTATAAATAACTTACCTCACGTGGGAGAGCAGGAAAGAATTTGGGAACTGAAGGTTTCTTTCGGAATTTCATTCGGGCAAATACGGAATGCTCGAGGCTCCGGAAATGAGGAAAAACTGCACATTTGGAAGTTCAGGGGGTGCACGAGTCCCTCCCGCGATCAGAATAATAGAACCCATACCTCCCGGGCCCTTAAAGGTCCTCTTGGTGCACAGTACACAAGTCTCCTGCGGTCAGGTAAGGAACCCAGTCCTCCCTTTCAAAGCCGATACTTAAATATACGTTGATAGTCGAAGCTGTAAAAGCTTTTTTGTCGTAAGTAATTAGTAAAAATGTCTGATTATCCTGCGTGTCGAGATCAAAAGAAAATGAGCCTGTACAGCTTAAATACGAACTAAAGGCTTTTGCACCAGTTCGTTTAGCGCTACCTAGGGTACACCACAAGGAGGCGAACTGTCTCACAACACACAAATATTTAGAGATTACATGTTTTTATTTTTAAATTATTAACTTCAATACGGCAAGAAATCTGTATATATTTTTCTGAACTGCAGGAGCAGAACTGTCTATGGCACTTGCTGTGGAAACTTTCGCAAGCATTTGTGGTTCTCTGTCTCTTGAAACTTAGTTCTGCCCGCATGGACGAAGGAAAAAGTGCGTTTCAGTCTACAAGAGTATCCCCTACGTAGTCGCAGACCGCTTACAGTTTATCATACACAGGCATCGCTGACATAAAGCGCTCAACGAACCACCGATGCAGCATTGGTAAACCAAATACAGAACAAAAACTTTTCGATTTCATTTCTGTAATAACACTCATGTGCAAATCCCAACCATTGTACATCATAGGGCAAATAAAAATGACCTAGAAGAGTGGATGCAGCTGGACGTGAATGTATGCATATAACCACACCCCGTGACGCGCGTACCACGGACGCCCGCCCGCCACGTTTTCAACACCAGTTCAGAGCGTAGTGCGGGGTTTGTTAGTGTCAACTGAGCAGTGCCAAGGGGACGATGGCGCTCGCAGTGGAGCAGCGAGTGTTCGTTGTGGAAAGCTACGTGACAACAAAGTCGTGGAAACGGTGTGGTCAGTTGTTTGCCGAGAAGTTCAATGGTGTCAAAGTGTGTAAGTAGGCTGTTTAGGTTTTTATGTTGGTAACGCCACGTAGTGCTCTGTACGAAAATCGCTGACAGTCTGTGGCTGGTTGGACTCATCGTTGGAGTGTTCGCTAGTGTATTGCTGGTCAGTTGGGCAGTTGGAGGTGAACCGCCAGCAGTGGTTGGATGTGGGGAGAGGGATGCCAGAGTTCTGAGATGTTAATATGAGCGGACGATCTGGATATGTGTCCGTCAGAAAAACGAAATTTAACAAATTGTATGTAACGCCGGAAATGCATATCCTCCTATTTCCATCTATTGTACTATAAATTTTTTTCCTTATTTGTTACCTGAAGATATGACGTTTTTGTGTCTTTGTATATTGTAATTGTTTTACTATTTGTATATACATGCATTTATGTCGATGTATAATTGGTTTGTTTTGTAAATACTACTTGTATTTTTACGCTGGGTCTTGCCTAGGGAAAACTATGCTATCGAACGAATACATCGAGAGGTCGTGTGGAGAACCAAAGTGTGTAGGATCTTTGGTAGTGTGAACTCGGCCGCGTGGAGCGTGGGCTGAGCAGAGAGAGTCTGGCTGGAGGAGTGCAGTGGAGCAGGTGTGTTGTGTGAAGCTCCCGCGAGTTGCCGCGCTTTCAGGGTTTTGCAGCATGTAATTGCGCTCGACTTGCTATGTTAGTTTCTGACATGGTGTCGCGGACGGGAAGCGTTAGCTGGCGCACATCGAGAGCCCGTTTCTGCTCGAGACCGTGTCGAGAAGAAGGCGCGCCAACATCCAGCTTCTGCAACAGCGACGGCCGACAATGAGTGACTGTCGCCACCTCCCCGATCGACGACTTCAAACCTTCATTCAACCAACAAGGAAGAGTGAAAGCACGTTAAGTTTTAGAACTGTATAGCAGACCTCAGCTTTTCAAACTGTTCCTTTACAACATACAGCAACTTAGCATGAACCTTGGTTGTTCATTGTCCCAAATGCATTATCAAGCTGGGTCCCTTCCTATTCCGAAATGAACTCGAGTGTCGAAATTCACACGCCAGCATTAACGTAATATCATTCTCGATTTCACTGCTTTAATTTCAAAGTTCAGTTAAAGTATTCATAGCTGGCTACAGTATTTAGATTGCACAAGCACAAATTAAGAGTGCGAGTTTTGTTACCGTATTTTAGCTTACCTGTGACTGCAGCTCAGCTTGGTGCGTACGAAATTTTACTATTGTTAATTGTTCAGAATCATTTAATTCAAGTTCAAAGTTAAATCTCTTATTTCTAAATTGCGTAGATTCAAGTAGCTTTTGAAATGATTGTTGAGGTAGCCCAAGACTAACCGTATTTTACTGACTTTCGATGTGCTTCAGAAACAAAGCTCACTATTAACTTGAGTCACTAAATTAACTTTCAATTTTCCGGTTTTATTAATTCTTTTGCTAAATTAAGTCAGAGTGTAGCGAAATTTATTACTTATGACAAACTTTCAGCTTTCACACTACACGTGTCAACCTTCAGTTGCCACGCTTCTAGTGCTAATTATATGTGCAATAACCATTCTTTTTCAGTTACTATAGTAATTGTCCATAGGACTGGCGACCGTAATTTCCCCCAAATCTCAAATAGCTAATTACCGCTAGTTAATTGTTAACGTAACGGCCGCACTTTTACTTTCTTTATTAACTTTACCCCTTTTCAAAATTAATTTCCACCTGTTTCATTTGCATTTTTCCTTTCATTTAGATGTAACCCTTTCCTCCCTCTTTACCGACAGATTAACTTTGGTGACGATTGCTTTTCCCAAATTTCCATTAGGTACACGCGGTTTAATTTTTCACTGTCATTAAGGTCGATAAGTGAGGAAGAGGTTACAATTGATATACATACATTATGACTTTTGAACAGTATTAAGGTAAATACATTGTTTTTTCTCTATCAAAATGTTTCATTTGCTAACTATATGCTTATCAGTAGTTAGTGCCTTCAGTAGTTAGAATCTTTTATTTAGCTGGCAGTATTGGCGCTCGCTACATTGCAGTAGTTCGAGTAACAAAGGTTTTTGTGAGGTGATTCATGAAGGGTATAGGTTATTATTAGTCAGGGCCATTCTTTTGTAGGGATTATTCAAAGTCAGATTGCGTTGCGTTAAAAAACATTGTGTGTCAGAGTAGTGATGATCAGAATAAGTAAAGAGAGAACTGTCTGAGTACGTTCAGTTTTGCTCAGCTGTTTGAAAATCAAATAACGTTTTTCTAGCACGATCATTCTTTACATACAAAGGGGACGTTTCAAGTGCTAGTGACAGCCCTCATAGTCTTCAAGAACTGCAGCAGAACATTTTGGATGGAAGTGCAGCAATCCCAGCACTCCAGCTTCAATCCGCCTTCTCAGCTTGCTGACCAGGGCCCAAAAGTGCCAAGAGATGAATGGTGGTCACTTCCAACATCCGCTGTAGTCAGGGTTAGTTCAGTATTTACTTTCCTCTGGTGTGTTCCTTTGTACCCTGGAATTCAGTTCTCCGGACCACTTTTATTTGCCCCACCCTACATATTTTGTCACCAGCCCTGTGTTAGATGCCATTTACAACTTTGGAGTGTTATATTAGTCCACACCTCTCTTCCAGCTTTCATAATGATTTCTTTAAAATCCGAAAATATCGTTCACGGAGATAATTTCAGACCTAGATTAATACATTTATCAACAAGTTGAAAATACTTGATAAGGTGGAGTTTTCTTATCCTTCTATAAAGAAAATTATTCAAATTTAAGTCCATTAACATTCCCATGGATCGTAAATAACTGACAAACTTTTCGCAGTACTTGAAAGTTCCATCAGGATATACTGTGTTACATCAAATGTTTTGAACTTTTCAGCTTCACTAAATATTACACTGTTTCTGTCAGCATAATAATATACACTCCTGGAAATGGAAAAAAGAACACATTGACACCGGTGTGTCAGACCCACCATACTTGCTCCGGACACTGCGAGAGGGCTGTACAAGCAATGATCACACGCACGGCACAGCGGACACACCAGGAACCGCGTTGTTGGCCGTCGAATGGCGCTAGCTGCACAGCATTTGTGCACCGCCGCCGTCAGTGTCAGCCAGTTTGCCGTGGCATACGGAGCTCCATCGCAGTCTTTAACACTGGTAGCATGCCGCGACAGCGTGGACGTGAACCGTATGTGCAGTTGACGGACTTTGAGCGAGGGCGTATAGTGGGCATGCGGGAGGCCGGGTGGACGTACCGCCGAATTGCTCAACACGTGGGGCGTGAGGTCTCCACAGTACATCGATGTTGTCGCCAGTGGTCGGCGGAAGGTGCACGTGCCCGTCGACCTGGGACCGGACCGCAGCGACGCACGGATGCACGCCAAGACCGTAGGATCCTACGCAGTGCCGTAGGGGACCGCACCGCCACTTCCCAGCAAATTAGGGACACTGTTGCTCCTGGGGTATCGGCGAGGACCATTCGCAACCGTCTCCATGAAGCTGGGCTACGGTCCCGCACACCGTTAGGCCGTCTTCCGCTCACGCCCCAACATCGTGCAGCCCGCCTCCAGTGGTGTCGCGACAGGCGTGAATGGAGGGACGAATGGAGACGTGTCGTCTTCAGCGATGAGAGTCGCTTCTGCCTTGGTGCCAATGATGGTCGTATGCGTGTTTGGCGCCGTGCAGGTGAGCGCCACAATCAGGACTGCATACGACCGAGGCACACAGGGCCAACACCCGCCATCATGGTGTGGGGAGCGATCTCCTACACTGACCGTACACCACTGGTGATCGTCGAGGGGACACTGAATAGTGCACGGTACATCCAAACCGTCATCGAACCCATCGTTCTACCATTCCTAGACCGGCAAGGGAACTTGCTGTTCCAACAGGACAATGCACGTCCGCATGTATCCCGTGCCATCCAACGTGCTCTAGAAGGTGTAAGTCAACTACCCTGGCCAGCAAGATCTCCGGATCTGTCCCCCATTGATCATGTTTGGGACTGGATGAAGCGTCGTCTCACGCGGTCTGCACGTCCAGCACGAACGCTGGTCCAACTGAGGCGCCAGGTGGAAATGGCATGGCAAGCCGTTCCACAGGACTACATCCAGCATCTCTACGATCGTCTCCACGGGAGAATAGCAGCCTGCATTGCTGCGAAAGGTGGATATACACTGTACTAGTGCCGACATTGTGCATGCTCTGTTGCCTGTGTCTATGTGCCTGTGGTTCTGTCAGTGTGATCATGTGATGTATCTGACCCCAGGAATGTGTCAATAAAGTTTCCCCTTCCTGGGACAATGAATTCACGGTGTTCTTATTTCAATTTCCAGGAGTGTAAGAACAAATCTGTCCCGTCTGTATGTTGCACACTCAATGTATTCAGAACAACATGAACCTCCTGAATACTTGTAGGTAATTTCGGTAGAGTTTTCCATCTAGCTGTGTAAATAGATTTACAAAATCTATCGAAATCTTTAATGGTTATCGCTTCTGGGTGTTCGCCTTTCAGCTGTTTAAGTGCTGATAGAAAAAAATCGCAGCACTAAGTAGATGTGCAACATAAACGAGTATTCATAGGTATGTTTCTATATCTGAAGGATGAAATCTATTCAGATTTAGTGCCAGTTGCATAAGAGTGGCGCTAGTAGCGCCACTTTGAGGGTACAAACCAGCTTTGCTGTAAATACACGCTGTATCGGTCGTGAGCGTTAGTTGCCTTCGAGACTGGACGTGGCGAGTTGACGTTTCTCAACATGGAGTAACCTGTTGTTCAGCAGGACAAAGGTAGACCAGGCACGAGCATTGAGACATTTGCAACAGTCCGACTCCTTGGATTCACTGTCGCCGATCATCCTCCGTAGAGTCCCGACTTGGCACCATCTGCTTTTCATATATTTCCACCTTCGAGCCTTTGACTTTGAAGATGATGAAGAGGTGCAAGCAGGGGTGAGGCTGTGGCCCCGTCAACAGTCATTCTACAGTCACGATATCGAAAAACTGGTCTCCTTTTGGGAGAAA
Source organism: Schistocerca cancellata (assembly GCF_023864275.1). Taxonomy (NCBI): domain Eukaryota; kingdom Metazoa; phylum Arthropoda; class Insecta; order Orthoptera; family Acrididae; genus Schistocerca; species Schistocerca cancellata. The sequence continues at coordinate 722,346 of NW_026046765.1, read as the reverse complement.
TGCGATCGTCGCGAAGACGACTATGTTGAGAAGGTTTGTTGCTTTGGGGAGCAAAGTGATGAAACTACGGGGCCATCAGTCCCTTTTTCCTCATTCAAACAGGCCTCGAGTTAAAATAAGTCCCAAAAGGAGTCGGGGAAAGTAAACAGCATAAAAATAACTTCGAATGACGCTGAAAGACTAAATGACAGAAGCTAACAAAAAGGGTAAAAGTACACTAAAAGGAAAATAAAAAAGGATAAGCGAGCCGTCTTGCAACACACTAAAATTTCAAGCTTGAAAAACAAGGCTAGAGGGACACAGATAGGAAAAAGACGAACACCAAGGCGAACAAACAGCATAGAAAGAGCGAGGAAGAGCTAAAATGGAGGGAGGGTGGAGGCCTGGGAGAGGAGGCCAAATGGCCACCCTTAGATTATGTGATAAAAAAACCCTCACTAGTAAAACGTAAAACAACATCAGCCATTGAGGCACTGTCTCCCAACGCCATTGGCAGTGACGTGGGCAGGTTAAAAGTCTGTTGCAGAGTGACTGAAATTCAGCAGTTCAACAAGATGTGGACGACAGTCGTGAGAGAGTCAAAGCGACTCCAAGGTGGGTCCTCGCAATGGAGGAGGTGACCATGTGTTAGCCACGTATGGCTGATTCAGAACCGGCAAAGGACAAGGAGACCCTGCAGTGGCCCACATGGATGAGAGCCATACTTTTGTTGTCTCCTTGATACCACGACATTTATTTGGTGTACTGAGGGAAGCCAACAAGACCGTCGACCAATGATCCATCGGTGTGGACTATTTCTAAGTAAGTGGACACACAGGAAAGGCGGTAGAGAGGAAAGTGTCGAGTTCAGTAAGAAGCGACCAGACACAGAGTTCAAGGAGATTCCCTGATCTGGGCTGCCTTTGCAGGAGATGGATCGCTTTGTTAGGGAAAAGGAGATGGTAACTTGGATAGTGAGGTAAACTACAAATGTGGGCAGTATAATTACCAAGCAGTAGTTGCCGCCAGAGTCGCAGTGGAGGAACGCCAACTTGCACGAGGAGGCTGTTCACTGGACTCATTCGGAAAGCTCCCGTCACAAGCGGACCTCTACAGTGGTGGATAGCGCCCAGCAGCTGCAGCACTGTAGAGTGATCAGCACCCCAGTCAGTGTGGCTCAGGTATCAAATGATATTAAGATGCCGCCAGCATTTTCCTTAAGCTGATGAAGATGGGGAAGCCAAGTTAAGCGGAAGTCGAAGATGAGTCCCAAAAAGAGGTAAGACTGCACTGCACAAAGTAGTTGGTTATCGAGGTAAAATCCTGGATGTTGGTGGACAATACAATGGTGACAGAACTTCATGACGCAAGTCTTGGCGGCCATAAACCGAAAGCCGTGAGTGAGGGCCCACGACTGCGCCTTTCATATGGCTCCCTGCAGCCGGCATTCAGCCACACCAATAGAAGAGCAGCAGAAGGAAATACAAAAATCGTCGGCATATAGGAATGGAGATATTGAGGATCCCATTTCTAGTGCAAGAACATGAATGGCAATTAAAAAGAGTTGGTCACTCTGGACAGAGCCGTGAAGGACCCCATTCTCTTGGATATGGGGCACACTATGGGAATCACTGACGTGAACTCTGGAAGTGCAGAGCGACAAGTTGTGTATAAAAACCCGAGACCCCACTCATACAGAATAGCGAGGATGTGGTGTCGCCAAGTGGTCTCGCAGGCCTTTATCTCGAATGGCAGACTCCAGGTGGACCAAACTGTCGGTGGTGGAGTGCCCTGGGACGGCCACCAGCTCACCATATGTTCGAACAGCTTGCACAGAACCTTGGTGAGGCTGATAGGACGATAGCTATCCACATCTAGCGGGTTCCTACCACATTTTAGCACTGGAACTATCATGCTCTCCCACGGTGGGAATACGCCATCGCTCCAGATGCTGTTGACAATGGCAAGGAAGTGGCTTTGGCAATCCGCTTGTAATCTGCCCCTCACTTATCGACCTTAATGACAGTGAAAAATTAAACCGCATGTACCTAATGGAAATTTGGGAAAAGCAATCGTCACCGAAGTTAATCTGTCGGTAAAGAGGGAGGAAAGGGTTACATCTAAATGAAAGGAAAAGTGCTAATGAAGCTGGTGGAAATTAATTTTGAAAAGGGGTAAAGTTAATAAAGAAAGTAAATGTGCAGCCATTACGTTAACAATTAACTACCAGTAATTAGGTATTTGAGATTTGGGAGAAATAACGGTCGCCAGTCCTATGGACAATTACTATAGTAACTGAAAAAGAAAGGTTATTACACATATAATTAGCACTAAAAGCGTGTAGTGTGAGAACTGAAAGTTTGTCAGAAGCAATAAATTTCGTTACGCCCTGACTTAATTTAGCAAAAGAATTAATAAAACCGGAAAATCGAAAGTTAATTTAGTGACTGAAGTTAATGGTGAGCTTCTTTCTGAAGCACATCGAAATTCAGTAAAATACGGTTAGTCTTGGACTACCTCAACAATCATTTCAAAAGCTACTTGAATCTACGCAATTTAGAAAGAAGAGATTTAACTTTGAACTTGAATTAAATGATTCTGAACAATTAACAATAGTAAAATTTAGTACGTACCAAGCTGAGCTGCAGTCACAGGTAAGCTAAAATACGGTAACAAAACTCGCACTCTTAATTCGTGCTTGTGTGATCTAAATATTGTATCCAGCTATGAATACTTTAACTGAACTTTGAAATTAAAGCAGTGAAATGCTATATTATTATTTTAATGCTGGCGTTTGAATTTCAACGACACTCGGGATCATTCCGGAAAAGGAAGGGACTCTGCTTGGTAATGCAATTGGGACAATGAGCAACAAATGTTCATGCTAAGTTGCTGTAATTATAGTTACAAAAATGGTACAGTTTGAAAAGCTGAGGTCTGCCATACAGTTCTAAAACTTTACGTGCTTCCAGTCTTCCTTGTTGGTTGATTGAAGGTTTGAAGCCGTCGATCGACGAGTTGGCGACAGTCACTCATTGTCGGCCGTCGCTGTTGCAGAAGCTGGATGTTAGCGCGCCTTCTTCTCGACACGGTCACCAGACGAAACGGGCTCTTGATGTCCGCCGGCTAATGATTCCCGTCCGCGACACCATGTCAGAAACTATCACCGCAAGTCGAGCGCAATTACATGCTGCCAAACCCCGAAAGCGCGGCAACTCGCGGGAGCTTCACACTACACACCTGCTCCTCCACACCACCCCAGCCAGACCCCCTCTGCTCAGCCCGCGCTCCACGCGACAGAGTTAACACTACCAAAGATCCTACACACTTTGGTTCTCCACACGACATATCGATGTATTCGTTCGATAGCACAGTTTTCCCTAGGCAAGACCCAGCGTAAAAATACAAATAATGTTTACGAAACAAACCAATTATACATCGACATAAATGCATAAATATATATATATATATATATACAAATAGTAAAACAATTACAATATACGAAGACACAGAAATGTTATATATTCAAGTAACAAAAATAAGGAAAACAAATTTATAGTACAATAGATGGAAATAGGAGGATATGCATTTCCGGCGTTACACACTGACAGATGTTTAATTATTTGGGAATGGATGCAGCCTGGGCCCGGGGTGTGTCAGGACAGTCAGCAAGAGCTCTGAGATATTCCAAGTCACTGAAGAGAGCATTATACAGCTCAGGGTGGCGTGGAGCAAAAGAGAGGTGTTATCATTCCACCCGCTGTATGAAGAGATGACAGGCAGGGCGGTAATTCTCAGACACAGAGATGCGAGCATAATGCTCGCCAAGACGCTCTGTGATTACGCCTGGATTGGCTTATACAGTTCCCTGTGTGGAAATTCCAGGTACACCTGCAGGGGTCTGATAGCCATAAATACATTGAAGCTTGGTCCAAATCTGAGAAGGAGAGGTTTGTGTTCCAATGGTGAAATATCGTTCCCAACACTCCTGCATCCGTCGTTTGATGAGCAGGCGGACCTGGGCACGGAGCCATTTGAAGGCAATGAGGTTCTCCAAGGATGGGTGGCGCTTATGACGTTGGAGGGCCCACCTATGGTCTCTAAGGGTGGCAGCGATTTCCAGCGACCACCAAGGCTCCGATTTCCGCCTGGGGCAGAAAATGTATTGCCGATTCAGCTGTGGCAGCAATAGTAGTAGTCATGGTGTGGATTACCTTTTCGATGTTGCCATGCGATGTATATTGATCAGTGGTAGTGGAGGTGGTTCAAATGGCTCTGAGCACTATGGGACTCAACATCTTAGGTCATAAGTCCCCTAGAACTTAGAACTACTTAAACCTAACTAACCTAAGGACACCACACACACCCATGCCCGAGGCAGGATTCGAACCTGCGACCATAGCAGTCCCGCGGTTCCGGACTGCAGCGCCAGAACCGCTAGACCACCGCGGCCGGCAGTGGAGGTGAAAGTGCCTCAGTCAGCCTTTGGAAAATCCCGTCTGGCCAAGTGTCTAGATGAGCGATGTTGGGGTAGGGACAGGAAGAGTGGAAAGTGGTCACTACCACACAAGTCATCATGAGCTCTCCAATGGATAGCTGCAAGAAGGCCAGAATATGTGCCCTATGCCGGGTCTTCACCATCTGGAGGGAGGTAGATGTTACAGATGGTAATTTCCTGTTTTGTCCTCACCCTGACAGCCACAGCTTCTAAAGATGTTTGAAGGGGTGCAGGTTTGCTACAGACAGAGGTAAGGACATAGATACAAACTCCACCTGACAGTCTGTCACAGTCAGGACAGTTTTTGTGTTACCTGTGATGCCCATGAAGGGCAGAGCTCCATGTTACAGGAAACCAGGTTTCCTGAAGGGCAGCGCAAAAATCAGGTGTAACGCATAAGAGTTGTCACAATTCAGCCAGCTGGGCGAAAAGACCGCCGCAGTTCCATGGGATGATGACGTTGTCAGTCATCTGGGAAGACATAAAGGGTCTAAGGTGGCATTTTACATCTCAGGATGACCTGCCGCCACTGGTTGAGCGCTGGTAGCCAGGACCTTTGCGTCTCAAGCGTCAGCCAGATCCAGATCCCGGTCCTTGGCGGACGCTAGAATCTCCACCTCATCCTCAGGTGTGGAACTGCTAGGTATTAGTGGTATGGGGCCACTGGAGTCTCCGTTCCTTAACAGTCTTCTTCTTGGACTGTTTGCCCTCTCGCTGCTCTTTAGGAACTTGCTGGGAGGGCTTCTCGGAAGCAGATTCAGATACGGAAGAAGATGGTGAAGCATCAGACCAGCAGGTAGTGGCTCCTTCAGCCACTGGCTGGTGTCCACTTTCGCACTTATGGAGACCTTTCAAGGGAGAGTTCCGAGGCATTCCCTCAGTGGAGAGGAGCTGGAAGGGGCAGTTTCTTCTCCAGCTGGGTAGAGGGGACCTGCATCCCTGGTGTTTGGGGGTCGTTACCTTACAATGGGGAAGCTTTGGGATCAACAGAATGTTCCCCTGAACCACCAGGAGGAGGGATGGAGACGGGCGGCCCTGAGGTCTAACTGTAGAAGGTTTAGATGAGGAGACTGTCGTCACTAAGGAGGGTGACATCGTCATGGCTGCAGTGTAAGGTAAGGTGACTTGTAGAAAGGCCAAACTAAAATATGAAAGGCTGCGATCGAATGGGGTGCAACCTTTCATATTTAAGAGTAATCTCTCTATACGTCCAGGGTCTTGTACTCTATTATTTTTCTCTCGTTTTGGAGTACCGTGCAGTCTGTCGAGCAGCTGACACAAGTGGGAGGAGGTGTACATAGGGTTTTCGGATGCAGTAGGCATCCGCAGTCCCGGCGTGTGGCGCTGGAATGGCACCGGAATGACATGTGCCCAATTTCCTGCACTTAAAGCATCGCATTGGGGGAGGATTCTAGGGTTTGACTTCACATCAGCAGACCATCAGCTTGACCGTCTGATTGAGAAATAAATATGTAGGAAAGAAGGATAGAAGTGTACAATGTTAATAAAGTTTACTTTATTTGGAACGCTTTAAGAGTTTTCATATAAAAAATTCAGAAACATTAATTTTCAACTCACCCTCGTATATATCCTTAAAATACTCCCAATGAATTTCCGTCTGGAATCTCGCAGTTCCTTCTGTTTTTTTTTATTATTTTTTTTATGTGGTCGTTCCATTTAAGGGTGCTGTGGATGGCTACTCCTTGTTAATTTATTGCAGTTAATGCTTCCAGTGATTGTCACCGATAGTGTAATTGAACAGCTGTTGATCGCTTCGCTTATTTCCGCGCAAAACACTAAATTTGTTTACGTCCAGTGTTAACTGCCCAACTTCTTACCTCAATCGTCGATCCTCTTGCAGGTCTTCCTGCATTTTGCTATGGTCCTCTGGCATTGCGACCTCCCTATAGTAGACAGCATATCCTCCTGGAGCATCCACCGTCATACACTACATCGTTGCTAAAAATTTCAAAGAGTAGCTGCTCTTTAACACTACTCGCCTCCATAGCCAAGCTAACTAACGCACGCCTGTGCGGTGGCACTGGCCTCGGAGATCGTGTTGGTGCTTGAAACTTTCACTACCCGTATTTGGTCGGAAAGGGGAGCAGAGTTCACGGCGTAAAGTCGCTAATCACCTATCTTTGCGCCAGTGTCCTGGATGAAATACCAAACCTCTCCCCAGCGTCTCATAAAGTGAGGTCATGAGACACTGTTGATGGTATTCTGTCCATTGGATGGGGACGTTAAGGCCAGCGCGTAGGGAAGCAGGCTACTCACGCGTTATAAAATTCACATCAGTCTCTCCATTGTGTGCCACCCAGTCCGCTGCAACTAGCTCTGACGTCATGAATGTTGCGCAATACTTTAAAAATAAAGCAAATAACCTGAAACGTTTCTAGCATGTCAGGAGTAATACTAAATCAATATGTGTTGAATATCAGTTCAATAACTTTAACCATTTTAGAAATTTGGACGTTTTTCTGTAAAAATCACTGGCGCAACAGAAAAGAGCTAGAAACTTAAAAATTTATATTTAGATTCCTTTTGCATAATAATTTAGTAGAAACAGTATTCTGGATCTCACAAATTAAAATTTTAGTTGAAATTCATGATTTTCTGGTTTTTATCTTAAAAACTAAGGAAGCAAGATAGATTAAGTAGGCGAATAAATAAAGCTAGGATGTTTAAATTTAAGTAGAAGGGAGATCCGCTATAATCATAAAAATGTGAGAAGTTTCAACAGAATAACTATAAAACTATAGCTATAGCGTATTTCCAAAGGGGAAGTTCAGAGCTCGTCTACTGTGTGTAGTGTAATTAAATTAATTCTCTCGCCCAAAATATTTAACTTAGCCACGTCAGACCTTTTATTATCATTACTTACTTGTGTGCTGATTGCACAATTAAATTGAAAGCTTCATCGGCCATCAGCAAAGGAAGCAATGATTTATTCGATAACTGCCGGCCGAAATGGCCGTGCGGTTAAAGGGCGCCGCAGTCTGGAACCGCAAGACCGCTATGGTCGCAGGTTCAAATCCTGCCTCGGGCATGGATGTTTGTGATGTCCTTAGGTTAGTTAGGTTTAACTAGTTCTAAGTTCTAGGGGACTTATGACCTCAGCAGTTGAGTCCCATAGTGCTCAGAGCCATTTGAACTAATTTTATTCGATAACTGAAAGTGGTGCATTACTAGCCCAGCGGCTAGTCGGGAGAGCAGACTTGATCAGGCGTTCCCTTAGCCGTCGGCACCGCGGCTTTATGTGTAAGAACGCTGCGCGAGAATAAAAAGGCCCCAGTTCTCTCCAGACGCTGATTAGTGCACCACCTGTGCCGGGAGTCGCGTCGCGTCGGTATCGTTGATATAAACAGCCTCGGATGCAGTAATAAGTTACTCGGGATACGCATAACCATGAAATCGTTTTCGAGTGAAGTGTTAATTTTGGGACGACGTTACTGATCTATCTTTAGTTTGCGTATGTCGTATTTTCACGTGCCGCCGCAGGACACACATTCTACCATTATTTAGCGTGGTGTTTGATGAACATTATCATCAAATTATGGCGAGCATTCACTTAAACATTTAATTTGAACAGTTATAGTGGCATCAGCGCATTAGACTCTGAACTGCTCTGGTAGTTGGATTCTTTTTGGTCTGTGACTTTCAGAATATAGTGAATATTTTAGAGAGAATGATTTTTGATTATGAATCCCAGACAATCTCCTAATTCCTCAGAGCTATAAGCTGTAGCTATAAATGTATTTCTCAGATGAAGTGGGCACTAGGAATTCTAATTACAGGCTTCACGTTTTGCTAATCACTTTCTGGTTGCCAATATTGTAGTTAGAGAACCAGTGTTGATAACGGCAAACAACAGCATTAAATAAATAAGAGGAACATTGGCAATTATTCCACCCGCCGCCCCACAAGCGGGCCTCTTGATTCTTTTCGAGAGGATTAGGATATATGACAGCACCGAGTTCCAGCCTCACCCTTCTCTCATCATCTTACAACACGAATGTGACATCGATGACACTCATCTACATTCAAAAAAATACGCATATGACTACTCCAGCCCATTCCTGAGGAAAGTAGCAGTTGTGTGCAGCAGAAGAAAACTCTTTCAGACTAGTTGGCTAAAGAAACTCTTTCCAACCAGTTGGCCAAACATATCCCTTGGTGTTTCCCAAAAATGGGACTATGGGACTTAACTTCTGAGGTCATAAGTCCCCCAGAACTTAGAACTACTTAAACCTAACTAACCTAAGGACATCACACACATCCATGCCCGAGGCAGGATTCGAACCTGCGACCGTAGCGGTTGCGCGGTTCCAGATTTTACCGACTAGAACCGCTCGGCCACTCCGGCCGGCGTTGTCTCCCAGCCAACAATTCTATGTAGCTTTACCTCATCTATGACAGTGCCTTGAGGTATTCAGGACATTACATTTGTCAGTTTTGTTCCGTTATCTCTGCTAGGAAGTCCTGTAACCAGTCAGAAATCTGTTCTGATACTCAGTAAGCTCGTACTTCGTTCACTGAACGACACTGCGGAACTGTATCGAATGCCTTCTGGAAATCGAAGGACACCACGTCAACCTGTAAAGCCTTGACTATGGAGCTCTGGACCTCATGGACGAAAAGGGTGAGTTGAGTTTCGCTATATCACTGATAGAAACGATAGTATCTATATACTCTTGGCATAGAATCCCACAAAACAGTCTCACAGTCGGACCACATAAGTCTCATGCCGAGAAAATAATATAATTCCTGGAACTAACCACAGATCATATAAACTGATGTGTTCACCACGTTTTAACATAGCAGTACAGAAATGCAAAACAGTCATTAATGTAGCGCAAGGTATTGCAGTACTGCCATTAGCCAGAGGCAGCTACTTTAGGATAAAATTTTATCGCCCCACAGTGCATCATCTCGAATATAAAATCTTGTGTAGTGACTCGTTCTGCTGCAACATACTGACTAAATTGGACGAAATACAGGGTGGTTATAGTTAAACTTTCGCTACATGAGAGGGCCCCCACGAAAAACGAGGGATTGTAGGATGATTAAACTTCTTGGAAACATTTGCAAGGACACGTGTAAGGGAAATAACGAATAAACCACTGAAAGAAGCATATTTTAATTTTCATATCAGAGGGTCATGTCATTAATCGCTTACCAAACTAAAGCTCAAAGCTACAAATGTTGCTCAATGTGACAACCATCTACATCCATGACGGCCTGCAGGTGATGGCTTGCTTTATCATAGATATCTGAACAAGTGATGCTAAACGTTATTATCTTTACAGCTATAAAAATGTATTATCTACTCAACAACCTTCAAATCGTGAGCTACACACTTAATTTTTATATATGAAATTAGTAAATTTACTCGTGGCACTTCTGTTGCCATTGTCTGCTTTCACTTTCAAAACTCAAATTAATAATCAAGTTAACTAAATTAGTACGAATGAATTCTGAATTGCTGGAGTAGCCATGTATCACCACAATCAAATAAAAACAGTGAATGGCTGTAGGAGTATAAATGAGAACTTTGGCATATTTAAGTTTCCAAACATATAATGACAAGCTTTTATTCATCCTTTTATAACTACAAACAAGCTGGTAATCTTACAAAAAAATGACAAACATAAATCACGAAAATAATGGTGCTTCACGGGCAAAGAATTCAATGGGGAGGAAATTCTACAAGTTGTAATATCTCTTTATATTCGATGAATTATTCTGATGCAATTCTACCCCTGAATGACGTTTACAAATTTTCTATCTTCATACTCGCAGAATCCATGCGCAAAATAGTTTCATACAATAGCTATGCCATGAGCGCATAATTATTCTTTGTAGTACTCTCTCTGGTGGTTGTTAAAAATAAAAAAAAAGCTTCCGAGATTGTCTTCGTGCCGATTAGCCTGAGCTTGGTTTTGAAGAAATGTAATCTGATTATTGAGATTTATCATAGAAGATAACTGATACGAACTGTACGATTAAAAGGAAATATATATAGATTGCTCCTTCATACAAAAGGTGTGTATTTGACATTTGAGAATTAATGATATTTATCGATATATTGCGTAGTTGTTAATCAGAAGGGAACTTTCGAAAGACTGGATACGAACCTGCATTTAATAATCCAAGAGCTCCATTACTTCTTCGGAAGGTTAAACTTCATCAAAGCCAAATATCCGCTTGATCTGAGGTTTCCCGACTGGTTATACAACGCTCCCAAAATCACGAGGCATTTTATTTGTACAGATTAGCAGACTGCCGCAAAGCACGAGCATCCAGAGAAGAAGAATCATCGCCTGATTTCATTCTAACAAGTAAAATTTCTGAATCATTTTGAGTGACTGAGCTATGACTGTCTTTCCTATCATGAATGATTGATTGCTCGAACGAATTGAGAGCTACATAATCACGTAGATAGGAGGAAAAATTACAAAGTTCTCCCCTGAATTAGTCCCTTTTAGAACGCAACCACACTCCATTAACATGAATCGACTATGAGGCCAAATTCTGTTCAAATGGAATCAGCTACGACCAGTTACACCACGAACTATGGTACACTGGAGAACAAGGGGTGTGAATATCATTTAACAACCCTACGCCGGTGCAGCAATACGTCATTCTTTCGCCTTGATTCAGGCAGCAGCAGAAAACGGCACGCTGTGGGCGAGGAGCGGAATGCGGTGGCAGCTGTTAAGTTCTGACGTGTCCATAAAAACTTGCAAACTATACGGGGGACTGATGACCTCAGAAGTTAAGTCCCATAGTGCTCAGAGCCATCTGAACCGTTTTAACCAAACTATACGGACTGACATTCCGATTACCAGACTGCGAGGAACCTCCCTATCACGGACCTGAAATCCCTGGCAAGCCAATTTGACTCACAGGCATGAAAGTGCCTGTGAGTCAGATTGGAATTGTCAAACGTCAGACGGCCGAGTCAGGACGAATAAGTTCACCCTCGTGACACATAATATGTAAGAGGCGATATGTAGTTCCACTGCTGTTACAGTTGGAGACTGCTACTGGCTCTTAGTCCACCACAAGTCGCATACCACAAGTCTCACCCAGTAGGGAAAGACCTGAAGTTCTCCACCAGGGGACGACCAGAAGACGAAGAGGCCAAATGGTCACAAACACCTTACACCAAGCCTCATACAGGAGACAAACTATCAGAAAAAAACCGCCTCTACATTGTACAAACCAATCGCTCTGTCCTCTACTCACTCAATATCCTCTCTTCACTACTCTATTAGCCTGGTAGCCAATCCAGACACAGCACTGTTTTCCCACGCTGGGGGAGCAAGCCTCTGCTTTGTGTATTCTGAGGGGAGCCAATCAGCGACTCAAAATTTCTCTCGTCTGAAAAACGAAGATTTTAAGTTAGGGAGGCGTCGTTCTCATGTTTTGACAAAAAACCTCTACCTAGATGGGACCACAGTCCCTCATTTATGAAGAGATCTAATATTTCCAGACCAACAATTTCGCTTCTGAAAGAAGGCTGTTAAGCTCTACAGACAGTCCTACCTGTGAAATGTACGTTCTTTTCTTCGCTCGCTAAAAGAACCTGGTGACTTCCTGGCATCAGGGGAGTTACAGTCTTGTCTCCATTAAACACATGCACCAGCTGCACTGGTTGTATCGTACCACCTACTAACATGAGAATGCTTATAGTTTTATGACCGTCCGACTGTTTACACAAAAGCTCAGATTACAGCAGTCTCTCTTAAACAGCTTCCTTCCCCCCTCCCCCCCAATTCCGCGATCTGGCCACCTTATTATGGTCTGTCACCTGACCCAGGTAAAATATTTTGCGAGCCAATGGCTTCCCGCTCCGACCCTAAGTGGGGAGAGTGGAGTGCCATGGTCTGAGGACCCTCTGCAGGTACAGTTCACGGAGTGCTGCTTTCCCGAATCACTTGCACAGCCGAATTGCTGGACACAACATTTATAGACCACAATCCATCAATCTCCATCGCCGCCACTATGGCCCATCAGGTACAAGTTCTCTACAGGCTACACGTGCAGAACATTGTGCTCACAATATCCTCTTGTTAAAAACGTATAAGCCAGACGTACAAAATGTAGTATTAGGGAACATGGAGATCATGACCTAAAATATGAATATTAATCTGACCAACAGAGTAGTTAAAGTGAGAGAGTGGCTTGTCATCTTTCCCTATTATCGAATAATTTCTGCATGGGGAGTGTCGCATATGTATAAAGAAGTTAGTATGACAAGTGGGGGGGGGGGGGGGCAATGTAACTGGGTCTTTGAGATTAACGTACCAGACTGTGACAGCTTTGCGAACCAACAACAAACAAACAAACAAAAAATAAAACCACGTCTTGGCTTGTCCTCATTCAACCCGAGGTCACACACACTCACTGCTACATGCCTTCAAAAGCTTAGTGATTTTCTGCCCATTGGAATTGTTCCTGTGAACCCTCAGGTCTTTGACATACACGCCTGACTGTAAATACAATATTGAATGGTTAAAAGGTCATGCAGACATTTAACTAATCCATTCACACCAAAGCTGACATCAGAGATGATTGGTTTCCCTAACTGCCATACAATATCTTTGAGCATTGAGGATTACCTGCCTCAGAGATTTTATTACCCCTGCCGAAACATTTACAATGACTCACTCTTACATAGAGATAATAACATGACAAAATTTACCAAGTATTCAGCAAGAAATGGAAATGAGTGTATGGCATTGGGGGCTGGGAGTCCCCCATTTGGGGAAATTCGGCCGCCGAGGGCAAGTACTTTTGCCTTCGACGAAACAATGGGCGATTTGCCCGTCGGAGATGGGGATGAAATGATGATTAGGACAACACAACACCCAGTCCGTGAGCGGAAAAAATCTCCTGCCACAGTCGGGGTATCGATCCCGTCCCCTTGGAATGGCATTCCGCAGTGCTGACCACTTAGCTAATGGGGGCGGACTCGGCAAAACTAGCGCTTTTAGTACAACAGAGGAAATGGTTTTAACACAAAATAAACAAAATGTAAATGACATTGTGTAATACAGTAAGACTTTACACAAATGACAAAGGCAAAATACACTCCTGGAAATTGAAATAAGAACACCGTGAATTCATTGTCCCAGGAAGGGGAAACTTTATTGACACATTCCTGGGGTCAGATACATCACATGATCACACTGACAGAACCACAGGCACATAGACACAGGCAACAGAGCATGCACAATGTCGGCACTAGTACAGTGTATATCCACCTTTCGCAGCAATGCAGGCTGCTATTCTCCCATGGAGACGATCGTAGAGATGCTGGATGTAGTCCTGTGGAACGGCTTGCCATGCCATTTCCACCTGGCGCCTCAGTTGGACCAGCGTTCGTGCTGGACCGCGTGAGACGACGCTTCATCCAGCCCCAAACATGCTCAATGGGGGACAGATCCGGAGATCTTGCTGGCCAGGGTAGTTGACTTACACCTTCTAGAGCACGTTGGGTGGCACGGGATACATGCGGACGTGCATTGTCCTGTTGGAACAGCAAGTTCCCTTGCCGGTCTAGGAATGGTAGAACGATGGGTTCGATTACGGTTTGGATGTACCGTGCACTATTCAGTGTCCCCTCGACGATCACCAGTGGTGTACGGCCAGTGTAGGAGATCGCTCCCCACACCACGATGCCGGGTGTTGGCCCTGTGTGCCTCGGTCGTATGCAGTCCTGATTGTGGCGCTCGCCTGCACGGCGCCAAACACGCATACGACCATCATTGGCACCAAGGCAGAAGCGACTCTCATCGCTGAAGACGACACGTCTCCATTCGTCCCTCCATTCACGCCTGTCGCGACACCACTGGAGGCGGGCTGCACGATGTTGGGGCGTGAGCGGAAGACGGCCTAACGGTGTGCGGGACCGTAGCCCAGCTTCATGGAGACGGTTGCGAATGGTCCTCGCCGATACCCCAGGAGCAACAGTGTCCCTAATTTGCTGGGAAGTGGCGGTGCGGTCCCCTACGGCAGTGCGTAGGATCCTACGGTCTTGGCGTGCATCCGTGCGTCGCTGCGGTCCGGTCCCAGGTCGACGGGCACGTGCACCTTCCGCCGACCACTGGCGACAACATCGATGTACTGTGGAGACCTCACGCCCCACGTGTTGAGCAATTCGGCGGTACGTCCGCCCGGCCTCCCGCATGCCCACTATACGCCCTCGCTCAAAGTCCGTCAACTGCACATACGGTTCACGTCCACGCTGTCGCGGCATGCTACCAGTGTTAAAGACTGCGATGGAGCTCCGTATGCCACGGCAAACTGGCTGACACTGACGGCGGCGGTGCACAAATGCTGCGTAGCTAGCGCCATTCGACGGCCAACACCGCGGTTCCTGGTGTGTCCGCTGTGCCGTGCGTATGATCATTGCTTGTACAGCCCTCTCGCAGTGTCCGGAGCAAGTATGGTGGGTCTGACACACCGGTGTCAATGTGTTCTTTTTTCCATTTCCAGGAGTGTAAATACATGAGTCAATTTCGAAAGGTGGTTTGAATCTTAGTTTATTTGTTGTGTGTGATCTTTCGTCAATCTTAATTTTAGATGAAAGTGATCTTGCACCCCAGCACACATCTAAAGATGGTGTTGTCCCTTACAATATTACCTTTAACCTAAAATAAATACAGCAAGGTACAGAGAAATAAGAATTAAAAAACACAAACATTTTTAAGTCTCCTACTGCCCCCTTCTCAAAGGTCTTTAGGGAGTCCAAAAATTAACTTTAACATTAGACAGACATATAAACACAGCGCTACACCCAAGAGGCGTGTAAAAGGTTGGATGTGGCACTTGTAGCGGTTGAGTTAGAGCTAAGAAAAGGGTTAATACTTTACTTACGATCATCAGCAGTGGCAGTGGTGTCAGAGCAGGAGCTATCTCCAGTCTATGGCAGCAGCAAGTAGGCATCTGGACTATTGACAGACCAGAGATGTGACATCGGATGACAAAACAAATGCTGTTATTGAGACAGTCCTCCAGCAGCAGTTGTCAGTGTTGTGGCAAGTGCCCAGAGACGTAAATCGCTTGGTCGAACTCTCTCCAGCCTCTCCTTTCTGGTGGGCAGCAACGTTACATTTAGGTCGGGTCCCTTGAGACTCTTGCGTCAGAGTGCAGTGGTCCTAGGTGGTTGCTTGATGTCAGAGGAGAGCCTCCATTACCTGCTGCCAGCAGGAGACGCACTCCTGCCGTTGCTTTCACTTGGCACGAGTGAAAGGGACAAAAAGGACTGCATCCACACCTTCGTCGCCCTATGTCCTACGCCGTCAAGTCCGCTGGATGCCTACGTTGTCACCACAACGTGGGGGATGAATCGCCTGGAGGCAAGCGGTTTCATGATGTCGGGGGCGAGCCTCAGTTATCTCCTGGCTACAGATGAGACACCCGTACGGTGATGTCTCGTCAGCGGGTCCTTCACTGTAGGACGTCCCTCGTGTTGTGACGTCACGCTTGCAGCCATGCCCAGGGTCTCGCTGTTAACACCTAAGTCCTGCCTCCTGCGTTGTGATATGGGCCCCTGCACTGCACCGAGCCATTTACAGCCACAGTCTTCTACTCAGTCTTCAGCACAATCCTTAGCACATTTATTAGTGCCATGTTTTTACAATAAATGTGTTGTTGTTGTGGTCTTCAGTCCTGAGACTGGTTTGATGCAGCTCTCCATGCTACTCTATCCTGTGCAAGCTTCTTCATCTCCCAGTATCTACTGCAATCTACATCCTTCTGAATCTGCTTAGTGTATTCATCTCTTGGTCTCCCTCTACGATTTTTACCCTCCACAGTGCCCTCCAATGCTAAATTTGTGATCCTTTGATGCCTCAAAACATGTCCTACCAACCGATCCCTTCTTCTAGTCAAGTTGTGCCACAAACGTCTCTTCTCCCCAATCCTATTCAATACCTCCTCATTAGTTACGTGATCTACCCACCTTATCTTCAGCATTCTTCTGTAGCACCACATTTCGAAAGCTTCTATTCTCTTCTTGTCCAAACTAGTTATCGTCCATGTCTCACTTCCATACATGGCTACACTCCATACAAATACTTTCAGAAACGACTTCCTGACACTTAAATCTATACTCGATGTTAACAAATTCCTCTTCTTGAGAAACGCTTTCCTTGCCATTGCCAGTCTACATTTTATATCCTCTCTACTTCGACCATCATCGGTTATTTTACTCCCTAAATAGCAAAACTCCTTTACTACTTTAACTGTCTCATTTCCTAATCTAATTCCCTCAGCATCACCCGACTTAATTTGACTATTATCCTCGTTTTGCTTTTGTTGATGTTCATCTTATATCCTCCTTTCAAGACACTGTCCATTCCGTTCAACTGCTCTTCCAAGTCCTTTGCTGTCTCTGACAGAATTACAATGTCATCGGCGAACCTCAAAGTTTTTACTTCTTCTCCATGAATTTTAATACCTACTCCGAATTTTTCTTTTGTTTCCTTTACTGCTTGCTCAATATACAGATTGAATAACATCGGGGAGAGGCTACAACCCTGTCTGACTCCCTTCCCAACCACTTCTTCCCTTTCATGCTCATCGACTCTTATAACTGCCATCTGGTTTCTGTACAAACTGTAAATAGCCTTTCGCTCCCTGTATTTTACCCCTGCCACCTTCAGAATTTGAAAGAGAGTATTCCAGTTAACATTGTCAAAAGCTTTCTCTAAGTCTACAAATGCTAGAAACGTAGGTTTGCCTTTTCTTAATCTTTCTTCTAAGATAAGTCGTAAGGTCAGTATTGCCTCACGTGTTCCAACATTTCTACGGAATCCAAACTGATCTTCCCCGAGGTCGGCTTCTACCAGTTTTTCCATTCGTCTGTAAAGAATTCGCGTTAGTATTTTGCAGCTGTGACTTATTAAACTGATAGTTCGGTAATTTTCACATCTGTCAACACCTGCTTTCTTTTTGAATTGGAATTATTATATTCTTCTTGAAGTCTGAGGGTATTTCGCCTGTCTCATACATCGTTCTCACCAGATGGTAGAGTTTTGTCATGACTGGCTCTCCCGAGGCCATCAGTAGTTCAAATGGAATATTGTCTACTCCCGGGGCCTTGTTTCGACTCAGGTCTTTCAGTGCTCTGTCAAACTCTTCACGCAGTATCTTATCTCCCATTTCGTCTTCATCTACATCCTCTTCCATTTCCATAATATTGTCCTCAAGTACATCGCCCTTGTATAAACCCTCTATATACTCCTTCCACCTTTCTGCCTTCCCTTCTTTGCTTAGAACTGGGTTGCCATCTGAGCTCTTGATATTCATACAAGTGGTTCTCTTCTCTCCAAAGGTCTCTTTAATTTTCCTGTAGGCAGTATCTATCTTACCCCTAGTGAGACAAGCCTCTACATCCTTACATTTGTCCTCTAGCCATCCCTGCTTAGCCATTTTGCACTTCCTGACGATATTATTTTTGAGACGTTTGTATTCCTTTTTGCCTGCTTCATTTACTGCATTTTTATATTTTCTCCTTTCATCAATTAAATTCAATATTTCTTCTGTTACCCATGGATTTCTATTAGCCCTCGTCTTTTTACCTACTTGATCCTCTGCTGCCTTCACTACTTCATCCCTCAGAGCTACCCATTCTTCTTCTACTGTATTTCTTTCCCCCATTCCTGTCAATTGTTCCCTTATGCTCTCCCTGAAACTCTCTACAACCTCTGGTTCTTTCAGTTTATCCAGATCCCATCTCCTTAAATACCCACCTTTTTGCAGTTTCTTCAGTTTCAATCTGCAGTTCATAACCAATAGATTGTGGTCAGAATCCACATCTGCCCCAGGAAATGTCTTATAATTTAAAACCTGGTTCCTAAATCTCTCAATAAATGTATGTTTACAAAAACTCATACGTATAAAATCATAAAAAGCATATGAATTGATGGTCATTACTCTTTACAGTATTATTAATGGAGGAAAAAAATGTGTCTTGCTGCTGTCTTTCATTAAAATAGAGAACGAAACAACAAGAAATTAATCTCTGGTATAAAAATACATATAAACAATCATTTTTCAGTCGTGAAGCGGGTTGCTGTTAGGTATGTCAGCTTCATGTTAGTTTCCCAACACCCCTCATGCACCCCAATGGTCTATGCCTGCACGTTCGTACTTCACGCACTCTCACACCATGCAACAATTACTTCTAATTATTCTACCCATTACCAAGTTTAGCTACCTCTAACTCTTTCTACTTTACACTACTCTGGACTTTGATACTTCTCTGGATGCCAACTTTCTGGATGGTGACGCTGATGAGGATATCTGACGCAGAATCTGGGTCGAATACTGCTCACCGCCATCTGTACACTCCTCTCTGTGCTGTCAGCATGAATCAGACATTGGTATAGACTCACGTCTCCCTCTTAAACTGAACACTAACCCTCAAAAATCGGCATATAGATATTATCAATTAATAGCTGCTGCAGTGACATAAAAATGTCACGTCTTATTACTATTTTTTTTAGTGCAGAACGTTTAGTATCACCCGTTTTCATCCGGTCGCTTTCGCCATTTCCTTTCCATTAATCTAAAAACGTGACTCCCACTCCACATGCTCAAGCCACGTAATGCCAATCTTTGCCGATGACGCACCTCTGGCGCTGGAGATCAACAATCGAAAGACCTCAAACCGAACATCATCGCACTCCTGGCAATAATCCATAAGCGATAACCACAGACGGAAGAGTACCTCCAGCGACAAACGTCGCACCATAGGCGATTATCCATTAGTGTAACCACATTCAAAAACCATCAATGAGAACACAACTCTCCACTGGCAATAACCCTAATCGAACCACAGCGAGAGAAATAACCATACTCTGGAATGCACAGCCCATGTCCATCTCGTAAGGTACCTCCACTGGTATAGGTGGCGTGACCCAAATTACCCGCTATCGGATCACAGATCAACTTCTGTGGCACCACCGAATTTTGGAACAGACCATGCGTACGTCCCACCATCAATGTATACAATGTCAACGGAAGAAACCAAACCATTGCTACATTCCAAGATGAATTCTGAGAGAATTTTGTCTCCAAGACTTGTGCAATTATTCAAGAAACAAAAAAAAACCGCAATTTTCACGTTGTTCCAACACATATCCTTGCTGTGGCGTGACACGCTACTAATATAGCAATGTTCAAGTGTTTTATCGTGAATCTGAGATGTTTTCCCCAAGAAATCGGCACCTTCTTATCTACGAAATAAATTTGTATCTGATGGACATTAGACGATACCATTACGACACAATTTGCGGTAAATTATCAAAGTGAAGTACGCTAAATGACTACATAAGTGAATCGGGATCAAATGATTCTTAACACTAACTTAACGGTCTAACTGTACAAGTTTTATCATATGAAGGGTTTCACATGGCAGGTGTGATGAATCTCTAAGGACTTCTTGGATTTCAGTGTTTGGAGTTCCACCGTGTTTGGATGGGCTATCCTACGAGCTCGAACACGTCCGATATAGACTGAGTAAAATTTGTGGCACAGATGCTTTTGCTCAATCGATATTCAGAAGTTTTTGCTGAAGGTTTTTGGGACAATCTGAAATCCTCGTTTTCGAGCTTTCCTGTCGCAAGTATCCTTTCTCTTTGCGTCTGCCACCCGCAGGCGTCTGAGAGCCAGCTCTAGAATACATTTATGTTGTTTCCGGGTTCGCAGCAGAAAGTCAATTACCTCACGAATCAGGTTACTGGGCTGCCTACTTTTCAGCAAGGTCACTGGTACCATTCTTGTGACCCCGTGTGGCAGGTGATTCATTACGTCCTGGAAATGGTGTAACAAGGTATCCCAGATGGCGTGCTTTTTCGAGCAGTAGATGCGGCAGAGATTCTCGAGGCTTTTCATTATTCTCTTGGGGATGCCTTATGGACTCTTATCCTGTGCCGTCTCAACGTGACCTGCCATTTGTTTGAGCTAAACTGGCGCCCATTACCGGATATGATTCTGTCCACATGTCCTACTTGTGACAGGAAAGCTTTGCAAAAAGCTTCGCTCGCCGTTTGCGCGGTAGCCTTCTATAGTGGCGTCAATATGACGTAGCTCCATGACAACTAGTAAGTAGCAGTACCCCGTACTTGTCCGTGGGAGAATTCCATAAGATCTGTGGCGGCCATATGCTTTAATTTAGTCGGAATGGCAGGGTACTGTGGCACTTTCATTGTGACTTTTGTGTGTTTCGATCTCTGACATGCCTTACATACCGCCAGTACTCTTCTTCACATCCATTCCATATCTTTAAAATGTCACTGTATGCGTAGCTTCAAATAGCCCTTTCTGGCACCGAAAGGCGCTTAACTCAAGTGCGTGCACCATATCACTTTATTTACGTGTTCATCAGGGATGCAGACGCGCCACAATGCACCTTCCCCTTCACCACGATAGAAAAGCACCCCTTTACGTAACAAATGTTGTTGTTGTTCTGGTCTTCACTCCTGAGACTGGTTTGATGCAGTTCTCCATGCTACTCTATCCTGTGCGAGCTTCTTCTTCTCCCAGTACTTACTACAACCTACATCCTTCTGAATCTGCTTAGTATATTCATCTCTTGATCTCCCTCTACGAATTTTACCCTCCACGCTGCCCTCCAATACTAAATTGGTGATACCTTGATGCCTCAGAACATGTCCTACCAACCGGTCCCTTCTTCTTGTCGAGTTGTGCCACAAACTCCTCTTCTCCCCAATTCTGTTCAGTATCTCCTCATTAGTTATGTGATCTACCCATCTAATCTTCAGCATTCTTCTGTAGCACCACATTTCGAAAGCTTCTATTCTCTTCTTGTCCAAACTAGTTATCGTCCATTTTTCACTCCCATACATGGCTACACTCCATACAAATACTTTCAGAAATGTCTTCCTGACACTTAAATCTATATTCGATGTTACTAAATTTCTCTTCTTCAGAAACGCTTTCCTTGCCATTGCCAGTCTACATTTTATATCCTCTCTACTTCGTCGATCATCAGTTACTTTGCTCCCCAAATAGCAAAACTCCTTTACTACTTTAAGTGCCTCATTTCCTAATCTAATTCCCTCAGCATCACCCAACTTAATTCCACTACATTCCATTATCCTCGTTTTACTTTTGTTGATGTTCATCTTATATTCTCCTTTCAAGACACTGTCCACTCCGTTTAACTGCTCTTCCAAGTCCTTTGCTGTCCCTGACAGAATTACAATGTCATCGGCGAACCTCATCGTTTTTATTTCTTCTCCGTGGATTTTAATACCTACTCCGAATTTTTCTTTTGTTTCCTTTACTGCTTGCTCAATATACAGATTCTATAACATCGGGGAGAGGCTACAACCCTCTCTGACTCCCTTCCTAACCACTGCTTTCCTCTCATGTCCCTCGACTCTTATAACTGCCATCTGGTTTCTGTACAAATAGAACTGCCTAATTTTCGTTTCTGCTCGGTCCTTGATTCTGCCCATCGAGACTGTCAGAGCTGGGTCTTTCTCCTGTTCTCTCCCGATGTCTTTCAAGCTCACGGTCCTATAATCTTCAAATGCTACATTTTTTATATAGTAAAGTTGATGTGCTCCTCCTGCCGTGGATTCACACTGTTTCTCTCCAATCATGTAGGTGGTCGTGACAACGCAACAGCAATGCTGTTCTCGTCACCAGGTATGTGTGTGATCGCAAAATGAAATTCTTATAATGCGAGAACCCACCTTGTCAGTCTTTTATTGCAGAGTTTTGCTGTGAGAAGAAACTCTAACGCCTTGTGGTCGTTGTATACTCTCGTTTTTCGACCATACCAGTATAATCTGAATTTCTCGAAGCCCCAGGTGACTGCCAGTGCTTCCAACTCTATGACTGATTTTTTGCTCGGGTTACAGGTTCCGAAAGCTACGGTTTTGTGTACCTTCTTCGAACCTCTGGAACATCACAACCTCCACACCAGAATAAGAGTTGTTCGTGACCACAAAATCCCTCCTCTAGACTGGGGTGAGACAGGACTGGTGCATTATTGAGCGTGTTTTTGAGTGCTTGAAACTCATCCTCAGCTGCACCGTCCCATACCCACGTAGACTTCTCTCCAGTGAGTTGGCAAAGCTGTAGTGTTGCCAACTGTTTTGTTTGTACCAACTTCGTATAGAAACTGACAATTCCAAGAAACCCACAGAGTTGTTTTTTGTCGTTGGGATAGGAAGTCTAGCTATTGCTTCTAATTTTTCTGGATGTGGAGATATTCCTACTGCCGTAATGACGTGGCCTACTAATTTGACTTTGGACGTCTCGATACATGATTTGGTAATATTTGCAATGACACCACACTCAGTCACCGAGTTGGAAGCACTGGCAGTCCTATGGGGCTTCGAGAAATTCAATATTCTTCTTGCATGGTCGAAAAAAAAGAGTATACATGACCACACTCTGAAGGTACGGATGATTTCCTCTAACGTCATGTTGTGTTGCCAACTGTTTTGTTTGTACCAATCAGAAGGTCGGCTCTGCAATCAGAAGGTCATCCACATATCCGGTGATCCTTCGCTTAACAGAGTCCCTAAGTATTCTGTGTAGTCTCCTAATGAAAGCAGCCGAAGAGTCATTCAGAGCAAATGGTAATCTTTTGAAGTGATAGCATTTACCGAGTGTAAAAAAATGCCCTATGTTTCCGGCTGTCGGGTCAGAAGGTTGTTTGCCACAAGCTTTATCTTAAATCGATCGTGGAGAATGTGGTGTCACCGCCAGACACCACACTTGCTAGGTGGTAGCTTTAAATCGGCCGCGGTCCATTAGTACATGTCGGACCCGCGTGTCGCCACTGTCTGTAATTGCAGACCGAGCGCCACCACACGGCAGGCCTAGAGAGGCTGACTAGCACTCGCCCAGTTGTACGACGACTTTGCTAGCGACTACACTGACGAAGCCTTTCTCTCATTTGCCGAGAGACAGTTAGAATACCGAGCGATGTGGCGCAGTGGTTAGCACACTGGACTCGCATTCGGGAGGACGACGGTTCAATCCCGTCTCCAGCCATCCTGATTTAGGTTTTCCGTGATTTCCCTAAATCGTTTCAGGCAAATGCCGGGATGGTTCCTTTCAAAGGGCACGGCCGATTTCCTTCCCCATCCTTCCCTAACCCGAGCTAGCGCTCCGTCTCTAATGACCTCGTTGTCGACGGGATGTTAAACAACACTAACCTAACCTAACAGTTAGAATAGCCTTCAGCTAAGTCCATGGATACGACCTAGCAAGGCGCCATTAACCATTTCTGGAGAGAGTCTCACTTGTATAATCAAGAATGCTGTATACAAATGATGGAGTAAAGTTAAGTATTAACGCAGCTACGTACTTTTCTTTATAGCATTCATTAAGTATCCTGTTTCAGACCTCACGCCAACCGGCGTGTGTGTACGCGTGCATTTCGGCTACTTCCGAGTGGCGTGGCTGTCTTGCTACGCCACAACAGAGAAAACGACTCCATGCAAATTTTGTAGCAGCTCTTCCAGCCACCCTATTCGGTCCGTTTCCGGTTGAGTTATCGTGCTGATTTTGCGCGAATCTAGTACCAAGCGAATCATGCCGTCTTTTTTCTCAACCAGGGTGACTGGATTAGTGTACGTGGAAATTAGAATTACATTAATACCTTCAGCTGCTGTCTGGCGTTGATATACGGGGTGAGTCACCTAACATTACCGCTGGATATATTTCGTAAACCACATCAAATACTGACGAATCGATTCCACAGACCGAACGTGAGGAGAGGGGCTAGTGTAATTGGTTAATACAAACCATAAAAAAATGCACGGAAGTATATTTTTTAACACAAACCTACGTTTTTTTAAATGGAACCCCGTTAGTTTTGTTAGCACATCTGAACATATAAACAAATACGTAATCAGTGTCGTTTGTTGCATTGTAAAATGTTAATTACATCCGGAGATATTGTAACATAAAGTTGTCGCTTGAGTACCACTCCTCCGCTGTTCGATCGTGTGTATCGGAGAGCACCGAATTACGTAGGGATTCCAAAGGGAACGGTGATGGACCTTAGGTACACAAGAGACTGAACAGCACATTACGTCCACATGCTAACACCTTCTTATTGGTCTTTTTCACTGACGCACATGTACATTACCGTGAGGGGTGAGATACACGTTCGACGGGCGTTTCATAGGACGTGGAGGACGCGTAAATTGGCCAGCCCTTTCTCCTGACCTTACACCTCTGGACTTCTTTCTGTGGGGTACGTTAAAGGAGAATGTGTACCGCGATGTGCCTACAACCCCAGAGGATATGAAACAACGTATTGTGGCAGCCTGCGGCGACGTTACACCAGATGTACTGCGGCCTGTACGACATTCATTACGCCAGAGATTGCAATTGTGTGCAGCAAAGGATGGCCACCACATTGAACATCTATTGGCCTGACATGTCGGGACACACTCTATTGCACTCCGTAATTGAAAACGGAAACCATGTGTGTACGTGCACCTCACCCCTCATGGTAATGTACATGTGCGTCAGTGAAAAAGACCAATAAGAAGGTGTTAGCATGTGGACGTAATGTGCTGTTCCAGTCTCTTCTGTACCTAAGGTCCATCACCGTTCCCTTTGGATCCCTACGTACTTCGGTGCTCTCCGATACACACGATCGAACAGCGGAGGAGTGGTACTCAAGCGTCAACTTTAGGTTACAATATCTGCGAATGTAATTAACATTTTACAATGCAACAAACGGCACTGATTACGTATTTGTTTATATGTCCAGATGTGCTAACAAAACTAACGGGGTTCCATTTTAAAAAACGTAGGTTTGTGTTAAAAAACATACTTCCGTGCATTTTTTATGGTTTGTCTTAACCAATTACACTAGCCCCTCTCCTCACGTTCGGTCTGTGGAATCGATGCGTCAGTATTTGATGTGGTTTACGAAATATATCCAGCGGTAACGTTAGGTGACTCACCCTGCATATCAGCGGGGACAGATGAAAATGTGTGCCCCGACCGGGACTCGAAACCGGGATCTACTGCTTACATGGCAGACGCTCTATCCATCTGAGCCACCGAGGACAGAGACGAATAGCGCGACTCCAGGAACTATCTCGCGCACGCCTCCCGCGAGACCCACATTCTCACCTTGTATGTCCACACACTACATTCGCAGTGTCCCACCCCAACACACTCATTACTCGTGGAAGACATCATTACCAAGTACCGTAAGAGTTCGGGTAATATGTGTGCATTCACACAAAAGAAGAAAGTCGTGGCCGGCATCGTTAGAACTATATACTTACATGGATATGGTGTCTGTTCTTTCGGACATGTCTGAATGAACAGACACCATATCCATGTAAGTATATATTGTACGTGGAGGTCGCTGGTTCGATAATATCATCATTTGCATAATCTGCAAGTAGACTTTCTCCCGCTATGCCAGTGGAATCATGTAAGGAGGCACAAAAAATTTGTTGTAGTCCCGTACCCGGAATGCATATTCTAAATTTCTAATTGCACCTCTCTTTTGCAAAAATACATCGTCCTTCTCCCTTAACAGACTCTCCAAATCCCCTAGTCACGCATTGGGATGTTGTCTAGGTTTCTCAACATGCAATATATTGCCTGATGCACCTCTTGCTTCATTTGTGTCGCCTCTTGTGCTGTTGATCTACTTAGTGTCGATGTGCAGTCCTACATCTCCTTCCCCATTGGTAGTGTAGCTCAGGTTTAAACTCTCTACTAGGATCTGTGCTCGTATTGTGCGATCCGCAAATGACAGTCTGACCACGCTCTCTTTGTGTAGGATTACTGCACCTCTTCCTAGATCCAGAACGGCCTGTGTTCACTTCAGAAGTCCATTACAAACACTATCTCGATAGACAGAGTGAAGACTACCAGGAAGTTCCTCTCTGGCATCCGCCTTTGGCAGTTCACCGCCAGTCGAGTCTGAAACTGCACCTCAGTGCGCTTCTCCGTCAAGGCACCTTTTATTCTTGTCTTAGTGATACTGAGCGCAAGGCCACGGGTGCTTTTTGGTTCATCTATTGTATGCACTCTCTGATGTGGCCGTAATGTCGTTCCCAGTATGGGTAATTCCCGTCAGCCAGACATCATTTACTGCTACGTGAATGATGGGTTGTAAATCCTGTCTGCCAATCACTTTTTTTTTTTTTTTTCAAGTAACAATTCTCTGTCCTTCTATTCCAAAATGTAAATGTTGCCCATACCAATCGTTTTGGGCTGAGGCCGCAACGGCAGTCAGTCACATCCTAGGCAGACTTCTGTTGTGTTTTTTTTTTTTTTTTTTTTTTTGAGTGGTTAGGTGGTCTGATTTCCATTACGCCATTACGCTGTTCTGGTGAACAAATTCTCGGACTTCGCCTATGAATCCCTCCGTTATTCCTTGTTTGCCCTGTGTTCCAGACCGGCTCCACGAAGCGGTTACTACTTTGCATTTCTCTCCTGTTGCTATTTCCGTTTTCGTGAGAGGTACCACCATGCATCCCTCCCCCCCCCCCCCCCTGCTTCTATTACTCCACTGACGCTCATTATTAAATCTTTCACCTTGATACTGATTTCTTGTTGCTCTATTTCTATTCTGCCCATCATTGTTGATTCCAGATGCACCTTGAGAGTTTTGTGCATTATGTCTCGTTCGGTCCCTCGCGCTTTGTGCTTCCTTGACAAAGTCTAACTCTCGTAGAGCGCTCTTAAATGACTCTTTTGAGTCGGTACATTTGTCAATGAATACTTCCTGGTACATAAACAGTAGTTTCACATAGGAATGTCGCATTATCTCCTACACGGTTGGTCCAGGTAACGGTTCTTGTTGACAAGCGTTTCGAAAACCTTTACCGGGCTGCAGCACCCCGATGCTTCATAGTGCCTCCCTACAATAATCTCCCGTATGATCCTTTCTGGGGTGTCCTCTTACCACTAGGTATTTAGGAACGCTTCGCTGTAACTGCAGCAGTTCGCTGCAACGCTGCGCATTTGCTCCGCTATATGTATACTGTGGCCAAGACACGGGTCATACTGAGCAATCCATGATTTAGGGAGTAATGAATTGTGGTTCTCTTTGTAAACCTGAAAATTTTAAATTGAGAGGAAAGAAAATAGTCAAAATATTCGTAATATTGCACCCCTGCACTTTCTCTAAAATCTGGCGCGCGTGCGCCCGAGATTTCATGGCCGAGCGATCACTGTATGCTGTTGCACTCTCGTACCGTATCATCAGAGTCATGTAGCAGTGTTTCTGTACGTCTGACAAGGGAACCTCCCCATTGCACCCACCTCAGATTTAGTTATAAGTTGGCACAGTCGATAGGCCTTGAAAAACTGAACACAGATCAATCGAGAAAACAGGAAGAAGTTGTGTGGAACTATGAAAAAAATAAGCAAAATATACAAACTGAGTAGTCCATGCACAAGGTAAGCAACATCGAGGACAGTGTAAGCTCAGGAGCGCCGTGGTCCCTTGGTTAGCGTTAGCGGCTGCGGAACGAGAAGTCCTTGGTACAAGTCTTCCCCGAAAAAAAAATTTAAAATTTTTATTTTCAGACTGTTATCTGTCCGTGATCGTGTGTCAATTATCAAAGTTATGATCTGTCCGTTCGTTCATTGACGTCTCTGTTCACTACAATACGTTTAGTGTCTGTGTTTTGCGACCGCATCGCAAAACCGTGCGATTAGTAGACGAAAGGATGTTCCTCTCCAATGGGAACCGAAAACATTTGATCGCAAGGTCATTGGTCAACCGCTTACTCCACAGGAAAACACGTCTGATGTATTCTATACGACACTGGTGACAGCATATGCGTAACATGACAGGAATATGTTGTCGACCCACCTAACTTGTACACTTGGCGAATGGGTAAAAAGATTCTTTTGTCTTGCCCGATTTAGGTTTTCTTGTGGATGTGATAATCACTCCCAAAAAAGTGATGAAAACATAAGAGTTTGTCACGTAAACTGCAACAAATGAATGCAACAGTTTCACAGTCGCACAGTTTTCCCTGTACTCTGTCAAAACATACGTTTTTAACGTTTTCAAATTTTTCCGTGTGTAGACCGTCAAATCCTGCGTCCAAGGAAATCTGAACATGTCCTGGAATTTTGGAGAGCGAAGTTGATTAAGTGTGAGTGCCTGAACTTTGATAATTGACACACGATCACGGACAGATAATAGTCTGAAAATAAAAATTTTAATTTTCGTTTTTTGTTCGAGGGAAGACTTGAACCAAAGACCTCTCGTTTCGCAGCTGCTCACGCTAACCACGGGACCACGGCGCCCCTGTGCTCACGCTATCCTTGATGTTACCTGTATTGCGCATGGACTACTCAGTTTCTATATTTTGCTTATTTTTTTCATAGTTCCACACAACTTCTTCCTGTTTTCTCGATTGATCTGTGTTCGGTTTTTAAAGGCCTATCCACTGTGCCAACTTATAACTAAATCTGAGGGGGGTGCGATGGGGAGGTTCCCTTGTGAGTAGCTGGCAGTTGTGGTCCGGCAAAGTACTTTGTGTACTACGCGCCATTGACTGCGCGCCCGGCCGAGTGTCGTACCCCCGATAAGCGAGCACTCCTGCCGTATATCGGCCTGAGCCGTGGATGTGGCTCCAGAATGGGTTTCACTATTTTATCTTCGACATTCTTGGTGGCGAACGAGCTCACGGCGGCGAGCTGTTGCTTCCGGCTGAATTTCTGCAAAAGCGCCCCGTTCGCACATTTGTCTCATCTCATCCTCCAGCTCATTCTCGTGGGTAGTGAGACGTGTTAGCTCGTCTTTCATTTCTAATATTTCTTCCTGTGTGTTTTCAGCTACCCCCTATCTCCGTTTTTAAGAGCATAAATAGCCTTCTCGGTAGCGCTCACTTCGACCTTTACCAGCGCTGCCTCATCTCGCTCAATTTGGGCGTTTTTCCGCGCGTCTCGTGGTACTAATCTGGCTGTCCTGGTCTCGTGTCTGGAATCTACCGCCATTTTTCTCGCGTTTCATTTGACGTTTTCCTAACGTCTTCAACCTCTGCTTTTACACCCTTAACTTCATTTCTGATCTGAATTACGTTTTCGACGAACTCATCAGCCCTCTTTGAATTTGCTTAATTTGTTTCATTACTTCGTCCTGTCTCATTCCCTCCTTGACTTGTCCCTTCTCGATTCCCCTAACCTCATTAATGAGGATTTCCTGTCTTTGGTCTTCTTCCTCCTGTCCTCCTGTCTCTTTTCTTCCCTTTTCTGTCGTCTCTTCTCGCTTCTCGTGTAAACTGAGTGAGCGATTCTAATTGTGCAGATCTAGTAAAGCCCCCAGGACTAGACGCTCGCGACTCAACTGCTCTAGGCGCATTGCCTGCGAAATCGGAGAGTTACGTTCCCTGGCTGTACCTCTTTCAGTATTTACAGAACCTACGTGACCTGCCACCTCGGCATCGTTTTCCCTTTTATTTCGTCAGCGAACTGAGCGCTCATCAACGGAGTATTCTGCAGTTGATATTTGTGCCCGTTTGCAGAGTTTCTCGCTGTTCTCAGATTAGATTAGATTAGATTAATACTAGTTTCATGGATCATGAATACGATATTTCGTAATTATGTGGAACGAGTCAAATTTTCCAATACATTACATAATTAAGTTAATTTAACAACATAATTAAGTTAATATAACAACTTTTTTATTTTTGTTTTTTTTAATTTTTTTATTTTTTATAATTTTTTTTGTTTTTTTTCTTTTTTTCTTAATTTATATCTAAAAATTCTTCTATGGAGTAGAAGTAGTTGTCATTCAGAAATTCTTTTAATTTCTTCTTAAATTCTTGTTGGTTATCTGTCAGACTTTTGATACTATTTGGTAAGTGACCAAAGACTTTAATGGCAGTATAATTCATCCCTTTCTGTGCCAAAGTTAGATTTAATATTGAATACTGAAGATCATCCTTTCTCCTAGTATTGTAGTTACGCACAATGCTATTACTTTTGAATTGGGTTTGGTTGTTAATAACAAATTTCATAAGAGAGTATATATACTGAGAAGCTACTGTGAATATCCCTAGATCCTTAAATAAATGTCTGCAGGATGATCTTGGGTGGACTCCAGCTATTATTCTGATTACAAGCTTTTGTGCAATAAATACTTTATTCCTCAGTGATGAATTACCCCAAAATATGATGCCATATGCAAGCAATGAGTGAAAATAGGCGTAGTAAGCTAATTTACTAAGATGTTTATCACCAAAATTTGCAATGACCCTTATTGCGTAAGTAGTTGAACTCAAACGTTTCACCAGATCATCAATGTGTTTTTTTCCAATTTAATCTCTCATCAATGGACACACGTAAAAATTTTGAATATTCTACCTTAGCTATATGCTTCTGATTAAGGTCTATATTTATTAATGGCCTCATACCATTCCATCATTGCTTCTTCGATGTACAGTTTGAACAGTAGGGGCGAAAGACTATGTCCCTGTCTTACATCCTTTTTAATCCGATCGCTTCCTTCTTGGTGGCCCAGTCTTATTATTCCCTCTTGGCGCTTGTACATATTATACAAGGGTTGGAGTTTTAGTAGTGGCAACTATTTATTTACAGCTCGTACAAAACAGATACGTGTTTCAAAGGTTTACTGACCTTCAAAGCAGTCACCAGCATTGTGTATAACCCGATGCCAGCGACGTGGAAGTCGTAGGATACTCTCAGCAGTGCCAGTTGTGTTGACAGTTCGAGCGGCGCGGTCTGTTTCCCGACGAATTTGTAGCAGTTCCGAAGCGAATGCCGTGAAGTGTTTCCTTCAGTTTGGAAATCGAGTTGAACTCACGAGGGCTGAAGTCAGGGGAGTGCAGTAGGTGGTATAGCACTTAGCAGCCCCATCAGTCAAACAAATCAGTCACAACTTACACTGTATGTGCTTGAGCATTGTCCTGCAAAATGATGGTCAGGTCCTGCATAAAGTGTCATCACTTCTGTCTCTAAGCTGGTCTAGGTGGTGTTCCAAAAATGAACAGCATAGGGACAGAAGTGATGACACTTTCTGCATGACCTGACCATCATTTTGCAGGACATTGCTCAAGCACATACAGTGCAAGCTGTTACTGATTTGTTTGACTGATTGGGCTGCTATGTGCTATACCACCTACTGCACTCCCCTGACTTAAGCCCTTGTGAGTTCGATTTCTAAACTGAACTAAACACTTCACGGCATTCGCTTCAGAACTGCTACATATTCGTCGGGCAATAGACAGCGCCGCTCGAACTGTCAACACAACTGGCACTGCTAAGAGTATCCTACGACTTCGACATCGCTATCAACGGGTTAAACACAATGCTGGCGACTACTTTGAAGGTCAGTAAACCTTTGACACACGTATCTATTTTATACGAGCTGCAAATAAATAGTTGCCACGATTAAAGTTCCAACCCTCGTATATTACCCGTCTCTTCCTACAGCTTACCCCTATTTTTCTCAGAACTTCCAACATCTTGCACCATTTCACACTGTCGAATGCTTTTTCCATGTTGACAAATCCTACGAACGCGTCTTGATTTTTCTTTAGTCTTGCTTCCATTATCAACCGCATCGTCAGAATTGCCTCTCTGGTGCCTTTACCTTTCTTACACCCAAACTGATCGTCATCTAACACATCCTCAATTCTCAGTTCCATTCTTCTGTATATCATTCTTGTCACAACTTGGATGCATGAGCTGTTCAGCTGATTGTGCGGTAATTCTACCACTTGTCGGCTCTTTCATTCTTGGGTTTTGTGTGGATAATATTTTATCGAAAGTCTGTTGGTATAAAGCCAGGCTCATAAATCTACACACATAGTCGATTTCGTTAGCACTTCCCCCAAAAACTTTAGCAATTCTGATGAAATGTTGTCTACCCCTTCTGCCTTATTTGATCTTAAGTTTTCCAAAGCTCTTTTAAATTCTGATTCTAATACTAGATCCCCTAGCTCTTATATCAACCCCTGTTTAAGTGTTCTGTCCCGTCATCTGACAAGTCTTCCCCCTCATAGGCACTTTCAGAGTACTCTTTGCACGTATCTGCTGTCTCCTCAGCATTTAACAGTGGAGTTCGAGTTGCGATCTTAATGCTACCACCCTTGCTTTTAATTTCACCGAAGGTAGTTTTGGCTTTTCTATGTGCTGAATGAGCCCTTACGACAATAATTATTTTTTCGATTTCTTCACATTTTTCGTGCAACCATATCGCCTTAGCATCCTTGCACTTCCTACTTATTTCATACCTAAGTGACTTGTATTTCTGCATTCCTGAATTTCCCTGAACGTTTTTGTACTTCCTTCTGTCATCGGCCAACTGAAGTATTTCTTCTGTTAACAATGGTTTCTTCTCAGTTACCTTCTTCTCAGTTACCTTCTTTGTTCGTTCATTGACGTCTCTGTTCACTACAATACGTTTAGTGTCTGTGTTTTGCGACCGCATCGCAAAACCGTGCCATTAGTAGACGAAAGGATGTTCCTCTCCAATGGGAACCGAAAACAAGTTGGCCGATGACAGAAGGAAGTACAAAAACGTTCAGGGAAATTCAGGAATGCAGAAATACAAGTCACTTAGGTATGAAATAAATAGGAAGTGCAAGGATGCTAAGGCGATATGGTTGCACGAAAAATGTGAAGAAATCGAAAAAATAATTATTGTCGTAAGGGCTCATTCAGCACATAGAAAAGCCAAAACTACTCCCGTTACATACTTCTGTGATTGCCCTTTTTAGCGATGTCCATTCTTCTTCAACCGAACTGCCCACTGAGCTATTCCTTATCGCAGTATCTATAGCTCTGGAGAACTTCAAGCGTATCTCTTCATTCGTTAGTACTTCCGTATCCTATTTCTTTGTGAATTGATTGTTCCTGATTAGTAAATTCAACTTCAGCCTATTCTTCATCACTACTAAGTTGTGATCTGAGTCTACATCTGCTCCTGGGTATTCTTTACAATCCAGTATCTAACTTCAGAATCTCTGCCTGACCATTATGTAATCTAAGGATACCAATGGCATACTCTCCCGTAACCCTTTCTTTTATTTCTTGCCTTACAACCACAGTCCAGTCCCCAATGACTATTAGATTTTGATCTCCTTTTACATACTAAATTACATCTTCGGTATCCTCATGTACTTTCTCTATCTCTTCATCCTCCACTTGCGACGTCGACACGTATGCCTGAACCATCGTTGTCGCTGTTGGTTTGCTGCCGATTCTGATGATATCAACCCTATCACTGAACTGTTCACAGTAACTCACCCTCTGCCCTACCTTCCTCTTCATAACGAATCCTACTCCCGTTACACCATTTTCTGCAGCTGTTGATATTATCCTATACTCATCTGACCAGAAGTCGCCGTTTTCTTTCGATTTCACTTCACTGACTACCACGGTATCTAGACTGAACCTTTTCAGATTTTCTAGCTTCCCTTCCACGTTCATACTTCTGACATTCCACGCACCGACTCGTAGAACGTTATCTTTTCGTAGTTATTCAGTCTTTTTCTCAAGGTCACCTCCCCCTTGGCAGTCCATTCCCAAAGAACTGAATGGAGCACTACTCCAGAATCTTTAGCCAATGGACAAATCTTCGTGACACTTTTTCAAATACAGGCCACGTGTTCCGTGGAGACAAATTATGTGTCTTTAATGCAGTGGTTTCCATTGCCGTCTGCATTCTCATGCCATTTATCATCGCTGATTTTCCGCCTTTAGCGACAGTTTCCCACCCGAAGGGCAAGAGAGTATCCTGAACCTCTTTTCCTTCGCCCTATTTGACAAGGCCGGCTGAATGAGGGTGATTTATTATGTCAGAAGTCTTCGGCCTTCATTATTGATGACTTTATTTAAAATTTGAGCAGTGGCGGCTTTCGAACGCGGGACTGAGGACGTTTTGATTATTAAAGACGTTACCCCGTTATTGTTTGTTGCATTTGTTCGGGGTGGAAGTCCCATGATACGCGTTCAAGTTCGTCGTTGATTCGTTCACTCAGTTTCTTTTTTTTATTACAGAAGGCAGCTAACCCGCTGACCGAACATACTAAGCCACCACGCCGGCAATTCTGGACCAAGTGTACATTGACAACATCAAGACGTTCCGCCTGCAGGCCGTCGTACAAAGACACGCCATCTGCTGAAGGGGTGGCAGGCAGCAGCGCCTATAACTCCGCCGTTCTGTAGACTAGTTAGACCGCGGGTGAACGTAGATGTTCCCATTAATTTGTATAATTTCTAGTTTTATTTGCAAACGTCTTATGCATATTGTTGCACATCGTTTGAAACTTGTTTAACTCACTGGAAACATTATCATATTCATAACTGAGAACTAACCTAATAATTGAAAGTGAGATACACGTTCGACTGATTTTCCATTTAGCTTTATTATAGGACGTACCGGACATTTTCCTTTAAAACCCATAACTTTGGTTCTACTTTCTGACTTTTCAAATTGTAGAGTTTGACTATTGTCTGAGCGGCGTAGAGCAAACTGTATGTAAATCATCCTCCGCCTTTTGTAAAAATATTTCCTCTTCAGTAAAGTCTACAGTATTCAAATATTTGTTTTTACAATTCATCATATTCCTGGGTTAACTTCTTGTTTCCACTGCCTAAAAAAAATGGTTCAAATGGCTCTGAGCACTATGCGACTCAACTGCTGTGGTCATAAGTCCCCTAGAACTTAGAACTACTAAAACCTAACTAACCTAAGGACATTACACACATCCATGCCCGAGGCAGGATTCGAACTTGCGACTGTAGCGGTCGTGCGGTTCCAGACTGTAGCGCCTTTAACCGCTCGGCCACTCCGCCCGGCTTTCTACTGCCTAAAAATGTCGTCAACGTATACAGGCTGATTTTTTTTCCACCGTGTACAAACTTGAGGCATTGATCGATGAGGGGTTACAGAACAGAAAACGTCTAATGAACTTATGTCCGGAGACGCATAGTTTCCCTGCTAGAGACCATTCATTCTGTCATACATTGCTACTGAGAGAGCGGCTGATAAGCGATGTACCATGCAGCCACAGTTACAGTATATATTGAAAATGGTTTCCATGTGCCACAAGGCATGCTTGTATGCGCCGTAGCATGTACTGTCTCACACTTTCACATCTGCCAGGCTGCATCCGAACAGTGTCAAAGGCAGCATTAATGCTGCTCCAGTGTTTCCACATCTTGAATGGGCTCTGCATACACGATACATTTGAGATGGCCCCGTAACGACAAATCGCATGGGTTGAGATCCAGTAAACGAGCAGGCCATGCAACTGAATCCCCTCGTCCTATCCATCGGCAAAGGTACACACGATTGAGATGCGTCCGGACGATAACGGCGAAATGGCTGGAGTACCATCATGTAGCAGCCACATAACCCTTCGAATCATCAGCGGCACTTCTTCCAGCAAGGAACGTAAAGTCACCAGTAAGAAACGCCCATGGCTCTGGCCTGTTAGGCGACACGGAAGAAAGACTGGTCCCAGAATACGGTCGCCAGTTTTCCCGGCCCACACATTCCTGCTGCACCAATGTTGATGATTCGC
Organism: Schistocerca cancellata; assembly: GCF_023864275.1. Taxonomy (NCBI): domain Eukaryota; kingdom Metazoa; phylum Arthropoda; class Insecta; order Orthoptera; family Acrididae; genus Schistocerca; species Schistocerca cancellata. Next base: position 686,310 of record NW_026046765.1, on the reverse strand, counting down.
TGTCACCGTATCGTGGATGTTCTGCGTACTATCGCTCAGATGTCTGTCATGAAAGTTGAAGATACCACTCCGCCTATAGATGGCCTCATCTGTGAATGGAATGGATGACACAAAACACGGAATCGTGGTTGCCTGGTGAAGAAACCAATGACAAAACCGCTCCCGACGAGGAAAGTCGGTCGCTAGTAAGCCCTGGACATGCTGTAACTGATAAGGATAGTAACAACTGTCATGGAGAATGTTTCATTCGGTCTTCTGGCTTACCCTGTACTGGCGGGCCAACTGCCTGGTAGTGCCACAGCTGTCGCCTTCCACTGTGTTAATCACATTTTCTGGTATCCGAACATTTCGGGTATGTCCTTCATGATTTCCTGCTTCCCGAAACGACCCTGCCTCAGACAAACGTCGAAACACTGTTGTAAACATTGAATGTTGTGGTTGTTGTCGGCGGAGGTAGGTCCCCTGACACAGCCTTGCCGCCTGGCACCCGCTGCCATTTGCCTTTCCGGTAAAGTAAACATCGTGGTTGCAAGCTCTCGATTCGAATATGGAACTATTGTGTACAACACTGTATCATGTCCACTGGAAGGTGAGTGAGCAAGAGAAGTGAATCGGACACATTACCGATTATTGTGCTAACAGAGGGCGCTAGGGCGTGACGTTTGAGGAACAGTACCACCCTTTAGGAGGAAACCATGCATATGGTAACTGTGGTTGCATAGTACATCGCGTATTAGACCGCAGTCTCTGTGACAAAGTGTGATTGAATTCTGGGCGTAAGTTCATTAGACCTCTTCTGCTCCGTATCCTCTCATCGATCAATTCCTAGATTTTGTGCACGGTGGAAAAAATTACCCTGTATATTAAGTAAAATGTTGGAGAGTCTACACCATTGTTGTACTCCACTGTTAATTGCTATTCCTGCTGTTCTCTGTTTATCTGAATTAATTAAAATTTCGTTACTTATATACAAACTTTCTATCACATGTGTGAAATGTTTAGGGTAATCTCGTCTTTCTGTTGTATTTCACATTATAGACCTATTCACTCTAGTGAAGGCATTTTCGTAATCTACAAATGCAGTATGAGTCTCCAGATTACATTCTTATTTGTTTGGTGACCGTCCTTTTCTAAAACTATTTTGTTTCTCCAGTAACAGGGCATCAGCTATTCTTTTCAGTCTCTTATTAATTATCCGTGCATATAATTTATAGCCAGTGTTGAGAAGACTTATTGCTTCATTATTTTCAGAAGCATTTCGAGTTCCTTTGTTACAGGGTGATATTATTTCTGCACTCTTCAAGAGTTGGGTATCATCTTCCATTTCCATCTCTATTAAATAAATGCAATAGGCTCAGTTCCAACATTAATCCTCGACATTTGGAAAGTTCTGGATTAATATTATCCCCTGCTGCTTTTCTATTCTTCATGTGCTTTAATGCTTCTTCTATCTCTTCAAGTGTGATATCGTCCTCTTGTCGTAATTTAGCATCTTGTTCTCTGTGCTGGTATATTTTTATTTGCTCAAGATTATCATCGTTTTCTACCCACAATCCTTGATAGCGTTTTATCCAGGATTCTTCGTCTGTTACAAGTAATCAGAAGACCTTTTTGCCTGTTTGTTGTTTCAGGAGTTTATAAGCCATATCTTGTCCACAGTGTAAATCATTTTCAGTGTTTAATATCATTCTATTCCAGGATTTTTTATATGCTTCCCTCGTTATGTTCTCAGCATAGTTATGTTTTTCTTTATACTGAACTTTCTTTTCTCTTCTATTGTGCTGCAGATGTGTAAAGTGAGTTGTCTTCATTCCATATTTTGACACTCTTTCCCCTTCCAAAATTTCTTTTCCATCCCTACTTCTCCTCTCACTACTTTGATCGCGTATGCTTTTATGTTTTCCCATCCTTTATTTATGTTATTTTCTGCACATTCATTTTATAAACAGACCTCTTACAATGTCTTGTGGCACAAGGTATCCTCTGAAATGTTTATCTTTGACTTTACTTCCCATTGTAAATTTCTTTCTTCCATCTATAATTCATGTTTACTTTGGCAATCACGAAAAAATGATCTGACAGTATCGCTGCTGAATAAGAAATTATTTAAAGAACCTTTGTTTTAGCAATGTAATGAACAGAGTGAAGTAATGCGGTGCAATCAATGGTAAGGATGTATGATATCAGTTGTCATCAAACACAAATTTTAAATAATAAGTGTAAACTCAAAACAAATAACTGTAGTTTTACTCTTTCATTTAATAACTTCCATTTGAAATAACCCCAAGAAAAGATCAATGCACTCAGTCTGAGCTCACAATCAACTTAAAGGTAAAAAGGAGCAGAATATACACATATGTAGCAGAATAGTACTTCCAAGATTAAAAATTTGGAATTTCAAATATCAGAAATAAAAGTCTACATATAACAGGTTCTTCCAATAACATTGTGTGTGTAACAGTCAGATGACATCACATGAAGAAATTTTACAAAAATCTGTTGCACAAATCAATACATAAAAATTAACACTTACAATTAGAGGTTCATAAACAGATTAATAAAATAATCTCACATTATATTTGGCTTTCCATGCCACCTTCACATATTTTACTTGATGTCACATACCAGTATCTTAACAGTATAAACAGTTTATAATAAAAGGGTATGTTATAAAAGTAATATATTTCTGGATTTTTTAAAACTGCCTGTCTTGGCTAGAAGTTTTTCATTTTGTTTACTAGTTTAGAAAAGTATATACATAGTTGGTTACATGATCGAAATTGGTCATAAAGAAGGAAAAAAATTGTGATCTATGATTGTTTTTGACTTTATTTTTAAATACAAAGTAAAATACGCAATAGATGAGGCTGTCTTCTATATACTGTTTGATGTGTTTACACACAGTATCAAATAAATATTGATGTTTTGAGATATTTCATGATACACTTCCTATTATTACATTTCTGATCAACAGAAACACATCTTATGAATTTTGCATAAGCCCTTAGTAAACTTTACTCTCGCTAGTTCCTTAGTTCTGAATTACATTCTGACCTTCTAATGACTTTAATTTATGCACTGTTCAAAGTGAAGTGACATCAATACCATATCTATGGCGATTCTGGCGGCTTTGCGGGGTGCGTATACAGAGGTGTGCAAAACATAAGGCAAAAGTACCTTTTGCACTATGCATTAAGTAAAATAGCTTGATGCAATTTGCGCCACATGGAGAAAGAACTGCTACAGTATAGTACAAAAGGTAACAAAAAGGAACACACAATGAGATGAACAGAAATTACACTTTTATTCAAAGATGTTAATTACATTGCAGTCTCCATGATTCATGATGGTGCCCTGGACATTACAAATGATGGAACATGATTTTTGATAGATTGTGTGTAATCACCATGGTGGAAATACATGCTCTACAACATGGTTGGTAAGAAGTTTTTGTGGTAAGGCATTCCAATCCTCCACCAGCACTGTTAACAATTGCTGGATTGTCATTGGTGTGTGTCGACATTGTGCAGCACATCTCCACAATGCATCCCATGTGTGCTCTATGGAATGGATAGGCCAGTTCAATATCAAACACCTGCACTGTTTAATGCAGTCGCCCACTGCCATTCATAAAAATGAAGTGGGGAGGTGAATGCACCCCTCAAAACATGCATGTGAGGAAGAAGTACAGTTCCATAACAACATTCATAGGTGAGTGTATCATGTACAAAGATTCGGAAGTCGGTACATTCATGCTACATTATACCTGACCTACCAGAATACCTGGAGCACCAAGACGATCTTATTTCACAATGCTGACAATACCGTCACATTACAAGAGGTGGGAACACACACAGCGCTGGTACCATAGTTTCAATAAGTAAACGTCACAGCCTTCTTCAAAAGTTCGTTTTTGTACACCAGTGGAACATAGCCAAGGTACATTCAGGATCAAAAGTAATAATAACACCATATAAGAATGTCATTAATATTTGTCATATTTTTAGGCTATATAACTTGATATAATATATTCTTCTTCCCTATAATGCTGCTTGCTTAGGTCATGAAAGCTCGTTTTTGTATCACCAGTAACATAGCTTCATTTAGGTTTGAGATGAATTGTCAACTGTTAATGCATTGACTGTTTAGCCACATATGTTTTATACTGGTATAGAACAATAATACAAACAATTTAGATGTGAAAAATCGCATTGTGACTATCTGGGAGTCCACAGTCATGTTTTAAGTGCCAATTGTAACCTGCAAGTTATATAATAATCGCACTCTTCAGGTAACTGACACTAATAGTCAGGTTATGACATTCACTCACACACACACAAAAACACACAGAGTCAATATGTGGTGTTAGAATACCCTTTGAGATCTGAATTCCCATTTATTTGTTTGGAATCGTCGACTATCACTATTTTGTCTGTTTGGCATATATTTTAGCCTATATGTTCCAGAAAAATGTTGCAGATCTCCTATATGTTTGGAACTGTAAACTATCACTGACTTATCTCCCTATTATATTATTTTAGCCAACATGCATTTTGTACACTTAGCATGACACAGACACCTTTTTGTTTCCAGTTGTTAATAAACACTGCCTTGCCTTTGTGGGGCGGCGGATGGAATAATAGAATAAATGTTTTGTATTTATGCTGTTTGCCGTTCTCAACACTGGCTCTCTAACTACAATATTGGCAACCAGAAAGTGATTAGCAAAACGTGAAGCCTGTAATTAGAATTCCTAATGCCCACTTCATCTGAGAAATACATTTATAGCTACAGCTTATAGCTCTGAGGAATTAGGAGATTGTCTGGGATTCATAATCAAAAACCATTCTCTCTAAAATGTTCACTATATTCTGAAAGTCACAGACCAAAAAGAATCCACACAATCCAACTACCAGAGCATTTCAGAGTCTAATGCGCTGATGCCACTATAACTGTTCAAATTAAATGTTTAAGTGAATGCACGCCATAATTTGATGATAATGTTCATCAAACGCCACGCTAAATAATGGTAGAATGTCTGTCCTGCGGCGGCACGTGAAAATACGACATACGCAAACTGAAGATAGATCATTAAAGTCATCCCAGAATTAACACTTCACTCAAAAACGATTTCATGGTTACGCGTATCCCGAGTGACTTATTACGGCATCCGACGCTGTTTATAGCAATGATACCGACGCGACGCGACTCCCGGCACAGGTGGTGCGCTAATCAGCGTCTGGAGAGAACTGGGGCCTTTCTTTTTCTCGCGCAGCATTCTTACATATAAAGCCGCGGTGCGGATGGCTAAGGGAACGCCTGATCAAATCTGTTCTCCCGACTAGCCACTGGGCTAGTAATGCACCACTTTAAGTTATCGAATAAATCATTGCTTCCTTTGCTGATGGCCGATGAAGCTCTCAATTTAAATGTGCAGTCAGCACACAGGTAAGTAATCATAATAAAAGTCTGATGTGGCTAAGACAAATATTTTGGGCGAGAGAATTAATTTAATTACACTACACGCAGCAGACGAGCTCTGAACTTGCCCTTTGGAGATACGCTATCGCTATAGTTTTATAGTCATTCAGTTGAAATTTCTCACATTTTTATGATTATAGCGGATCTCCCTTCTACTTAAATTTAAACGTCCTAGCTTTATTTATTCGCCTACTTATTCTATCTTGCTTCCTTAATTTCTAAGACAAAAACCAGAAAATCATGAATTTGAACTAAAATTTTAATTTGTGAGACCCAGTATATTCCTTTATGCAAAAGGAATCTAAATATAAATTTTTAAGTTTCTAGCTCTTTTCTGTTGCGCCAATGATTTTTACAGAAAAATGTCCAAATTTCGAAAATGGTTAAAGTTATTGAACTGATATTCAACACATATTGATTTAGTATTACTCCTGACATGCTAGAAACGTTTCAGGTTATTTACTTGATTTTTAAAGTATTGCGCAACATTTATGACATCAGAGCTAGTTACAGCGGACTGGCTGGCACACAATGGAGAGACCGATGTGAATTTTATAAGGCATGAGTAGGCTGCTTCCCTACACCTTCTTAGCTTATTATTTTAGTGGAGGTGTTCTGTATAGTTATACAATAACAATAAAATAGTGTAGTGGTGTGACTTTTCAACTTGGGGCACTATTGTAGCTTGTACAAATATCGAACTTTTACCATTGCCAAATGCAGGTTAATCTGTAAGTTAGATCAGAAATGCCAAGTGTATTTTGATAAATAACATGTGACAATTTAGAAATCAAAATATTTAATTTTAGTCTCCATTGTGCCTTGAACCAGGTGTGGTGCAAAAATCTCAAACTTTACTTGTTGCCAAGTTGAAGTGCAGAGAACAGGATGGAATAATACTGATTAGATGTTTCGTTTATGCAATTTAGGTTGATTGGATACTTTGAAATATTGCTATGGCAGCAGCCCTGGGCTACATACTGATGGTTTCGTTGATGCAGGTCAATTCATTTGGATACTTTTCAACATGGCCAAGATGGTGGCTCTGGAGTCTGCGAGGAAACAGGCCAGTTGTGGCGCCCTGGAAATATTCCAAGTTTGGAGTTGGCGTGGCCACATGGTGCACCCTCGGCAGGCCGCGGCCTGACAGCAACCATGTGGTGCCAAATGTTAGCTGCACATGAGGAGAAGCCCCAGCGCATGGTCCAGCCGCGTGGCTTGGAATTCCATGGTGACGCTGTGTTGATGAAGGAGACTCGCCGGGAGTGCCAAAGAGGCCGGACTTTCTGAAACCTTAATGGCAGACAGTTCACAGTTAGTATAGAAATTAACAGTAGCCAGATGAATCATGATACTTCAAAAAGAAACATGTACGTTAGGGTTATTTCACGACGATTCTGATGGTGTAATCAAAAAAAAAAAAAAAAAAAAAAAAAGGTTCAAATGGCTCTGAGCACTATGGGACTCAACTGCTATGGTCATAAGTCCCCTAGAACTTAGAACTACTTAAACCTAACTAACCTAAGGACAGCACACAACACCCAGCCATCACGAGGCAGAGAAAATCCCTGACCCCGCCGGGAATCGAACCCGGGAACCCGGGCGAGGGAAGCGAGAACGCTACCGCACGACCACGAGATGCGGGCGATGGTGTAATCAGATTTTCAATATCTTTGTTAGTTTAAAGTTTAGTGTCTGACTGTAAATTATACAGGTAACACCCAGCAACGAATTTCCAAAATCTACAGGATTCAGTGATTTTGTCGATCGACGTCTCTTTAGAAAGCTATTAGTGTAAACCTAAATTGGTATAAATTACTGACATGTAACTTGAATAGTACATGAGTTATTGGAGGTCAAAATTGCCGATTACTATTGATCGCGTCAGGCCATAAGTACTACAAAGTTACACGAAAAAACGGTAGCAAGATGCTTGTAAATATATTTATTTGTCTGTGTCTTTGTTTATATCCGATATACAGGGTGGTCCATTGATAGTGACCGGGCCAAATATCTCACGAAAAAAGAGTCAAGAGAAAAAACTACAAATAACGAAACTTGTCTAGCTTGAAGGGGGAAACCAGATGGCGCGATGGTTGGCCCGCTAGATGGCACTGCCATAGGTCAAACGGATATCAGCTGCGTTTTTTAAATAGGAACCCCCATTTTTATTACATATTCGTGTAGTACGTAAAGAAATAGGAATGTTTTAGTTGGACCACTTTTTTCACTTTGTGATAGATGGCGCTGTAATAATCACAAACATATGGCTCACAATTTTAGACGAACAGTTGGTAACAGGTAGTTTTTTTTTAAATTAAAATACAGAACGTAGGTACGTTTGAACATTTTATTTCAGTTGTTCCAATGTGATACATGTACCTTTGTGAACTTATCATTTCTGAGAACGCATACTGTTACAGTGTGATTACCTGTAAATACCACATTAATGCAATAAATGCTCAAAATGATGTCTGTCAACCTCAGTGCATTTCGCAATACGTGTAACGACATTCCTCTCAACAGCGAGTAGTTCGCCTTCCATAATGTCCGCACATGCATTGGCAATGCGCTGACGCATGTTGTCAGGCGTTGTCGGTGGATCACGATAGCAAATATCCTTCAACTTTCACCACAGAAAGAAATCCGGGGACGACAGATCCGGTGAACGTGCGGCCATGGTATGGTGCTTCGACGACCAATCCACCTGTCATGAAATATGCTATTCAATATCGCTTCAACCGCATGCGAGCTACGTGCCGGACATCCATCGTGTTGGAAGTACATCGCCATTCTGTCATGCAGTGAAACATCTTGTGGTAACATCGGTAGAAGATTACGTAAGAAATCAGCATACAGTGCACCATTTAGATTGCCATCGATAAAATGTGGGCCAATTATCCTTCCTCCCATAATGCCGCACCATACATTAACCCGCCAAGGTCCTGATGTTCCGCTTGTCGCAGCCATCGTGGATTTTCCGTTGCACAATAGTGCATATTATGCCAGTTTACGTTACCGCTGTTGGTGAATGACGCTTCGTTGCTAAATAGAACGCGTGCAAAAAATGTGTCATCGTCCCGTAATTTCTCTTGTGCCCAGTGGTAGAACTGTACACGACATTCAAAGTCGTCTCCATGCAATTCCTGGTGCATAGAAATATGGTACTGGTGCAATCGATGTTGATGTAGCATTCTCAACACCGACGTTTTTGAGATTCCCTATCCTCGCGCAATTTGTCTGCTACTGATGTGCGGATTAGCCGCGACGGCAGCTAAAACACGTACTTGGGCATCATCATTTGTTTCAGGTCGTGGTTGACGTTTCACATGTGGCTGAACACTTCCTGTTTCCTTAAATAACGCAACTATCCGGCGAACGGTCCGGGCACTTGGATGATGTCGTCCAGGATACCGATCAGCATACATAGCACACGCGCGTTGGGCATTTTGATCACAATAGCCATACATCAACACGATATCGACCATTCCCACGATTGGTAAACGATCCATTTTAACACGGGTAATGTATCACGAAGCAAATACCGTCCGCACTGGAGGAATGTTGCTTGATACCACGTACTTATACGTTTGTGACTATTACATCGTCATCTAGCACAAAGCGAAAAAAGTGGTCCAACTCAAACGTTCATATTTCTTTACGTACTACACGAATATGTAATAAAAAATGGGGGTTCCTACTTTAAAAAACGCAGTTGATATCCGTTTGACCTATGGCAGAGCCATCTAGCGATCCAACCATATGACCATCGGGTTTCCCCCTTCAAGCTAGACTAATTTCGTTCTTTGTAGTTTTTCCGTTTGATGCTTATTTAGTGAGATATTTGGCCCAGTCACTATCAATGGACCCCCCTGTATTCTACTCATGAAGAAATTGGTTAAATATTTACTGTGTCTTAGAAAGCACAGAGACATTATGCTACTGGCCTAACTTTTGCTTCTTTTCTTTTGATATATGTTTATTTAATTGTTTATGTATTTAATAATGTGTGTTTCAGCGTGTTTATGGTCCAGCCGTGGGAATATTTATTTAATTTCATGTTTTTTAAATGTGAATCCAGTATTTCGAATGTGTTTCATTATGTTGTGTGGGTGCGTTGGCTTGAAGACATGGCACAAGCTCTGTAGCCAATCACAGCGCTTGTGGATGAGGAGTCTGGGTGGAAGCAGGAGAAGAGTTCGGAACAGTGTGGCACGAGGGACAGTCGCACAGGTGGGACGGTACGGCGCGATGGATGCACAGTCGCGGGAAAGACTTGGACAGTGGAGCAGTTTGCGCGTAGTCGCCAGATAGAAGTATTTCTTAGCGCCGACTTGTGCACTTGTGAGACTTCTACAGTGAATACGTATTGCGCATTTAGAAATGAATATCTCGCGAGCTATGTTGTTGTTCATAACTAATTACGTGCGGTAGGAATCTATTGTTTCCCTGTTATTCAACTTATATTTTATTTAATAGCTGGACCACCGACACCAATAAGTGTTTTGCAGAAATAGAACACATTCTCAAAAGTACTCTTACTATTGTAGTCATCATTTAAAGTCGTTAAGATAGGATCTGCAGAGTTTATTTAATTGCACTCTTTCATTTATAAATTTCGACGTTACATGCGGAATTGCCGAGTGATAGGGACTTTCGAACATTCTATTCATGTGTATATTCATGTTGTATACTGTAGACTCAGCAGTGTTTGGCCTGTAATATGGCAACTACGTATCCCAGCCCGTAGACAACGAAACCAGCCAAAACTTTCAATATGTCAACTTTGAGTCTGAGGGTACGTAGTTGTGGGCCATCGCACCTCATTTCACATTTTATTTGAAAAACCGCAAGTCACCTGTTGATTGGCTGTTTTATTTACGCAGTTTGGTTCATTCAGAGTCGACGTTGTTATACTACTGACGATGTGTTGATGTTTTGTATCACTTTGTAACAGCTACAGTACACGAGGCCTTTTTTTTTCAGTCGTCAGTCTTCTGAGTAGTCTGATGTAGCCCACCATGAATTTCTCTCCTGCTTCAATTTCTTGATCTTAGAGCAGCACTTGCAACCTATGTACTCAATTAATTGCTGGATGTATACCAGTCTCTGTCGTCCCCTACAGTTTTTACCCTCTTCAGCTCGCTCTAGTACCATGGAAGTCCTACTGTGATGCCTTAGCAGATGTCCTACCATCCCATGCCTTCTTCTTGTCAGTGTTTTGCGTATATTCCTCTCCTCGTCGATTCTATGGAGAACCTTCTCACTCCATATCTTCTCAGCGCACAATTTTTCAAAATTCTTCAATAGCACCACATCTCAAATGCTTCGATTCTCTTCTGTTGCCGGCCGGAGTGGCCGTGCGGTTCTAGGCGTACAGTCTGGAGCCGAGCGACCGCTACGGCAGTAGGTTCGAATCCTGCCTCGGGCATGGATGTGTGTGATGTCCTTAGGTTAGTTAGGTTTTCTTAGTTCTAAGTTCTAGGCGACTGATGACCTCAGAATTTAAGTCGCATAGTGCTCAGAGCCATTTGAACCATTTTTTTCTCTTCTGTTCCAGTTTTCCTACAGTCCACATTTAACTACCGTACAATGCTGTGCTACAAACGTATATTCTCAGAAGTTCCTTATTCAAATTAAAGCCTATGTTTGATCCTAGTAGACTTCTTTTTACCAGGAATGCCCTTTTTGCTAGTCTGCTTTTTAAGTCCTCCTTGCTTCAACCATCATTTTGCTATATAGGTAGCGGTATTCCTTCACCTTGCTTCGTAGTCGCCAATTCTGCTGTTAAGTTTCTAACTCTTCTCATTTATACTACTTCTCATTGCTTTCGTCTTTCTTCAGTTTACATTTAATCCATATTTTGTACTTATTGGACTGTCCATTCCATTCAACAGAGTACTGTAATTCTTCTTCACTTTTACTGGGGATAGCAACATCATCAGCAAATCTTATCATTGATATCCTTTCACCTCTAGTTTTAATCCCACTCTTGAACCTTTCTTTTACTTCCTTGTGTGCTTCTTCGATGTATAGATTGAACGGTGACGGCGAAAGACTACATCCCTGTTTTACTCCATTTTTAACCTGAACATTTCACTCTTGGTCATCCGCTCTCCTGTTTCCCTCTTGTTTCTTATACCTTCTGTATGTTACCTGTGTTTCTCTATAGTATGGGTATTGTACTATTAGACAGCCAGTGTTGGCAGCTACCGAACGCAAAACATTAGTGGCCGAATTCAACCGACGGCTTCCCAATTATGCCGATCCAGCACTATAGAGCGCTGGTTCAGGACAATGTGAACAAATAGTAATGCGTGATTCTTCAGTTTCTCCTGGCGGATTTGTTGCTCGAACAGTCCACGGGTATACTGCCGGTTCATAGTGTCCAACGGGCACAATATTTCGGCGATCAGACATGTCGCTGACGAGCTGAACTCCTGATTTTTTTTTCTTTATTGAATTTCAATTCCCCCTGAAGGGGGCGGGCTGGCAGCAGCTTAGTATGCCGCTCTTCAGCCTACAGACTTTGTTAGAAAGATGAAGAGAATAAATAATAAAAACAGGCGATAAAAACGGAGACTTAAAGAGTAACATGGCGAAAAGAAATCGTGGAACTTAAAACAAAGAACAGAGGGATGATGATGCTAATAAAATACATACGAAGCAGACAGGTAAAACAATAGACAGACAATTAAAAAAACACGGCGACAGTCTGGATTCTGTTCGCAAAAGACATAAAATTCACACCTAGCGACAGCATGGTTTCTGTTCGCAACACGAGAAAGACGAACAACACTGAATAGTCACTGGAACACTGCACTAAAAAGTTGGCAAATGTGACATACCACAGGCGAGAGCAGGTGGGGGGAAACTGGACAGATGATGGGAAAACAAAAAAGGGGGGAAAGGAGAGTAAAAGCGAAGGGGGGAACTGGGAAAGGAGCAGATGGAGGATGAGGACCCATAAGAGTGGTGGGGGGCAGACGCGACAGGGAGTGGGGTAGGCAGAGGAGGGGAATATAAAAGGACTTGGGGGGGGGGAGAAGGGAGGTAGGGAGAGGTTTAGTGGGGAGAAAACAGGACGGAAGGGGGGGGGGGGAAGAGGGAGCCCAGGGAAAGGACAGAGGAAAGGAGGGGGAGTGAGGATCAGAGTTGATAGGAAGGATAAATGGAGGGAGAGAGGGCATCGTCCGGGAGGGGGAGTTGACGGAAGCCACCTTGGGAAAGGAGATGGAGGGTGTAGAGATGGAGGGTAGGGGGGACACAACGGTGAAGACGTGGCAGGGGGCGGGGGTGGGAGAGGAGAGGAGCAACCAGGGGGTGAGGGGGTTCAAGACGGCGGGAGGTGTAGAGGATGCGGATATGTTCGAGGAATAGGAGCAGATGGGGGAAAGGAATGAGGTCATAGAGGATCCGCGTGAGGGACGGGAGGCGTGTACGGAAGGCGAGGCGGAGTGCATGACGCTCAAGGATCTGGAGGGACTGATAGAATTTGGGGGGGGGGGGGGCAGATATCCAGGCAGGACTGGCATAACAGAGGATGGGACGGATTAAGGATTTGTAGTTGTGGAGGATGGTAGAGGGGTGCAACCCCCACGTCCGGCCAGAGAGGAGTTTGAGGAGTCGGAGGCGGTTGTGGGCTTTGGATTGAATGGAGCGGAGATGAGGTATCCAGGTGAGGTGACGGTCAATGGTGAGGCCAAGGTAGGTGAGGGTGGGGGTGAGGCGGACAGGACGTGCGCAGACAGTAAGGGAGAAATCCAGGAGCCGAAAGGAGCGAGTGGTACGACCTACGATGATTGCCTGGGTCTTGGAAGGATTGAGTTTCAGGAGGCACTGGTTACACCATGCAGCAAAAAGGTCAAAGTGATTCTGGAGAAGGCGTTGGGACCGTTGGAAGGTAGGAGCGAGGGCGAGGAATGCGGTGTCATCAGCATATTGCAAGAGGTGTACTGGGGGGGGGGGGTTGGGGCATATCCGCCGTGTACAGGAGGTAGAGGAGAGGGGAGAGGACAGAGCCCTGGGGCACACCGGCAGAGGGGTAGAAGGTGTGGGAATTGGCATTATGGATGGTAACATAGGAGGGGCGGTGGGAGAGGAAGGAGGCCACCAGACGGATGTAGTTGATAGGAAGGGCATACGTTTGGAGTTGAAACAGGAGACCGGGATGCCAGACACGGTCGTAGGCGAGACAAAAATGGCGGAGCGACGGGAGTTAAGCTGGAGGGAGGAGCTCCTGAGGGCGGGCGGCCGATGTAAATCCCCTTCCCCCGCGGGCCGCTCTCATCGCCGTCCGCGCCTGCGCGTCGGCGGTCGCGAAGACGTGGGCGTCGGAACCTGTCGTAGCGTCGTGTGCTTGCTACGTCCGCCCTGGTCGCCAGTTCGTACTTCTTGCTGAGAGTCTTCTTAATTACATTCAATGCTGGCTCCCAACCCTTGCTGAGATTGTAGCCGCAATCTCGGTTGATAAGATCTTCCCTGGTGCGAATTTCGATAGCCTCCCTTATAATGCTGTCCCAATATTTAGAGGTCTGAGCCAGGATCTTGGTAGGCTCATAATCCATCTCGTGTTTCTCGGACAAACAGTGCTCTGCTACCGCCGACTTATTTGAATATTTCACTATGGAGACCGAAGCAGAAGGAAGTTTGCCTTTCCTGGACGTCATGGTCAAGAGAAGATGTGATGGCACTCTGAGCCACGGTGTGTACAGGAAGAAACCGCACACTGACCTGTACCTGCATGCAGACAGCTGCCACCACACTTCTCAGAGGAATGGAGTACTAAAAACACCAGTACACAGGGCGCGCAGCATCTCAGACGCAGAGAATCTGCCCCAGGAATTGGAACACCTCAAAACCGCCGGCCGCGGTGGCCAAGCGGTTCTAGGCGCTTCAGTCCGGAACCGCGCGGCTGCTACGGTCGCAGGTTCGAATCCTGCCTCGGGCATGGATGTGTGTGATGTCCTTAGGTTAGTTAGGTTTAAGTAGTTCTAAGTTCTAGGGGACTGATGACCACAACTGTTAAGTCCCATAGTGCTCAGAGCCATTTGAACCATTTTGAACCTCAAAACCGTGTTCCGGAAAAACGACTACTCGGAATGGCAGATTACACGCGCTCTCCGTCCCACCACCACAGCACAACCTATGGAGATGGATGAAGTCACGGAAGAAGAGGTAGCGTCAGCCTTTATTCCCTACAATGGCGCACTATCGGAGAACATCGGCCGTATATTAAAGAAACACCGAGTTAAAACCGTCTTTTGGCCGCCCAACAAAACACGGGCATTACTGGGAAGTGTGAAAGATGACCTCGGTTAGAGGAAGGCCGGCATGTACCAAATTCCCTGTGAGTGTGGGAAGACTTATATCGGACAAACAGTACGCACCATCAAAGATCATTGCCGAGAACATCAAAGGCACCCTCGAATCAAATATCCAAATAAGTCGGCGGTAGCAGAGCACTGTTTGTCCGAGATGAATTATGAGCGTACCAAGATCGTGGCTGAGACTTCTAAATATTGGGACAGTGTTATAAGGGAGGCTATCGAAATTCGCACCAGGGAAGATCTTATCAACCGAGATTGCGGCTACAATCTCAGCAAGGCTTGGGACCCGGCATTGAATGTAATTAAGAAGACCCTCAGCAAGAGGTACGAACTGGCGACCAGGGCGGACGTAGCAAGCACATCGACGCTGCGACAGATTCCGACGCCCACGTCTTCGAAACCTCCGGCGCGCGGGCGCGGACGGCGAAGAGAGCGGCACGCGGGGGGAGGGGATTTAAGTCGGCCGCCCGCCCTCCGGAGCTCAGTTCACGCACGGAGTCGCTGAGATGTGCAGCCGCGTGAAGGACGTACCTGCGCCTGCTAGCGACGCGAAGGGTGTGGCAGATCGCCGTGCGGCCGCGCTTGCGCCGTCGGCGGCCCCATCTGGCCCCCCACTTATGACGACTAGTGCTATGGCTATGGATTTGATGGACACAGCTCCGGAAACCTTGAAGACGGCGCTGTCTGCTCCGCTTCCCGATTCTAAAGATGAGAGCTGTACCGCCCCTCAGCCACGCGGACGCAGCGGGAAACAGAAGAGGAGAGCAACAGCCGCGACGTCCGCTGTCGCAGCTCGGCGATCGAGAAGAGGGCCAAGCAAGATTTCACCCCTGATGCCGACGGTTTTGTCCCGGCCCGGCGAACTGCAAGACGCATGCAGTCATCGACGACGCTTCCAACTGCCGTCGCCAACTCATTCGACGCCCTCGCTGACGCGCCGGACCAGCTGCCGCGCGATCCTGAGCCGAAGAAAGACTCCCATCTTCCGCCGGTGGTCCTCCAGTTTCGGCCGCCCTATGGGGAACTGCAGAAGTTGTTGCGCAGCTGGGCAACGGCCGTGTACACCGTGAAGCCTGCAGGGCGTGACCTGTACAGGGTCACACTCCGCACTGCTGACGATTATCGCCGGGTCACTCAGGAGGCGTCTGAGCGTGGTATCCCATTCTATACCCACGCTTCCGCACCTGACAAGGTCTTGAAGATTGTATTCCGCGACCTCCCGTTCAACATGGAAGCCGATCACCTGCATCGTGAACTCGCTGACCTCGGCTTCTACATCCGGGCAGTTGTGAAGATGAAGTCGCCAAAATCACGCGATGATATGCCGCTCTTCCTGGTCGTCTGCTCTGACACCGTGGAGAACCGCAAACCAATTGACGCGGGTCGCCGACGTTCCGATTCAGACCGAAGATCTTCGCTCCCGGAGAGGCCCTGTGCAGTGCTTTCGCTGCCAGGGGATCAATCACGTCGCGCGCCACTGCTCCGTGCCGGACAGATGTGTTAAATGCGCCGGCGCTCATGCAGGACGTGCGTGCCCCCGTCCGCCCACCGAGAAGCCGACATGTGCACTCTGTGGCGGTGCTCACGTGGCCAGTTATCGTGGGTGTGAGGTGTGGAAGCGTGCCATCGCTCGCCAACGTGGCCAAACACCCGCGGCACGTCCGAAGAAGCCAGTAACGAGACGGCCCGGCGTCTCTTTCGCGGCGGCAACGTCAGGTGCGCCCTCCGCCGTCCCGGCTGCGCCGGCTGCTCC
Source organism: Schistocerca cancellata (assembly GCF_023864275.1). Classification (NCBI taxonomy): domain Eukaryota; kingdom Metazoa; phylum Arthropoda; class Insecta; order Orthoptera; family Acrididae; genus Schistocerca; species Schistocerca cancellata. The sequence goes on along the minus strand of NW_026046765.1, from coordinate 669,747 downwards.
TGCTCCTGCCGCATCCGAGGCCGTACTACCACCTGAGGCTCCTGCGCCTCCACCACAGCTGCTAGCGGCGGAACCGGGTGCTGCCTCTCCCGGGACGTCGGCCGGCCCGCGCCCCGCCAACCGCCGGCGCGGGGGTCACCGCCCTGTGGGTACCCAGCGCTCGGCACCATCAGTCGAGCAGCCCCAGGTGGACTCTCACAGCGAAGCAGCCACGCCTTCCCCTTCCACCGCCGGGGCCGCGCCGGCTGCCTCCACCGCTGAACTGGCCAACCTCGTCGCGCAGCTCACTGCCCTGGTGACCAGTGCTACGAAGTTGATCGAAGTTCTGTTGCAGCAACCCACCTCTGCAGTGCCAATGGCCTCTCTGGCCCCGCCCGCTGTCAACACTCACCAGCTGCACCATGGGCACCATTAGAGGGCTCACGGTCGTCGCGTGGAATGCCAACGGCGTCCGCACTCGAGCCGGCGAACTTCGTCAATTTCTTCGAGATGACGCTGTCGACGTCTGCCTTATCGACGAAACCCACCTGAAGCCCGGGGTCGACGTCAGAGCGGCAAACTACTCCAGCTATCGTACCGATCGACTGACGGTGGGTGGTGGGGCAGCCGTTTACGTCCGCAATAGCATTCATCGCCGGCCGCGGTGGTCTAGCGGTTGTGGCGCTGCAGTCCGGAACCGCGGGACTGCTACGGTCGCAGGTTCGAATCCTGCCTCGGGCATGGATGTGTGTGATGTCCTTAGGTTAGTTAGGTTTAAGTAGTTCTAAGTTCTAGGGGACTTATGACCTAAGATGTTGAGTCCCATAGTGCTCAGAGCCATTTGAACCATTTTTTTGCATTCGTCATCACGTGATACAACTTCCACCACTGGCGACGCTGGAGGCCACTGGTGTCGTCGTTCACACCTCGGCGGGCGCCGTCACGTTCGTCGCTGCCTATCGGCCGCCGTCTCGTCCCCTGGACCCTGCTGACATCGATGCTCTGCTCTCCTTGAGGGGGCAGGTGTTCGTCGCCGGGGACTTCAATAGTAAACATGTCTCCTGGAACTCCAGGATCACCAATGCCGCTGGCCGCTCCCTGCTCTGGGTAGCGGAATGTCACCGTGCGCTTGTGGTGGGGCCGTACGACCCGACAATCTTCCCTGCCCTTGGCCTCCCGGATATAGTCGTAGTCGCGGTCGTCAAGGGCATCCCTCATCAGATCACCGCCACGACGAGGACGGCACTGTCTTCTGATCGTGTCCCAGTGGTTTTTTATATCGACCTAGACGCACTCCAACAGCCCAGGAGAGGCATCTCACTTGCTGGCATCGACTGGGACAGGTTTCAAGCAGCCGTGACGCACTCACTCGCCGCCGCGCCGCCCCCTGCGGCAGCTGTAGCGGATGAAGCACTTTTGCACTTCGCGGCAACCACGATCGACGCTGCCACTATAGCAACGCCGCCCCGACCTCGCCCTCCGCCTGACTACTCCCGACAGCTGCCACCGGACATCCTTACGGCCATCACTGAGAAGAACCGAGTCTACTGGGAGTGGCAGAGGACAAGAAATGCCGACACCAAGCTCCTCCTCAACAGGATGTGTCGGGACATCCGGGCCGCCATTGACAACCATCGCAATCGCGACTGGAATAACAAGGTCGCCACCCTCTGTCTTGACGACGGCACGGCCTGGCAAACGACGAAGCGTTTCCTACGCCGCACGCAACGTATCCCTCCGCTGCTGGTCCATGGTCAGGCTGTCTGCGAACCAGCTGCGAAGGCTGATGCCCTCGCAGACGTCTTTGAGACTGCGTTTACGCCGATCGACGAGCCGACCGACGCTGTCCACGACGACCTGGTTGCTGACCGGTTCTCACGCTACTTGGAGGCACGCGACGACGATGACGTCATTGAAGAGACAACGGCGGAGGAGATGTCGCCCATCCTGCGTGCCCTGAACCCCAGGAAAGCTGCGGGCCCAGACGAAGTTTCCAACGCCCTACTCCAGAAGTTGCCGCCGGTGGCTGTCACTCATCTCGCCGACGTCTTTAATGTGATCCTCCGGTCCTGCTGTTTTCCTCAGTCCTGGAAGCATGCAGAGATCGTGGCGATTCCGAAGATGGGGAAGGATCTGCGTCAGCCTGTGAACTACAGACCTATTAGTTTACTGCCGGCCGTCTGCAAGGTCTTTGAAAGGGTGTACATCAGGCGGCTGCAGCGCCACGTTGACAAGGAAGGCCTCCTGCCCGAAGAGCAGTTCGGCTTTCGCAGGCGCCACTCGGCCGTTCACCAACTCCTTCGGCTAGTGGAAGATGCGTTCGTCGCCCTCGAGCAGCGCGAGTTCTTTGGCGCGGTGTTCCTGGACGTGTCGCGTGCTTTCGACAGTGTGTGGCACCGCGGTCTCTTGTTCAGACTTTTTGATCTTGGGGTCTCATCCATTCCTATCTGGCCGATAGGACCTTCCATGTGCGGGCCGCTGATGGCTTGTCCTCCATCCGCCGCATCAACGCCGGTGTGCCACAGGGCTCGGTCTCGGGGCCACTCCTGTACTCGCTGTACACGTCTGATGCGCCGAAGATCGACCGTGTGCGGCTCGCCCTGTACGCGGATGACACGGCTCTATATACGAGGAGCCTCAATGCCGCCGTCATGCGCCGCCGTCTGCAGCTCGCCGTTGACACCCTGGCAGCCTGGGCAGTCAAGTGGCGTCTCCAATTCAATGGCGCCAAGACCCAGTTCCTGATCGTCACCAGGCGACTCGTTCCTGCAGGTCTGCAACCGCTCACCGTCGGTGGAAGCCCTGTCCTGTGGCGCCCAACGGCGCATTACCTCGGCGTCACCATCGACCGCCGCCTCACGTGGGTTCCGCACATCCGCGAAGTGTAGGCCAAGGTGCGGAAAAGGCTCCGCACCCTGTACCCGGTGCTGAACCCCGGCTCCCAACTACCACCGCGGCTGGGCATCACCCTGTACAAGGCGCTGCTCCGCCCTGTACTCCAATATGCCGCTGTCGTCTGGGGGAACGCCGCCGACACGAACCTGAAGAAGCTGGAGACACTGCAGAACCGCATCCTTCGGCTGGCCTTACACCTGCCTTACGATTTTCCCACCGCTCATCTTCACGACGTCGCGGAAGTACCTCTGCTCCGTGACCTCTTCCAGACGACCGCCCGCACCTTTTACGAACGTGCTGGCCGGTCGCACAACGCTCAAATCCGGACGCTGGGCCGCAAACTGCCGCGCAGCGTCACCACCCGCTGGCCACACCTGCTCGCTGCATAGCTAGCTCTGCAGAACTGTGCTGAGGGGACACCCAAGAAGACAATCCACATATTATGAAGACGCAACACCAACATGCATGGGAGGCAAAGCACTAACTGCTGTGAACTCCATCACACATCGGAGGATAAGTTATCTCCGTGCAGATCCACACAAGAGCTCAGTTCGTCAGCGCACCTGACGATGGCGACATGTCTGATCGCCGAAATATTGTGCCAGTTGGACACTATGAACCGGCAGTATACCCGTGGACTGTTCGAGCAAATAGTAATGCGATCAGTGGACTATTAGAGGGGAACGTCGCCTCCTGGTCCGTCTGATTCTGTCGATTCTGTGGATCGGAGTTGCTCGACAGTCCATCACTGTGTGGCACGATGGGTGAGCACGGTAACATCGGGCTTTCCTCCCTGTAAGAGCGGCGGCGTGGAGCGACCAGTAACAACGGCGGACGCCCCCTTGCACTGGCTGCTGGCTGGACCGCGGTCGCCGAGACACGAGCGGCGCGGAGCGGCCGTTAATCAGCTGGCCGCCGGCGCTTTATTGCACCTGTGGCGGCGGCCCCCACCACTGCCACCCCCCCTCCCCCCCCCCCCCTTTGTGATGTCACGCCTCCAGAGGGAGGAAGTGCGGCCGGTAATGGGCAGCCGATAACAGCCGGCGCTGCGCCCGGGGATCTAACCCGGGCCCGGGAGGTGGGGGTAGGGGGATGAAATGGGCGGCATATCCGCTAATGCGGCGTGACGGAGCCGGGGTTTACAACCGATGCTCCTGTTCGGCACACGGGCCACAAACAAAAGCCGCTGTCACTGCGACAGGCGACGTCGGGCGCGCACGCGTATCCAATGTGTGTGAATTACCTGTGACGCCTGAATGAAATACGTTTACCAACACTGATTCCGTAAGAAACCGACGTGCACAGTGACTCAGGATTATTTAAGCAAGGATAGAAGCTAGGTACTGCAGTTCGCGTTGAAACAACTGGCTTTCAGTTAGATCGGTATTTTTTCCCCCCCACGTTGAAACCGCTCAACGTAATCTGTTTCTGAAGTAACCGACTTTCGGTTTTTTGTTCTTATTACGGTAATAAACGTAGAAATCGAACAAAGAGTGAATAATTTTGTATCAGATTCAAGAAACACAGAATCAAAATATTAAATTAAATGGGCAAATAAAAGAAAACTTAGTCCGTCCACTGTTCATTACTTTTCTCGAAAAAAGTGAGAAGTGGCTGAATACTACAAAAAATCACCAGAATTCTCCCACTGACTCTAATTTTTTAAAACTCTGCTCAAAAAACATGTTGTAATCGGGGATCATACCAGCATTTGTGCATTACGAATCGTTAGTGCAGGGTGAAAACTGAGGTTGAAAAACTGTGTTTATAGTGTTAATTTGTCCGGTTTCAACGACTCCAAGGAGGGAAAGCTACTTTCTATTTTATTGCACACTATAAATGAATTGTTTTCCATTTTAAAAAGAAGGTTTATTTAAAAATGAAAATATGAGCACTGCGCTATGGCTAAATGATGTTTCGCGTCTTTGCTCGGCTATTAGTAAAAAATAAAAAGGACACCGGTTATAACAGAGATCAAACAAATACCGAAAAGTTTAGGTCATTTAGAAGTAAAACACCGATATCCGTTGTAACAGGTCGGTTTTCCCCATCCCTAATAGGAACACAGTAATCAGTTGCAGTCCTACTCCTTTTTATTATCCTTGCATGTTCAGATTTCAGCTATAAACAGTGCATTTGAGAGAGTTGCCTTCCAACAAACTCAGCAGAATATGCCACCATATGATTTTACTGCTTAGACAGAAGCAAACTGCATATGTTGTTTGCAACAAGTACAGCAGTGTCAGTTTGCATGATTGAGCGCAAATAACGGCCTCTTCTCCGCGAATGGTTTTGCAGCAGAAGTTACACCAGTGCCCGTCAGCTGACTGAAGTTAGGCGAGGCTCTTGGATGAGTCATCGTCAGGGTCTGCCGAGTAGGCCTACCGTTGGCAAGCCGGGTGCACGCAGCCCTCGTGAGGCGAGATCAGGAGCTGCTTGACTGAGTAAACTGGGAACAGTTTAGAGAGAGCCTGCAAGGTACCCTCAATGACATCCCAGACCTTGCTGAGGCAATCAGAAGATTTAACGCAACTACAATACAGGCTGTAGCAAATGCGTCCCCCAGAGGCCCACAAAAAATTAAAGACTTTGAAAGGTGGCTACACTGAGCCACAGCGCCAGAGATTGCGCCAAAGAGTATTATTCAGCCTCCTCCACTGGCAGTTCTTGTCGAGAAGTCGTGGTGGGCAGTAGTCGTTCAGATGTAGTGGAGAGTGTTTGTCAAGATGTCGTAGTGGAGAGTGCTTGTTCCATGTTTTATGCAGTTTTGATGGGCTAGACAGTAGATGTTGTTCGAATGGAGATATTGTATCGATTAGAGTGGTTTTCGTCAATATATATGAGGTAAAAAAAATATTCCCTTTTCTTTTTATTATTTCAATGTCTTAAATAATGCGTCATTATAGGTTCAGTCAACAAAGCATCTGGCTTGCGTTCTTGTATTAGAGTGTAATCCTGGTTTTCTTCCGCAATTATAGTATTTCTATTTTTTTTAAATTTCTTCAATATAAATGGTACTTAAAATTTCTTGTCTTATTGGAGAAGAACCGTGCCAGATGTGTACGTTGAGTCACACTTCCACACACAGAACAGCTACACTTGTGTTTGTTGTTTCGTAGGTTTTATAGTTGCTGGGGACTTAATTAATTAATTGTGTTAACAGAAATTTCCTTTCATTCTTTGTTGTTGTTCTATGCAGTCAGATTGCGTAATAATACTAGTCAGGGCCAACCGTTTACCAGACAGCGTAATCGGACAGACAGTTAAAATTATTTGCATAATCATAAATTTAATCAAGCCCCCATGCAACTTCTCACGCCAGCTCTCCCCAGAGCTACTAGACGCTATAGCCCGCAAAAATAGAGTCTTTCGGGAATGGTAAGTAACCAGAAGTCCTGTCACTAAGCGTCTCCTCAACAGGCTCAGGAGAGAGTTGAAAGTGGCGGTGGAAGGCCATCGTAATAGGGAATGGGAAGGGAAAATAGCCAGCCTGCAGATAAACGATGGGTCAGCCTGGAAAACGACAAAGTACTTTCTGAGGAAAGGTCAAAGCATCCCTCCCCTACAAGTCAGGGGTGAGGCGATATGCGAGCCTTTGACGCCAAGGCCAGTGCCTTGGCCGATGTCTTTGCGGAGAACTTCACTCCTGTAGAGGATCCCATTGATGAGGAGCACATTCGTCTAGTGCAGCAACGGCTCCCAGTCTTCCTCGAAAGTGATGCAGGAACAGACATAGAAGACTTCTCAGAGGAGGAAGTACAGGCACAACTGAAGCAGTTAAACCCGAGGAAAGCGGGGGGGTCCGACCAGCTAGAAAATGCAATACTACTTCAGTTACCACAAGCAGCCATTCGCCCCATCACCGCGATCTTCAATCGAATCATGGAGTCTGGCAACTTACCAAAACGGGGCAAAGACACCAGGCTTCCACAGAATTACAGGCCGATCAGCCTCTTACCAGCAATCTCTAAGGCATTTGAGCGCCTGTACTCTAAAAGGCTAACGCTTCACGTAAACGCGGAGGAGCTGATCCCGCCGGAACAGTTCGGCTTCCGACGTGGACACAGCACAGAGCAACAGCTGTTACGTCTTGTGGAGGATGCGACGGGTGCCCTGGAGAGTCGACAGTATGCAGGGGTAGTGCTGCTCGATGTCTCTAGGGCCTTCGACTGTGTGTGGCACAAGGGCCTCCTCTACAAACCGTTTGCAATGGGGGTACCTACGCCACACGTTCGACTCATGAAGTCTTACCTTAGTGGACGAACGTTCAATGTCCGTGCGGGAGCGGGTACATCCACAGCGAGGCCCATACAGGCGGGAGTTCCACAGGGTTCTGCCCTTGGCCCCCTGTTGTACTCCTTATATGCCTCGGACACGCCAAAGGCTAACAGTCTCGCTCGCATTGTACGCCGACGACACCGCGTTGTATACCAGAAGCGCGAACGTGAACCTCGTGCGCCGCCGCCTGCAGACGGCGTGTGAAGCTCTAGGTACATGGACCTCAAAGTGGCGCCTGAAATACACTCCTGGAAATGGAAAAAAGAACACATTGACACCGGTGTGTCAGACCCACCATACTTGCTCCGGACACTGCGAGAGGGCTGTACAAGCAATGATCACACGCACGGCACAGCGGACACACCAGGAACCGCGGTGTTGGCCGTCGAATGGCGCTAGCTGCGCAGCATTTGTGCACCGCCGCCGTCAGTGTCAGCCAGTTTGCCGTGGCATACGGAGCTCCATCGCAGTCTTTAACACTGGTAGCATGCCGCGACAGCGTGGACGTGAACCGTATGTGCAGTTGACGGACTTTGAGCGAGGGCGTATAGTGAGCATGCGGGAGGCCGGGTGGACGTACCGCCGAATTGCTCAACACGTGGGGCGTGAGGTCTCCACAGTACATCGATGTTGTCGCCAGTGGTCGGCGGAAGGTGCACGTGCCCGTCGACCTGGGACCGGACCGCAGCGACGCACGGATGCACGCCAAGACCGTAGGATCCTACGCAGTGCCGTAGGGGACCGCACCGCCACTTCCCAGCAAATTAGGGACACTGTTGCTGCTGTGGTATCGGCGAGGACCATTCGCAACCGTCTCCATGAAGCTGGGCTACGGTCCCGCACACCGTTAGGCCGTCTTACGCTCACGCCCCAACATCGTGCAGCCCGCCTCCAGTGGTGTCGCGACAGGTGTGAATGGAGGGACGAATGGAGACGTGTCGTCTTCAGCGATGAGAGTCGCTTCTGCCTTGGTGCCAATGATGGTCGTATGCGTGTTTGGCGCCGTGCAGGTGAGCGCCACAATCAGGACTGCATACGACCGAGGCACACAGGGCCAACACCCGGCATCATGGTGTGGGGAGCGATCTCCTACACTGGCCGTACACCACTGGTGATCGTCGAGGGGACACTGAATAGTGCACGGTACATCCAAACCGTCATCGAACCCATCGTTCTACCATTCCTAGACCGGCAAGGGAACTTGCTGTTCCAACAGGACAATGCACGTCCGCATGTATCCCGTGCCACCCAACGTGCTCTAGAAGGTGTAAGTCAACTACCCTGGCCAGCAAGATCTCCGGATCTGTCCCCCATTGAGCATGTTTGGGACTGGATGAAGCGTCGTCTCACGCGGTCTGCACGTCCAGCACGAACGCTGGTCCAACTGAGGCGCCAGATGGAAATGGCATGGCAAGCCGTTCCACAGGACTATATCCAGCATCTCTACGATCGTCTCCATGGGCGAATAGCAGCCTGCATAGCTGCGAAAGGTGGATATACACTGTACTAGTGCCGACATTGTGCATGCTCTGTTGCCTGTGTCTATGTGCCTGTGGTTCTGTCAGTGTGATCATGTGATGTATCTGACCCCAGGAATGTGTCAATAAAGTTTCCCCTTCCTGGGACAATGAATTCACGGTGTTCTTATTTCAATTCCAGGAGTGTAAAATGCTCATCAGAAAATAGGACCAACACACACGATAGGCCCACTCAAAATACATATTAGGAAACTCAGGAATAGTGCAAAGCACTTAACTTGCTTAACCTAGAGATAGTCAGGCACTATCCAACTAGGTAAAGAGCGGTAGCGGGAGCGGTCACGAAAACCGACAACGGCTGAGACAGCAGTGTGCTGACCACACGCCATTCCGTTGACGCCGCAGAGCTAAGTGTGGCACAGTGGCCTGTCAGTACCGTTGGGTCTTCCACACCTGTTCTGACAATATCCGTTTGTAACGTCTTCTGTATGACAAGCAGCTAACCCAGTTTCATTCCAATATAGTAGTTTAAAATCCATTTTTAACTGATAAAATTTTCAAATCACCTTTAAATTACATCAAGAAATACCGATTTACAATGTGTTGTTCATATATTAGAGGTGGAGCGATGCACAAAATCTTATGCAAAAGATCATTAATATGTTCACACGATGTTCTATACAGAATTGTTACATCATGTTATAAATAAAAATTTTTAATATTTTTTGGAGGTCACCTTGATTAAAATATAGCTCCGAAGCAATTCGAAATTCGTCAAAAGATAACTTCTAGAGTAGTTACACCATAGTGATTAAGTGATCCACTAAATAGTTAATATAAAATGTGATGCAACAAAAAGGACAGTTGTATGAATCTATTAATGATATTTTGCATAAGATTTGATTTGATCGCTTCACCACTAGTACACGAACAAAGAGATTGTAAATCAGCATTTTGTGATGAAATTTAACGGTGACATGCAAATTTTATCTATTAAAAATGGGGTTTAATCTAGTATACTGGAATGAAATTGGGTCTGTTGTTTTTATAATACAGAGAGCGTTACTTATACTAAATGTGCATACTGAGGCTGCTGTGTTTGTTGTAAACAACCACCTCAGATTCCTTCTGCCTATACAGCATGTACGACATGTACTGCGGCGAGTTTGTTGGACGGTAATTCATTAAAATGGTATCTTGACTAGAATGGACCATTGCTGTTGGATAACGTGGTGTTTTATTTATTTCTTTACGTAAATAAATTTCCTTGTATCTTACCATTGAAGAGGGCTATTTATAGCTGAAGTCTGGATATGCAAAAATAATGATAAACACAGTTCCCATCCTTCCTTAATGCATTTACCACCTAACGCAGGGCGATTTGTGGATGAGAAGAAGAAGATATAAGTTTGATGTAAACTTAAACCACTGATAATTTCAAACATAGCGACTAAGAAACTACAGCGCCTGATTAACAATAACTGATCTTAAAGTAGTTCAAGTCGTTTTCAATTTATTGTTGGTGAGCGGTTTCTGTTAAACATCCATCTTCAGACAGAAATATCCATCGATGGAAGGCAGCGTTGGAACATTATTTCCTAGTACAAGATATGACTTCATCAGACAATGTGCTGAACGAATGACCCAGGCAGGAGCAGAAAACTGAAAACTGTCATATTCATTTATTTAACCACGCAAACCAAAAATTTTAGCCGCTTCTAACTGATTTCAGCCTTTTTCCGGTAAGCCCTACTGGAAACGCATCTTTCACTACCTCAGTGGAAAATAGACACTTGAGTCTCAGAAGGAGATCGTTGCTTAATACTACAAGAGGAATAAGTGGTAGCAAGGGCGATCTAAGATTATGAGCCTCTTAGTGTAATGGAGATCACCGTGGAGACGGTCTTCCGTGCACTGCACACGTTTATTCAGTTCGTACAGCGTGACCCAAAAGTCAATTAACATTTCAAAATTGTATACGTCTCGGAATAATGTCGATAGTGTGATAAAAATTGACACACTTTGCATGGGGGCTTAATTAAATATTATTATGCAAATAATTTTAATTTTAGTCGCTGTCTGTCCGGTTACGCAGTCTCGTAACCGGTTGGCCCTGACTAGTATTACTCCGCAATCTGACTGCATAGAATAACAACAAAGAATGAAAGACAACTTCCGTTAACACAATTAATTAATTAAGTCCCCAGCAACTATAAAAGCTACGAAACAAAAGCTACGAAACAACAAAGCACAAGTGTAACTGTTCTGTGTGTGGAAGTGTGATTCAACGTACACATCTGGCACGGTTCTTCCTCAATAAGACAAGGTATTTTAAGCACCATTTGTACTGAAGTAATTAAAAAACAACAAATACGATAATTGCACATAGAAACCAGAATTACACTCTAATACATGAACACAAGCCAGATACTTTGTTGACTGAACCTGTGACCAAGAGACATTGTTAGTTAGGACATTTGAAATAAAAAAATTTTCTTTACCTTCATATATATTGACGAAACATACACTCTGATCATTACAACATCCGCAATCGAACAGCATCGGCTATCTAGCCCATCAGAACAACTGCACACAACATGCTCACAACTAGTCACGGCTACATCAGAACTCCTACTGCCCACGGCAACTTCTCAACAAGCACTCTCCACGACGACTTCTCAACAAGCACTCCGTGGAGGCGGCTGAATAATACTCTTTGGCGCAATCTCTGGCACTGTGACTCAGTGTAGCCACTTTTCAACTTGCTTGAAATGAAAGGAGACTTTATTGTGAAATTGGGGGTCTGGTGCGCCAAGCATGACGGAAGTGCGGCTCAGCACGCGGCCCTCAGCAAACGATGTGAACAAGAGATCTTCCACAAGTATACCAATACGGGGTGGAGCGCCATCCTGTTTAAAAGTCCTACCTTCGAGCAGGGGTTTATCAGCCAGGGTAGGAGTGACGCGATTGTGTCACATACAGATCAAAGTACTTCACACCCGTCACGCTGACTGTTGGAAAAGCAGCGCCGTGCCTGTCCTACAAGAAAAAAGGATCCAATCACGAGTGATGTGGTAAATCCACATCGCACCATTACTTACTCGTCATGTAATCGGGTTTGCACGACAGTTCTACGGTTTTGGTAGCCTAAATTCTGCAATATAGACAGTCCCTGAAGTGTGAAATGGGCTCCATCTGTTGGCAGGTTTTAGCACTCGCTTTTGGTTTCAATAAAACTTCATGTATGTCAACTTTTACGTTTCCGCCTACATTATTCCGTGAACTAGTGCATTTTCAAATGTTAACGGACTTACGGGTCATCCTGTATTGCATTTTAATATATTAACGGACTTCTAGGCTACCCTGTACTATCGGAAACATCTCTCAACCATACTTCAATGCAAAAACACTAATTCCATGAGCATAAAACGAACTCTTCTCTGAGCATTTTTTGAGAACTGGTCTCTAGCGTATGCTGGCTGCTTTGATGCGTTAACCATTAGTCTGCTATACGAGACTTACCTAAAATGAGAGAAATCACGTGAAATGTACTAAGAGTCTTGACACTGGGAAATGTGCGATACATCTGACAAGTGTAATGTGCTGCGAATACATAGAAATAAAGATCCCTTATGATTTAGCTACAGTATAGCAGGTCAGCAACTGGAAGCAGTTAATTCCATTAATTATCTGGGAGTAGGCATTAGGAGTGATTTAAAATCGAATGATCATATAAAGTTGATCGACGGTAAAGCAGATGCCAGACTGAGATTCATTGGAATAATCCTAAAAAAATGCAATCCGAAAACAAAGGAAGTAGGATACAGTACACTTGTTCGCCCATTGCTTGAATATTGCTCACCAGTGTGGCATCCGTACCAAATAGGGTTGATAGAAGAGATAGAGAAGATCTAACGGAGAGCAGCGCGCTTCGTTACAGGATCATTTAGAAATCGCGAAAGCGTTACGCAGATGATAGATAAACTCCAGTGGAAGACTCTGCAGGAGAGACGCTCAGTAGCTCGGTATGGGCTTTTGTTGAAGTTTCGAGAACATACCTTCACCGAGGAGTCAAGCAGTGTATTGCTCCCTCCTACATATATCTCGCGAAGAGATCATGAGGATAAAATCAGAGAGATTAGAGCCCACACAGAGGCATATCGAAAATCTTTCTTTCCGCGAACAATACGAGACTGGAATAGAAGGGAGAACCGACAGAGGTACTCAAGGTACCCTCCGCCACACACCGTCAGGTGGCTTGCGGAGTATGGATGTAGATGTAGATCTGTAAGTGAGGGGCCGTCAAACGGGGCATGGAATCATAATGTGCCCACTTACAGAACATCAGTTTACATGGACACGGGATTGTGAAGAGTCAGGAAAACAGACATATTGACACTAGATTTGTTAATAACTTGCCCTATTATGAAACTACTCACTGTACAGAACAAACAGACATGCACTGAACCTCATTATTGAACACCAAAATTGAAACTGAGCATGAATGAAATAAATCACTTTACAGGACACAGGAAATTATGATACAAAAAAATCGAACTGACTTGTAACTGAATGAAAAGTAGTTATAGTATCTAGCACGATCATGGATGGAAATAGACTGCATGGATATAGTGGCCCAACGTACATGCAATTCAAAATCATTCATGAACGGCCAAGTAACATTTTCAGTTACAATACCAAGTAAGGGAAAAAAGGCTTACTATGTCTAAACATAACATCGGAAAAACGAGTTCATCCTACGTGAATGCAGCAGGTTGCATTTGCAGTGCACTGTTTATACTAATACCGTCTAGCGGTCTCACCAACAAGTTTGCAGCAAGATGATGTGAAACGCCAACCAGTGACCGACAAGTAGCTAAATAAGAGCAGGAATAAATGGGCCTGACGAAACGTTGAGCTCGAAAACGTTCTCAGAGCAAACATATGAGTTAACACCAAAAAGTAAAGATCCTTCCGTGCAACATGTCACTCATCTAACTGGGGCAAAGCCACGCAGAATGGTAGACCATCGTTATCAGCGTGTATATGTGCATGCCCCATCGATAAAACTGGATAGCGTCTTGTCAGTGTATTAATGAAGTGAGTCAGGAAGAAAAGCAAACGAATTTCATCACTTCTCCTCTGATCTTAAACGAAATTTTGTATAATGTTTTCCAATTTTATAAACCATAAGAGATTCCAACAATTTTTCAAGTCAAATTGTTGTATTTTGTTGAATCATGTTGGTCAGACATTTAAAATGAATTGCTCTAGGAACAACCTTGGTATAAGACACGAAAAAGTGATAACATAAAGATTAAAAAATCTTCTTCTAATTTGTAAGTCAGTGCTTGAAATTATCTAGAAACTTCCTTAAGGTAATAAACAAGGTAGATAAGAACATCAAAGAACAGAAAAATTGCTGCTACTTTGTAAGGCCGTCTTTGAGACAAGTGAGAGCTTGTTGGCAAAACGAAATAACTGTTATAATTGTTTTAAAAATTGCATCTACAAAGCATAATATCCTAGCACCAGGTCGTTTTTCTAAGAGGGAGAGAAAAGTATTATTACTTGCCATACGTGATGAGATGTGTCTAACCATTCTGGCTAGCCCATGTCACCCATATAAGCGGTGATTGAATAGATTAGTACGTTAATAACAAGTAAATGTAGAGATTGCACTTAGAATTTTAAGGAAGGATGAGGCAGTGATTGCACTGGCCGTACTATCATTCCACGCTTTTCAATTCTGGTGGGACTTCTTACATGCCATGTAATGATGTGCAGAGACGGACAACGTGCCATCAGGGGGCAAGCGAGCCGTAGGGAGAGTGTATGTCGCCACAGGATTCATTCTCTTGGGACATAGCAGGCGGTCCCTTAAAAGTTGGACAGTGAATCCACAGCTGAGGGAAAACAGATGAACAGGGCTTTATGCAGACAAACAGGCAGTCGCGAGGCTGGTGTTCAGTGCCAAGGGCGGTGTACTGGGATGCAGTCATGGTGCTAGAGACGCTGCCCCAACTGCTCCCGTCACTGCGGGCCGTATAGAGCCGAGGGAAATCGCCCGGTGGTGTGAGAGATTTCGGAGATCCGTTCATCTTCCCTGGATATGATAAAGCATAGGCTTTGGCCACAGATAACATCTTTAGAAAGCGTCACCGATTGTGAGTTTATTGGGAGACTGGTGGCCCGCCGAGTTGACGCCGAGAGGGTAGGGCTTTTCTTTTCCTCGTTGTTTCCCAAGACGGCGGAAATGCACCGGCGGGAAAAGCACGGCCCAGCGTTGGTAGACAACCTTACAGGTAAGTCCTGAGTCCCACATTTTAGAATGTGGTGGTGAACAAGGAGCCGCTGGAGAGACGATGAAAGACTTTGCAAAATTACAGTGCTCAGGGCTCCGCATCTAATCGCGTTTTATTACATTCCACTGTGTAGCCTAATTTATCAGTACTGAGTCCTGAGAAGTGATACGTCGGTCATATCAGTCAGGTAGAAAACGAGACGACTCGTGGATTGGTTATCCTGTACACTAATACTCCCGTCTACATCAATACTCCGCAAGCCACCTGATGGTGTGTGGCGGAGGGTATTTCTACTTCCAGTATCTGATCCCGACTTCCGTGTTTCTATTTGCGAATGCTGCGTGGGAAGAACGATTGCTCGTAAGCCTCTGTACTATCTCTGAATTCTCGAATTTTCTCGTTGTGGTCATTTCGCGAGACGTATTTGAGAGGAAGGAATATATTGTCAGACCATTCCCGGAACGTACTCTCTCGGAATTTCAATAGTAAACCACTCCGTGATACTCGACGACTGTTTTGCAGAATCTGCCACTGGAGTTTGTCTAGCGTCCCTGTAACACTCTCGCGCCGACTGAACAACCCTGTCACGCAACGAAAGGAACTGCTCTTCGATGGATCTTCTCTATCTCTTCTATCAGTCCTACAAGTACCAATTCCAGAATGATGAGTAATACTGAACAACCGATCGAACAAGTGTTTTGTAAACCACTTCTCCCATCGATGAATTAAATTTCTTTAATATTCTTGCTATGATTCCATGTCTAGCATCCTCGTTTCCTACATTTTGTTTTATATGGTCATTCCACTTCAGAGTCAAAAAATGGCTTTGAGCGCTATGGGACTTAACATCTGAGATCATCAGTCCCCTAGACTTAGAACTACTTAAACCTAACTAAACTAAGAACATCACACACATCCATGCCCGAGGCAGAATTCGACCCTGCGACCGAAGCAGTAGCACAGTTCCACAGTGAAGCGCCTAGAACCACTCGGCCACAACGGCCGACCTCCTATTAGATCATCCATGTATACTGTAAATAGTATGGGTTCTATCTCACTTCCTTGGAGTGTCCCTGATATTACGTTAATCTGGCATGTACTCTGTAAGCGTCTGGTTACTTTCACTTAACGCCAGAGCTGGTTGGTACCAAATCCCTTCCTGGTGTGTATGGACACGGTACCAACCTGAGCGTTGATATCTACAGCACCGTATATCTCGTGGAGGGACAGAGCGGCGTAAGTTTCGCTGACCTACGTTTTTTCTTGTCGCTCCAGTGACCTACGATAAGCCGCTTCTAGTAGGGTAGCAAGTTCTTCCACATAATCTCTGTAGAATCTTGAAGGATCTCATCTTCTCCTGATATCGTCCCACTATTAAGCATTTGTAACTGCTTCCCACTCACATCACACGGCGTGGGGGAGGAGGAGGGAGATTTACGGTGACAGAAGGAATGACACATTTCAGAGATGGGTTGTTCTGGGGGAGGAGACCAGACAGCGAGGTCATCGATCTCATCGGATTGGGGAAGGACGGGGAAGGATGTCGGCCGTGCCCTTTCAAAGGAACCATCCCGGCGTTTGCCTGGAGCGATTTAGGGAAATCGCGAGAAACCTAAATCAGGATGCCCGAACGCGGGATTGAACCGTCGTCCTCCGGAATGCAATTCCGGCGTGCTAACCACTGCGCCACCTCGCTCGGTCACATTTGAGAGACTTCGTAAGTGTCAGACAGATATGATTTTATGTGTACAGGCTAAAGCGGCAGATGAAAATTTGTACCAGTGTCGGAAATCGAACCCGGATCTTCTGCTTACTAGGAAGGTGCGTTAGCTACGGAGCCATCGTGGCATAGGGCTTCACTGAACTGCACGGATTATCCTGGCGCGCCTCACTCCTCGATCCAAGTTCTCACTGCCTACCCAGTCTACTTGGTACAAATTTTCACTCGACGCTTCAGTCTATACACATAAAATCATATCTGTATGAAAACAGTAAGGCCTCTGAAATCGTGTCATTTTATTTGTATAAGTACCTGCACCTACTAGAAACGCAGGATCCCCCATTTACGTACGATGCTGAGATGATACTTCAGAACAGTGAGAGAATGGGCAATTCTGTTCGCGTGTAAGTGGGAACTTAAAAGTAGGCTGGGATGGCAGTGAGAATTTGAATCTAGGAGGGAGGCATGCCAGGGTAATCCGCGCAGTTGTGTGAACCGCTGCGCTGGGGTGGACTAGCGGCTAACGCATCTACCTGGTAAGCTGCAGACCCGGATTCGATTCTCGGCCTCAGTACAGATTTTCACTCATCGCTTCAGTTCAGATAGTTAAAATGGCTCTGAGCACTATGGGACTTAAGATCTGAGGTCATCAGTCCCCTAGAACTACTTAAACCTAACTAACCCATTGACATCACACACATCCACGGCCGAGGCAGGATTCGAACCTGCGACCGCAGCAGCAGCGCTGAAGCGCTTAGAACCGCTCGGTGACAGCGGCCGGCCATCACTTCAGTCTGTATACATAAAATGATAGAAGAAGATGTCATCAGATCCTCAAGCGGAGAATTCTACTGGGTGGACCGTTGAATAATTTACGGTAGAGGAGAAATTGGCAATATACAGAGATCATTTTGAATTGTATGACGATTCAGTACCAGATCACTCATAAGATGGCGGATGTGACAGTATTTGTGACCCAGGGAGTCACTGCCCCCAGGTGATGGCCTATATTGACAGTCCCAGACCATTCATGAGACGTGCATCACAGGTCCAACGTTGTCAAGTGGCGGCTTGCTTCCTTATGCGACCCTAGAAAGCTAGTGGCGTCCGCAGTGACATTGAGCTGACGTGCCACACAGTGCAGACCAGCATGTTACGCTGTATATTGAAGATGTGCTGTAACCCTGCAAAGTCATGCCTCAGTAACATAGCTTGACTGTCGCTCAAGAGTCGCCTCAGTCTTATGCTGAGGCCCGCAAGCAGGCTGTCTATCTAATGTCAGTCTCCTGCTTGTCATAAATGTCTGCCCCCCTCCCCCCCCCCCCCCCCCCGTCGCTGGTCCTGCGTAGTTTGCTGCTGTCGATGTACCTTCTCGTTTTGTGTGTGTGTGTGTGTGTGAGCGCGCGCGCGCGCGCGATGCAATGCAACAAACAAAACTAATTAAATAAATAAGGTACTTAATAAAACTTCCTGGCGGATTAAAACTGTGTGCCCGACCGAGACTCGATCTCGGGATCTTTACCCCAGGCTGTGGCTAAGCCATGTCTCCGCAATATCCTTTCTTTCAGGAGTGCTAGTTCTGCAAGGTTCGCAGGAGAGCTTCTGTATAGTTTGGAAGGTAGGAGACGAGATACTGGCAGAAGTGAAGCTGTGAGTACCGGACGTGAGTCGTGCTTCGGTAGCTCAGATGGTAGAGCACTTGCCCGCGAAAGGCAAAGGTCCCGAGTTCGAGTCTCGGTCGGGCACACAGTTTTAATCTGCCAGGAAGTTTCATATCAGCGCACACTCCGCTGCAGAGTGAGAGTATCATTCTGGAAACATCCCCCAGGCTGTGGCTAAGCCATGTCTCCGCTATATCCTTTCTTTCAGGAGTGCTAGTTCTGCAAGGTTCGCAGGAGAGCTTCTGTAAAGTTTGGAAGGTAGGAGACGAGGTACTGGCAGAAGTAAAGCTGTGAGTACCGGGCGTGAGTCGTGCTTCGGTAGCTCAGATGGTAGAGCACTTGCCCGCCAAAGGCAAAGGTCCCCAGTTCGCGTCTCGGTCGGGCACACAGTTTTAATCTGCCAGGAAGTTTCATATCAGCGCACACTCCGCTGCAGAGTGAAAATCTCATTCAAGGTACTTAATATCTGACCCATTGCTCAGACAAAGACAAAACAATATTATACAAATACTTTACACTATTAGACAGCATTGTCTATGGAGTGCAGCCATGTGTTGCAAAATTTAGCATACCATCAACAGTCGGCAAGACTCGGCACAACCAGGAACACCTCCGAAGATGTCCAACGTAGCTTTGGACGAAACGTCAGGGATAGAAGAGTTCCATGGACCACGGCCATACAACCCGGAAGAATCCTCGACAGCTGAAACATCCTGTCATGAAAGCCTTTATTGTATGGCAGTAATATTTGCTTATTTTCCCTTCAGAAATTTTGGCCACCTTCACAATTTTTGGCCCAGTATCGCTGGTGCTGTCGGCTCGTCTGTTTTCTCGTGATACCACGGTACTGTGCGATCGTGGTATCACTATAAAACAGACGAGTCGACACCACCAGCGATACGAGGCCAAAAATTCCGAAGATGACCAAAACTTCTGAAGGGTAAATAAGCAAATTTTATTGGGATGTCGACTGTTGATTGTATCCTAAATACGCAAAGTATAAATAGAACAAAATAAGTAAGATGTGTAATATCTTAGCTATTGCTCAGTCTAGGCACAGAAATATCTTACAAATAATGTACAGAAATATTCAATGTGAAAAATAAAACAAGTCAGGTTCACAAAGTCTTAGCGATTGCTCACTACTAGTCGTAACAATATTGTACCAATAGTTTACACCTTGACATGGTAATAAATGATCAGTAGAAATAAGAGATAATACAAGAGAAGCTGGGGCAGTAGGTGGCCACTATCTACGTCTACATCATACTGTGTGGCGGAGTGCTCCCATACCATAGAATGGATTATCCGTCTCACGAATTTCGTTAACTTGATCTTTTCCCATTGTATGCAAAGAGCATTGAAATACACTGAAACCTTAAATAAAACTGGCACAACATCCCCACCTGTTACAAACATAGTTACAACTCACTGCTACAACAACACATAACTATAGATCATACGCAAACTACTGATTGGAATGTAGTTAGTTGACGTCGACAAGAACAGCCGATATTGTTACAGGTGACTGTCCTGTCATTTTCCAAGCAGAACTGCAGCTCGTAATCACTGTTGAAGGGAATTTAATACCTCTGTTTGTAGAGTAGTTCCAGAAAGATAAAACACAGACACACACACACACACACACACACACACACACACATACAGACAGACAGACTGTGAACAATAGCGCCACCACACAACCAACAATGATCGACACCAGCAGTTATCGACATTTATAACCAACGGATGAGTTAGCATCAACTCTGTCCTCCTGACGAGGAAGAGAACAGGCAGCATTTAAAGAAAAACCTCCATCCCTGTTTATAAGATTACTTGTTAATTAAACTGCATCCTTTTTAACACTATCCCGACATCTTGTAGTGCACGCCAGAATCTCGATGTTGCTATATTGCATAGGAATCCATAGACAAGAAGGGACCTGCATCAGACAGTGTGTATAGTAGCAACAGCATAGCATGGAATACAAACACACGCTCCACAGTGTCATGACAACTGTATGACTTTGGTCTCTTTGACTTGGGGCCAACACATTGTGCTCCGTTGACACCGCCACACGGACAGCACAGTCTGCGATGTGCCAAAGGGATGGGACTGGATCAACGAGCAGCTGCGTCGTATGCTCTTCTCGTATCAGTGTGAGTTCAGTCTCAGTAGTGATTCCGGATGTTTCCCCATATGGCGAGAGGTGGGAACATGTAATGTACGCAGGAACATGGCAGAATATAATCTTTTAGATGCTCCTGGTGCTATGTCACAGGGACCACATTGTTACGTGGACGTACTGACCTCAAATCTTTGAACATGATACACTATCACCCAACGTTATTGCGACACTATACTTCTTCCCCATGCCCGTATTTTCAGAAAAACACTACTGCCATTAAAATTGCTACACCACGAAGGTGACGTGCTACAGAACCGAAAGTTTACCAACAGGAAGAAGATGCTGTGATATGCAAATGATTAGCTTTTCAGAGCATTCACAAAAGGTTGGCGCCGCTGGCGACACCTACAACGTGCTGACATGAGGGAAGTTTCCAACCGATTTTCATACACAAACAGCAGTTGACCGGTGTTGCCTGGTGAAACGTTGTTGTGATGCCTCGTGGAAGGAGGAGAAATGCGTACCATCACGTTTCCGACTTTGATAAAGGTCGCATTTCAGCCTATTGCGATTACTGTTTATCGTATCGCGACATTGCTGCTCGCGTTGCTCGAGATGTAATGACCGTTAGCAGAATATGGAATCCGTGCATTCAAGAGGGTAATACGGAACGCCGTGCTGGATCCCAGCGGCATCGTATCACTAGCAGTCGAGATGAAAGGCATCTTATCCGCATGGCTGTAACGGATCGTGCAGCCACGTCTCCATCCCTTAGTCAACAGATGGGGAAGGTTGCAAGACAACAACCATATGCACGACCAGTTCGACGACGTTTGCAGCAGAATGGACTATCAGCTCGGAGACCATGGCTGCGATTACGCTTGGCACTGCATCACAGACAGTAGCGCCTGCGATGGTGTACTCAGCGACGAACCTGGGTGCACGAATGGCAAAACGTCATTTTTTCGGATGAATCCAGGTTCCGTTTACAGCATCATGATGGTCGCATCCGTGTTTGGCGACATCGCAGTAACGCACATTGGAAGCGTGTATTCGTCATCGCCATACTATACTAAAAGCGTATCCCCCGGCGTGATGGCATGGGGTGCCATTGGTTACACGTCTCGGTCACCTCTTGTTCGCATTGACGGCACTTTGAACAGTGGACGTTACATTTCAAATGTGTTACGACCCGTGACTCTACCCTTCATTCGATCCCTGCGAAACCCTACATTCCAGCATGATAATGCACGACCGCATGTTGCAGGTCCTGTACGGGCCATTCTGGATACAGAAAATGTTCGACTGCTGCCCTGGCCAGCACATTCTCCGGATCTCTCACCAACTGAAAACGTCAGGTCAATGGTGGCGGAGCAACTGGCTCGTCACAATACGCCAGTCACTACTCTTCATGAACTGTGGTATCGTGTTGAAGCTGCATGGGCAGCTGTACCTGTACACGCCATCCAAGTTCTGTTTGACTCAATGCCCAAGCGTATCAAGGCCGTTATTACGGCCAGAGGTGGTACTGATTTCTCAGGGTCTGTGCACCCAAATTGCGTGAAAATGTAATCACATGTCAGTTCGAGTATAGTATATTTGTCCAATGAATACCAGTTTATCATCTGCATTTCTTCTTGGTGTAGCAATTTTAATGGCCAGTAGTGTACATTCGGCTCTGACTTCTTCATTCTTTTGGACGACAGCGCACGACTCAATCAAAAAGAGCAGACGGAGGAGCTCGTGGAACAAAAAGATTCAGAAAATGGACTAGCCTACCAGTTTCCTCGACTTAAACCCTATCGAGCGCGTGTCGGAAGCGTTGGGAAGACGTACTGCAGCTCGTTACACGCACCAACGGCCATCCACAGTTGGCAACCGCGCTGGTGGAGGAATGGTACGCTTTGCCACGAGAACCCGTTACGAACCTTGTGGCTAGCACGGGAGTACGAGGCGTGCAGAGCATGCATTGCTGTCCGTGCAGATCAAAAGCCCTGTTAAGAACAATGTCCCACATTTAGTAATGTCCAGAGGACCGTCATTTGACCGTGACTTTGAATAAAAGTGTCATTTCCGTTCGTCTCATTGCGTATTTCATTCAGTTATCTTTATTCTTTTTGCGTATGGCCCAGTTTTTGTGGTGTCACCGCCAGACACCACACTTGCTATGTGGTAGCCTTTAAATTGGCCGCGGTCCGTTAGTATACGTCGGACCCGCGTGTCGCAACTATCAGTGATTGCAGACCGAACGCCGCCAGACGGCAGGTCTAGTCTAGAGACTCCCTAGCACTCGCCCCAGTTGTACAACCGACTTTGCTAGCGATGGTTCGCTGTCTACTTACGCTCTCATTTGCCTAAACGATAGTTTAGCATAGCCTTCAGCTACGTCATTTGCTACGTCCTAGCAAGGCGTTACTATGTCTTCTGAACAGATAATATTGTGACTCATGTACCGTCAAGAGCGATGTTTATCATTAATGGATTAAAGTTAAGTATCAAACTAATTTCATCCACTTTCTGAATTCTAATTCCTTGTCATGTTGCAGACCTCGCGTCAGTATAGTTCTCCCCTCCTCACGCCAGCCTGCGTGAGCTAAAACGCGTGCATTTCGGCCTCCTCTAGTACCACGGTGCTCTTCAGCCAACACAACAGTTTTTATCGAACTACCATGTGAAAGTCAATTTCGTCCAATATTTTTATACATCAGGGTATATAAGAGAAGCAGAGACGAAAGGGAATCATTCTGATGACGATTCAGGCCGTAAATCACTGACGTAAGAGACTTCAACAAAGGGCAGATTGTCGCGGCCCGGCGTCCTGAAACGTGCATCTCGGAAAAGGCGTAGCTGACCGGGTGTTCGCGTGCTGGTGTCGTGAGTGTTTGTGGAAAGTGGTTGAAAGACGGTAAAGTCACGAGTAGGCGACAAACTGTTGAACGTTGTGAGGTTTGTTTGGTAACAATGCGAAGCACTGCTGCGTATGTGGCAAACATTGTTTCAGTTGCTCAGAGGAGAGACACTACCCCGATTTCTCGTCGACACGACGTATGAGTGCTTGTGCGCTCGTGAAATGTGTCAGCGATGTTAATAATCAAATGGCAGAAGCTATTACATTAAACTCAGTTGGTCTAATTATGGTCTGATTGTTGCCAGCATCATATTTAAAGTACCAGGGAAGCAGGTTGCTAGCCTTACTTGCCCCGAGTCCCATTGGGTTTTACCCCTAACGGCTGAGGGACTAACCGGTGGATTTGGTAGTCTTTGCCGTATGAGCACAAAGGTGACCACGACTCAGAATATGTCCGAGATGCCCAGCCTTATTCCAAAGCAACTGGTATCCCGACTGTCGGGACCACTTACTTGGCCACTCATACGTTGCCCGTGGTTCATGAACTAGGACATGACTACAGGAACCCACACCATGAACCAGTGAGCGCTCAGCTACGATCTACTCTCTTCTGCAAGAAGGAAGTCAGTACCAAGACTAAGTTATCTGTGCACCGTTCAATCTTTCGACCAACTTTGTTGTATGGGAGCGAAAGCTGGGTGGATTCAGGTTACCTTATCAACAAGGTTGAGGTTACGGATATAAAAGTAGCTAGGATGATTGCAGGTACCAGTAGATGGGAACAATGGCAGGAGGGTGTCCACAATGAGGAAATCAAAGAAAAACTGGGAATGAACTCTATAGATGTAGCAGTCAGGGCGAACAGGCTTAGATGGTGGGGTCATGTTACACACATGGGAGAAGCAAGGTTACCCAAGAGACTCATGGATTCAGCAGTAGAGGGTAGGAGGAGTCGGGGCAGACCGAGGAGAAGGTACCTGGATTCGGTTAAGAATGATTTTGAAGTAATAGGTTTAACATCAGAAGAGGCACCAATGTTAGCACTGAATGGGAATCATGGAGGAACTGTATAAGGGGGGCTATGCTCCAGACTGAACGCTGAAAGGCATAATCAGTCTTAAATGATGATGATGATGATGATGATGGTCTAATTATTTGTGCAAATTTGCGTTTCTACGTGAAAATACACTGAAGAGGCCGAAGAAACTGATACACCTGACAGATACCATGTAGGGCTCCCACGAGGACGCATCAGTGCCGCAACACAGCGTAGCATGGACTCGACTAATGGATGAAGTAGTGCTGGAGGGAACTGGAACTATGAATCTTGCAGGGCTGTCCGTAAATGGGCAAGAGTACGAGGGGGCAGATGCCTCTTCTGAACAGCACATTGCAACGCATCAGTAATGTTCATATCTGGGGAATTGGCTGGCCAGCGGAAGCGTTTAAACTCAGAAGAGTATTCCTGGAGCCACTCTGTAGCAATTCTCGACTTTTGGGGTGTCGCATTGTCGTGTTGGCATTGCCCAAGTCCGTCGGAATGCACAATGGACATCAATGAATGCAGGTGATCGTACAAGATGCTTGAGTGCGTGTCACCTGTCAGAGTCGGATCTACACGTATCAGGAGCCCCTTATCACTCCAAGTGCACGCGTTCCACATCACTGCAAAGCCTCTACTAGCTTGAGCAGTCCCCTGCTGACACGCAGGGTCCATGGGTTCATGAGATCGTCTCCATACCCATACACGTCCGTCTGCTCGATACAATTTGAGACGAGACTCGTCCGACCAGGGAACATGTTTCCAGTCATCAGCAGTCCAGGCGAGGTATAACGCTTTGGGTCGTGCAGTTGTAACCTCCCCCTCACTTATCGACCTTAATGACAGTGAAAAATTAAACCGTGTGTACCTAATGGAAATTTGGGAAAAGCAATCGTCACCGAAGTTAATTAAACTGTCGGTAAAGAGGGAGGAAAGGGTTACATCTATATGAAAAGAAAAATGCTAATGAAACAGGTGGAAATTAATTTTGAAAAGGGGTACAGTTAATAAAGAAAGTAAATGTGCGGCCGTTACGTTAACAATTAACTAGCGGTAATTAGCTATTTGAGATTTGGGGGAAATTACGGTCGCCAGTCCTAAGGACAATTACTATAGTAACTGAAAAAGAAATATTATTACACATGTAATTAGCACTAGAAGCGTGGCAACTGAAGGTTGACAAGTGTAGTGTGAAAACTGAAAGTTTGTCAGAAGTAATAAATTTCGCTACACTCTGACTTAATTTAGCAAACGAATTAATAAAACAGGAAAATCGAAAGTTAATTTAGTGACTGAAGTTAATAGTGAGCTTTCTTTCTGAAGCACATCGAAATTCAGTAAAATACGGTTAGTCTTGGACTACCTCAACAATCATTTCAAAAGCTACTTGAATCTACGCAATTTAGAAATAAGAGATTTAACTTTGAACTTGAATTAAATGATTCTGAACAATTAACAGTAGTAAAATTTAGTACGTACCAAGCTGAGCTGCAGTCACAGGTAACTAAAATACGGTAACAAAACTCGCACTCTTAATTTGTGCTTGTGTAATATAAGTATTGTAGCCAGCTATGAAGACCTTAACTGAACTTTGAAATTAAAGCAGTGAAATAGAATGATGCTGGCGTTTGAATTTCAACGACACTCGGGTTCATTCCGGAAAAGGAAGGGACCCAGCTTGGTAATGCAATTGGGACAATGAGCAACAAAGGTTCGTGCTAAGTTGCTGTAATTTTGTGGTGCAACAATTTTAAAAGTTTGAAAAGCTGAGGTCTGCCATACAGTTCTAAAACTTTACGTGCTTCCAGTCTTCCTTGTTGGTTGATTGAAGGTTTGAAGCCGTCGATCGAGGAGGTGGCGACAGTCACTCATTGTCGGCCGTCGCTGTTGCAGAAGCTGGATGTTGGCGCGCCTTCTTCTCGACACGGTCACCAGAGGAAACGGGCTCTTGATGTGCCCCAGCTAATGCTTCCCGTCCGCGACACCATGTCAGAAACTATCATCGCAAGTCGAGCGCAATTACATGCTGCCAAACCGCGAAAGCGCGGCAACTCGCGGGAGCTTCACACAACACACCTGCTCCACTCGCTACTCCAGCCAGACTCTCTCTCTGCCCGCGCTCCACGCGACAGAGTTAACACTACCAAAGATCCTCAACACTTTGGTTCTCCACACGACCTATCGATGTATTCGTTCGATAGTACAGTTTTCCCTAGGCAAGACCCAGCGTAAAAATACAAATAATATTTACAAAACAACCAATTATAGATCGACATAAATGCATAAATATATATATATACAAACAGTAAAACAATTACAATATATAAAGAGACAGAAATGTCATATCTTGAGGTAACAAAATAAGGAAAAAAATTTTAGTACAATAGATGGAAATAAGAGGATATGCATTTCCGACGTTACACAGTCATCAAGGGTACACGAGCGGGACTTCGGCTCCGAAAGCCCCTCTCGATGGTTCGTACGCTGACACTTGCTGATGGCCCAGCATTGAAATATGTAGCGGAAGGGTTGCACGTGTGTCGCGTTGAATGATTCTTCAGTCGTCATTGGTCCCGTTCTTGTAGGATCTTTTTATGGCCGCAGCGGTGTCGGATATTTACCGGATTCCTGATATTCACGGTACACTCGTGAAATGATCGAACGGGAAAATTCCCACTTCATTGCGACCTCGGAGAAGCTGTGTCGCATCGCTCGTGCGCCGATTGTAACACCACGTTCAGACTCACTTAAATCTTGAAAACCTGCCATTGTAGCAGCAGTAACCGATCTAACAACTGCGCCAGACAGCTGTTGTCGTATACAGGCGTTGATGACAGCAGCGCTTATTCTGCCTGTTTACATATCTATGTATTTGATTACGCATGCCAATACCAGTTTCTTTGGCGCTTCAGTGTAAATGTGTGACTACGAGGAACGAAAGTCGAGACAGCAGTGCCCACTTACATTCAGGTGACAAAAGTCACGGGACACCTCCTAATATCGTGTCGGACTTCCTTCCACCCGGCATAGTGCAGCAGCCCGAAGTGGCGTGGACTCAACATGTCCCCTGCAGAAATATAGAGGACACGTTACCTCTAGAGCTGTCCATAATTCACAAAGTGTTGCTGGTGCAGAACTTGATGCACGAACTGACCCCTCCGTCAAATGTTCCATGGCATTCATGTGGCTGGTATGGGTCGAAAATTATTAACTCCGGTTGTCCAGGATGTTCCTGAAACCAATCACGAACTCTTATGGCCCGGTGACATGGTGCACTGTCATCCATAAAAGTTCCGTCGTTGTCTGAGAATGTGAAATCCATGAATGGATGCAAATGTTCTCCAAATAGCCGAGTCCACAGCTCGTGGTCGTGCGGTAGAGTTCTCGCTTCCCACGCCCGGGTTCCCGGGTTCGATTCCCGGCGGGGTCCGGGATTTTCTCTGCCTCGTGATGACTGGGTGTTGTGTGATGTCCTTAGGTTAGTTAGGTTTAAGTAGTTCTAAGTTCTAGGGGACTGATGACCATAGATGTGTAGTCCCATAGTGCTCAGAGCCATTTGAACCAAATAGCCGGACATAACCAGGACCAGTCAGTTTCATATGGATGTGGCCCATACTTCTATGGACGGACCGTCAGCTTGCACTGTGGGTAGTTTTGACAACTTGCGTCAATAACTTCGTGGGCTCTGCGCCACACTCGAAGCCTACCATCAGCTCTTTGAAATCGGACGCATCTGACGAGGTCACGGTTTTCCAATCGTCTCCGGTCCGACCGGTTCAGAATGGGTCAAATGGCTCTGAGGACTATGGAACTTAACTTCTGAAGTCATCAGTCCCCTAGAACTTAGAACTACTTCAACCTAACTAACCTAAGAACATCACACACATCCATGCCCGAGGCAGGATTCGAAGCTGTGACTGTAGCGGTCGCGCGGCTCCAGACTGTAGCGCCTAGAACCGCTTCAACCGGTGTAGGTAGGAGCCTATCAGAGGCGCTGCAGGCGATTTCGTGCTGTTAGCAACATACTCGCTGTCGTCTGCTGCCGTAGTCCATTAAAACCAAATTTCGCCGTACTGCCCTAACGGATACGTTCGTTGTAAGACCCACATTGATTTCTGCGGTTACTTCATGCAGTGTTGGTTGCCTGTTAGCGCTGACGACTCCACGCAAACGCCGCTGCTCTCGGTCGTCAGCTGTAGGCCGTCGGCCATCGCATTGTCCGTGGTGAGAGATGATGCCTCATATGTGGTACTCTGGGCACATTCTTGACACAATGGTCGTCGGTTATACTGCCGAGCCGTGCGTGGCTCGTGTTCATGCCATTTATTCATTGGCATCTTCTATTACTGTACTGCTGCCTCGTTGTCTTATTCCATTTACTGGCGTCGCTAACTTCCAGCCTTACTTGCCCGTGAGCAGCAGCAACAGCGCGTATCGACAAGTGCACTGTTGTACAATCTCTACATCTACATCTACATACATACTCCGCAATCCACCATACGGTGCGTGGCGGAGGGTACCTCGTACCACAACTAGCATCTTCTCTCCCTGTTCCACTTCCAAACAGAACGAGGGAAAATTGATTGCCTATATGTCTCTGTACGAGCCCTAATCTCTCTTACCTTATCTTTGTGGTTTTTCCGCGAAACGTAAGTTGGCGGCAGTACAACTGTACTGCAGTCAGCCTCAAATGCTGGTTCTCTAAATTTCCTCAGTAGCGATTCACGAAAAGAACGCCTCCTTTCCTCTAGAGACTCCCAACCGAGTGTCTGAAGTATTTCCGTAACACTCGCGTGATGATCAAACTTACCAGTGACAAACCTAGCAGCCCGCCTCTGAATTGCTTCTATGTCCTCCCTCAATCCGACCTGATAGGGATCCCAAACGCTCGAGCAGTACTTAAGAATAGGTCGAATTAGTGTTTTATAAGCGGTCTCCTTTACAGATGAACCACATTTTCCCAAAATTCTGCCAATGAACCGAAGACGACTATCCGCCTTCCCCACAACTGCCATTACATGCTTGTCCCACTTCATATCGCTCTGCAATGTTACGCCCAAATGTTTGATCGACGTGACTGTGTCAAGCGCTACACTACTAATGTTCAAACATTACGGGGTTCTTTTTCCTATTCATCTGCATTAATTTACATTTATCTATATTTAGCGTTAGCTGCCATTCTTTACACCAATGACAAATCCTGTCCAAGTCATCTTATAATCTCCTACAGTCACTCAACGACGACACCTTCCCGTACACCACAGCGTCATCAGCAAACAGCCGCACATTGCCAGCACCCTATCCAAAAGATCATTTATGTAGATAGAAAACATCAGTGGACCTACCACACTTACCTAGGGCACTGCAGATGATACCCTCACCTCCGATGAACACTCACCATCGAGGACAACGTACTGGTTTCTATTACTTAAGAAGTCATCGAGCCACTCACATACTTGGGAACCAATCCCATATGCTCGTACCTTAGTTAGGAGTCTGCAGTGGGGCACCGAGTCAAACGCTTTCCG
Organism: Schistocerca cancellata; assembly: GCF_023864275.1. NCBI lineage: Eukaryota > Metazoa > Arthropoda > Insecta > Orthoptera > Acrididae > Schistocerca > Schistocerca cancellata. The sequence goes on along the minus strand of NW_026046765.1, from coordinate 639,885 downwards.
GAATCAATGAATATGGCATCCGTCTGATACCCTTCATCCATGGTTCGCAAGATATCATGTGAAAAAAGTGCGAGTTGCGTTTCGCAGAAGCAATGCTTTCTAAAGCCGTGCTGATGCATGGACAGCAACTTCTCTTTCTCAAGGAAATTCCTTATATTCGAACTGAGAATATGTTCGAGAATTCTGCAACAAACCGATGTTAAGGATATTGGTCTGTAATTTTGAGGATCTGTCCTTCTACCCTTCTTATATACAGGCGTCACCTGCGCTTTTTTCCAGTCGCTCGGGACTTTACGTTCGGCAAGAGATTCGCGATAAATGCAAGCTAAGCAAGGAGCCAATGCAGTAGAGTACTCTCTGTAAAACCGAATTGGAATCCCATCAGGACCTGGCGATTTATTTATTTTCAACCCATTCAGCTGCTTCACAACCCCAGGGATGTCTATCACTATGTCCTCCATACGGGAATCTGTACGAGACTCAAACGGCGGTATGTTTGAGTCTCTGGAGCAACCAATAGCATTTCCGGGTCGTTGTGTGTGTGGTGCTGCTCCCATTGCTACGAGGTTCGTGGCTCACCGATCCTGGACACGAAAGTTGAGTTTTGACTTAATCTAGCAGCAAGTCACGACTGTTCACGTTGTGTCGTTTGGAGTTCGTTGTCGGCTGTTGGGATATTCCCGCGAGCAGCAACGTGTGTTTTCAAGCTGATTAATTTCAGCCACCCTCCGGTGGAGTTTACCTGTACTTGGTTATTTGAATTGAAGTGCACCAGCGGTATCTTCTGCCTTGTGGTCGTTAACGTTCCGGTTACCCGCCCTGGCCGTTGACGTAAATTGAGGCAGTGTGTTTTCCTCATCGTGTTGTCGCTGTCCAGCACGGTGTGTAGTTTGACAGCTCAATGTATAATTGGTTGTGGGCGCCAATAACTCCTACGTTGTTCCATTCAACTCCATGTTGTGTGCTGGTCAGGTGAAGTAGAAGTTATGTTGTCGGTGGGTCCGTTGACTGTCTGCCGGTTGGGTTGTTGTCGGATCGACAATGGTTGGACCGACTGCCTGTCTCACCTAAGCGAGCGTCAGTGTATGAATTCTAGGCCGACCCTCGGAACTTCTGAGCGCCCTTGGGTGTACTGCTTTTTCTGGTTTGTTCTTGTTGTTTGTACTTGTATGGCTTCTAGCCGATTTTTACATTAAGGTTGTTTTGCCCTTAAGGCGTCAGATGGTTTGGGCCTTCAACCTAATTTAAGAACTGTTTTATGTAACTTTACAAATCTTTAACATATTGCAGCGTGTCAGCAACTGTGAAATGTACAGCAAATAAACAATGTTTTCAGCCTTCAGTTGCAAGGTAATTTTATTCGTTTACCTAGGTTTCGATTCCAGTAATGGAATCTTCTTCAGAACAACAATGAAATTATTTTGTGAGCCAAACACTGGCCATATCACAGATTAAAAATTAAAACGCCGGCGCCGGCCATAAATCAGGACCACACGTAAGCGGTCCTGATTTATGGGCGGCGCAGCTCCGTCTACGTTCGCCCTAATGGTTTTAATTTTGACTGACATAATCTTATAATTATGCGTCTTTAATGTTTTAATTTTTAATCTGTGATATGGCCAGTGTTTGGCTCACAAAATAATTTCATTGTTGTTCTGAAGAAGATTCCATTACTGGAATCGAAACCTAGGTAAACGAATAAAATTACCTTGCAACTGAAGGCTGAAAACATTGTTTATTTGCTGTTTTACGTAAAGCCTTTGGCATTTTTAAAAATAATGTTATTGAGTCTTAAGTGTTGGGTCTTCAGCCGATTTTGCTCTTAAAATGTCTGATTCTTTGGGCCTTCAGCCTAATTAATGACTGTTTTAAGATAAGGCTTTGCCTTTTAAATTTCTGATTTTGCTTGAGCTTTAAGTTATTGGCTTTCAGCCGTTTTTAAATTAAAGTGGTCTTGCCCTTAAGGCATGAGATTGTACGGCGCATCCAGCTGCTAATTAAGTTCCAAAACTAAAGCTGTTTTTTTTATTTTTCTTGGCTCTTGTAATGTTTGATCAAATAAAAAGTTGTATGTTCGAGTGTAACTAACAGACGCTTATTTTGCCCCCTTTCCACAACTTAAACTACCTGTCCTGCCCTGCGGGTTTAGCAGGGCGTCTCAACTGCATTCCCTGCTGGTCGCAGGTGATGCTCCAAAAACGACCAGCTTTGCGAAAGAAGTGGCAATACTTTCTGCGCAACCCACCCATCATTTTGCACGACAATGCGCGGGCGCATACAGCGCAATCTGTGGCTGCTCTGTTTGGTCAATGGGACTGGCAAGTACTGTACCATCCACCATACTCCCTGGACTTAAGTCCTTGTGACTTTGATTTGATTCCGAAGATGGAGGAACCACTTCGTGGCATTCGCTTCAGTACTGTTCCAGAGACTGGACAGGTAGTAGACCGCTCCATTCGCACCATCAACAGAACAGGCTCTGATAACGGTATACAACTTCTTTCACATCGCGGGTTTGACACAACGCTGGTGACTACTTTGAAGGACAGTAGCAGGTTATGGATAAATAGTTGCCACTATTTAAGTTCCAACCTACGTACTTTCAGAAATTTACCATCTTTGTTGGATGGTGGTAGTAATGGCCCCATATTGTAATAGATTTGTTCTTGGCTGGAAAGACATAATCGGTTTCATCTCCGTTAGTGCTGATGGAAGTGACACCGAAAGAAGTTGTTTGGAAGCAGGCGTTGTATGCTTTCATATTTTGAGTAAAATGGTTTGATTCTGGAGTGTTCCCGGTCAGGTACTGTAAAAATTCTTCTCGAAGTGCTTCCAGTGGTAGTAATCGAATTTTTCCTTTCACGCAACAGAATCCTGGTGTTTCTATACTGAGCCGGCCGAAGTGGCCGTACGGTTAAAGGCGCTGCAGTCTGGAACCGCAAGACCGCTACGGTCGCAGGTTCGAATCCTGCCTCGGGCATGGATGTTTGTGACGTCCTTAGGTTAGTTGGGTTTAACTAGTTCTAAGTTCTAGGGGACTAATGACCTCAGCAGTTGAGTCCCATAGTGCTCAGAGCCATTTGAACCATTTTGTTTCTATACTGAATTTTTTCGCTTTACAAAATTGGCAGGTGTTATCCACTTTTCCCGTTACGACGTGTTTGTGTTGTTACATTCTTTCGTCGGCTCGTAGTGGAATGCTTCGTTTGTTCGGTTTTTCGTTTGTACTGTTTACTTGTCCTCGTTCGCACTTCTCGTAGGATAATAGTTTTATGGATGGCTTGAGTTCGAATTCTTTTATTAGGTGTCGCAAATCTTGATTCTTCAGTCCGCTCATTTAATTTTTCTTCGGTTTCTCTTCTTGCCACGGTGCTCACTGTCGTTCGTTGAGAACTTAAACTGCTTCTATGTCTTCGTCTGTTTCGTTCTTCTGCAGTTCTTTTGGTTTTCGCCGTTTTTCTTCAGAACCGCCAAGATCTCTTCATCTTTTGCGTTTAGGCGTTGTCTGAAAAGTAGACTTTCTACTAAAAAATACACTAATGACGCTTTACACACTTTTCACACTTTATTTTCGATTTATATTCAGCCACTGTATCTTGTTTTATTCACTTACTGCACTACTTTAGCGGTTCCTCCCTTCGTCACTGATAAGAAACTGACGTCCGAAACCTCGACGGGACCTGCATTATATACCCCTACCAAAGGGTAGTCCTCCTAGTGGCGAATGTCAGAACATACCTAAAAGGCTTCGAATGGTCCACAATGTTCCAGAATATTCCACGACATTCGAAAGTGTTCTCGAATGTTCCACGTCCGCAGCTCGTGGCCGTGCGGTAGCGTTCTCGCTTGCCACGCCCGGGTTCCCGGGTTCGATTCCCGCCGGGGTCAGGAATTTTCTCTGCCTCGTGATGACTGGGTGTTGTGTGCTGTCTTTAGGTTAGTTAGGTTTAAGTAGTTCTAAGTTCTAGGGGACTGATGACCATAGATGTTAAGTCCCATAGTGCTCAGAGCCATTTGAACCTTTTGTTTTTCGAATTTTCCAAACTGATCCGGGATGTTCCCGAACATTCTGTGATCTTCCCAAATGTTCCAGACTATTCTCGAACATTCCAGAACATCTCGGATCATCGTGGAACATTCCGCAACATTTTGGGATGTTGTGGAATACTCTCGAATGTTCTGGAATGTTCTCTAGTAGCCTCAGTGTTCTGGAACGCTCTAGAGAGCGAAACTTCCCAGCCCTTATATCTTTAGAAGCACGTCCTTTAGGTGAAATGACTACTCGGGACAATGAGCTTCGTTCTGACTCCTGCAATGATCTGCAGCAGCTACTGAGGGAAGAGGGCTTTCCATAGAAATTAGTTCAAAATGGTTCAAATGGATCTGAGCACTATGGGACTTAACATCTGAAGTCATCAGTCCCCTAGAACTTAGAACTACTTAAAGCTAACTAACCTAAGGACATCACACACTTTCATGTCCGAGGCAGGATTCAAACCCGCGACCGTAGCGGCCTCGCGGTTCCAGACTGAAGCGCCTAGAACCGCTCGCTTGAACACCTAGTGCAGGAGCCTACGCTAAGTGTAAACGGTTGCGAAAACATTCTTGATCTCTTAGCAGCAAATAATTCTGAGCTAGTAACGAACATAAACAACGGATAAAGGGGTTAGTGAATACAGGATTGTCATGGACAGACTGAATACTGGTAACTCCAAAACCCACCAAAAACAAACGAGAAATACATATATTTCAAAAGGCAGATAAAAATTCGCTTGACGCCTTCCTGAGAGACAGTCTCCACTCCTTCCAAATTAACAGTATATTTGGAGACCGATGTGGCTTGAATTCAAAGAAATAGTACCGACAGCAACTGAAAGATTTATGGCAAATAAATAACCGAAAGACGGATCTAATCCCCCGTGGTCCACAAAACAAGTCAGAACACTGTTGCAGAAACATCGGAAAAAGCATGCCAAATTTAATCGGACGCGAAATCCCCAAGACTGACGATCTTTTACAGAAGCTCGAAATTTAGCGCGGACTTTAATGCGAGATACTTCCAAAGGTTTACACAACGAAACATTGTCTCGAAACGTGGCAGAAAATTCGAAGAGATTCTGGTCGTATGTAAGCCATGCTAGTGTCAAGACGAAATCAATGCCTTGTCTGCGCGATAGCTTACTTTAAAATACGATCTTCTGAAATTCCTTCACCAAAGAAGACGAAGTATATATTCTCGGAGTAGCGAATCAAATCAATATTTGTCATAAAAGTAAGAGTACAATGTGCGTGCCACCAAACCTCAAAAATGAGTGTCGCTACGATCAAGAGACTTATGTGGTGTGGTAGCCCTCTATCCCACGTCCATAAAGAAAGTGCGCGTTTTCACCTGAAGGACGTGGTTCTGAAGATGTAAGGGCTGGGAAGTTTCGCTCTCTAGAAATTTCTAGAACGTTCCAGAACACTGAGGGTATTCGAGAACATTCCAGCAACAACAGCTGGTATGGTTTTACATGCAGACGTTTACGCAGAATGCGCCAGACAACTGACTGCCTTCTCTGTTCGAAGACGTCGACTGCTTCGGTCACCTGACGAATGATTCCCGCTGCTGCTGGCCCAGACCGGCCTATTGTCTTCGAACAACACACGCAGCCAATCTCCGCCGCTGAACCGTCTTTATTGACTTGCATTTAGTGAACGCAAGTCACGGATGTCGCACCATTATTCATCTCCTAAGACGCGGACCGAGGGAAAGGCTTATTCTGCTAAACGGTTTTCTGTTACTTTCCAGCCATTGAGTGCCTTATGCACATTTGGTGGGGTCTAGTTCATCACCCCGTCGGTACAGCCCTACTCCGTCCCGCTGTACATATAGACCAAAGCAGAGGGGCGCAGTAACCGCTGCGCAAAAGCAAATGCGTTTCTGCCATTGTGTGCATGACGTAAGAGAGCAACACTTCGCTACCTCGTTCGTATGTTGAGGGCTGTGTGGTTTCGTGAGTGTTGTCGTTCTCGCGTAGTTGCTTTTGTGTAGTGGGTTACTCGCATGTGGGAGTGCTTTGAGTGTGTGCAAGCAACGCCAGGTTGGGCTTGAAGGGCTTTCCCCCTTCAAGCTAGACGAGATTCGTTCTTTCTAGTTTTTTCATTTGATGCTTATTTCGTGAGATATTTGGCCCGGTCGCTGTCAATGCACCACCCTGAATATATATATATATATATATATATATATATATATATATATATATATATATGTGTGTGTGTGTGTGTGTGTGTGTAAAAATAAATATACTTGAATTTTTCTTAAATCTGTGGTGTCTGTTTAAAAGCTGGTTAAGTTAATTAATGAAAAGGTAACATTCCAGCAATAGTAGATTTCATTATTTCAGTGGAAACTAAAACGCACCACAAATACGTCCCATAATGCGCAGCCGACACGTTACAGTGCTGTTCGAGGCCGAAGCTGTTCCTTAGTGATGCGACAGCATCAGCCAATAGCAGAGCAGAACGCTTACTGCCCGTGCTTATTTTTGTACGGACCTCACACAAAGGGAAGCAAGAAGGCGACTAGTTGAGGAATGAGGTCGCGGGCGATGACACGGGAGCACGGGGGGGGGGGGGGGGGGTGGAAGCGAGCGGCGCGGCGTGTGATTGATGCCGCGGCCACAGGAAGCAGCCGTGTTATTGTTTTCTGGGATTCCCCTCCGGCCGGTTGCGGCGAGCGCGTAATCGAATTAAGCCGCGTGGAAATTAACTGCGCGTGACAGAGGGGCAGAGGTGCGCAGGTCGGCAGGGGGCAGGGGTAATGGCAGCCAGCACATCTCTCTCTCTCCCTGTCTCTCTCTCTCTCTCTCCCCCTTCCTCTCTCTCTCTCTCTCTCTCTCTCTCTCTCTATCTCCCCCTCCCTCTCCCTCTCTCGCTGTCTGTTACAAACATACAGTTTTCCGACAGCACTGCGCGCGCCACATTCGACCACGCCGGACGCTCCGCTTCGAATGACGGAGAGGAGATAATTATAACCCCCAGTCGGTGATGACTGATCCCACTGATGCAGTCGCTGTTGCGAAACGGAGCGAACGCTCTAGTCCCTGTAATGACACATTCCTATGCAGAGACATACAATATCTTAAAAGCTGCGCCAAAGATAAATTGAGAGGCATGTATATTATAATCTTTGTAAAGTTCACATTGGATTCTCTTTTGTTTCATACTCCAAGGAGCTAAGGGACACTTTCGATTGTTGCCTCGTGGAGGATGGACGTGATTTTTGGACTGTGCGGAAAGGCAGCCATGTTGTTAGTAATTATGGTTTGTGCGACGAGCAGAGCAAGTCTTATTGTCTTGTGAATAAAAAATAGTGAGAAGTATCGAAGTGTTACGAAAATTATTTAAAGCAACGTAGCATTGTATTCTCTGGTTTCCACCGTCTTCGTGAAGTGAACCGATGCCGACTTAGGAAGATACACACGGTCAACAAAGAGAAGAACTTCGATGGCGACTGATGAATTAATATTGTGGCAGAAGGACTAATTCTACGTCTAAGGTGAGAACTCTGATTAAATCAACAATGACGTAGAATTCAAAATGTAATTAATCGAAATGGTAAATTATATTACAGGCATATTTCACGCAGCACTGTATTTGTCCGCATTCAAGCCAGTCAATACGATCCGTCAAAAAGCCTTTCAAAAATTATAAAGTTAAAAAAACACAATAAAATCAAATGTTTTTTTATTTATTTCGCCACACTGGCGACCGTGACAGGACAGTGCTGGTGGAACAAAGAGTAAGTACTTGATTGTTGTGCTACAAATGTACTTGTACTAATTACTGTTTCTCTGTTACATGACGCACATGGAAAATGACGAATAAGGTGAAACAATGTTAACTGTATAAACAGATGGCACAATAACCAGAAGGAACAAGGACAAGGATTTACAAAACTAACGTAATCGTGAGTGACGCAGCTCAGCCGGAATTAAGGTAGGAAAGCGCAAACGCATGCAGTGGCTGCACCTTGGCTTAGCTCCACTTAAAGCAGAACCTTTTCCTTTCCATATTAAAATCCTGGTAGTGTTTGTGGCAACACACAATTACACTTTGATAATTACTTTTTTATGTTCAACAATCGCAGAATTAGAAGACGTAGTGCGACATCTTGTAAATTTCCGACGCGCAACAAATAACAATCGCGAGATATTTTTATTAATTCAACTGCGAGAGAATTTAAAGATTTAGATTAACAGTAAAGTACAGATAAAAATAATATCTCCACAATGGAATCGGAGAACTTTAATTTGACAAATGTTCATGGACACGTCACCGATTCTGACAATAGTGACGTAAATGATGACGCAATTAGTTTTTCAGCACAACATAATGTAGAAGTAAATACGATTCAGTTGCACTCCACAGGGATTAACAATAATGAACCACTTGCAAATGAAACCTTGTGCACAGTCGATGAAGCATCGATTACCAGATCAGATGAAAATATTTCGCGTGAAACCAGTGAACCTAGCCCGGTTTCGATTCAATCAGATCGTGGTAGAGAAACAATGGCTACAAATAATGGCATAAATACAAACACACAAGCTTCGTCAGTTACGCTTGAGGCATTATATAGTCTGATGTCAAACGTGAGCGAGCAATTATCTGATTTAAAGATCAGCCACAACACAACGAACACAAAACTGGCGAATCTAGAAGTCAGCCACAACACAACCAACACAAAACTGTCGAATCTAGAAATCAGCCACAACATGACAAACACAAAATTGTCAAACATGGAAATTGGGTTCCAACAGCAGTTTTCAAGTGTAAACACGCAATTTGAAAACATGCACAGACATTTCGATCAACGCTTAAATAAACTCACCAATGAAATCGATCAAAAGATCGAAGACAAAGTCATCAAAACCGTCAATAGTGTATACAATGTATTAGCAAATGACTTAGAAAAGAAATTGTCAGATCTTACAAACAAACAGGAACAGGAACTGTCAGAAATAGTAGAAACACACAATCAAACACAAACCGTACAAAAAGAAATACATGAAAACGTACAGGCTATTCAATTAAATTTAACAAGAGTACAGTCCGCATGTGAAGAAGTACCTGACCAAGTTAATAAAGTTAACGAAGAAGTCGGATTTCTGAAACAGGAGACTCGACGTATCAACGCGGACATTATCAAAATAAATGAAACTTTAGAAAACGGTAATGTAAATGAATCAATAACTGACCGGGAAACAAAACTTCTTGAAAAATTGCGTAATGAAATCAAAGTAGCCGAGGACAGAATACGTAAGGAAATTGCTGGTAGACTAAATGTTTCAAATGATTTGCCTACGTCAAGCAACAGGCAGCCTGACACTTATTCACCCGTGCCAGATTACGATGTCAATAACGCAGAACATCACGCGCCCAGTTCGGCGTATGTGCACGCACCGGCGCAGGCAAACAATGGCTATTCGCCAAACGCGGTGCTGCAACAGGCAGTAGGCGTGTCGCCTTGCATCTCGACGATTCTAGTCGATGAGAGCCTGTTGAAACATAGACATTTTCCAGTTTTCTCCACAGAATCCAGAAAAACTCATCCAGTCGTATTTGTAAGAGCATTTAAAAATGTCTTACCAAGAAACTGGACTGAGGCACAGAAGATTAGATATGTAGTAGGCTTCACACAAGGCGACGCACTTTTGTGGGCCACAGACATGGCTGAACAGTGCGTCACCTACGAACAATTTGAACGGGCTTTCTTGGAGAAATATTGGTCTGCTGGGGTCCAAGAAAGACTGCGACGTGAGGTATTCAACCCACAACCGTTCAACCTAAAAAACGGCGGGTTGAGAAAGTATTTCGAAAAGTACTTGAATAAGACGCGCTATTGGAACAATCCAATACCGCACGTAGACGTTCTCAAAATTCTGAAAAACAGACTACCCGCGAATTTACGCGAAAAATTGGTAACCATACCGGAAAACGACCTTGAATACTTTCTTTCCGTGCTTGACTCAATTGATCTAATATACGAAGAGCCGAGCACAAGTAATCAGAATGAATATTCCGGAACCAATCAAAACAACGGTAACGGATATCATTTTAATGGCAGTGGACAAAACCCACACAGTTGGCATCCGTATCCGACAAGGCCAAGTAATGGAACCTGGAATTACGGAAATCGGAAGAATTCGGCGCCACAGAGACGTGAAGACCGAAGGTATAGTACAGATTACGGTCCACGCCGGTATGGAAATGATAGGAATCACGTGAATGATTGGTCAGGCCCGCGTGATGAAAGGCGGCACACAAATGAAAATTACAATAGTTACAGTAATAGGAATGGCAGACCAAGGAGGAATAGCGACGGCCGGTCGCAAGAAAATGTTGCACGCAGCGGTCTGGAAACTAATTGGCGACAGAATAACCACTCAGTACACTTTGTAGAGGTAATGGACAGTACTGAAGCAACGCCGTTGTCTACCCCGGTAAACAACAATCGGTCGTAATGAGCCCCCACCGGCCGACCGATTTGACGACAGGGGGCACAAACAAGCACACATTACATCTTAGAGAATTATTTTTAAGATATGATCAGGATGCGACCGTAGAAGATGATATATGTGAAGAAGAGATGAAAGCACCGGACAAGGTAAGTGACCTCGTGCAGGCATAACAGCAAAGATAGGAACTATAATTACCAACGTAATTTTAGATACAGGCGCATCTACGAATATTATTTCTAACAGTTTGTTTAAAGAAGTTTCGAAAGCATTAAAAGTACCAGTGTTGCCAACGGAAAACTGTAAAATCTTGACAGCTGTAGGTAACAAGTCAAAAAGTATTAAGTGGCAGACGCAAATACCTGTTACCATTAGCGATGTCACGATAAACTGTACATTCTTAATCGTTGACAAGTTAATCGTCAATTGTATTTTAGGTATGGAAGTTTTCCGGCAGTATAAAGTAAACATCGAAACTAGTAACCAACTGGGGGCATATGCCAGCTAAAAAACGCATAGTCAGCTACACCTAATGAAACATGTGTTACTGTGAGTCTTAACGCTATAAAATAAACCATACGGTACTTTTGTAGTCCAACTCAGTTATTTAAGAGAGAGGAACGAAGACAAATTAACGCGAAGGCCAGGGTTTGTTCGCTTGAGACGAGCAACAAGCCACGCGTAGAAGTTGCAATCCAACGCTCAGCTGATGAGCACGCAGCTGCATGTCAAGACGAGGTCATTGGCCGCGCTGTAGGCAGCGAGCCGGGGAGAAATCTTCCCCCTTCCCTGTCCGATCAGCTGAGTGTATACAAAGCGCGAAGGCGCATGCGCGGTCGAGTCCAGACGACACGTGACTCATATTACACGATGGCGGCTATCACGAATAATGTTCACCAACAATGCAGAGTTTTCTCCGCGCCTGCAGTCCAGTCATGGTACACAAGCGTGCATGCGCGGAACGTTTAAAAGTTTTGAGACTACGCTTACTATGAGACACAGTGACGAGAGCCATTCAAAAACAAGAAAGAAAAGGGTACACAAGTCTTGTAAATAGTAGCTTAGAAAATTTAATTATAAGCTGGTATTACGTAATAAAAGTGAACATTCAAGTACATACTGGTCATGGACGGCATTGTAATATTATATTATATTGAGTAAAATCTTAGCTTGTACGGAAGGAGAAAGAAAATAGAAAAAAAAATAAATAATGCAGATAGATAACCGGATGAAAGGTTATGTACACGAGAACAACACACAATTACATATAGGGAGAAAGCATCAAAGAGGAAAGCAAAGAGATAACGCATACATTTACATTACACAGTAGCTAGCGATTTTCAGAATGAACAACAAGGTAAACGTGTGAATTTTTGTGACTAAGGAAAAGAATGACACAAGCGTTAAAATAGGAAAATAATAAACAGATTTATGCAGCGTGAGTAATGAACTGAATCGCTCTCAAAGAAAATACCTAGGATTTGAAACACATTAACGTTAGGAAACACCTAAAGCACTCAGCAAACAACTTTGTAGAATATATAAGCTATACACGAGGTTATATGTACGAAGGCTAAAGTGTAAAGGAGGAAAATATGGAATGATTGCGCATTAATGAACCGTAAGGCAGTTATGTATGTAGGAAGAAATATTTAGTTGTAAGTATTATTAGTATGAAGGGACGATGCTCAGCACACCCTGAACTATTTTGGAATATTGAAGGAATGGTGCAAGGTACCGAAAAAGGGCCTCACCAGCAATGTGTAGATTAAGTGGTAGATATTTTTTGTGTGTAGAAACGTATATATGAATGTGTGAAAGGCGAAAGAAGCTCTGTACATGTACGGAACTTAAACAACGTAGAAGTGTATAAGGAAAATTAAACTCTAAGACAACTTCGTATAAACAGGTATACCTAACGTCAAGAACCAACTTAATTAAAACCGTAAGACTCTACGAGTTTACGAGAAAATGCGAAAAACCTGATACAAAGTGCAACATTAGCGATTCTTCACTCATGTATGCAGAAGGAAGGTATGGATTACTTTACACACTTGAAACATGAAATGATAAATCATGTCAAAATTATATCTTTCATACATATCACGATTTACAGTCACAAAGAATGAAAATGATATCGCCGCTGTACGAGAAACAGGTAAGTAGTGTGATCGACGACCTGTAAGCAAAGGAATCGTCTATAAAATAAACTATGAACAAAACCGTCATACAGAATTTCATGCTGCACTGAAGCTATGCAAGTCTGATTATTCGTGTACATAGATTTTCATGACAACCGATGCATTAAAATGTCTGTATTTTTTCTCCCATGATAACACAAGACGCCTATAAGCGTACTTAAATTGAAAATGATACACGCACACAAGGGCGTGCTGCTATTATGAAACACTGTACATATTAATAGTTGCTACACCCTGAACTTCAAGATTGTATGTTAATATGTCTATGTTAATGTAGGAAATTTTATTAGAGGTAACGATTTACAAGCACACCAGAACGTGCTTAAGCACAAAACACTGTAAATATTAGGGTTACGCTGCATATAAATGATTATTTAGTGCATTTTCAGATTTTATAGGTAAAAACCGTAGCATACACGTAGTCGTTAACATTACCCTAAGTAGAAGGTAGAAATTCCCTTCCCAAGGTGCAGTGGAGCGGCTACAGGTGTATTCTCTGCATGCTGATGCATGTCGTTGCGTATGAAGAATACGTAACGAAGGTAAACCTTAACTTACACTCGAGTTCAAGAAAGAAAACAAAGGACTTGTTCCTTCTAACTGATTAATAGAAAAAGGTGTGTGTGTCAGTAAAATCCAAGACGAAGAAGCCACTATGAGTGGTCAAAAATTATTTTTCAATTTTCGTCGATAGTTTTTTCCTGTAATTAATGTAAACAATGTATTGTATGTGTTTTATGTTATTCCATTGTATGTGATGTACTTTGTATTTCATGCCAAGTCCCGTGACTTACAAATTTGTAAATATTTATGTACATTGACCAGAAGTATTGAGGGGAATGAATCTCGGTACAATAGGTAAAAGGGGTTAATACGAAGAAAAAAGTGTAGTGAAAAGAAAGTTTCGATCGCAATACTCGCGGTTAAAGTGGTGTGTGTAGAAATTGAAATTGTGCAATGTAGTGCTACGTTGCAAGTGTCAGCGAGCCTAAACAAGGGACATCGAAAAATTGAAGCTAGTATCGTCAAACGACCCATGGCGTCACAATAGGAAAGGACAATGCTAAACAAGTTTGACATGGTACGCTTCTTACCTGGAGCGGCATCGACGGGATCGTCCTCCACCTCGCACATAGTGTGGTGTGTTCTTCGGGGCACATATTCCAATGTACCTCGTCGTATCCAGTCTAAGTACTGGAAGGAACTACAAAAAGCACACGCATACTGAGGTTCGGAAGTCTAGACGGTACCCTCACGTCGGTGTATATTCAGTGCACTGGCGCGCGCATTCAACCAACGTCGCCCGCTAACGGACGACCAAACAATCAGGCGCGCGTATCACCCGCCCATATTCAACACGGGCTAGCGAACAAAGCTCGTCGCCCCAGAATAAATATAGAAAGCAATACAAGGACTTAATTTTCACCTCCGATGAGGAAGGAAACATTTGTAAATAACGTTGTATTCATTGTATATTTTATTGTACAAACTTTACCACATGATGTTTTCTCAATGTTAACCAAAACTTTGTATATTAGGATTAAGGTTTGTAAATATTAGCATAAGTATACCAAAAACGGACACACACTCAGTAATACCAAAGAATTCACAGTGCCATGAAAATGAGACAATAAAAATGAAGGTTGTAAATAAAAGACCCCCAAACCTATCAATTGCAAGGTCGACTACTGTATCCTGTCAATCAAATAAAATTTTCTAGTGACAGTATACAGTAGGGGGGCAGTTGTAATGACACATTCCTATGCAGAGACATACAATATCTTAAAAGCTGCGCCAAAGATAAATTGAGAGGCATGTATATTATAATCTTTGTAAAGTTCACATTGGATTCTCTTTTGTTTCATACTCCAAGGAGCTAAGGGACACTTTCGATTGTTGCCTCGTGGAGGATGGACGTGATTTTTGGACTGTGCGGAAAGGCAGCCATGTTGTTAGTAATTATGGTTTGTGCGACGAGCAGAGCAAGTCTTATTGTCTTGTGAATAAAAAATAGTGAGAAGTATCGAAGTGTTACGAAAATTATTTAAAGCAACGTAGCATTGTATTCTCTGGTTTCCACCGTCTTCGTGAAGTGAACCGATGCCGACTTAGGAAGATACACACGGTCAACAAAGAGAAGAACTTCGATGGCGACTGATGAATTAATATTGTGGCAGAAGGACTAATTCTACGTCTAAGGTGAGAACTCTGATTAAATCAACAATGACGTAGAATTCAAAATGTAATTAATCGAAATGGTAAATTATATTACAGGCATATTTCACGCAGCACTGTATTTGTCCGCATTCAAGCCAGTCAATACGATCCGTCAAAAAGCCTTTCAAAAATTATAAAGTTAAAAAAACACAATAAAATCAAATGTTTTTTTATTTATTTCGCCACATCCCGCAGTCGCGGCGTGACTGTTCTGGCCAAATATTATCAGTCGGATATAACTGCTGCGGAATTCTTCATTTACTAAAGGAACAGAATTTTATTATCTAGAACAGGGGCGGGCAAACGTTGCACGCGGCTCATGAGCGCACAGCGCTGCACGTGTGCTGCTCGCGTGCAGACGTCGACCGGGGCTGTGGCGACAGCCGGCAGGTTGCGGCAGTGTAGTGCCAGGCTAAGCTGCGGACGTTGATGCGAAGCGAGCACTATGTAGTGAACGTTGTATTTCAAGAAACGGAGAAGTGGAGATTTGCTATCTTTTAAAAAGTAATGGGAGAATCATTTTTTCTTTGTGCAAAAACGTGAAAATTCGAAATGTTTAATATGTGGCAGTATTCTCGCTGGTCAACGGAAGTTTAGTATTGAAGGCCATTATAATAAATTTCACAAGGACGAGTACAATTTATTGTCGGATTCTGAGCGGATGGGGAATTGACTGAGCTTAAGAAGAGCGACCTGACGATACCAGATGAATCTGTCGTAGTTGGCCAGCAGGAGTGGCCGAGCGGTTCTAGGCACTACAGTCTGGAACCGCGCGACCGCTATGGTCGCAGGTTCGAATCCTGCCTCGGGCATGGATGTGTGTGATGTCCTTAGGTTATTTAGGTTTAAGTAGTTCTAAGTTCTAGGGGACTGATGACCACAGCAGTTAAGTCCCGTAGTGCTCAGAGCCATTTGAATTTGTCGTAGTTCAAATGGCTCTGAGCACTATGGGACTTAACTTCTAAGGTCATCAGTCCCCGAGAACTTAGAACTACTTAAACCTAACTAACCTAAGGACATCACACACATCCATGCCCGAGGCAGGATTCGAACCTGCAACCGTAGCGGTCACGCGGTTCCAGACTGTAGCGCCTTTAACTGCTTGGCCACACTGACCGGCTGTCGTAGTTGCTGTTGTCACGAGAGATCTGCGACTTTCTCTCGTCATGTCTCTCAGCTAACTGATTTAACATTTTATGGAGCACTGCTTTCAAGTTTTCAGGACGACAACAATAATAGCCCAGCGGTATGTGCACGTTATAAGACTGCGCTTAATATAGCGAGAGCTGGAAATCATTTGCTGAATTAATAAGTCTCGGTTAAGAGCAAACATCAGTGATGAAAATTTACGTAACTGTTTGTGTTTGTCTATATGTAGAAATTTTGTTCCAAATATTAAACGTATTGTAAACTCCACCTGTGATAATTAAATACAACGTATCGTAGGTAATAGGTACTCTTTCAAACCACGATTTCTTTCAAGCACTCCTACTAACCTTATTCATTCACTCAATAAAGCAAGCTAGGAAACAAAACGCATTACAGAGGAAGGAGCGGACAGAAGGTATGGTGGGGATGGAAGATAAGCGGGTGGCCAGCTTGCCCCTGTGTGCACGCGGAACACCTGTTAACTGCACGCGTGCAAGTGCACCGCACATGTGCAGGATTCCTGCCCGCCCCTGATCTAGAAGGAACTCTTGTCTGTATACCTGTCTACTCGCCGAACAGAATATCACTCCGTTGATGAAATTATTAGAACTCTGTTTGGTCACTACTTATCAGTCGCGTTTCATATCTTTGGCATTAAACCGTCGTCAGTGATGCTGCAATGGAAAATAGCGTTCATTGGTCAACTTTATAACTGTTATTGTAGTGAAGTAGCTGGTGACTACACAGGGTGTCCCAATACCTTGAATACCATATAATAATTTCACCCTACGAGCAAAATAAAAAATTTATGAAGCAAATGTTGTTTAGCTACCAGGCGGAAGTTAACCACCAAGCTCGTTTTCTTGTATCTTTGTTCTCTACTTACGTTAGATATGGCCAGCAGTATACGTCCTTTTTTTAGTAACAACGTAAGCACTGCGCGGATATTATCTTTGCCAATTTTCTGTTAGAAACCAAAACAAAAAACAAATTGTGTTTGTAGCGTAATATCGAAAAAATTTCATGTATTCATGGCACCTCCTTTTAAATTGTGAAACACTTTCTGTACGCTGGTAGGGGTGACCGAGCGGTTCTAGGCGCTACAGTCTGGAACCGCGCGACCGCTACGGCCGCAGGTTCGAATCCTGCCTCTGGCATGGATGTGTATGGTGTCCTTAGGTTAGTTAGTTTTAAGTAGTTCTAAGCTCTAGGGGACTGATGACCTCAGAAGTTAAGTCCCATAGTGCTCAGAGCCATTTCAAACATTTTTTTGAACTTCTGTACCCTGCGCGCAACTGCTTTGCATGTCTACCATGCAATTTTCTAAACGTCTCACCTGTTGAGTAGATGCTTATTGTTTTCGCCTACAACTGTTTGCATTTCGTATTTGAAAGCTGTCGAAAGCATTGCCAGGTGTCAGGGATTTCCTGAATTTGACAGGACTGCATGAGAAACTTAGTAGTAGAGGATAACTACATTGAACCCTTACGCATCATGCAGCATTTTTTCACTTATCTTAGTGTTTATAATGTCACATCTGTTGGACTATGTCTCGTACAACGATATGTTTGTGGAATTAAATTGAACGACATATGTGGACACTGTCTGCGAGATATGTTGCAAGCAGAGTTAGTAGCACAGAAGTAATAAATTTAAACGTCACGCACGATGCGACGATTTTTCACACATCTCGTTGTTTATGAGCCCGTATCTCCCGAAGTATGATAGATAGTTCTTACTCTCCATAGCTGTTCTTGCCTGACAGTAATGGATATGTGCACCAAGTTTCGCTGAAATCGGTTCTGACATTTAGGAGTAGATGTCGAACATACAAATATGCACACATACATGTATCCATTTTTATAATATTTCTGGATTTTGCAATCCACTACCTCTCCTCAAGTGGTGTGCAAATACGTATTATGTACTGAAGTCAACACAAGATTCAATTTAATAACAAACAGAAATGGGGATTTGTAATAGCCTTTTGTGTTGTAATCCACTGTGGGCAGAGAAAGGGTTAGGACATTCAAAGGTGTTCAGTGTGGTGACCATGAACAGTGATATGCCGTTCCACGCATTGGATGAAAGAATTCGTCATTGCCTGGTCAGGTGAATAAATTAAAAGCAAGCACTATACATTTTTACGTGTTCTCTGGCGTTGTTGAAGAACCGCGATACATAACCCTTTCATGGATCCAGAGGAGTTACGTCAGGATATGAAGCAGCGCAAGCCACTGTTCGTCCACGACCAATCCACTATCCAGCATATCTTCGCTTAAGACCACGATATGGACAAGGGCAGTATGTGCTGAACATCTATCGTGTTGGTGCCACTCACACCCACTGCCCAAAAAGGTTCAAAAATGGTGTAAATGGCTCTAAGCAGTATGGGACTTAACATCTATGGTCATCAGTCCCCTAGACTTAGATCTACTTAAACCTAACTAACCTAAGGACATCACACACATCCATTCCCGAGGCACGATTCTAACCTGCGACCGTAGCAGCAGCGCGGTTCCGGACTGAAGCGCCTAGAACCGCTCGGCCACGGAGACCGTCACCAAAAAGGTCATAGACCGATTTTACACTTGGCGTACAAGCGTCGTCAGTGCAGTGACTACGATGGCAGCTTGAACTAACTACTATGAACAACAGATGTGCACTTGAACTAACAACTGTAAACAGCAGATGCGTATTCGACCAGTCAGTTGCGAGCGGGCAGTGTTAAGCAGTTGACGTTATTGTATCATAAACCTCAGTGGAGCAACATTTGTAAATCAAGTTTTCAAGATATTCTCCAGAATATTTTCAAGAAGGAAAAAGTGTGTGCAATATCTGTTCCACACATCATGACTCCCAAACACAAAAACAATCGAGAGAGGACGCCTTGTGTGACTGGAATGAAGTGAAAACGCAGACAGCTATTTTCTGGAAAAACTCATCACGGGTATCGAGACTTGGTGTGTCAATATGATCCTATCTCAAAACGACAAAGAGCAGAATAAGCCTCTTATGGTTCGACAAGGCCGAAGAAGCTGCGAATCCAATTTGCGAGTTGAATAACATCCCAAAGAAGGACTTTTCTGGCGATTTCACATCGTTTTATGAACATTCTTTCCGTTCTACTAAAAGTAGGGGGAAGCCTGTGTAGAACACACGAAGCACTAAAACCACAATCTTAAGTTGTCTCTACTTTTTGTTAAACCAGTCTAGAAACTGACGGGGTAAACATCATGGTTTTTAGCGGCACTCCGTCTAGAAGATGGGAAAGAATTCGTATGAGAAAGCTGGCATACACCCTGCCGTTTACCTTACCATTTGATGAAATAAGGATCAATAAGTGTAGTACCAAGCAAGCTGATGTTCGTTGTGCCTATGACATCGTGGGTTTGGCTGAACTAATAACGCATGTTATCTGTATTTGTCTGACCTTTGCTTGAAAAGGGACATTATTCGGTGAAAAAAAAAAAAGGAAAAACATCGAAGGTGAAGTTTTGGTTACCGAAGATTTACAGCTGACCCCACATGATTCTGGAAATCAGTCACTTGCAGTTCCTGGCGTAAGTGTACTTGAAAAGACTGGCGACATGTTAGAATGCGATCAACGCTTATTTTAGTTATACAGGTTCCACGAGTACATGATGAAAGGCCCCCAGGATGCCGTAAAATTAAGATTTATTAAATGGCTCTGAGCACTATGGGATTTAACATCTGAGGTCATCAGTCGCCTAGAACTTAGAACCACTTAAACCTAACTAACATATCACACACATCCATGCCCGGGGCAGGATTCCAACCTGCGACCGTAGCGGTCACGCGCTTCCAGACTGAAGCGCCTAGAACCGCTCGGCCATACCAGCCGGCTTAAGATTTATTAAAAAACAAAAAAATTTGAAACACCGAGCAACCAGAGGGTTCGCAAAGACGTTAATTATGAATGCGCGGTAAGGCGCAGACAAAGGAAAACATTTTCTAATTCAATTTTGTTGTACAGATTTTTTTTTTTTTCAGACACACATTCTACATCTACATCTACATGGTTACTCTGCAATTCACACTTAAGCGCCTGGCAGAGGGTTCATCGAACCATTGTCATACAACTTCTCTATCTTTCCACTCTCGAATGGCGCTTGGGAAAAAGGAACACCTAAATCTTTTCGTTCGAGCTCTGATTTCTCTTATTTTATTGTCATGATCATTTCTCGCTACGTAGGTGGGTACCAACAAAATATTTTCGCATTCGGAAGAGAAAGTTGGTGATTGCAATTTCGTTAGTAGATCTCGCCGCAAAGCAAACCGCCTTTGTTTCAGTGACTGCCACCTCAACTCGCGTATCATATCAGTGACACTCTCACCCCTATTGCACGATAACACGAAACGAGCTGCCCTTCTTTGCATTTTTTCAATGCCGTCCGTCAATCCTACCTGGTAAGGATCCCACACCGCGCAGCAATATTCCAGCAGAGGACGGACAAGTGTAATGTCGGCTGTCTCTTTAGTGGGTTTGTCGCATCTTGTAAGTGTTCTGCCAACAAAGCGCAGTCTTTGTTTCGCTTTCCCCACGATATTATCTATGTGGTCTTTCCCATTTAAGTTGCTCGTAATTGTAATTCTTAGGTATTTGGTCGAATTGACAGCCCTTAGATTTGTGCGATTGATCGTATACCCAAAATTTATCGGATTTCTTTTAGTACCCATGTGGATGATCTCGCACTTTTCTTTTAGTGCCAATTGCCACTTTTCACACCATACAGAAACTCTCTCTAGATCATTTTGTCATTGCAATTTATCGTCTGATGATTTTACTAGACGGTACATTACAGCATCATCTGCAAACAATCTGACGGGGCTGCTCAGATTATCACCTAGATCATTTATATAAATCAGGAACAGCAGAGGGCCTATGACACTACTTTGCGGAACGCCAGATATTACTTCTGTTCTACTCGATGATTTACCGTCTATCACTACGAACTGTGACCTCTCTGAGAGGAAATCACGAATCCAGTCACACAACTGAGACGATACTCCACATGCACGCAATTTTATTAATAGTCGCTTGTGAGGAACTGTATCAAAAGCCTTCTGGAAATCTAGGAGTATGGAATCGATCTGAGATCCCTTGTCGACAGCACTCATTACTTCATGGGAATAAAGAGATAGCTGTGTTGCACAAGAACGATATTTTCTGAATCCGTGTTGGTTATGTATCAATAAGTCATTTTCTTCAAGGTGCTTCATAATGTTCGAGTACAGTATATGCTCCAAAATCCTACTGCAAATTGAGGTAAGTGATATGGGTCTGTAATTCAATGGGTTACTTCTATTTCCTTTCTTGAATATCGGTGTGACCTGTGCTACTTTCCAGTCTTTAGGAATAGACCTTTCGTCAAGTGAGCGGTTGTATATGATTGCTAAGAAAGGCGCTATTGTGTCTGCATACACCGAAAGGAACCTGATTGGTATACCATCCGGACAAGAAGACTTGCCTTTCTTAAGTGATTTGAGTTGTTTCGCAACACCTAAGATATCTACTTTTATATCACTCGTGCTAACAGCTGTTCTGGCTTGGAATTCTGTAATATTTACTTCGTCTTCTTTCGTGAAGGAATTACGGAAAACTGTATTTAGTAACTCCGCTTTAGTGACACCATCATTTCCATCGCTATCGCGCAGTGACGGTATTGACTGTTTTTGCCACTGGTGTACTTTACATACGACCAGAATCTCTTTGGGTTTTCTACCTTATTTTGAGACAATGTTCCATTGTGGAAACTATTAAAAGCATCTCGCATTGACGTCCGCACTAAATTTCGAGCTTCCTTTAAACTTAACCACTCTTTGGGATTTTGCGTTCTTCTGAATTTGGCATGCTTTTTTCGTTGCTTCAGCAACGTGTTTTGTGTACCATGGTGGATCAGTCCCGTCTCTTATTAACTTATGCGGTGTGAATCTATCTATTGCTGTCGATACTGTATCTTTGAATTTGAGCGATATCTGGTCTACACTTACATAATTAGCTTGGAAGGAATGGCTCAGGAAGGCATCAAGTGAATTTTTATCTGCTGTTTTACATAGGTATATTTCGCGTTTATTTTTAGTGGTTTTGGTTGATATGGTTTTGAGTCTCGCCACAATGACCTTGTGTTCACTAATCCCTGCATCCGTCATGACGCTCTCTATTAGATCAGGATTATTTGTGGCTAAGAGGTCAAGTTTCTTTTCTCAACCATTTGCAATTCGTGTGTGCTCATGAACTAATTGCTCAAAGTAATTTTCAGAGAAAGCGTTTTGTACAATTTCGGAAGATGTTTCCTGTCTACCACTAACTTTGAACATGTATTTTCGCCAACAAATCGAGGGTAGATTGAAGTCTCCACCAATTATAACTGTGTGAGTGGGGTACTTATTTTTAATGAGATTCAGGTTTTCTTTGAACCGTTGGGATATTATATTATCTGAGTCGGGGGATTCGTATGTAGAAGGACGATGAGGACGTTCGATTTTAAAGGTGAAGTATTGCGATCTCGATGAATTATATGTGTGAGTGAATAATATAATGTTAAAGAACTGTATCAAGCATTTTATTTATTGAAGTAAGTGAATAGGAAAATTACAGGAAGAGGACTTTCGTGATTACGGCAGGCGCCTGTGTCCCCAAGTCCTTCACCACCTGCTTCAACAAAAATGTAAGGAAGTCTGATGCCCAAAAGAATACCAATAACCACAGAACGTTTTAACAACGCAACCATATTCCTATTCTTATATATATATATATATATATATATATATATATACTGACGACCGTGACAAGACTTCTGGGCACTGGATCACGACGGGGAGAAAGTATTTTGCAAAGGCAAAAATTGAGGAGAAAAATTTTGAAAGGGATAAGAATTGGACGCAGGTTACGTAAAAATTTTTCCATAGTAAGCTGTTTTATTCGGCAAAGGTAGGATGACTACGTAAGTTGCTTACATGGTACGCCTGGTAGCGCCTCTCTTGATGTAGATAGAAACCTTTCCTCATTGTTTCCTTCCTTGGATTTTATTGGCGAAAAATTTACATAAATTTTTCAGTGTGATACACATTGTCTGTAAAACATAAAGATTTGTGATACAATAGTTTATCATAATAGACGTAAAACAAGCTTTGACATTACGTAATTTACATTTACCAAGTGTAATAATTAGTGTATGAAATTTTTAACATTGTTGTGAAATTTCCATTTTTTGAAAAGTCATATAACGTGGCCGAAAAATATATGCCCATTTTTGATAGCGAAAATGTAATCAGCCAAGATGGCGCAGAATTGCGAGATCGAACAATTGAAGTTCAGTGGCCTACTGCCGAAGGTTTAAGCAGATCAGAGATGAGTATCGCAGGAGTGACAAATGACAGCGACGCTCCACAACACAGTAACCTTGACGACACAATGTTTACAAATGACGAGACAATGTCACGCATCTCCCAGAGCGACATACAGCTCATGAATGAAACGTCGGAGGACAATCTAAATATGAATCTTGACAACACGTTGCAAACACCACTTGGTCTCAACACAAACATTAACTTGGGAAGTACAGTGGACAGCAACCACAGTAGTACAACTGGAGTACTGCTGTGGCAGCTACTGTCTAACATAATTGCTAAATTTGGTGATATGAAACACAATATAAAAACCAGTTTCAGTAATTTGACACAAGATATTAACACGGTAAAACAGCATCAAAACACTGTTACACAAGATCTAAATACAATGAAGCAAGAACAAAAACGAGGATTCAAGGATTTGCAAGACAGTCTCACAGAAATTCAATAACTTAGCCAAAAATTTTCGCACTGAAATCGTCGAAAAATTGAATGATATGAAAACACAGGTAAGGCATGAAGTACTTTCTGAAGTTAACAGCAACATTATGGAGGTAAAACAGAAAGTAGATTCTTTTAATGACCATCGCGATCTAGTTGAACAGCCGATAAAGGAAATCACAGACGCAAACACAAACATTGAAGCCACACAAAACCTGTTCGTTTCGGCAGTAAAAAAGGTAACCACTGTCGTTAACAAACTAAATAAAGACTATGAAGGCGTACCTCTTGCTGTAGAAGAGCTTACTTTAAGGGTAGCAACATTAGAAGTTGACTCAGCATGTGCAAAGGAGAGAGAGAAGAGTAATGAAAATCTGAGTGAAATCATTAGTCAAGCTCAAGCAGGTACGGTAGATAAGGGTAACACCATTGCATAGAATTTAGTAACCAATTGTAAGTTATACACAGATGTAGTAGAAAAGACCATTCAGAAAAAAGAAAATGAAATCGTGAACAAAGTAAACGTTAACCTACAAGCCGTGGAAAATAGGATCCGCAATCTTTTAGAAGAATGTATTACTGGATCTCGATATATGAATGTAAATAATACACAGGCTACAGTGAACAGACGACAACCTGTTGGTATCTATTCACAAACTGTCACGAGTATCACAGCAGGAGCCAGTGACAGTTGTAGATCGTAAAATGTAAACATAGCCACAACTCCAACACCTGAACAATTACCAGCCAGAATTGCAGGTAACTACAATAACAATATAAATACGATCGAAAATGCCACGAGTCTGTCAACTACACTCCTGTAAATTGAAATAAGAACACCGTGAATTCATTGTCCCAGGAAGGGGAAACTTTATTGACACATTCCTGGGGTCAGATACATCACATGATCACACTGACAGAACCACAGGCACATAGACACAGGCAACAGAGCATGCACAATGTCGGCACTAGTACAGTGTATATCCACCTTTCGCAGCAATGCAGGCTGCTATTCTCCCATGGAGACGATCGTAGAGATGCTGGATGTAGTCCTGTGGAACGGCTTGCCATGCCATTTCCACCTGGCGCCTCAGTTGGACCAGCGTTCGTGCTGGACGTGCAGACCGCGTGAGACGACGCTTCATCCAGTCCCAAACATGCTCAATGGGGGACAGATCCGGAGATCTTGCTGGCCAGGGTAGTTGACTTACACCTTCTAGAGCACGTTGGGTGGCACGGGATACATGCGGCCGTGCATTGTCCTGTTGGAACAGCAAGTTCCCTTGCCGGTCTAGGAATGGTAGAACGATGGGTTCGATGACGGTTTGGATGTACCGTGCACTATTCAGTGTCTCCTCGACGATCACCAGTGGTGTACGGCCAGTGTAGGAGATCGCTCCCCACACCATGATGCCGGGTGTTGGCCCTGTGTGCCTCGGTCGTATGCAGTCCTGATTGTGGCGCTCACCTGCACGGCGCCAAACACGCATACGACCATCATTGGCACCAAGGCAGAAGCGACTCTCATCGCTAAAGACGACACGTCTCCATTCGTCCCTCCATTCACGCCTGTCGCGACACCACTGGAGGCGGGCTGCACGATGTTGGGACGTGAGCGGTAGACGGCCTAACGGTGTGCGGGACCGTAGCCCAGCTTCATGGAGACGGTTGCGAATGGTCCTCGCCGATACCCCAGGAGCAACAGTGTCCCTAATTTGCTGGGAAGTGGCGGTGCGGTCCCCTACGGCACTGCGTAGGATCCTACGGTCTTGGCGTGCATCCGTGCGTCGCTGCGGTCCGGTCCCAGGTCGACGGGCACGTGCACCTTCCGCCGACCACTGGCGACAACATCGATGTACTGTGGAGACCTCACGCCCCACGTGTTGAGCAATTCGACGGTACGTCCACCCGGCCTCCCGCATGCCCACTATACGCCCTCGCTCAAAGTCCGTCAACTGCACATACGGTTCACGTCCACGCTGTCGCGGCATGCTACCAGTGTTAAAGACTGCGATGGAGCTCCGTATGCCACGGCAAACTGGCTGACACTGACGGCGGCGGTGCACAAATGCTGCGCAGCTAGCGCCATTCGACGGCCAACACCGCGGTTCCTGGTGTGTCCGCTGTGCCGTGCGTGTGATCATTGCTTGTACAGCCCTCTCGCAGTGTCCGGAGCAAGTATGGTGGGTCTGACACACCGGTGTCAATGTGTTCTTTTTTCCATTTCCAGGAGTGTAACTGCACAGCAGCTAACGACACAAATTGGCGAAGTACACACACAGTGAAACTCACTGAAATTTCTCTAGATAATGAACTAAGTCACACTACGCGGTCGGGAAACACCCACCGTTCGTAGTTAAGCCCCAGGCTGTTGACCTCTCAGGGAGTGGGGGCAAGGCAGAACTACAAACATGTTTCATAAGATTTGACAAACGAGGCGACATCAAGGATGATTTGTATCATCATGAGTTAGATATAGTAGATAAAGTCAAGGAAGAACATGTACAAGCAATCATTAAGGTGAAAATATTTAACATTGACACACAGTTAATTTTAGACACAGGTTCAACTACCAATCTAATGTCAAATGCATTTTTTTGTGAACTGAAGAAGAGAGGCAATTTCCCAACATTTCCAGTACAAAGTTGCAAGGTGCAAACTGTTACAGGCAGTAAGACTAAATTGGTTAAGCATCAAGCACTTATTCCAGTACAAGTTGAACTTTTACAGTGACGTGCAACTTTCTTATAATTGACAAACTTATCGTTAATTGTCTTATTGGCATGGACACATTTAGAATGTACGAAACACAGATTGACATAGGTAATGGTAAATACCACTTCTATGTAAAGGATCAGATCTTTTCTATTGATTTAGTCAAAATACCTGATGAAAGTAAGAAAAGCAAACCAGAGTCAAATGTCGTAGTACAATATTCCTTTCCAGCTGTGTATTTCACAAGCAAGTTTGATACTGAACAAGAAGCGAACACTGAGGTTAGTTGCGAAATGGTAGAGCAGAAACTAAGTGAATCAGAAGAACTAAATGATATGCAACGACAAGAACTTTCTAACTTGTTATTTAAGTATGCCAATGTTTTCAGTAAGGAGCCAGGAGTAATCAAAGACTATGAATATAAATTTGAAGTCCATTTTGTGTAATATCATATCCTATTCCATGGGCAAAACGAGAGGCAGTAAGGGAAGAGATCAATCGTATGAATAAATGGGAAATTATACAACCTTCATTTTCACCCTATTGTAGTCCAATATTACCAGTAAGCAAACCAGATGGTTCTGTAAGATTAGTTCTCGATGCTAGAGGTATCAATAAGATTATAATACCAGTACGCATAACGCCAGACAATTTGGACGAACAGTTTCTAAAGCTTTACCGTACAAACTATTTCAGTGTACTTGATCTCAAAAAGTCCTACTTGCAAATAGAACTCCGTGAAGAAAGTCGAAAATATACAGCATTTATTTGTGGGGGCAGAAGTTACGAATTCTTCTACCTTTTGAACCGAACATTAGCGCAGGAGTGTTTATCTCTGAAATGGACAAGGTTTTAGGACCAGAACTCCATAGCAAAGTCCTGTTTATGCAGACGACCTGCTAATAGCCACGCCTACTTGGTTATAACATATCAGACTCATTGAACAGGTGCTTCAACGATTTACAGATTACGGAGTAAGAGCCAATTTAAAAACGTCTAGTTTTGGTAAGGAGCAAGTCAAATTTTTAGGACATCTTGTGTCAAAACAAGGTATATTACCTGATCCGAAAAAAATTGATGCCATACGCAATTGTCCAGCTCCAAGGAATAAAAAAGAACTAACATCCTTTTTAGGACTAGCTTCAGTTTTCGTAAATTCGTACAACAACTGATGAACAGAGATGCATTGCTCAACTTGTTACGAAAAAATAGGCTCTGGTTATGGGATAATAAGTGCCAAGGGGACTTTAATAACATTAAGCAGGCATAGGTAAATGCAAAAACATTCTTAGCCTCCCTGACACGTCCAAGGGTTTTTGTCTATGCACAGATGCCTCCCCTCAAGGGCTGGGGGCATTCTTATTCCAGATGCGAGAGGAAGAAGGTAAGGAAGTACCCAAGGTCACCAGATTCGCTAGTCGCATGTGATCTGAAGCAGAAAGGTCTTACTCTGTGTCAGAATTGGAACTCGACGAATTTATAAGACATACACATGAAGTATGTGGACATTATGGAGTGAGCTGATGTACTGCAAAAATTGCAACACCTTGTTATTTTTCAAAATTGAGAAGGCGAGTTCTACGAGTATTAAGAAAGTGTACAATATGTCAAAAATCAAAACAGACCAATGTGTCAAAATATACTGAGCTATACCCAATACTCATAAAAAAAACCCTCTAGATATTGTATCCTCGGACATAGCTGGTCCATGTCCAAGAAGTAAAGGAGGAGTAAGATACGTAGTGCACTATACGATATTTCTTCGAAACATATCAAAATGTATGCC